>NC_072831.1:24731591-25441591 GCF_027744805.1 Dunckerocampus dactyliophorus | reverse complement strand
TTATTATTATTATTTATTTATTTATTAAATAAATATATGTGTATGGAAAAAACTTTCTGAAAAAATATGTCTATTTACTCCCTACTAATACAATAATGATTGTATTGTATTATTTATTCTAACTATTTATTCTATACACCACATATAACAGATCATAATCACGAAAAACTATAGAGCTTTTTTTTTATGTTTTCTGTTTTTTTTTCTTACAATAAAAAAATGAATAATGATACATTTTATGTATAGGTGTATGTGTAGGACAGTGTTGTTGTTGTTGTTATTATTATTATTATTATTATTATTATTATAACACTATTATTATTAAGTAAATCTATGTGTGTGGAAAAAATCTCCCCTTGGTATTTTCTGGAGAAAAAAAAATGACACCTCGACTAGAACAAATAATTGATTTTTATATTTTCTTATTTTAAAAAATGATATACTTTACATAACATATAATTATCAATAACAATAATAATAATAATTATTATTATTTATTTTTAGTAGTAGTGGTTCTAGTTTTATTAATTGAAAAAAAAACAATTTTTTTAAACTTTGTATTTTCAGAAAAAAATAATTAAGCATTTAGTCCACTACGAGTACAAATAATTGATTATGACATTTTATGATTTGCAATTTAAAAATACTGCATAAAACATATAATAAGCAAGAATAATAATTGAGCTTTAATTTTCAGATTTTTTCAATTATAATGACAAAATCAATAGTGATGCATTTTATTTCTAGGTAGATGATTATTATCATGATTATTATTATTATTATTATGATTATTATTATTATTATTATTATTACTATGTCATGCAGTGTTGTCTTATCTTGGCTCAGAGCACCACGCCGTACGGTAAACTGTCTTTGGCAACGTATCGATCGGCTGTTACTGGATACGGTGCGGACAGGAGTCGATAAGTGCTCTGTGGATTACAGGTCACTTGTACTTATGTGTGTAAGATAATCAATAGGCAGTGCATTTGTTTCTCTCCTCCCTCCTGCCCACCCCCTGCTACCTCCCTCTAGTCTGCATCCTTCCTCCTGCAGCTTTCATTAGATGCTTTTGTTTTTAAACACTTATTGGTCATTTGCTAGAAAGGAATACGACGACTTTAGGAACACAATTTTGCACCGGCTCCTTCAAGACACGATTCATCGCCATCAGTCCTAGCAATGGACTATTACACCTGCTGGCTCGATTAACCTGATGAAGTTATTACGACATTTATTTTACATTTACTTGCAAAATTGTCGCAGGAATTTGACATGAACGGACCATATTATGCTCATGGCCGGACGATTTTACAACGTTTTTAACAATATGTGTAACCCTGCATGTGCAAGCAACACTTTTTTTTCTATAAAATAAAATGATCATGGTTTTAATGAATGGTGCTAAGCTAATTAAAATATATAACTAAAGCAATTGAATTAATCCAATAAATGAAAATGCAAAAAATGCATTTTAAAAATATGTCCATTAATTTTTATTTCCTTTTTTTTTGTCCAAAAGGAAAATGCTGCCAAAAATATATAAAATACATATATACTGTATATATAGACATACAGCCTTATGTATTTTTAAGTGGACTATTTTCCATCAACATGAACATTATGTTTAGCCAAAGTCACAAAAGACGTAAAAAAAAAGCTCTAAAATCAGCATTCTACTAAGGAAAGTATTATTTTTTCTCTACAAAATGGCACTGCATTTTTAATATATTAGATAATATTGGGTGGGACGAACTCATGCTGTTGCTAGCCAAGCTATCTCCCTACTGCCCCGCAACCCGACTAGGCGACCACAGAGGTCTGCGGTTCAGTAATGGTCCGTCTAAAGAGGAGAAGATCGTTTCAAACACCGCCCTACCACAGAGAAAAACCATCCATCAATACATTTGATCACTTATTGGCAAAACGATAAGACACAACAAGCACGCTACCTCCTCATGTGGTGTGTGCACAGTGCGTGCGTGTGTGTGTGTGTGTGTAGACGACGTGATGAAATCTCATGCAAAAGCCTGGACACTGCCAGAAGGCACACGGAAAGGAGATGAGTGAGAAGAGGAAAGGAAAACGCATCTTCTCTCGTCTGGGTTCGGGCCACACTCGCACGTGATAAACAATTTTAGCCCGGCGAATTGGACAGAATGCTTTTTGATCATGTCAGCATTGATGCGGAGCGTGACGAGCAAATCAAGACAAACAGCTGTGACTGGCGCATGCTATCTGTAAGACATTCCAATACGTTTGTTTTGAAATGCTTTATTCCTGTTTGGCAGGTTGTGTGCTAGATAACACTGAGACATAATTAGTTCTGTTGAACTTAATGTGTTTTTTTTTTTTTACACCAGCGAGAACTGGCAAGAACTACGCCATTAGTCACCGGCTTTTGTTCGCCTCTCAAAATAGTAACATTTCTGGAAAGGCTTTTTTTTTCTTTTTTTTTTTTTTAAGAGGCTGCAGCGCATCACTCGAGGATGTTTGACTGTAACAGTGGATAAGCGCCTTCATTTTGAGGTGTGACTGTATTTACATGGACGCCAGTCAAAATAAGGGATAATCCAAACGTACACGAGGAAGGAACTGGCTCACATTTAGACGTCAATGTCGAAGTGCAGGCATTGGGTGATTAGAAAGCCCTGCTTGTGTAATAGGAAGACACAGTGGAACCTCTGAGGGCCAGCGCATACATTTTTACCATAAAGAACAGCTCGGGTCCAACTGTGACCATCAGAAAACCTTCACAGGCAACCGCAAGTGGCATACAAGTGTAAAAAGAAGTGAGCCGCTGCTCATGTTAACCAATGAAAGTAGTATTTTTCACGGCCTGTGGCGCTGCTCTGACTCTTGCATCTCACATTGCGACAGTTAAAAAGAAGTTAACCGGTACTGTTCTAAGTAATAATAATAATAAATTAAAAATAAATATAAAATAAAAATAATTATTTTTAAAAAAATTACAAAAATAAAATAAATGTAAAAATACAAAAAAATTAAATAAATAAATAAATGTAAAAAGTAGAAACACCCCATTTTAAATAGAATTTTTAAAAACAGTTATAATGCGGTGAGTTGTGTAAGCTTTTTAACCATTTTTAACATTTTTGTTGATTGTATCACAGGTGTCACATTCAACAATAAACCCTAAATCCTATCTTGAAGGGCCCGTGGCGCATGTGCGCCTCACGAATCTCAAACTGTGACAGTTTCGAAATGTGCCGTAATCGTCGCACAAGTGTAAAAAGAAGTTAAGCACTGCTAATAATAAAGGAAAAACAAACAAAGGCGTAAAGCAGTCTTGTCACCAACGTACAGCACGCGTTTCAATTACTTTCCAAAAATGCGTCTTAGTTGTGACGCGAGCTTAAAAAGACGTTAACCGGTGTCACGCACTTTGAATGATTTTTAATCGCCACACCAGCGCAAAAATTGAAAAAATCTGCAATAATTTGATTCCATTATTATAATATTATACTAATATTATATATATGAACATAATATAATATATTATATATATAAAATAGTGATATAGATATTATATATATTAAAATATTAAGAGAGAAAGCTGTAATCCAATGGGAAAAAGTAATTTTATACCGTATTATTATCAGGAAAAATACAGTAACGTCCTTTTGGTAGCATAAAGTTGAAATATTAAAGAAAATAGATGTTATTTTTTTAAAGTCGTAATATTATGAGAAACAAACAAAACAACAAATGTAACTTTTGGGAAACTTTGCTTGGAGAACAAGTTGTAATGTTACAAGAATAAAGTCAAAATATTATGGGAATAAAGTCATAATTACGAGAAGAAAATTTACAAGAAGAAAGTTTAAATTTAAATAGAAAATAAAAAAAAACAACAGCAAAAATGGAAAAAAACAGCTGTGATTTTATGATAATAAAGAAATTATTAAGAGGAAAAAGTAGACAATTTTACGAGAATAAACTGATAATATTATGAGTAAAAGTAATGTAATTTTAGTAGTATAGACTTGAAATATTAAATAAAAAATGTTTTTTAAGTCGTAATAAAGCTGCCATTTTTGGAAAATTAGGTTGGGGGAAAGTTATAATGTTGTGGGAACAAAATTAAAATATTATGGGAGTAAAGTCATACTATTACGAGAAGGAAATTTGCAAAGATTATTTAAGAAGAAAGTTGAAATAATTGAAAAAAAATTAAAAATCAGCTAAAAACCAAAGTTCGTGCTAATCATAAGCTTTTTCCACCTATGTCACAAAACTGATATGCATTTTTTTCTTGAAATATATTCTGTATATATCACTTCTTAGCATGCTTTACAAAATGTCAAAGTGGCCCTTGCAGCCTTTCATTGGTCATGTGGCCCCCCCCGCCATACAGTACACTGTAGGTGTGTTTGTGTTGCTGCTCACCTTGCTCGCTGCTGTTGTCACCGCTCTGTGAGGCGTGTCCCCCGCTGGAGGGTCCCGGTGTGCCGGCCGAGTGTGTGGAGGTGGCGTCATCGTGGTCTCTCCATGACGCGGGGTTCTGAGGGTTTTGGTTGTTTTTTTTCGGAGACGAAGCGGAAAGCGGTATCCGTGCGTGCGTCCATCCACATTCCCCATCCGAGACCACAAAACGCGGAGCGGCGGGAGAGCGGGGAAGAAAAGAGAGGAAGACCATATGAGTGACATGTGTAAAAAAAAAAAAAAGGACAGAGAGAAGAAACAAATGCACTAAAGCAGCTGGCAATAAGTCAAAACAATCAAAGAGGCTTCATTAATGCATGAGAGCAAAACGCTTTTAATGCTGCTCTGCAAGAGGAGCTCTGCTGAGTAATTGTCTAAACACATATGGCGGCTTTTCTTTCCCTTCTTTCTTCCTTTTTTTTAAAAATATTGTAGCACAACCAAGCGAGACTTCCGTGTCAAGTGCGAAATACAGAGGTAAAGGAGTCCAAACACACCACAGCCGCCATTAATCATTACCGCTGTCAGAAATGAAAATAAGATATGACAGTGATTCTCCTGCTAATCTGCCAAAAATGTGCACACGCCCACAGAGGCTTGCATGAAACACACACACACACACACACACACACACACACACACACACACAGGCCCAACCATGACATAATAAAAGCGAGAAGTATAAACATGCACACATGCTTACTTTTATATAGGAAAACTACAGAGGAGGCCTCAGCCAAGGTTGAACAACAACAATAATAACAGCAGTCAGTGGTTGATTGCGCCCTGCTAGCTTAGCCGCTAAAGTGAAACACTGCATGTGATAGAAAAAGCGAAACAAATAATAAGTATAAGCGTATGAATAAGGGTTGTAACATCATTAGTTGTGGTTGTTCCGCTCCAGCGCTGTATGTGTGCGTGACAAACTGGATGCTAACACGCTAACTGCCAGAGAAACAACGAAGGCGGCGCATTCACAGTTAAAATTGTTGTACGTTTCTTCTTTTCTTTGCAAATGACGGAGCTGTGCCAAAATGCTCAAGCCGCTCAACATGGAACCGGGAAAAACTGTTAGCTGAAAAATGTCCTGCTAGCTTAGCAGCTAATGTGTAATAGTGGACATAAGCCAAATTCGTCTCTATAGTTTTTGCGGAATCTTGCTACTTGCGGAATCTTGCTACTTGACTAATACTTCATTAGTCAAAATGTACGGTCAATATCTAGGTGATGATAATGAGCTTTACTATTTTTATTTTATTTTATTGATTTATTTATTGGTGTTGAGCATTAGAAACTGATTGCTGAATGCGTATTGGTTTCTATAGTTATTTTTTTTCGTAATGCTTCTACCTTAGCAGCTAGCTTAGAATGCTATCCATTAGTGATGTGCGGCTTGATCCTGAAATATCGATATTATATATATATTATATATATCTGATACCAGCTCCTTGTGCTATAAAACTGATACTCAAAATACTAATACTTTCGATGCATTTGAGGTAATGTTTGTCTGAAACGTTTGTCTGTTGAAAAGGAGCCATGTGTGAATTGCGAATAAAGTTTTTATTCTTAAAGTACTTCTTAAGAAGTAATCATTTCACATTTTTTTATATGATTTTGTCCTGTTTTTTCTGTTGCTGTATATTATTTTGGCTAAATTGCTACCTCAATATACTTAAGCGTTTAAAATAAATAAATTACTTAAATACATTTTTAAATTATTAATTTATTTCAAATAATTTATTAAAAATAAGAATTTATCAAATTAATCATTTATTAAATTAATACATTAATTCAATGTTCTGTATCTCTAAAAATTGACCAGACACATTAGGTGAATTTGCAAGCAAGCAAGTATTGGTATCGGATCGGTATCGCCGATACCAGCCTGAATTGCACTCAGTATCAGATCGGAAAAAAAATCAGCGGTATCGCACATCACCACTATCGGTAAAATAACCCAGCAGAAACACCCACTTGGAACTTTTGCATGAACTTGCAGCTATGAAGGTTGTACGTTTGATTGGACACAAGTTACGGAAGCACTTGTTCCACCTCCAGGACTGTAGATGGCAGTAATGAGCATTACCAACTGGTTGCCGACCACCAAAATGGTGTCTACAGCTGTTAGCGTAAAGCTGCTAGCATGGTAGCTCGTGTGTAATAATACTCCGAAGAGATCCTGATGCTGGAAATCGGATAAACTGTTTTTAAAATAGCCACAAGTAAACTTCCACTTTTCTGCACTTCATTTTCTCTGTCCCTTCCCTCCTGCCCTGTCGGAGCCCACAAGGAAACCGGGTCCACTCCGCTGGTACAGGAAGGGCTTTATCAGTGCCACATGACGGCAGACTTGAGGTGGAATTTCCTTAGACCGAAGAGTCGATACCGTGGCTTGTCTCAAAAACCCAAGTGCGTGGTGACTCAAATGTGAGGCTGGCGCTGCGAGAGAATGCAAACAAACACGGGCCTGCACCGAGGCTTCCCGCAATCTTCAACCCACTTGTCAGTGCAGCGCTATTCCTTCGACACATGCATGCATATGCAAACAAGGAAAAGAGTGCACGTATGTAGCAACATAGTCCAAGCAAAACTTGCTTTTGTCACCATTTTGTCTAAATGGAGTCCCGGGGCAGGCTTCGAGATGAGTGGCTGCCGGGCTCCCCTGGGTGCCGAGTTCTGCGCCGTCTACAGCGAGGACCCTTTTATCCAAACACAAGGCCCTTGAACGCTGCCTCCCCCGCCTGCATTCAAGGCCCTCTCCGTGTCAGCTGTTCACCGGATGGCGCTCAGGCTAAAAGAGCTCAAAAAAAAGATCTGCTCAGGAGAAGGGGAGCAACAATAGCCCCGTGCGGGGGTTGCGGGCCCTCCAGAGTGAGCCCATGGGGGGAAAGTGTCGGCGCCTCAGTTCACTTTCTGGGCCATTGATCGACAAATGGTCGGATGCACTTCAGTAAAGGCTGTTGTTAGGGAGTTCATACAGCTGCTTTCAAAGTCAATTTTAAGCACTTTCAGCATCGCTTTGGAAGCTTTTCCGCCTCGTTATACAACACAAGTCTGCACCTTAAACTTGTTATTTTACAACAGATGTCGTGATAAGGGGGTGGCAGGTCTCACATGGTAGACCGGCCGTCCCCCAACATGAAGGTTGCCGGTTCCATCCCCCGTCCCCCCGAGACCATGTGGAAGTATCCTTGGCTAAGATACCGAACTTCCAGTTGCTTCTGATGCTGCATCATCAGTAGGTACCGTTTACACTTCATGAATAAATGCATGTATGTAGTGTTTATACACATGCTATACGTCAATATGTATGAAGGACAATTAAACAAAATCATTCATTCATTTATTTTCTATGCCCTTAATCCTCACTAGGGTGACGGGGTATGCTGCAGCCTGTCCCAGCTGACCTTTGGGCGTCCACCCTGGACGGGGGGCCAGCCAATGGCAGGGCACATATGCACAACTATTCACACTCCATTCATAACTGTGGACAATTTAGAGTCGCCGATTAACCTAACACCGAACCCCGATCTTCTAGAGATCCTGACTGTGTGGCCAACATGCTAACCACTTGGTCACCGTGCGGCCGCAAGCAAAATCAATCAAGCAAAATCAAACGTAAAAATTAACATTTACGTAATTTTCATTTATAATAACGGAATTGTATTTTTTTTAACAAAAGAGTAAACAACCGTTTTTGGTTCCTGACTGCTATAAAAACAAACTAAATTTATAAAAATAAAAATAAAAATAAAATTAAAATTAAAATTAAAATTAAAATTAAAATTAAAATTAAAATTAAAAAACAGTGACATAATCACAAAAAGACAAATGTGTAAAATATACTTTTTAAATGGTGCTGTCTGTTGAAAAGCATGTTTTTCCACATTTTCTCATTTATTTTATTCATTTTATTATTTATTCATTTTTTAAAACATTTTTTTGTTGTTTTCAGATAATTAAAAACAACTTTTCTTCAGTTCTTTTCATGAGACATAGAATCATTATGTTAAAGAAGGCAAAGGATGCACCTTTTAGACAACAAACTAATTGACTCAACAGCGCCTCTGCTGGTTGCAGCTGAGTAGTGCACGCCATTCTGCCCCGATTAATCACCGTGCGATGGACCAAATTTGATCGCTGAATCGACTACGATGCAAACTGATCTGCGTCTAAAGAAGTATTCCCTTGATGGGAATGTTGTAGCTTCCCACTTAACAACCAAACTAAATCGCTCTAAACTCAACATTCAAATTGAAGCATTTCCCAAGCACCCGTGGGAACCGTGCACGATACTGTAGCTCAAAGCATGTGGGACAAGCTCATCATGCTTCCCAAAATACTCCACTTGTGTCTTCATCACGTGAGCAAGGGAGGCTTGCGTGTAATTAAGCAGCACCGGGCTCGGCGTGGAGAAAACGACCGGGTTCGACTGGAAGGAAGCGTTCTCTCTCTTCTCTCTCTTTGCCTGCCAGCCAGAGCCAGCCAACCGCGGCCTTAATGCAAGAGCCCAATCGATACGACTTAATTTAGCTATCATTGCACGGTAATGTGTCATTTTTAATGGCGCTGGCTACTGAATTAAATTCAAAGACACTGCAGTTAATGGTGTTAAAGGGAATGATATTTGTGCTAGCCCGCAGCTTTATGAGGCCCTGTGAGATAAAGCTTTGTTTGCCTCCTATAGACCACAAAGCAGGAGCAGCCATTCATAACAACAATAACAATAACATGGTGGCTGCACACTTTCACTTCTTTTTTTTAGTTAATACCTTTAATTCACCTGCAATCCATAACCATGTCTGCGAAACCCATCAAACAACACAGCGCCGGCATTAACTTTGTGCACTCAACAAGGCGACAAAAGCTTCTCCTCCATAAATTATTTAAAAAAGGAGAGGCGGGCGGGCGCATCATCAGAGAGCGCCGTGCGCGCACACGCACGCACGCACAAACATACACAACAAGCGTTTTGTCGCGAGCCCTGTGGGTGTGATAAAGTTCAAACAAGTTGTGTGTGTCAGCCAAATAGTCAATCTACACAACAACGCTACAAATATAAGAAGAAGAAGAAAAAAAAGGAAGCCTAGAGGAGGTTGTGAATATTCCCTGAAGAAAGGCATAATTAGGAGGCCCTTTACTAATTGTCTTAAAGAGAGAGAGGAGAAGACACAAGAGCGCAGACATTAAGGGGAAAATGATGCAAAAGTAACATCTATTAACATCTATCAGGTGGCCACAGTGATAACACAAAAGATATGCCACAATTTCAGCAACATCAGGCAATATTTGCCATTTATTTATCAGGATTTCATAGGGTAATTGATCCATCAAAATCCTGCATTTATTTATTCATTTATCTTAATTATTTTATTGATTTTCTATTTTTTTTAATTAAATACTTTTTTCCTGTCTTTCTATATTGTTACACTTTTTTGAACACCACTTTTTCATCTTCCTTTTTTCATCACATGTCTATCCACTGTTGCACATCGTCAATTCTTTTCGCTCCCGATTACAAAATGGTCGCATTTAAAGACAGAGAAGAGGCGGGATTAAATCAACTCTGCTTCTTCCTACTCCTTTTCAGACGTGCTGAATTGAGCACGTGCACTTGTTCAGCGTGTCCAAAACAAATAAACCACGACCATAATTAATATAATGATGAAAAGGCAAGGGGACAATATGGATTATGATGGATTCAGGCGGCGGCTATAATCCCCTTGTCTCTTATTTACAAACACCTGCCTCACTTTCCCGCCTTGCCTGCATCCCTGGGAATTTCCAATAAAATTGATTTAGTGGCATCATTGAATTTCCCTTCAATTCCCCTGAAAGCTGCAAGGGAATGAAGGAAGAAAGGGAAGGAAAGCGAGGGAGGGAAAGGAGGGAGGGAGGGAAAGACTTGTGTCTTGCACGAGAGAGGCTGCAGGGATCCCGATGCTGATCATGTACAGAACCGCTGACACGCCAAACACACACGAGGTCATAAATCACACCTGACATTTCAAGATGCATCTTGCCACACGTTATAAACATGGGAGGAAAAAATGTTAATAATTATATACAGCTGCCTTGTGGGGGAAAAAAAAGTGCAGCCTCAATTGAACAGCTGAGTGTTTACTAAAACCCTCAATTATGAAGAATAATTTGAAAAAGGCCTTCATTTAGTAGTTAATAATAATAATAAACGCTGTGTGTGTGTGTGGACTGACAGGATGACTGCTTTTAAAACATGCATGCCCGGTGTCATAAAAGAAATGAATGTGGAAAGAGGAAATTAAATTAACAATTTAATTCATTTTTTAATCAATAAATGTGATTAATGGAAGTTTTTTTTTCCATTATTTTATATATATATATATAATAATATATTTAAAATACAATATATATATTATACAGTGTATATATACTGTATAATAAGAGATAATACAAGACTGTATTAAATATATTACAATTTTGAAGAACAAATAGAAAGTACAAATTATAATAATAATATGAATCACTTTTAATGATTGTGATGATAGCAGCATAGGGAGAGGTGTTCCTACTATTTGGAACTACAGTATTATCAACCTATGAGGGGAACACCTTTCAGTATTGACGCAGTGCAGTACTACACCACCACAGTCAGAAACATACTTCTCTCTTAAAACGGCATTCTTTTCAATGCAACTCTTGCATTGAATTTCATCGGGCTTCCACAGGTGTTCTTGGGAAGCAACACAACACAAATTACAGCCTCCGGAGGTACCCCGAAATAAATCTCTCATGAAACTTATTGTGATGCTCTTGAAAGGGTGGGGGGGGGACATTTACAAAAGGGGCTGTTTTTATTGTACTGCGTCATCTAGGTGTGCCTAATAAAGTGGTGTACATAGAAATACATAGAGACAACTACTGTATATCATGACTCCCCTGGCGTTCTATTTAACAGTGCACATACTGTACATGCATGCATATTGTACACAGTACACGACCTTGTGGCAGCTGCACTGCATGCACACGCAGCAGAAGCACTTTTCTACAGGGTGGGGTGGGAGTCGTGTTCACTGTGCAACAAGTGAGCAAAGGCGCTCTCTCGCTGTTGCAGTTGATGATTAGATATGACTCCCAACAGGCCCTCGCAGCGCTAATCAAATAGGAAATGTAAGGCTAGATGGGCCGACACTGCAGCACAGACTGAAGCTGGATAGGAAGTGTGTGTGTTTTTTTTTTTTAGGGGGGTTGTTTGTTTACACGGCGACAGCATTTGGGAGCCTGGAAACATCTGAACACAGGGATTACAGTTCCAAGGCTAAAAGCTGCAATGTCGTAGCATTTGTGCTTATAACGTCTCTCCGTCTTCATTTATATGTCACACGTACTGAGAAACGCAGGAGGACATGCAGTTGGCGCCAACTAGTGGCCTGGCATGCACATTTCAATGCTTTCTGGGATCATTTTAACAATAACCCCTTTCTCACTGCTTGTAACAGCTGGCATTTTTCCACCTTTATTTCCCAGACTGTAAGGACGTGGCAATTTTTCACTTTTTTACGCCATAACAGAGGCGGGACGCCGCCATCTAATTATCTGATTGCGAGGTGTTGTCGCTGTGTGACAGTGCACACATTTGCGGAAATATCCTGCTTTGCTGAGTTCTGTGTAAAAAGCACAGGTGGATAAATGCCTGATCTTTTGTTACGACTCTGATGCAGGATTTCTGTGCTCGGGAGGCTAACATTTTTCACATTCTTACTTGTCACCTAAGCCCCTGTCACACTGCCTGTTTCAGCTGGCGTTTTTGCACCTTTTTTTGACCCCCACATTTGCCAGCTTCTGAGAGCTGTAAAAAAGGGGCACTCACTTCTCCCGCCCTGTTATGTTGAAAGCAATTGTCAGACAAGTCATCTATTTATCTGATTGTGGGGTGCGGTGTTGCTGTGTGAAAGCGCTCCCAATTGCGGAAAAATCCTGCTTTGCTGAGTTTTGTATAAAAAGCACATGTGGATAAATGTCAGATCTTTTGTTACGACCCTGATGCAGGATTTATATGCAAATGGGGCTAACACTTTTCACATTTTTGCTTGTCATTCAAGCCCCTGTCACATTGCCTGTTAAAGCTGGCATTTTTGCACCTTTTTTATTACCCCCAAATTTGCCAGCTTCTGAGAGCTGTAACAGAGGCGAGACGCCCCCTGTGCATAAGGAGCACTCACTTCTCCCACCCTGTTATGCTGAAAGCAATTGTCCAACAAGTCATCTAGTTGTCTGAGTGTGGGATGCCCTGTTGCTGTGTGAAAGCGCACACGGTTTGGTAATACCCCACTTTGCTGGCTTCTGTATACAAAGATTACAAAACTTTGAATCTTCTGTGTAAAAGAGGCTAACATTTTTCACACTCTTGGTTATTGTTGTCATGCAAACATACGGGAATTTGACAGCTTCTGGGGTCGTAACAGAGCCATAACAGAGGTGGGATAACGCCTGTGTGCATGGGCATTCCACAATGCCGGAGTCCGAGGTGTAAAGTTTAACACCCGACACTCACTTCTCCTGTCCTCTTGTGCTGGAAGCATGTATTTTATATGTCACACCAGACTCTTACGTGCCGCACAAGCGGAAAAATGCCGGATCTTCTGCGTAAGTGAGGCTGTATGTGGCATTTTCCAAAAACATTTCCCATTTTTCCTTGCTAGTTGCAGCGTAAACGCACCCTAAATCACTTAGCACAGACTAGACTGGACCAAAGTGAGCTCACCGTGTCTTGCCTGTTGCAGAAAATCCAATGTCAACATTTTTTTAAACCCCCTCCTCCCATTTTTTTTTCTTTGGAGCCGTGCAGCGTCAAGATAAGCATGGAAACTCCCATTTACCTTCAGAACAAATCAGTCCGACAGTACGTTTCTAATATTTCGGTTACCTCATTTAGCTCTTGCATATCCAATCCATTGGGCCTGATAACATTCACACTTGTTTAATTCTATTTGTCCTTTCCTTTAATTAGATGTCGCGCATAAGAGAGCGAGAATTTGATTCATTAATTAAAAGACAAGCCAATATTTTACCCCATTTATCACCCTCCATTCCCGTCTCTCGTTTAAGAGGTTCATCAAAAGGAGAAGGGAGGGGGCGAGGCGACTATAGTCCTGGGTGGGCTTACGTGGTGGAGACAGTCACCAAAATCAACAGTGTCAGCAAAGGCCTCGTCCCCTTTGCCTTCCTTTCCCGCTCAAGCATAATCCAATCATCCCTAAGACAATGCTGTGTTCAAGTGTAAATAAAAGTGCGCTTTTTGACTGTTAAGAGAACAAAAAAACATGAAAACAAGCGTCCTTATCATCGCCACAACTTTCACCACATGAGACGCTAGCAGCCCGAGGCCAGGGGAGATGGGTGCGGTGGGGGTGGGGGTGAGGGTGGGGGTGAGGGTGGGGGGCTGTTAAAAATGCAAAGCAAAGCAAAGAAAAGTGGACGTGACTGCGGCTAATTAGCATATCTAACTATCAGCTACGCATAAAACGGGGACAGAAATTAATTAGGAAATGGAGACAAATGCCTAATGAAGTCATTCAATAAATAACATGGAGACAAGAAGGGCAGCAATGGTTGTGTTTTTTTTACATCACATCTAATTAAGCAAAAATAATGTTTATGTTCACCTTTTTAGCTCTGCAGGCAAATACGCAGTGTTAAATTAAAAAAAAAAAAAAACTCAAAGTGGGTGCAATAAAAAGTTCATGGGTGCCACAACAGAGGAATAAATCCCTCAAAGTTTAAACACCTAACGAGGTGGTCGGTCCAAATGGCTGCAAGATAAATGACATGTTTTTTTGTTTTTTTTTGCTGTTGTTGTTTATTGCTTGTATTTATGGGCATATCTCAATTACACAACCGCTTTACAATGAGGGCTAATGAACTGTTAATAAATAGGTTAATAATGATGTTATAAAGGCGTTATAAATTGTTAATAAACATGAAAAGGAGCATGGGCTCACTATTTGGTACGTGCAGGCTGTACTTATGAATTATTCCAATAACTGAAAATTCACTTGTGACAGATCATGTTTTTTGCTTTAAAAAAAAAAAAATCAAATTCAAAACCTATCAGTAAATTTGTGTAATGACATATCAATACATTTGATCCATTTCATTATATTTAATTATATCTATTTCATGACTACCTTTCTTTGCTGATTGGCTGTGAAAAATCACATTTGTTCTACTTTAAAAACGGCAAACATTACGATTCTATTTATAATGACGATTGAGCAGTATTATATCATTTATTTTATTATGCTTCATTATTTTTTGTATGGTTTGTTTTGAGGCGTTGGAGTCACCATATATGGTTCCTTGCACTTTAAATTGCCACTTTAAATTGCAATTCTCAACACTTTTAGAAATTTGAAGCAACACGACATACACTTTCTAGTTGAAGCATTGTGTTAAATCAGTGATTGCCACCAGTTGCTATGTCATCCCTGCAATACTGTATTGAAACAACAACAACATTTGTGCACAATATTGCCAAGCTGACCAAACGACACCATTGTGCATGCCAGTGTGTGTGTGTGCGTTTATTAGGCCTGTGGCCAGAGCCAACAGATGCAAGCAAGCATAACACTTAAATCTGCTCTCACTCCTAATGCGCTACAAGGAAGAAGTCACTCTGTTGCACCACATGAGACGCAATAACTCACAATAATAATACTACAACTAATAAGAATAACACACCACTATGTGCTTGCTTCACCCCAAAACGCATGATCCATCTTCAAATGTAAAGCCTGGCTTGCTGCACTTATAATTGAATTCAGCATTATGGAGCCTCCAGCCATGAAAAAAAGAAAAAGTGGGGTGCATGAGTGGAGCCCACAGCACTGCAGAGCAACAAAACAACACGTGGTAATCAATAAGAAACAATTAAACACATTAACATTAGCAGAAGCGGTGCAAGAAGCATCATATGCAATGTGAACTTGACATTGATGCTTAATGCATTTCAATACACACACGCGCGCGCGCGTGGCGCACACACACACACACACACACATACACACACACACTAAACGTGCACCTCTGCACTGAAAATCCATAGCACCTCTGCGGGGAAAGCCCCCATTCTTTCTTTCTTTTTATTTAAATAGTGGGCTAAAGCTAAAGCTTAGCCTGCCTGCTTATAACACGTAGTAGTGTCTCCTTAGTGCAGCCGTCAAGTACACACCAACATACGACTGCACCCCATCAAGAGACTAAAAAACAATCACATCTATGGTGAAACATTTAGCTTTTTGACCTCGCATCGGGACATCGGCACACACCAGCTGAAGAAACGAGCGCACACTATTTGAACCGCTGCGAACAATTGCATTGGGGTGCGTTCAGGGCAGGCAGCAAAGAGTTGAGCGATTAAAAAAGGTTGTGTTCACTTACATGATCGGCGAGGTTTGTCGACGAGCCGGACAGCTCCTCGTGGTCCGATTTGGAGCTCCCATCCCGCTCATCGATCACTAAATCTATTGGCATTTTTCCTTTCAAACAGCTGATGTACCGGTGGCAAAAATTGTCGCAGAGCTCGTGCACCTTAAGGGAAGAAATTGCAATAATTTTATGTCATTTTTTTGGTGAAGGGTGAGGGGCAATTAAGAGGAATTAAAGTGAATGGGGGTGCATTAATCCGCTGTAAAGAATAGGCGAACTGTTGCCTTACGTTATTATTATTATTGTTCTCTAGGGGCGTGCAGGAGCAACAAGTTGAAAAGGGGGGAATGAATTAAAGATAATACCGAATCAAATAAAAATAGAATCAAATCAAACTAAAGTGGCAGCAGCTGAAAGCAGATCTGCATGCAGGATCAATAACAAAGAGGCTTAATTGAGCACATTTGAGCTGCTTAAATAGCTGCACGCCTGCATTAAATATGACTATTTTACTTATAAACACCAACAAAGATGTAATCCATGAGTGTTTTGTGCGTTTTTCCTCATAATTTCACACTACGAACAACAAAAAAAGGCATGCAATGAATGTATTCTTTTACCTTTTCTAATTCCAAGAGGTGAAACCGTAATACTTGTATGGCTTGTATCATCTGAAACAGACGGCAATGACATTTGTCATTAAAAGGAAACTGGATTTTTAAACACAAAAATGACAAAAAGTGGACTCACCAAATTATCCAACTCTGGATTTGATGAAAATAAAGGTTTTTCTGCCCGCACCTAAAATGAAACAGTAAAAAGTGAAGTTTTGCACGCACTTTTATGTGCAATCAAAAGTCAATCTATGTTTTTTTTAGTGGGTCTGGACCTGTTTGGCAAACACCGCGATGTCCTCGTTGAAGGAGTCCGAGGAGCACACGTCTCCCCCGGCCACGCCGGGCTCCCTCGGCGTGCACGTCGCCAGCTCGCACTTCTCGAAGACCAGAGCGAGCAGAGGGAAGAGGGGATGCCTGCACAGGAGTGCGCAAAGGCGGGTTAACGACACGTAGCATGCCGGTAACTCCTGGAGGAGCAACCACGCATCTATTCAAATGTTTTTTTCCATGATTTTTATTTTATTTTATTGCAGAAGACGTGTTTTGCACAACTTAAAGACTACACAAACCTTCTATTTTGTGGTGTGAAAGGCTGGAAAGTGGAGTTTTTTCATCACATTTCGCACTGAGTGCACCATACCGACGCAAAAGTGGCAGCAAGATTCATAAGAAAATGATATTATTATTTTTATAAAGAATTAGTCAAGTGTGTGTGGCGTTGACAGTAGAAACTAAAATACAATTATAACAAATAAGCTTCGAATCATTCACACACACTACTTTGTGTAATAAAATAAAAGCTGATCAATGCATGGGTATACAATAATGCTATATTGTGCATATTGTGTACATTCTTTGCACGATCTGCACATGCATGACAGCGTTTACGCCGTTGCACATATGCTTAAGGTGACACTTGAAACAATTGCATGAATGAAATATTTAAACGCATTCTCTTCATAAGTGCAAAAATAATGATAGAGTACATACGTGGGTTTTCATATGAAGAAACGATAAGAATGCTTAAATATGACTTTTAACCTATGGAGTTTGCTGCGGTTAAATAGTGTTAAACTCTATTTTAAGCGTAATGTGGAAAAAAATAGTTGTAAAAATGGACTCGTGCATGCAAAGCGTACCCATAAATCTGGTCCTTATCCCTCTTTAGGACGTCGTTGACGGCCGAGCCCATGCTGGTGGGCATGACGTTCGGGTGGGGAGCGTGGGCTCCGTAGTGCTGGCTGGCGTGGAGCGGCGGTCCGTGGTTGAGGTGGTGGACCTGGGGGAGCGGCCGGGGAGCGTGCGGGTCCCCGTACATGGACGCCGAAACGCCGTCCATACCCCCGTAGTGGGCCAGCTCATCGTACTGGAGGAGCACAAGCAAAGGGGGAGAAGTCAGCGAGGTGCATTGTTACTTTTTGGGTTTTTTTCGAATGGAACAACCGGGGGCGTCATAGTGGGGAGTGTTGTGATAGTAAAAAAAATGATGCATGGAATTACCAGAAACATTAGAAGGCAGGTGAATTAAAAAATAGATGTTTTGGAGTGTGTCCGGTGGAGGAGGAAGGCTTGCCTTGTGGAAGGAGCTTGCACAAATGTCACGCTACTTTCCACAGCGTGGATGTGTGCAATGAAATGAGTGGGACCTTACCCTTTGCGCCATCAGGCTGCAGCTCCAGTAAACTCCTTTAAATGTGTTATTTTTATATTTAATATCCCACTTTTGTCCTGCGTGGAAAGAGAAAAAAATGTTCCAGGTTCTTCTCGCTGTCGATTAACTTTTTTATTTTGATTTTTTAGCGAATTCTCCTATTCGCCGCTACACACTGAAGTCGTCGCATCCGACCGTCCGTCTTTTTGTTTCAAAAAAAAAAAAAACAGCAACAAAAAGTGGATAAAAAGTCGAAATGCGAGGTTACAATGGGCCCAGATTGCGAGTCAACTGTCGCGTCTCATGGCTTTTTGCCACTCCAGCTGTCAATCAAAGCCAGAGGTTGTCAAGGTAATGAATGAATGACGGTTGGTGATGATGTTCAAGTTTTTTCTTTCTCCTCCTCTCCCCCGCGTTAGTCCGTTTTCATCCGGTAAAGTCCGGCCGTGCGTCTTCCTTGAAATGTCTGCTTTAATGCTCGTCCCGTGTAGTTTTCAAGAAGACACACACAAAAAGTGGGTGGAGAGAAAGGGAGAAAGAGGTGGGAAAAAACAAAATATTTTCGAAAAATAAGAAATAATAAAAATGTGCGTAGAGGTAAGGTCTCTCCAAGGGTCCGCAGTGAGTGTGTGTCAGCGAGTGTTGGCAGCTTGGCGGCTGGCTGGCTTCTAGAAACACACACCGCCTGCCTTTGGATGGCTGACTCGCAAGCGCCGAGCGGTGGGCGAGTGCAATGACGGATCCCGGAAGTGGCGTGCTGGCCCCAGCCAGTGGTGGTGCTGCGAGTGTGTGTGTGTGTGCACGGTGAGGGTAATACACAGGCACCCTCCCTCCCTCCCTCAAAGAAGTCTCTCCCCACCCACCCAAAATACTTTAGCATGCAATGAGGATGGACAGCAACACAACACCACACGCTTGCAACATACTGTAAACACTATATATGTGCTAAGCTCTTATTTTCACGTCACATTCATTAACCGTGCTATTGGACCTGCTGGGACTCAATCAGTGTTTAAATGTAGTAAAACCTCCAAAAAAAGTTTGTAAAATGCATTGGATTGGATGCAAAAGTCATTGCATTCGCCATTTTTAGTGACTTCTTCATGTAAAGTGGTCGTGATACATGATTTGAACTCAAAGTTTTGTGGTAAACTGTTGTCAAAAAGCACTAAAACTACTAAATGCATGGCTGTACATGTTCACCTTTTTTCCATTTTGGGTGATTTCCTTTCAAAAGTGGTCAATAAATGATGTTAAAATGCAGTAAACAGCACGGTTGCAACAATTAAAGAGCTGATTTTGATGTTACATTGTCAGAAAATTCTAAACGTATGGCTGCAAATTACCACTAACCCTAGTGAGGACAGAAGATGGATGGGTGGCTGCAAACGTTTTCAGACATTCAGGTTTTGCATTGTTTAGTGATTTCCTTTAAAATGTGGTCAGTAAAGATCATCCTGTGGAAGATTTTGATATTATCTTGTCGTAAAACATAAGAAAACTACTAATAGTATGGCTGCAAATGTCCTCAAAAGTCATTGTGTTGTCCATTTCTGACTTCTATATGTAACGTGGTTGTGATTCTTCATTTTAACTCAAATTTAGATGTTAAATAGTCGTAAAAAGTACTAAAACTACTAAAAGCATGGCTGCACGTGTTTTCAAACATTCACTTTTGAACCTTTTTTAGTGACTTACTTGCAAATGTGTCCATTAAAAATCATCTTGTGTCAGATTTGGATGTTAAATTGAAGTAACTAGTACTAAAACTACAAGTATGGCCGCAAACATCCTCAAAAGTCATTACATTTTCAATAGTTTGGGACTTCTGTGTGTAATGTGGTCAAAAAGATGATTTTGAGTCAGACTTTGATGTTATATTGTGGTAAAAACCACTAAAGCTACCGCAAGTATGGCTGAAAATGTTGCCAAGCTTCCATTTTTCGCGACGTCCTTTGAAGCGTCATGAAAATGATTCTGATTCATATTCGGAGGTAAAAGTGTCGTAAAACATACGGGTGCATTCATTTAACATCTCATTATGATGTGAAAACCTAGCAAACATAGCAACGTTATGGCTGCGAATGTCCTTAAAAGCCACTGACTCCCATTTTTAGTGACTTCTCTACATGTAACCAGGTCATTAAAGGTCATTGTGAGTCAAATTTGGGTGTTAATTTGTAGTAAAAATTATGATTGCAAAGATTCTGGCAGTAAATTGGAGTAAATGCTGTGCCTGTAATTCTTCAAGCAGATCATTTTGATGTGAAAGCCGAACGTGGTCGATACAGTGCGTTCTGATTCAGAATTTGATGTCAAAATGTAGCAAACAGCACGGATGTGCTCGATAAAGACCTGATGTTGATGTTAAAATGTAGCAGAATGTAGTAAAAGTAGGGCTGCACAAGGTTTCACGCAGCATTTTTCCATTTTTTGGAACTTCCTTTCAAATTTGGTCAGTAAAGTGGAGTCTGATAAAGATCCTGATGTTAAAATGCCGTAAATAGCGCAGATGTCTTCATGAAAGACCTGCTTTTGAAGTTAAAGTGCAGTAAAACTATAGTACGAGTACACAGCATTTGTAGTACTTGATGACGCTGCTTTCAAATTGGGTCAATAGAGACGATACTGGTGTTAGAATATGTAGTACATTTTGATGCAGATTGTCATGTAAAACTGCAGTAAAATCAGCATGTGTGACTGCAAAGCTTTTCAAGCAGCATTGACTTTTTCCTTTGTCGTGTCTACTTGTAAAACTTGGCTCATCCAAACGACACTGATCCAGATTCCGATGCTATATATCATAAACGTATGGCTGCAAGATTCCTTTTTTTCCCTCTCTAGTCACTGCTCTCTTAAAACATGGATGATACTGATGTCAAAATGTCATAAAACACACTTTTTTTGACATTCGATAGTAAGTTCATGTTTGCGGCATTGCCAATAAAGATTCGTACTAAAAACAACAACAGCATGGCTGGACAGTACGACCATTTTGCTGCAAATCGCTTGCAGGAATCCTCATGCAAAATGAACCGTTACTTATATTTTTACATGGCCTTTAAATAGAATTGTGAATCGGAACCCAAATTGTGTGTCGTGCCATCTAAAAAGAGGGCAACCGTTCATTTGGACAAAAAGTCAATGGAATCTCATAAATTGCGTGCATCATTATGGCTTGCCATTAAAATAGTGCTACTTGGGAGTGTACATTTTTGAGCGTACACACTGTTACCATGGTAACCATAGTGAGGCTCTCTTGCACTGCCTACCGCTATTTGTGACAGTGTGCCCCCATGACATATGCCCCTGTTACTTGCTATACTATTTCTATTATAACCAATGCATCCCATTCTGCAGTTACTGCAAATTAAACACATACACCCCCCCCACCCCTTTTTTTCCCAGTGTTCCTCTCTAGATAGGACCCCTCAGTGGTCAATTATCAAAGCATGCCTGGGGATCATCAATCATGAGAGGAGATTGAGGAGAAGGAGAGGGAGGAGCATGTTGAAGAAGACCCTCCAGGAGCTCTTTAGGCGCAATATACATGACTTTTAATAGTGGGCCAACGTGGATGCAATGGTGGGGACGGTGGACTCGCTTTTTTTGTGGAAGGTGACGATGCAAATGAATCATTAATACATAAAGGATTAGACTCAAGAAGATAGGTGAATAACTAAATAATAATAAGGCACATTTGCTGTTCTTAAATGACAAGAGTGATGTTTGTTGGCATATAAGGGGGGGCGGGGGTGGTGTGGGCTTGGTGGTGTGGGTGTGGGAAGTGCAAAGGAGTGCAGCAAGGCTTTGACAAACGGCTGTGTGGACATTTCAAGCAGCAATTCCCCGGGAAGGAGCTCGCACAGAGGCAGAAAGGGAGAGAGAGAGAGAGAGGGAGAGAGAGAGCACCAAGAAGAGGCACAGCCGCTCTGCAAAGCCTGCTTCTTCTTTCCTGCAATTACATTTCTATGCAACTTTTTCCCTGATACTTCTCATTTGGATTACGCTGGTAAGCAAAACTCCTGTTATGTTTTTTTTTTCATGCTTTACATTTTTTGAGTGCATAATTTTCTTCAATAAAATAAAAATATACATTTTCGTGGTGTGCACTTAAGGTGCAAATACGGTGTGTGATGCGACTTTGGTGCACACGCCACCCACCCCGGAGATTGTGAGCAGCCAAAAGAGCGTGTGAAAACACTGGAGGTTAATTATGCGTGTCCAATGTACGGCTTTCCACGCACACGCATCATACCTAGCAGGGGAAAATAAATAAATAGTACCCAAGACTTTTTAAAAATCCTATTTTTGTTTAAAAGCATGGGTATGTATTGGTCTTGAATAGTCTTAAACACATGCATCGTGTGCAAATGTTGACGTTTAAGTGGCTTTCTCATATTCAAACAATGCACAGTGTGGAAATGTCCCTCGTTATTTGTTTTTTAAAACATTAAACAAATGTACAGTATGGAAATCTGGCTATGTCTTTATTTAAAAAACAAATATTTTGTGAAGTTGGTATTTCTAGTGTGAAAACCTGGTGGCTGATGTGTGTTTTGGAAATGAACTGTTGTTTTAATGTAACTAGTGTACGCTGTGGAAATTCTATTTATCTTGTGTTTTATTTACCAGTTAAACAAATGGTAACTGTGGAAATATTGGGATTTATTTGACTTTCCCTCCCCACATAAATTAATTTAAAGTGTGCTTTGAAAAAAAGAAATAATTTTGAAAAATGAATACATTTAAAGTATGCATTTCAGGCGTTTTGTAATGAAATCAATTGATTAAAAAACCAAAACAAAACAAATTAACAGTGTAAGGATTTGGATATTACTTTTTTTTAAAGCAGCGATTTGGCTGTTTAACTTTTGTAAGAAAATAACGTATAGAAAAATGTTGAAAACATTAAACAAGTTTGCAAATGAATGATTTCCCCGTAACGACTCGTTAATGTGATTGTGTTTTTCACAATAACACATAAAAAAAAAAAAGCTCCACGCTTCTTGGAGTTTTAGGGCATTTTTCCGCGAGTGGAGCGATTGGACGACATTAACAGACGCTAAAATTTCATCTGCTGGTGTCAAATTGAGGTCAGTGGAGGGTTAAAGCTCTCCATGTCCGTGTGGGACATGGCCAGCTGCGTTTGGACTCATCATGGGTGGAGGCAGTAAAGGGATGGGGAGGGGGGGTATACGTTTAAGAAGAAGAAGGGGAAGGAGAGGAGGTGTGTGGGGGGTGGGGGGATCCATTTCAAGGAAAACACGAGTGGGACAATCAGCAAGCTTTAAAGATCCTCAAGACATCTTAAAGGGAAGATGCACCCCCCTCCCCCCCCAAATCCTCCTCACTCCCCATTTTATTGTTTTTGTCTTAACTAAATATGTATTGTTTGCAGATAAATCCTGCAGGAACAAATAAAACAGCCTTAATCTTGCTTGTAACTCCTTTTCTCCACTTTGTTGAGATTATGCAAATGGTGGTGGTGGTGGGGGGGGTGCATATAGAGGCTGATAAACCTCACATGAGCGTCTTTATCTCATTTAAACCCACACAATGCAACTTTATTTATACTTTTTTCGGTGCTATTTATGAGTCATTAATAATACATACGACCCTCCCAGCCTCCAACCCCAAAACCCAGCCCGCCCCCCCCTTACACAAGTATTTAGCAGTGCACCTGAACTCCCGGTGACCCCCCCAGTGCAATTTAACGACGTGGTTTGAAAAAGTGCAGCCGGCAAAGCAAGTCAAATACTTGCAAAAGTTTCGCGACTCACTGTAAATTCTTTCAGCGCCACTCTTGGAGAAGCTCGAGCACACAAACACAGGCGAGCAGGCGACGGAGGGATTAGGCGGCCCTCTGGCGACACCTAGCGGATGCAGGCCTCACCCAAGCGCTGCAGACGCCTGAAAACAACATTTAAAAAATTGCAAAATGAGGGTGAAAAAAGCAACAATTTGACGGCGTGTAGAGTTAAAAACCAGATGTTACTATTTAAGATACACTTTTAAATATAGAAATGCTGAAATTGACACTGAATTGATGAAGCGTTTAAGCAAAACGACAGGAGATCATTTTTAAAACAAGGTTTTTTTGCTGACAACAGAATGACACGGAGCAAAGTTTAGTAACGCCGATAGATGAATTAAATATTCATTATGACCAAATGCATATTTAAATTTCTTTCTTTTTTTCTTTTATTTTGATACATTGTCAGTACATTTCGTTTATTTTCCAATAAATCACGTTATTTGTATTTTCCTGCCATAAAAATGCACATTCGATGTCCTCCAATTATGTATAATAATTACAAAACAATGCAATATATAATAAATGGATTGGTAGAAAATAAAATTCAACTATAAATGTGCTTTTTTGCCACAGGTGTATCCCTCCCTCTCTCTCTCTCTCTCTCTCTCACACACACACACACGCACACACGCACACACACGCAATGAATACTAAAAAATACAAATACATGCAGAAATAATAAAGAATACAAACGTACTGAACAAAAGAAAGCGTATTTACTGCAGAAATGAAAAGACACTTTTGATTTTATTGGTATTCATTTAATAAAATGTGTATTATTGTGCTTATACTGAGTAATATTTCTGACATTTTATGGATACTTTTCCCCACATTATAAGTGAGCCTGCTGTGTGTGTGTGTGTGTGTGTGTGGTGTAGTTAGTGTAGGTCATTGCTGAGATTAGTCGTTAACGCCTGTGTGTGTGTGTGTGTGTGTGTGGTGTAGTTAGTGTAGGTCATTGCTGAGATTAGTCGTTAACGCCTGTGTGTGTGTGTGTGTGTGTGTGCGCGTGTGTGTGTGCACCAAATACTGCTGTAATGAGCTTGTGTTTGTCCCAGAATACCTGCAGAGAGAGCGTGTGCATGTAGTCAACATCATCCCAACACCACCACCGTCAGCACATAAACACACATAAAAAGACACGTGAATATAAAATATGAGTGTTACTGGACGGGGGTGTGAAGTCAGAAGTTGGTGTAAAGGAGGGTGGGGGTGGCGAGGAGTTAACAGTGGTCACCCTCTTGCTGCGCCTCTGTCGCTCATCATTTATCAGGCTTAAGGGGGCTTAAACAAGCCGGGGCCTATAGGACCACCTTTTATTGCAAAGCAAACCCTCTCATGCCTTATCTGCGTTACAGGAAGTGCATGTGTGGACTTTTGGACATAAAAGCGTGTTCAGAACACGAAGAAGAGTGGAGACTTGGAAGGGAAGGGAGGGAGAGGTGTGAATATGGCTTCAAGCACAGCCAAAGACAACCGCAACACTTGAAGATCCTATTTAACTGGTCCTATTCTGCAATGAATACATGCATTCATGAATAAATAAGGTGTTTATGTCGTCTTAGTAGCAGTAGCGGTACATTTTATTTCAGTGTCCATGAAGCAGCTGTTATATTACACAGTGTATGATTTGTCTTCTCATTATTCAATATTTATATTATTTATTATGGTATTTAATTGGATTTTTTTTACTTCATTTTGATGTATTTTAATTTTTTATATCTTTTTTTTTTACATCTAAAGGTGCCATTGAGGCTACAATGTATTGTTTTATTTAATTAGACATATTATTTATAAATAGATCTTGTTTAATTTTATATTTATATCATTAATAATAATAATATAATAATGATACTACTAACATTATTATACATGTTCTACTTTTGTGTATTTCATTAATTCAGTGTCCATGAGGACACAAAATAAGATATTATTGTTTTAATAATAATAATAATGATCATCATCATCATTACTATAATGATACTACAATTAAACTACAGTATATTACTATAATAATACTAGTATTAATTTAATTTATTCTATCAATGCAGAAGTAAATACATAATAATAATAATAATAATAATTATAATAATTATAATTATTATTAGTAGTAGTAGTGGTAGTAGTAGTAGTATGAATATTTGTATTTCTAAGAGAGTTTATTTTTTGTGGTCAAATTCACTGTCCATTTGGCTACTTTTTAATTATTTAATGATACTATTATTATTATTATTAATTTCATTTAATGTATTTTATTTTACAGAAACAAGTGTATTTTTTTCAGTTTCATTCAGAATCCACAGGGTCACTTTTTGCCGGTTGTGTGTTACTGCTTCCCTCCGAGGAGAGCTCATCACAGCTCAGCCAGCCTGAACGCAGCTGCACACACACACACACGCGTGTGCGCACGCACACACACACACACACACACGCATACAGACACACACACAGTGACACATTTTGATATTCTAGTCACACAACGGCGTAAACACTGTGCTCTCCTATTCAATAAGTATCATTGACGAGGGTCCATATAGCCTCACATGAGCCTAAACACATAAATTAGCTGCAAACAAAGACCGGTTTTGCATTTGATGTTGTTGTTTAAACAAAATACGGTTGCTCGTCCATGATGGAGAACATGCTGTATGTTGTTCTGTAATGGAATTAAATGATTTTGCACGAATAGCGTTTCCGGTGTGTGTCTCTTCTCGTTTCGCCGCATGTAGACTCGTGAAGTGAAAGGTTACGGCGCTATTAATTGCGCGTTCCTTGATGTATCGCCATGGCAACCATCAGCCTCATGCTTGCATCAGTAAAGTCAAATGTAGACATTTGGAAAGAAGGAAGTGTTTCTCCTGCGCTTTCTATTGTGGTCATGATCAAGCGCGGTCGGCAGGTAATTATCCGGCCTTGTCAAGTCGAGCCGCTGCAGAGAGTGAAACGTCGAAACATCAAAAGCGTCTTGGCGCTGATTCACCAAAGAGACGAGGAAGAAGATCTGAGAGCCGAGGAAGACCCACAGAGAGGAAACAACAACGTCCCTTGGATAAATACGGGGAGACAAACATGCCCGGGTTGACTTGAGGAACAGAATATTTGCTTGTACTACACAGCCCGCTTGGCCACTGTAGCCTTTAGCGCTGACGACGGCGATGCTTCTACAAGGAGCGTTTTGCTGCAGTCCTGGAGATGCCTTGTTGAGGTCAAAGGTCAGGGATGAAATGAATCGGATTCACTTGACTGCTGCATTCAAGTCATGCTTTACATCTGCTGTCACATTTTTGATGCTATGGACATAAACAGGAAGTACCTTCTCCTATTGCGTCATCAATACGCTCACTGGACACTCCATTAGGTACACTGGCACAACCTAAGGGCATAAAAAATGAGTTTAGCAATGATACGGTTGCAGTGGTGTACAAAGGACTCAATCACACAAAGAGCTGTTTCTCATCGAGAGCAACGCCTATGAGAAATAATGTTGCTATCATGAAATGATGTGACGTTGTCTGCCACAGCGTAAACGTCCCAAAAAGAAGTTCCACTATAAAAGCACAAAAAGATTTTTCAAACATAAGTTAGCTAACAAGCAGGGTTGTTAACGAAAAACCGATGTGACCGCATATCCGGTTTGACGAAGGAACTATTCCGATTAGCCGGTGGAAGCTTCCTGTATCGATAATAATCAACCATAAATCTTTCGATGAATCGCGAGAGAAGCAATCGGTTGACAGTGTCTCGTAAATAGCGCCAGAGCCTGGGCTGCCGGCAAAAGGATTGTAGCGCCGTAGCTTGCCATGGCTGAAGACCAGAATGGGTGTAAATAGTGGGAGGCGCACCAGCTAGCAAGCTAGCCAGCCAACTAGCGCGCCTGGAACTATTTACGAGTCACCGTGCCATATCGCTATTTACAAGTCACCGCCTAGTAAATAGCGGTTGTTTGTCTATATGTGCCCTGCGATTGGCTGGCGACCAGTCCAGGGTGTACCCCGCCTGTCGCCCGAAGTCAGTTGGGATAGGCTCCAGCATACACCCGCCACCCGAATGAGGAGAAGCGGTATAGAAAATGGATGGATGGAAGATTAATGTCTACATCAACAAAATTAACCTTAGAATCGAATCGGATCGTTTGTACACTGCATCAAATCGAATCAAAATCGGAACTTGTGTATTTAGATTGGAATTGAATCTAGATATTTTTGTGTGACATTTGAGTCAAATTTTCCGCCAAAGGTTTGGTCAGTTCTCAACTTTTTGTCCCCCAAACCCAATAAGTTTTGTCTGCCAAAGCCCCAAAAGCCAAAGAAAAAGCAAAACTGTGTTAATCCTTAAAAGCTAGCTATGCCGCGTTTGTGTTGGTCTGGTGAGACCATCTGCTGTCGTCTAATGTGACATCACTAATAAGGGCCGTTCAAAGTTTACGAGACTTTTCAGGCATATTTGTTACTTTTTCATTTTGAAATTTTAATCTTTTTGACTTCAAAAAGTCAAAGAAAGAGCAAAATACGACGCACAGTTAATACTTCAATGCAGAACCATTGTGGGAAACAAAGCAGTGTCATGCAATTTCCTGAAATCCGATGCAATATCTTAACGTCTTATGTGATGGCATGAAAGCTTACAGTTCAAAGTGGTTTTTGGACGACATTTGCGGCAAATTCCCTGGCAAAGGTTTGGTCAGTTTTCAATTTCTTTCCCGCTAAACCCAATACGTTTTGCCAAACCCCCCCACTAAAAAAAAACTAAGGAAAAAGCATGTGTTACGCGGTGTCATGAAATTTCACATTTTCTCTCGTCTACCGTGACGTTACAAATGACGACAGATCAAAGTCTACGAGACTTTTGAGGAATATTTTTCACCAAATTTTGGTTGATTTCGCCCTTTAACTCCAAGAATAAGCATCGCAAAAAAGCCCCTAAAATGTTGAAGAAAGAAAAAAATACAACGCAGGTTAATACTTCATTGCTGAACCGATGTGGGAAACTTACCCATTAAAAAACATTTTCAATCAACATTTGCTATAAAAGTGTTGTAATCTCCAGAACCCTCCCCTTCTCTCTTTCATTACCATTGTTTACTCGCAATAAAACCCTAAATATGCCTCACACACTTACTAAACACATGTATTTAAAGTATAAAATGTATTGGTACTCACCACTAATGAATGATAACGGAAGACGATCCATGAAGAGATGGAATCAGAGTCGCGGTGTAGCCAATCACAGCACACAACTCAGGATGCGTTGAAGGTGCGTTGAGAAATTTCATCACTTGATGATAAAACATGACCAGTGAAGCGTAAAGACATAAACATGTACAAATTGTGGATTTTTAAAAAACAGTTTTACATGTTTGTTGTACATTTTACTTGCATTATGACATATTTATACATGGGAAAAGGAAGGGGGAAAAAAAATCATAATAAACAATAAAAATAAAAGATTTTAATAATTTTTTTAACCAAAGATTTGCAAAGTTGCACGGCTATAAATGCGGAGTCAGAAACGTGTGGGGATCAGATAATGAAAACATAAAATAAATATGGATATTTGTTCACTTGAACTGTATTATAAATGTATTTTCTCTATGATTCCGATCATTTAAGACATTTCTTAAGTAAAACTCGTGGAATTTGCACATTTCCTGATCAAATACAGGGCGGAAACCTAAGATGAGGTTGCCGGGAGCGCCTCTTCTTGGCTGACTGCGCAAGCCCTGCCTACTGTCTGAGTGCACTCAGTGAGTGCACTGAGTTGGATTATGGCGTCTGCTTGTGAGCATTTACTATACACCATGACTTTCTACAGCCCGCGTAATGTCTTTAATGTAACTGTGCATCAATATTCTTGCTAACTGCACAATAAAATATACAGAGAAATGTCATACGTGGAAGTACTGAGTATCTGCCTCATCCTGAAGGGGTGAGGGCGTGCGTGAGCTGGGAGGTGCTCGTCACTGCCGTCCTTCCATAGAAAGGAAAAGCCAGTGCTTCTTTGTTGTTGTTTTGTTTGTTAATCCAAGTCAAATGCATAAAGATATTTTTCTACTCTGATGAATGTATGAAATGTTTTTCAATTAATGAACTAAATAAATAACTGTGACTAAGAACTGTTTGAGAATCATCTGACATTATTTTATTCATGGTGAATTATTCTCTTAATTCTACCTTATGATAGTTCTATTATTATATACTTATATTATGGTATATGTACTGGTATTGCCATAAAAAAACAACTCCAAAGAAGTCAGTGCCTCACCAGCCATGAACATCACCGCACGACACTATCCACTGTATAACATTTGTACGACGGTGGCTGTTATTTTTATATGACATAAATCAGTATAGTGCTCTGGCAAAGCCAGCTTTAATTGGTGTTGGCGATCCCGGTGAGAACCAGCATCAAGGGAAAAGCTTACTCGGCTCCCCTTGACAAGAGGCGCCCTGGGATTCGGGGCTGAGCTTGGAGAACTCGCACCTGCAATTTGACTTTGCCACATGGAAATGGAAGTTGAATGGGCGGCACCGTGTTACAGCAAACATAATGCTTTCCATGAGTCTTTGAATGGTTGGAGGCGAAATGGTGGCGTGTAGACAATGTTTGAGTGTTTAACGCTATAAACACACAAGCTTCCCTCCCTCCGGCATGCGCACGCTCGCTCTCTCAGGGACACTTTGCATGTAAATATTCATAGAGAGACGGAATGTGCTGATATTAATTATTAAGCACAGCCAAGACGCGTCATTCGTCACCGTACCATTTTTTTATATGTTGCACCTTAAGATGAACCTTTCTATGGATCCCACGAAAATACATTAGGGGATACCATTAAACCCTCCACGGGGTCCATATCATTCCTTCTCCTGGGGGCTCCAACATTTCCAGAATGAATGTAAATCTTTAGAGGTTATTTCTTGTGCGAGTTCCTGTTAACACACACACACACACACACACAGGAACTTTTCAGGTGAAGTGCATCTGCGGTTTGCGGTCCGTGACAGACTGTCACGTCCCACGTGGAAGTGGAGAGGGCCCACCAACGAGAGGCGGTCCACGCCAAATATAATCCTTATGGGGAGAGAAGTGGACCTGTGTGAGAGTGTGTGACGTCGGAATGGAAAGGTAAAAGAGAGTATCTCAATAGTATGTAGGGACACAGGGGGGGTTGTTGTGTGGTCAAGGTGTCAAATACACTGTTTGTCTTTATAGAGTCCCGTCATGGTGACGCATTAAGTGTCATTTTAATGGCTTCCAGCTGCAATTTTTTGCGTTTTAAGCTTTCAGCAGGGGGACATTGCTCCAGATATAGAAGTAATGTGTCCCTGGATCAAATTGACAAAATGTCTTAAGTGAACATGCAATGGGACGAAGGCCGAATGCCAGGGTAGGTCACACAAAATACGTGTAAAACGAAGCTGACCGCTCTAAACCACAAGAAAAAAACAATAAAACAGACCACTTTAAGATTGGTAACAAGTGACACTGGGTTTCCACTGCTTTGAATGTAATTTAATCGTCACTAAAAGCCAAAAAAAAGCAAAATAGTGTTAATAGTGTTAGTTTTGATGCTGGCTAACCTGAACTTGAGGAACAATGAGGATTGGTGGAATTTGTCTGTGCGATACGTAGATATCTCAAAGGACGTCACAGTTTCTGTCCCATACCTGTGGCACATTTCCCCTGTACAGTTTTTAATACCGTAAGTGTCACAAAAAAGCTCTGAAATCAGTGATCGGCAACCCGCGGCTCCGGAGTCGCATGCGACTCTTCAGGCTCCTTGATGCGGCTCCACGCCAAGCTCTGTGGTTCTTTTTTTTTTTTAACACTGAAGAAGTGGAAATGTGTGTTTTCAAAAAGAGCTTGAAATATCAAACTCACTACTAGCTCGTGAATGCATCTAAACCCTGTCCTGACTGCTGATTGGATGAGCAAGGGAAGGGGTCAGTGAGACATGAAAAAGACATCTTGACAGTGTGCTATCCCCGCGGTAAGGTATCCATAACCACAAATACATCCCTAAAAAGAAAAATATCGGAAGAAAATAGAAAGTGTTCACTGCCAATGACGCTGGCTTACCCACCCGTGTGCTTGATAAGTGGCGAGAAATGAGCAAACAACAGAAAAAGACATTTTCAAAACAAGCACTCAGCTTTGTCTGAAAAGTACCCGACTGCAGATGAGCGTAAGGGAGTGATTTTGGAACTACAGTTCTACGGAAGGTTGAGCAGAGCAAACATACTTTCAAGAAGTGGACGAAGTGCTCCAGACGAAGGGAGGGCGTAACGATTCGTTTTAATAATGATTCGATTCATAGCACGATTCGTGGTTGCGGATACGATTTAAGGACGATATTGGTTCATTTAGGATGATACGATCCGAAACGATTCAGTAACTTTAAATCGATTCAGTGACTTTTTAGCCAAAAATTCAACCAGTGTGACTGTGAAATAAATACCTGGGTACTGGACACTGCAGGTGAGGTTTCCTAGAGTCCTGTTGTTTTTTTGTAAGGGAATCGTTTATAAATGAATTAGAACTATAAACAAACACGCAAACAACAATTAATGGCAAATGCATTCACATTTTATTTGAATAAAGACTCTTGAGGTTGAATTAACAGGGGGTTAAACTTTTCTGCTCTCGTTTTCAATACATTTTCAATAAAAGTACAGAAAGTAACACCAACATTTCAACAGTAGCTTTACCTGCCACTTCTGCTTTTGTTGTTTTACCTGCCACTTTTGCTGTTGTTTTTCAACATAAACACCTTGTGTGGGAGTGTTACAAAATGCTTAAATACGTCAAATCAAGTCTGTGGTGAATTCTAGCTGATAAAACATGACTTGAACTAGAAGTTGATACTTCTCTCCCCCAAGTATGAAAGAAGTTACCGGGAATTAGTGCCTTTGGTTCCCATTGCTGTCACATTGAGTCAAGACAAAAGCTGTGATCGACTCGCGGACATTGGCAAGTCCAACCGTACTACAAACTATATAACAACTTAGGCTGTGACATTTGTTTTAAAAGTCAACACAGTAGCCATTTACATTTTTTTGATAATCCAAAATTCCAGGGAAGAAAATCAAGTGTCATAATTGTCACGTAGGCCTAGCCCGCGCAGTGCAGCACCAGACTGTACTCGTTTCCTCGCCACACTACTACTTGCATGTGCACAGTAATTCCAGGCCAAAATTAACATATTTCGCACCATCAGATTTTAATGAAATTTTATTTCATTTTTCATTTAATTTGGATGTACAAGTACATTACGTGATGTCTTTGAACGCAACTCCTCACTGCTCATTATAACACGGTTTAAAGCGGGGGTCCTCACACTTTTTCAGCCTGTGAGCTACTTTTAAAAACACCAAGTCCCAAAGATATAGAAAATATAGTATTTCTGTACATTGTACACATGCTGTATATTGGGGTGCACACACTTGTTAGCATGCAAGTTATAAATCGATCTCTTACTATAAAACAAATAACATATATATCAAATCTAACTGGTAAACTTTTAAAGTACTACACCAAACACTAATGATTAATATTTCACATTCACAGTTTCAAAGTTTACAGGTAATCAAAGTAGTTGATATGATTCACAAATATTTCACAATTCAATTCAGTATGGTAATAAGGATAATTGCACATAATTCCTCAGTTGTTGTGCACAAAAGTAAGTAATATGTCAGTCACAATAGATACCTAGCGTTCATTAGACACACACTCCATGTATTGCGTCCAGTTAGCATTTCAGGCATTACCGATATACAAGAAATGAAAATAATTATGCCAAAGACAATGCAGCCGAAGTCAAGGCAACATATTAAAACGGTTTCAGCAATGGACACATTTTCCAATTTATCATGAAATAGTAGTTTAAGAAAGGGAAGTGTAGAAAAACTTGCATTTCTATAATGGAGTTCATAATGGAGTTTTCTACGTAACTAGCCGCTGCAAGTGAACGGAGAACTTTTGTTGTAGGTTTGGCATCTTACCACTCATTTGGGTTATCCATAATCGGAAGATGAAAGTTGCATCTCTGTGTGTAGTTTGAGACATTGCCGCGGGGAAGCAAGAGCGAATCAGGAGGGGAGCTTAATGTCAGCTGACTGATGTCATATGACATTTACAAAGTGACGTTTTCACTCCTTTCTCTCCTCTTCCCCCATATTTCTCACCCCTTCTTCCGTGTTGCTCGCTTGGCTTCTCTCTTCTTTTGTCTGTCGGTTGTGGTTAGACTCGCAATGTTGGCTATGCTTGATTGGCTGGTCAACAGTAAAATGGCGCGTCAATAAAAAAATACCCTTTGACTAATTTCCATGGTTGATTACTACGACTAATTGCGGCAACACTTTGTCTTAACCTTAATAACATAACATACACAATATACACTCCTGATCAAAATTTTAAGCAAAAATTTACATTTTGCACTGTTGGATCTTACGGAGGTTCTAAGTGGAGCTTCAAAATGCAAAAAGAAAAAATGGGAGTGAGACAAAAAAAAATTGAGTAAGCAATTTATTACAAACAAGCATTGAAGTGAAATAGGCTGTTCATCAGCTGATCAAAAGTTTAAGACCACGGCCTTTAAAAGCCAAAATCTTGGCAGAAATGTGGATTCAGTGTCATTTCCTGTCAGGTATTCAAACTGTCATGACCTCTTGAAGGCAAAGGCAAAAAAGAAGGTTTCTCTCATTGAACACGGTCACTTTGTTGAGCTGCGTAAGCAAGGCCTCTCGCAGTGCGCCATTGCTGCTGAGGTTGGACGCAGTAAGACGGTTATTTGAAACTTTTTCAAAGATCCTGAGGGTTATGGAACAAATAAGTCAAATTGGTAGACCCAAAAAAATGTCACTGGCCCAGAGCCGGAGGATCCGATTGGCTGTCCGTCAAGACACGGGAGCATCCTCTGCCCAAATGAAGGTTGTTACTGGTGAAGAGTGCAGTCCAATAACCATCAGATGACATCTGCCAGAGAATGTTTAAGAACAAAAAACATCTTCAAAGGCCTCGTCTCCGTCAACGCCACAAATTTTGCACAAGTGCACCAAACATGGGACATTGAAAGGTGGAAGAAAGTTTTATTCTGTGATGAGAAACGTTACTGCCATGACACAGAGATACCACCTGAGATGTTTTCCACACGGCACAGTGGAGGAGGCGCCATCAGGATCTGGGGTGCTTTTTCCTCCAATGGAACAATGGAGCTTCAGGTTGAGCAGGGGCGTCAAACGGCAGCTGGCTATGTGGAGATGTTGCAGGGGGCATCCCTCATGACTGAAGGTCCTCGTCTGTGCAGTAATAACTCTGCAGTTCCCAATGCACGTCTGATAAAGGACTTCTTGCTGAGGAATAACCTCCTCCTTTTGAACCATCCTGCGTGTTCGCCTGATATAAATCCAAAGGACACCATTTGGGATGGATGGCAAGGGAAGTTCACAAAAATGGACATCCGTTCCAGACAGTGGATGCCTTCCGTGAAGCCATCTTCACCACCCGGAGCAATATTCCCACTAGCCTTCTGGAAACACTGGCATCAAGCATGCCCAAACTAATTTTTGAGGTGATTACCAAGAATGGAGGTGCTACTCATTACTACTCATTGAGCAATAGTCTTAAACTTCTGATCAGCTGATGAACAGCCTATTTCACTTACACCACAATAAATTGCTTACTCAAAAAATGTTTTGTGTCACTCCCATTTCTCCTTTTTGCATTTTGAAGCTCCTTAAGATCGAACACTGCAAAATGTAAATCCTTGAAATTTTTCAACTGGAGAAACTGTACTGCTGAAGCAGCCTGTAAAGGCTTGTTTTCTTCTCATTGCACTGCATTACATTTTTTGGGGGAAAAAAAAATCCCACTAAATTCTCATGAGCACGCGCTCCACTGAGGGGTGATGTTCATCATTTGTGTTGACAGCGGTCCAAATCAAAGGGGACACTTGCCATTCTGTTAGATCCAACCCCCCACCCCCTCTCACAATTCCGTGGCGTAAAAAGTCGGGAGCTGAATTTAATTAACAATTTCCCCAGTTGATTTGGCCCTTTAAAACCCTCATTACACACAAGCATTGTATATATTATCAATCCCTCGGAGGAACAAGGAGTCTTACGCTCATCTTATCACGGCCAACTTGTAATATTATAATCAATTAGCACCAATGAGCTAATTGTCCAATCTCTCGCTCGCTAATTATACACGGAAACAGAAATGGGACAAACCAATGCCCCATATTTTTTGTTATAATATAAAAGGATGCGCCCATTGAGCGAGAGCTTTTGTTAGCATGGTGTGTTTCTACTCGTCAATATGTATGAGGCACATCAAAGAGCGCACATAGAAAAACGGGGCCGGCGCTGAACACGTTTCCGATCCGGAATATGCAAATGAGACGGTTCTAGTTTCCAGTTTTAGTGTTTGCATAACACTGCTTCTTGTGCCACTTACACCATGTGTAGCCTACAAAACACACTGTCCTCTGGGATATTTCATTTTTAAAAGCCGCACAAGTTGGTTATAAGTACGCTGCATTTGAATGCTTTTGACAACAAATTGCCGCAGATTAAATGTGTCTAAATTTATGCTGAGTGTGTGTGTGTGTGTCTGTCTGAGTGTGTGCTCAAAAACGGAGTTGGAAATCGATTAAAAATTGTAGTAATAGATATTAACATATTTTAAAATAAAAATATATTTTTGGGGTATTAAAAATACCAAAAATATCTGCCAAATTTACAAAATTCTTCACTAAATTCTCCCGAGACCAGTTGAGTGTGTGTGTTAAAGCAGTGATGATGATTCTCAACTGGTTGTCTCACGGACTCATTTTCAGTGGGTCTTTACCTGGGCAAAAAAATCCAAAATAACGTAACAACTTGAATGCACCTCGCGTTTTTATGTGTGCTATTCGCTTGCTACGCCGCTACGAGGTGCGTGCATTGTTTCCACTTTGCCACTTTGTCAAGCTTGAGTGGGAGGGGAAGGACATGGAAAAAACGCAGTGAGAAATTTGAGTTGAAACTGTTCGGTCTCGTCCATAAACCCGTGTTCTTTAATTCTTTCAACTGTGAAATAACTCAAAAACTAAGTTTAGTAGTGTTTTCTATTTGGAATGAATAGAATCAATTGCTAGCCAGGTGTCTAGCGACACACACACACACACACACACACACACACACACACACACACATATATATATATATGTATACACAGTATATATATATTTGCTTCTCTTGTCTTCTATGTTCTGAGCTGTTGTCAAATTCAAAATTTCCACCTGCCTTTCCATCTGCAAAGAATATACCCCATTTTCTGCTCTAATATTCACTGCTTGTTAATTATTAAAGGTATGTATTTGAATTATAAATATACTAGTTATACAGACGTAGGCAAAGCAGGCATATAGCCCCGGGCTAAATTCCTCCATTAGCCATTATTTTCCAGTCTGCTGTCTCCATATGCCTGCCTACTGTTCCGATGTCATCTCCAAAAACACGGAGGCATTCCTTTGTACTCGCCTACCCCCCTCCCCACTTTGGCCACCCCCAAAATCCCCCCCCCCCAACTACCCAGCTTCCACCCACCTCCTCCATACATATGTGTGCTGCCTCCTTGAAGTAGGATGTCACACTTGTCTTAAATATAATGAATCACTCTCTTCAAGGCATCCCCCGGATCCCAAACACTCCCTGCCTCGTCCTCCCGCGTTTTTCCAGCCTCCCTACGTGTCACAAATCATCCGCCGTGAAGGGCTCGCCGCTAAATCATTAACAGTGTCAGAAAATGACTGGGCCACGACTGGGAAGAACCCCGAGATGATGCGGTGGCGGCAGAGGACGACGATGGGAATATTGGATGGTAAACAAAGAGACAGCAGCCTTAAACCTGCTTCCCGTCTTTGTTTTTTTTTCCCTTCTGCTTTCACCTCCTTGGGATTTCGGAACAACAAGAAAGAAGTGAGGGAAAAGTAAAGAAACTGTCAAAAAAGTTGAATAAGTCGCCAGAAATTCCCAACTTTCAAGCTGTGGAGTTTTTTCCTCTTCTTGTTCTTTTCTGGGACAAAATATCCATGTGTCTTCGGCTGGGCTAATCCGTGATATCCCAGTTGTTATTAAGTGACAAAAAGATGCAATTTTTACATTTTTCTCCAGGTGTTGCTGTTTTGTACAAGACTATCTGGCTATTTTCCATGATTAAGGGGTGGTGTCAGAAGCCTATTTCACACAGTGATGCCGTAAAACTGGCACATCAGAGCCTCTGGTGCTACATCCAATGCCGGCAAATTGACAGGACGACTCTGACAACCAGTTCTGTGCTTTTCTACCGGTGACACTGGAAAAAAGCAGGAATTCCACAATGTCGGAGCAGGTTTGTGAAGTAACATGAAAAAAGCCGTAATCCTACATAAAGCTAACCGTGGATCATTTTTGGGGCAAAACCCTTACATTTGGGAACCCCTGTTCAAGCTAATTAACCGGGGCGACGCAAAATGAGGTTCCATTGTAGTGATGAAAGCATGAACGTCTGCATCCACTGTGCACCAATCATTAATGTCTCAACCAAAACACATGCTAGCGAACATTGGTTCCACCATAGAATTAACCCACATATTTATGTAAACAAAGCCTTCCAAATACGGTATATTATACATCTTGACAGTTATCAACTTAATATAATCTATAATTTAACCTTACTACCGTACATCAGAGCTGCACCAGAGGAAGGTGTTTTCTTAGGTAAATGTATTCTGCAATGCCGGGACAGGAGTGTGATGTTTAACACCTGACGCTCACTTCTCCCACCCTCTTATGTTCAGAGCAATGGTCGCTGTTTGAAAACAGGTTTATACATCACACCAGAAAGTGGCACTGACATTGGCTTCGCTAGGTTCTATGTAAAAGGCACAGGTGGTCTCGGACTAATTTGGGGATCTTTGTTTGCAGTGCGAGTTCCTTAAAATTCCGTTGCCATCAGTGCGACATGAGCCACACTTAAATTTTCGCCCACCTATGCCATCATCCATCAAAAGCAAAACTAATTTTCCTTTCAATTTCCCCCACTCTCTTAAGAATCTAAAAGGATGATGGATAATGCATGAAGGGAAAGCACAGTGGTACTGTTTTTAACCTTGCTCAAGCCATTAATCCGCTTTATACCCGCAAAGGTAGTAAAGGAGACAATGAATTAGTCATTAAAGTAGAGGTCAGTTTATTAGAATTCCTGATTGAACTGTAAAACCGCTTCTCCCGGTCTGCTAACCGAGGAATCTGAAAAACCACACAGTCAGTGGGCTCGAGAGATATTGGGAAAAACGCGTAGTTGAAAAGAGGTATGTAACCACTTGGTAAAGATTTGACAAGAAGTACACCAGTTTCCTGCCTGAAGATAACATACAGTTGAGCCCCGGTTTGCGTACGTTTTCCGGTTAGCGCACAATATGGTGCTTGTCTTGTCATGTTATTAATACACTGCGTGAGTCCAACTGTGTTCTTAATGTATTTTTACCACAAAAAGTCCTTGTTAGCAGTCTATTAGCTTGCTAGTACATGGAAACAGGAACCGGTAGTCAGCTCTGTCGCCCATCTATGATGTCATCGGTGGTTGACTCTGTAGTTCTTGGCTAACTAGCGCAGTTGCGCCACAAGTCTCTGCTCTGCTTCTGCAAAATATCACACCGTAGCCAAAGAAAGTTGCAATTGGCAGAATTTGACCAACATTGTGAACTTTTTTGTTTCACGTTATTCCAATTTTAATTGTTTCAAAGAGTTTTAGCTTGAAATCACTTTTTTCACGGACATGGATGCTGGAATTAGCCAATGTCCATCAAATGTTGATTTTGATTCCTCTATAAATTGTGAGACAAACAGAATAGTGCTTATGTAAATATGGGGGCCTACAATACGAAGGCAGTCAATTATCATCATGCGGCAGTTTGTGTTTCCCTTGCTTGAATAGTTGAGGTGTGCACGAGTGTGAGTTTACTGTGAAAACTGAGAGCCGGCTTTTTAAGCTGACCTACCAGGAAGACCATCCATCACAAAGGAAGACAGGCCGGAGTGGCTGTAAATCTTCATGTTTTGTCTATGGCACGGCAATTGAGTGCTCCGTTTTGGGAAAAGGCTCCCAGCAGCCACGCCAGGTGCTTTGAGGCACGCAGGGGCTCCCGGCCTTGACTTTCACTGTGGTGAGCTCTTGTTTCCACAGACAATCCTCCCTATTTAAAGGGCTCCTGTTATGCAAAATGGACTTTTTAATGAAGTCCCTCGCCACTTTGCACTTTGAATTTCGTGGTTTCACTCTATTACGAGTTTTCAAAAATAGATGAATTAATAAATCATGCTGGTTCGTGGTTGAATACGGCCTATTGCTTGTCATAAAAGATGCATATTTAAGCAAATTGTATGTGTTTTTTGCCTAAATTAAGCATAAAAATGGATAAATGAATTAAATACAAATACAGTTGCCCTTTGTTTATAGCGGTTAATTGGTTCCAGACCCGATGACAGTAAGTGAATTTTCAAGAAGTTGGCTTCAATGTTAATAAATGGAATATTTTTGTGGTTATAGCATAGAAAACATGTTCATGACTGTCTTTCTTTTTTACCATTATTAGAGCCATGCAGACATGAAATAACACCCCTATAGTCACATTTACGCTCCTATTATTCTTTGTTTACACCACATTGCAGGGAGACAAGAGACGGCCACGGCTTCACAGCCTGCTCACGAGCTAACTAGTTAGCTTCCAATTCATTGATTCTAAACTTAAGAAAGGGTTTCAAAGTGGGCATGTATTTATTCTAATAGTTATTTATTCTAAACTTAAGAAAGGGTTTCAAAGTGGGGAAGAAAGACAAAATGAGAAGCCAAAAACGTACCACTTCCACACGGAATGGGAGGAGAACTAGACATGCCATGGCTGACTCCATGAAGTGTGACGGTAATGTGATGTAAGGTAATGTCTCACCAATGTTTTGTGTCATTACTGACACCTATTGGCCAGAATACCCCACATATAATATACACATAAGGGAAGCCTCTCAGCTAATAGCATGTAGCTTTGTCTTCTTCAGCACACTAAGCCATTCAGTGAGGACAATCGCCCCCTAGCGTTCGTAGTAGTGTAGTTCACAGCAAACAATTTGATTACAGTACTTCAGTTGGTAAAAAATTATACCTTTGTTTGTTTTAAACATATTTAACCTCCATGGACCCCCATCACACAATTTTTCCAGAAGGGAAAGGAAAGAAATAGATGTACGGTATGTGGAGTTTTTGTTGTAATTAAGGGTTTTCATGTTGAAAACATTTCTGAAACAACCGCGATGTTACAATGCAAACAGTTGGATGTTTTGATATATTTGTTAAAGTTTATATAATACAATATGATATCTTGGAAAAAAATCCAGTAAATTGGAATTTATGAAAACAGAAACACGCACAAAAGTACCAAAAATTGGTACCATTGAGTACCAGTTCCTATTCCCAGGTACCGGGTATCATATTAGTTTAAATGTGAAAGGTACCCATCCCTACTGATGAAGGAAATATGTTACTGATGATGATGATACTCACTGACATCATCTTTCTCTGAGGAGCTTTGCTGTGGCAGCCCCCCGCCCTCTTAGCGATTGTGGCGTATCAATATGTAGTTATTTAATATCAATCTCAGGGTGTCTTCTATCACAGCAGACAAGCGATTAAGACGTAGAATTGTGCTGTGCAAGTGCTGCATCCTGTTGACGGGTTTTTGCGTAATGGCGCCGGCTAACAGCAATGAAAGCACACCTCCTTGGCGAACGTAAAAATAGCTCCAGGACAGACAACATGACAGCTATGACATTAGTCCCAGGCCGCAGTTAAAAGCAGCAGACACCGCGGTTATTTTGAATGGCCATCACCACAGTCTGACAATGTGGTCTCGAAATACCCCGCCCATACAGGCTCACAATTTGGAGTTCGCCCAAAAATTTATGGGAAAAACAAACGTGAGACATCAGCTCACGTTATAATTACATGTTGTGCTTTTTCTTTGGCTTGTGTGTGATGCCGCCACAAAAGGGTGGCAGTTTTGGCAAAGATGAAGTATACTGAAAGCTCAGTTTTTGTTAGTAATCCATTCCAAAATGTCTGGAGAAAACCGAAATACAGTGGAATCTTCGTTAGCGTCATTAATCCAGTCCAGCAGGTCCAAGTCTAGCCGAAACGTACTCTAAACAATTCAATGTTTCCCATAAGAAGTAATGCAAATCCAATTAATCCGTTGCAGAAAGCCAAAAATGTAAACACTAAACACATTTTTGTGATTTTATAATTGTAGTTAAACATGCAGAAAACAATGAAAAATACACATAAATGATGAATGAAAGGGCTACATGAACATTTCACGTCACTATTACCTTGACTGAAGAGGTGATTGTTGACGAAGACACTGTGTTGCTGCAACATCAACACGGACACCGCCTTCATGTTTTGCTACGAGTTATTTCTTCAATTCAATAGTGTTTCTCACCTTCTTTATCAAAACGCTGGCACTTGCAACTTTCGTTTGGTTCCATTGTGGGTTATTTTGCAGCCATGATCAAAAGAAAAGCAGAGAGTTGTGGCATAACTGTGTTAGTGAGCAAAGAACTACAGAACCAACTGCAGATGACATCATAGACGGGCGACAGAGTTGGCTTCTGGTTCCTGTTTCCATGTATTAGCAAGCTAGCTAACAGGGTGTTTTGTGATAAAAAATACATAAAGAACACAATTGGACTCATGCGGCGTGTTACTAACATGACACAATGCACACCATAATGTACACTAACGAAAAAATGTGCAGAAAAACAAGGCTAAATTGTCAATGTTGACCGAAAAACACGCTAACTGGGGCGTAGCTAACCAAGGTTCCACTGTACAGGGCGCTAGTCGCAAAAAGATCAAATAAAAACCTGCCAACTCTCAGTCCTATCAAACCAATGGGAATGGAACAAAAACAGTAAGTTCTAAACCTGCGAAAATGTAACCGGAAACAACATTAAACATCACTTAACGGAACCAATACTTATTTTCATGTCCTCCTTGTGCCTGCTACTGATCGCAGCATGAGGACAATGGACTTAAGGTTGAACTTTGGGGCACGCTTGAGAGTTCATTCAAACAAAACCAGCAGGTACTGGAATGGATTCATTCTATTTGCATTATTTCCTTGAATCTAAGTGTGAGCAAATCGGAAGCTGACAAGCATCCTGGAACACAATGACCACAGACATTCCACTGTAAATCTGAATTTGGGATCAATTTCTTAGCTCACTGGGAGAGGTAATTATTGCATAATTACCTGGCAATATTCCAGCGATGGTTTTTAAGGTAAGTAGTCGGAGTGTCATGAGATTTTGTGAAATTAAAACGTGATGAGATTTCTTGTTCAGAAGAAAACTGTTTTGGAATAATAGATACATTAATAAATCACACAACAAATGAAAATGATATTTTGTCAGCCTCTATATACTGTACAGTATTGCCATGTGCACTCACTGCATTGGTTTAGCACCTACACGCTTCATAGAACAACGGCGTTCCAAAGAACATCGGCAAACAGAGTGAGACCTGTTGTCAGTCATACAGTCGCTTTGTCTCACACAGCTAAAGAGTGGCGCTTCATGAAAAGCTATGCAAGGTAATGTACTATAAGTTTGCCACAGCTCCCGTGGGGATTATATTAATAATGAGCAAGGTGAGCCCATCAACATAAACGAGTCAGAATGCCAAATTTATTGGAAAGCGCTAGCAACAAAGTAAACTTGTCCACCTCAAACATATCTCCTGGACCCATTTTCCCATTTGGCAAAAAAAGTAGACATCAAGATGCAGAGCCTTTGTCCCAACAGTTAACTGTCACTGAGACGTTCGGTGTACAAAGTATATACAAACGGAACAGCGCAAAATGGTGTGCATTCACAGAATGTCATCGTAAAAGAAATGTTGCTCCTTAATACAGTTAAACAGCCAGCATTTCAAGAAATGCTGCAAACATTTCATAGACAGTAGGAATGTCACAAAGGCCAATTCCGCAACTTTACATAGCGAAAGATGACATATTAAAGGAAATATTGCATTATTACGATATACTATTATATATTATCATAACAGTAGTTTATTTGTTGTAAAGAAATGTTGACAATAATGTCGTCAAGGGACAATTTGTGGGACAATGAACGTTTCAAAATGCGCCTGCATTGTTTTGTGACTTTTGTTTTGTGCTAAACGTTTGTTTAGCAGTCATATTTTTTAATTGTACTTTTCTGAAAATGAATGTTAAAATCTCGTCTCAACGTGTCGTGGACCCAATCTCGTACATCATCTCATGAGTTGGATGTCTTGTGACACCCCTAGTAAGTAGCTTTGTTGCTCTAATAGTTTCTTAATGTGCTTCTTTGGGTCATGCTTTAAGCAAGGTGTCCAGAATGTGCAGCACGTACGAGTTTTAATGAAAAATACCTTATTCGTCTTCACAGTTTGCAGCTCTCCATTCTGTAAAATGACATCACACTAACTTCTCTTTGATTTGCAAGGCTCTAATGTGCCATCGTTTCAGGAATTTCTACCTAACGACCCAAACCCTGAGTGCTTCCTTCCTGAGCCGAGACCCCGCTGAGCCAATGAGCTTCGACAAAACGGCACTCGATTGCCAGGGTTTAGCAGCAATGATCCTGGAATAACAAGGAGCATATTGTACAATCAGCGCCGAGGCTTTGAGGCAGAGCTCAATGACTGCGTTAACGACGTTCTAACGACCTGGCAGGGCAGGTTGACCGTAGGGACGGGAGGGTAATATGGCAACAGAGCCGCATTCCATGCTGGAGGAATGTGGAGAACCAGGCGGTGATATTCTCATAGACAGAAAAAACAAACAAAAATGTGACTCTGAATGTTTTAAACTCTGATTCCAATATCAGTGTCATATTGAGCAGAATAAAAATGCCGCCTGTAAATGGAGCTCAACTTTTTTAGACAGCAAACTCAACAAGTTTGCTGGGGGGGATTGAATCAACAGCGCCTCTGCTGGTTTTAGTTGGGTAGTGCACCCCATTTTGCCACGATCAATTCCACACTATAAAAAAAGGTTCTCTAATGACAAACTCCAATAGGATGCATTGTTCTTATAATCTGTGAATTACAAACACTGAGAGAGTGCTAATGCAAAGTGTCTATGACGATTTGAGGCCCGCTGCTGTTTTTTTTTATTGTAAAAGTATAATCTAACAAGAAAACAAAAAAACCCCAATAAAAACAATAAAAATGTAAAAACCAGTAGTAATGTAACTACTACGAATAAATTCAAAATATAAAAAAAGTTGTAATTTAACAAGAAAAAGTCATAATTTGAGTATGAGTAATATTTATCATCATTTTAGTAGCATAAAGTTGAAATCTAAAGTGGAAATATAAAAGAAAATTAAAATCTTATTATTATGAGTAACGAACAAAACGAGTTAAGTTGTAATTTTTGGAAAACATTGTGGAAAAAGTTATAATGTTATGAGAATAAAGTCAAAATATTATGGGAGGGAAGCCAGAATTACAAGAAGAAAGTTGAAATCGGTGGGAACAGGTCAGCAGAAATGGAAAAAACTGCTGTAATTTGACAAGAAGACAGTGAAAATATTAAGAGAAAAAAAGTCATATTTTAACAAGAATAAACTTGTAATATACAGGGTGGGTCAATAAATAATTACCGCTTTTTAATCATGCACAAGTTTTTGAAATGAATTTTATTTACAGACTTGAAACAGAAACATCAAATTAACATTTGATACCAAAGGTTTCCCACTTTGTCTCTTGTTTAATATATAAATAATTAAATCCACGCTCCTCTTCTGTGGATTACAGCTGCAACACGCACACTGAAGTTTGTGATGACATTGCCACACATTCTGTGGGGATACCTGAAGGAGAGTGTGTACTGCAACAACCCACAGACCATTGAGGTTCCTGAAGACCAACATCTGTCAGGAAATTTCGGAGAATCCGTCCTTAGATGCGTGGCAATGTCATCACAAACTTCAATGCGCGTGTCGCAGCTGTAATCCACAGAAGAGGAGCGTGGATTGATCATGTCAAGAAAGTGGGAAACCTTTGGTATCAAATGTGTATTTGATGTTTGTTATAAGTTTGTTATAAGTCTGGAAATACAATTTTTGAATAAGTTCTCATTTCAAAAACTTAACCCTAATATTAGTTCAGTATTGAAATATTTTAGAGTTGAAATATTCAAGAAAAATATGTTAGTTTTTAAAAGGTACAATATCAGAAACAAACAAAACAAAACAAAGTCGTAATTTTTGGAAAATTAGATTGGGGAAAGTTATGGGAATAAATGTTATGGGAATAAAGTCACAATATAATGAAAAGAAAATTGCCACATTATTTAAGAAGAAAGTTTATATATTTGAAAACTTAAAAAACAAAACTACAGAAAAAATGAGAAAAAAAGAGCAAAGCCTGAGTTCATACTAATAATACGCTTTTTCACCTATATGACAAAGATGAGATGCAGTTTTTTCTTGAAATAACAACTTCTTAGCACCATAAATATCAAAGTGGCCCTTCCATACTTCCATTTTTCAGTATGCGGCCCTTGCTGGAAAAACCTTGGGCACCCCTGGGTCTATGAAGTACGTGCATAGTATCCGCTTGCATATAAGTCATTATCGCGCCAGAACTATTATTGTTACCACACATCCCTGTCAATATTTTGAGTGGAGCACGCATTACTTAGCACGACACTATGCATAAAACGCTTTGACACTCCCACTAATTGCGTGCGACTTTTATCAAGCATGGAAAAATCAATTTCAGGCAATTTCCGCTGTGAAGACACCTCATCAGCCTGTCCCTGCCAGATGCTGGTGGCAAATGAAAAAGGTCCCCCCCCCCCCAAAAAAAAGAAAAAAAACAGAACCGAAGAAATAAAGTTCATGTTTTGATGATGTCAAGATATGACAGGCACCAAAACAAAGAGAAGCCATCGTGTGTTAGTTTTACACAAGCGCTTAACCACAACATATGACATCTGTCACAGAGGAGCGTCTGTGATGTGTGTCAGAATTGGAGCAAACAGTGATGTATGCATAACAATGTACTCATATGCATGCATATATACATACATGAGAGATGTGCATATGTAATTGCAAATATACATACACTCACCTACCATTACGATTCAACAACGCCTATCATCCACTATTTATGGAGTGGGCAGAAAGACTTTTTTTAAATTTATTTTGGTTTTTAAATAACAAAAGACAATTGTTCCGGTTGAGATGAGGTAAACATTAGATTGAAAAAAATTAAGAGAAGGTAATAGTTTTGTGTTTAGCTATTAAAATGTAGTTGTTTTAGTGAAAACAAATAAAAAAAATAAAATCTATATGCACTATTTTTGTGTTTAAGCTATTTGTATTTACAATTTTGAAATGTAATATTTTATTAGATTTTAAAAAATATATATTTCCTATGGGAAATTTTTAAGGGGTGAACCAATGTCACAGAACACATTGTCTTTGAACTGAAGGTTCCGCTTTAAACCCTTATTTGGGATTATTGTGTCAGATAATCTCCTTGGAGGAGGTAACAATTGAAAAGCCACGATGCATTATAGCTGCCACAGAAGAGCCAAAATCCATCCAAGTCCCTTGTACACAAAAAGCTGCTGCATAGCAGTCAAATTAAAACAAAGGCAACGGAAGAAAAACAGGGAGTAGAAACTAGCAAAATATAAATAAGCAACGCTTAACATTGCTTGAGAGAAGCAACTTTTTTCGTACCCAAAAAGAGACACTTGGTAAACGTTGGACAAACATATTTGAAGACCTTGCATGCGATATGTTGACTTCACATACAGTATGATGGCGGTTAATACTGGAACAATGTCTTGAGCGTTGGAGCATATTTCCCTGGAAAACTCGCAAATTGTACATGTTTTGTGGCGTTCAACCACGATGGCGAATGGTGAATATCCGCGAGGAATTGAGAAGCCCATAAAAGTGTCCCATGTCCCAAGTCACCTGCTAACTTGACGTTGACATTCTCCTCCAATATCAGATCAACATCGCCAGCATCACTAGCGACGGAAGCGAACAAGCAAAATGCCAAATGCACAATCCAGGTTTACTGCAAGCCTCGAAGAGTCCCTGATATGATTTATCAATTTTGCTTAAATATGTTGTATTTTGTTTGTCATTATGTTCCACAATGTTCGACTTTTGAAAGTGAAGGGTAAGTTTTGCAAAAATGACATTTATAATTCATGGCGCCACCCGTGACAAACTAGCTCTCACAGTTCGTTGACTTGGTTCGGTATATTTTTCATCAAATCGGTAGTCATGCCAAAACATTGTGTTGCTGCTGGATGTTTGTAGAATCTGAGTGATATTGTAAGTTTTCTTTCTTTTCCAAAAGAGGAAGGTTTAAGACAAAAATTTATGATCAAGTGCAGATAATGAGAGACAGATGGATGGCCACCTCGAGTCATAGCAGTTAAACAATATACAGTATAACAAATTTAATCTGAGTTGATAATCATGTCAGGGACCCTTTAAATATGCCTCACACACTTATTAAATGCATTTAAAGTATAAAATGTACAAGTACTCACCAATAATCCAAGATTAAAATGTGACAATATTTATTGTTTAGAGAAACGCTGTCTAGCGAGATCAGGGCGGCCAGGAGCCAATCAGGTTGTGAACTATGGCATTGCTGCTATGAATGATAATGCACGTAATATGGAAGAGGCAGTGCTCGAGGCAGGATTGCAACTGCACATGAAGTGCTTTACGCACACAATAAACCTGGCAATCCAACCTACCTCAGTGTTGCCAGCGTCACGGCGTGTAAAATGGATAGTTAAACGTTGCCAAATAGTGCGTGTAACATGACTAGATAAACAGTGTCGTACGAGAAAATTCATTAATCGCCGTGCATATACTCTTCCTGAGAACTAAACCACTAAAGTCGTCTTGTTCAGCCTAACATTTGAACAGCCTCACAATTCCTTCGTCACACACTTCATCAGTCTCTCTCTCTTTTTCGTTGTCGCTCTTGGAGTCACTTTTGTCTTGAGGCAAATTAGCCATTTAGCTTGAGGTATCCTTTTCACGCAGCAGTCCAGCCTTTCAAAACCTGTTGGTGATGGCGGATGGTTGGCGGACCGAGTAGTCCAAACAGAAGCGGTAGTAATTCTGCACTTGATCGAACTTATTTAAGATGTATCATGGATCGCTGCATAAGACTTCAAAACGTGATATAAGCTTCCACTTCACCCAGCTGACTTTGGCCAAGAGGCGGGTTGCACTCTGGACTGGTCGCCAGCCAATCGCAGGACACATATAGACAAAAACCCATTCACACCACATTCATACCTATGGACAATTTAGAGTCACCAATTAACCAAACATGCATGTTTTTGGAATGTGGGAAGAAACTGGAGTACCCAGAGAAAACCCACACATGCACGGGGAGAACATGCAAACTCCACACAGAGATGCCAAAGCGGAGACATTTCACCTCTACTTATGCATTATTATCTTTGTAAAGCCAGACTTTTTTGTTACATTTCTTGTGTTGTGTCCAAGAAATGACTCTATCTGTGTGTCCCTCTTTCTGTATCCTGTACATGAGATGATGACTGCCACAGTACCAAGGTACGAGGTCGCATACATGCTTTACATATCTGCTGGTGTGCAACCACCACTTACGAGCTTCAGGCGCCTTGAGAGTTCACATAATGTTCCTTTTGCTGAGAGAAGACTAGCTTGATGGCTGTCAGGGACGGGGAAACAGAATAAATGACAGAGAGTTTCCGCTAGGGCGCCTCGGAGGCGCATTAGGGAGCCTCGGGATCCCAATTCCCCCAAACACGGGATGAAGAATTACTTTGTCAGCAAGTCGCAGGGTCACCCATCACTGTCTAATGCGCGCCTTGATTAATCCAAAGGATGGAGCAACATTACGTCCCATTCAGGGTGATGCTTAATTGCCTCCGTCATCTATCAGCCTAATGGTGGTGAGTCTGCTTGCATGGACACTTGGTGGACAGGGGACACATAACGGCTCATCTCAAGCTGGAATAGCTGGATAAATGGCGGTGGCGGTGGTGGCATCGCCTACAGCCCCGTGTTTACATTCACATACGGAGTGTCTCCGAGCGTTAATGTATGTAGATTTCATTTCTGATGAGTGATTATTTGACTGCTCATTTTGCCCCAAGATTTATGGTGCTCTCTCTATCTCCCGACTGCAGCGGCACGCTTATCTTTAATAAAAGAGATGAGGACATTAATCAGGTTTTGTCGGCGGGCCCTTACTAAGACATTAAATGCATTGTATGGGGTAAGCAAACACGCTTCACATCCTTCCTTGCCGGAGAGTGAGGGAAAGTGTGGGGGGGAGAAAACCCTCATTATATTTATCATAATTTCACATCTGCTGTTTTTTAAGCAATGTACCATGAGCCCATAAAGTGTATTACAACTGTGCATAAATTCAGCTGATTTGTGGCTGGAGTAGCTAATTCCTTGAGTACATTCTAGAAAAACAAGCACTGAGCCCTGAAATTGCGATTCCATAACGGCTTTAAATTACCGACTGTGGAGTCTCGAACTTGCCTGATGTGGCGGCGGCTGTGTTATCATGAGGGGAGTGGAGGGGGGTGGGTATGGAAGACAATAAAACCTGGGATGAGTGAGCCATATACTCAAACAAAATAAAGCCAGATGGGCTGCTACATGATGAGAGGAAGTAGCTATCTTACGATGCCATCTCATTGTAGCCTTTTAACCATGAGGATGCATTGAAGGGGAGACTCTAGTTCTACTTCAAGCGCACATTAGAGTATGAGTATGGATGAATGGATGGATGGCAGCACTACACAATCCTCCAAGACTGTTAGAATTAGATGAATATTATCATTAATACAAAAGAAAGCCCTGTGTTCCATGGAAGAATACTTGGAAAAGTTTAAAACACATACTTTTTGGGGGGTGGACGTTTCAAGCTATTGCTATATTGGCATATTAATGTTCAATAAATTCATTATAAAGTGGCACCTTGGTTTTTGTTTTATTCCAAAAGGTCAGACAAAAACTGAAATGTACAAAAACCAAGGCAATAATTCCCACTGGAAGTAAAAACATTTACCGTATTTTTCACACTTTTTTTGTCTATATTATATTACCATTATAGTCAGGTGTGACCCCTATATCAAAATATATGCAGTCGTCCCTCGCTACATCACAGGTCGAACATCACTCCCTAATTCCATCACGTTTAAAAAAAAACGTAATTAATCATAAATGGCCGCTGTTTCGTGGTTGAAGAACAAGTTATATGTAGTATTGGGGCCACTAGGCATCAGTCATGTTACATTACATTAGATTAGATTACCTTCACACTGCATGAAGTCAGCCATGGCATGTCCGACACGACATAGTTCTCCTCCCATTCTGTGTGGAAGTGGTTTTGGCTTCTTACTGTGTCCTTCTTCCCCACTCTGTTTGAAACACTTTCTTAAGTTTAGAATACGTAAGTTAAGTTAAAAATTATGGTAACACTTTACAATAAGGTACACAAAATTCCAGTAGTTGATGAGGAACGAACCTACCTAACCCTAAGAACTACTCAGTAACTAGTCTAAATGTATGTGCCTTAGTCATTAGTTCCTCAGTAACTACTGTATTTTTGTGTACCTTATTGTAAAGTGTGACCAAAATTATTAATGTAATTAAAGTGCAGTTGAGCAATGTGTTGTAAACAAAAAATAATGGGACTATAGGGGTGTTATTTCATGTTTACAGGGCTCTGATAATGGTAAAAATCATATTTACAAAGTCATAAACAGGTTTTCTATGGTCCAACTATGGTCCAAAAATATTCAATTTATTAATATTGAATTCTAGTTCACAGAAATTCATTTAGGATGGCCGAGTCTGAAACCAATTAAGCTTGATAAACGAGGGACGATTGTATATATAATTTATTAATTATATATATATATACACAATGAATATTTTGGGCCGCACAGTGGCCTAGTAGTTAGCATGTTGGCCACACAGTCAGGAGATCTGGAAGATCTGGGTTTGTATCTCCATCCGGGCATCTCTGGAGTTTGTATGTTCTCCCCGTGCGTACGTTAGTTCCCACTGGGTACTCGGACTTCCTCCCACATTCCAAAAATAGTTGTTAGGTTAATTGGAGGCTCTAAATTGTCCATAGTTATGAATGTGAGTGTGAATGGTTGTTTATCTATACGTGCTGGCTGGCGACCAGTCCAGGGTGCACCCCGCCTCTTGCCCAAAGTCAGCTCGGATAGGCTCAGCATACCCGCGTGACCCTAGTGAGGACAAGCCTCATAAAACATGGATGAATGAATTCATGAATATATCATTGTAATTGTGCTGCCTTCAAGTTAAAGTGGGGTGGTGGTTGTTTTTGTGGCGACACCAAGTGGCCACAATAATTCATTGAGTTGAGCTTGTGACGCAGTTATGCATACAAATTGACTGTTACCGAGCATACAGGACACTTTTTGCAACTGAATACTTTCTTTGTTGGAGACTATGTGTCTGTAAGTAATGTGCAACAATAATTACGATACTCATGTGTGTATTGAGAAATGTGATATTTTACATAGCAGTGTTGTTTAATTACAACACTGCGTCAGCCACTGACTAACTAAATACACATGTATGATTTTCAGTCTATTTTGATTCATTTGTGAATACAAAAATTAAGTTTTTATTCGTATACAAGTACACAGTTTGTTGTTTTACTGCAAAATCTGTATTGTCCACTTGTATGATCGCTAACAATAGCTAAAAACTACAAACGTCAGCAGCTGACTGCATTTGTTTCTCCTGTATTCACTACTGATAAAAGGGCAAATAATTTTACCTAATTTAGTTTTATTTAGTCTTATTCTACAAAACCTCCAGTTACACAACTTGTCAAAGCATACTACCTTTGCAGATCACAAATTATTTACAATTTAAAGCAATTTTTTTTTTTAAATCTGCGAATATGCAGGGGAATGAAAGCGATAAATGCGACTCGGTGGTGACGACATAGCGATTACATAAAATAGCTTTGTTGATGTTGGATTGAATTCTACATGACTGGCACATTTCTAAGTAATAAAATACAATAAAAAAACGATAATTTATTCAGTACGTCCCTAACTGCCACTGTGTACCAGCTCGGATGAATATTTCAAGCGACTATGCTTTTTCCATTGTCGCTGCACTCTACTCTTCCGCTCAGTCATTTGTGATCAGCGTGAACGCGAGTGTTTCCATATCAGGTAAATGAATATCTTTGCCACAGAGGCAGCATGCTCGGAGAGGTGCAGAGGAGCAATCATGCAAAGCAAACACAGGAAGAAACAGACACATGCTAGGTAATAACAAGAAGCGTTCAGTCTGCCATGTACTGTATGTATGGAAATACTTTGCTCAAGTATGAGTCGCTCTTTTGCTTCAAAAAGTTATACTTTATTTACATTTTGAATGTTCTGCGCTGATGCTATGCCTCTTTCGACAGCAAACTAGTAAAGACTGAATCAACAGCATCAAATTCTGATTTATTAAGATTTATTATTGGTTATATTGCTGGTAGGGATGTCCTGATCAGCAGTTTTTGGCCTCAGATCCCCATCCGATTTTATTTGGACTCAGATCCGATCCGATTTGAAGTCTATACAAGAGTAGTCACAAGATTAAAACACGATGAGATTTCCCATTCAGAAAAAAAACAGTCCTGTGATAATGAACGATTAATTAATCACACGATAAGTGAAAATGAACTCGATAATTTTGCCGGACTCGATATATTGCCATGGCACACCTGTGTGTTTTTCTCTTCTCCAAACAGGCAGGAAGAGGGATCACTCTGTGCTTTTTTTTCCAACCCTGGGCGCATTTGCTTCATATCACAACAGTTCGAACGACGTGAGCCCTCTTGTCAGTCATACAGTCTCTTTGTCTCTGTAAGGCTAGCATTCACACAGACAGCACAAGAGTGCTGCCTCGTGAGGAGCAATGCAAGGTAACGTAGTAGAAGTGAGAAGGGAAAAAGATGCTTACAAAGCTACAGGCCCCGATGTGGGAATATTTCGGCTTCAAACCAAATGAGCAAGGTGAGCCCATCAACACGGACAAGCCAAAATGCTGAATTTGTTCTAAATTTGTGGCAACAAAAAGGCAATGCAACAAACTTCCCCACCAAAAACATAACCACCGACACAGTTTTCCCATGGGGAGCAAACTACACATCGAGAGCCTTCGTCCCGACGGTCAACACTCATTGGAAAGTTTGGTCTACAAAATAGATACAAGCAGAACAGCGCGAAATCGTGTGCGCTCACTGAAAGTGCACTTTGCTGCATCGCAAAACAAATGCTGCTCTTTGATACAGTTGGAAAGCCAGCATTTTGAGAAATGCTGCAAACGTTTGACAGACAGTACGATTTGCCTGTGAGAAAATGTCACAAACGGCAATTCCACAACTTTACTACAGTGAAAAGATGACATGTTAAATGAACATACATAATGATACATACGTACATATCATTATTGTTATGATGTATTATCATAACAGTGGTTAATTTGGTCACAAAATAATGTTGGCAATTATATAGTTTATATAATAATGTGAGATAATAAACATTTCAAAATGAACCTGCATTGTTTTGGGACTCAGTTAAATATTGTAGATATTGAGTATTGAACTGAAAATGTTTTCATCTAGCAACCAAAGTAAAAGCAATAAATATTTTCATAAAGCTTATTTCATTAAATTTAGAATTTAGTATTGTTGTAAATCAACAATGGAGTATCGTGAGGGCAGAACATAGCATGGATCCATATATTGTAAAACACGGAAAATCCCCACATTCTCCACGACGGAAATGGGCTGGTAGTCCGGAGCAATAAATTCGACTACCTTTTCAGTGAGCCGCTTTGCCTTTTCGCTCTCTTTTAGATATCTGTCTTTCCTCCAAACTTCCAGAGTTTCACCTCCAGAGTAGCAGCCTTTTCGTCGGTGGCCTAGCTAACTGCTTCGTAGCGCTATCCTTTGAAGTTGTTATTTCTCAGACATTGCAAGTGGCTGCAGGACTATTTTCATTTACAGTGCAGAAGCTTTGTTTACTTTCCGGCCTGCTGCAAAAACATAGCACTTTATGGCAGCTGCCGTAATAGCCGTGTGGGCTCACCTTCCAAACTCCGATCAATAAAAAAAAATTAAAAAAAACGCCAAATCCTAATTTATCTCTAATTGCTAGTAGGCAATGTATGTTTATTACTAGTGTACAATTCATTATTTACTAGGACACTACAAAATATAAACAATACAAAATACAGTAAACACTTCCTTTTTCAAAAAGTAACAAAACCTTTGTAACCCAAAACACTCTTGAATGATGCCATAATGTAGCGTTTTGAAGCTAACTATTGTGTTTTGTATGTTTACATTGTTTTATGCCATTTGTTTTTGGGTACCAGCACAGAAATGCAGCTCTTTCCTGGCGTGCAGTGCCTCTTTATTACAACATCCAGTAACAGCAGATTTAACGTCTATAAAATGTGTTCATTAGAAAGTTATGGTTAAGAAATATCGAAAGTATACCCCAAAGTGTCATTTTTATTGTAAACGAGCAGGATGATATCATCTAAAAAGGACGTGATTATATTCAAGTCTTGTCCTCCAGCATTATCTGGGAGCTCATAAAGAGATGAAATTTAATATGATGCTTTCAGTCAATTTAATTGAATTTTAATTGCCACTTTGGACAGAAGGTTTAGATCTAATCAATAAAATATTCAACTTTTGGGTCTGTCTTTTGGGTCTGCAGCGCATCCAAGAGTCTAAAAATGTACGTTTATGAGCTCCAGCTGCAGAACCAATATCTGTGCAGTTTGAAAAGAATGCGGTGGATAAATACCAAAGCTGCTGATTCTATTAATTACGCTGCTGTGTGAAGAGCAGTCGGTCACCTTCAAAAAGGAAGGCCCTTTTTAATGTGCCGGAGCTATAAATATTTTCAAATGTCACACCTTGGGAAGATGGCGTCAGGCCAGGGCCGGGGCGATAAATCAGAAGCGGGAAAGAAAAGATGGCTCTTTGGTATTTTAGAAATAATTACTAGTACAAAAGGGGTAATGAATTATGCTATGCATTACACTAAAACACACCATTAGGAGAGGATTAGTTTATAAAACGGGTTGGAATTACTCTCGCTGAATATCACCAATTTTCCGCTGTCCATAATTCATAAATAAAATAAAAAATCATCATATGATAACAACATCAATCAATGCTGAATTAATTTATTCTATAGCATCAAGATGGAAAAAAACATGGGTGTAATCATTTCATGAACTGAATGTTAAGAACTCTGTCAATCATCGCAGTTGGAGTGTACTACTTGGCTGCAACCAGCAGAGGCGCTGTTGATTCTGTTTCAACTCTTTCTCTGGTTTAGGTCAGACTGAAGTTTCTGTCTTTTGTGAGCCTTGGTGGTTTTAAGTCCACACTGCAGGTCAATTTAGATTTTTTTGCTCATATGTGACCTGTATCTGATTTTTTAATGTCAGTGTGAACGGCACAATTCTGATTTTTTTTCGGAATGTCTATAAATCCGCTATTTATCCGATGCTATAGTAGTGTGAACGTCCGGGTCGCAAATGTCGAAAGGCGTGTTTTGCCGTGCGAGAGTTGTGGAAAGGTAGTCACAGATGTAAGCAAAAGCTCTTCCTGTCATCCGCGGCAATTTCCCACCACTCCTGGCTCTGACTTCCAACCACACACTCCTCGGAAAACTGACGTCGCAACAAATTCACCATAAACTGCCATCGTCAAAAGTCTTGCCCGCTTCCGTCTCCTATGCTAAATCATCTGAAAAAGAAAATGTTGACTCCTTGCATTATGGGAAGTTAAGTGTTGTAGTTCTGTATTTAGCAAGAGGTGGCCATCTCTCTTCTCTCTTCCATCTTCACCGCTGCAGTGCTCTCAGTGCTTGGGATGTTTTTGGGGCCAATAAAGTTTTGTGCAGCAAGACAACGACATTGCATGCCTGTTGAGTCTCTGTACTATGGTTAGGAGATCACTGGATAGGCTTTTACACACACTTTATCACACTGTTCTTAGTCTGGCCACTTAAACGATATGGAAGTATGACACAGCGGGTCTTTCAACATCCATCCATCTGTTTTCTATGCCGCTAAACCTCACTATGCGACTTTTTTTTTGTCATCTTTGACAAAGTTCAAACACAAACATCGCTAATGAATAAACCGCTAATGAATAACAATAACGAGATCATCAAGATGTTTTCTGGCAAAATTGAGAAGTTGTTTTTGCTCAGCAGTGGTTTTCGGAACTCTGCCATGCAGGCTGTTTTTGCCCAGTGTCTTTCTTATGATGGAGTCATGAACACTGACATTAGCTGAGGCAAGCGAGGCTTGCAGTTCTTTGGATGTTGTTGTGGGGTCTTTTGTGACCTCTTGGATGCCACTCCTGGGAAGGTTCACCACTGTTCCATGTTTTTGCCATTTGATAGTGGCTCTCACTGTGGTTCGCTGGAGTACCAAAGCTTTAGAAATGGCTTTAAAACTTTTTCGACTTGAACTCGGGTGTGATAAACCACAGCTAAGTTTTAACAGGGAGGCAATCACTTTTTCACACAAGGATTTTTTTTCTCCCTTAATAATAACAAGTTTCATTTCAAAACTGCATTTTGTGTTCAGTTGTGTTGTCATTGACTAATATTTAAATTAGTTTGATGATCTGAAACATTTAAATGTGACAAACATGAAAAAAAAAATGAAACCAGAAAGGGGGCAAACACTACTGTGTGTGCATATATATAATTACATCATACAGAAGAGAGGTGGCGGACCTCATAGCTTCGTGTCGTGATAACAATCTCCTTCTCAATACAGATAAGACCAAAGAGATGATCATTGACCCAAGAACAAGGGAAAAGGAGCCGCATAGACCCCTGTTTATTGATGAGACTGAGGTGGAGAGGGTGAAAACCTTCAAGTTCCTTGGCACACACATCAGCGAGGACCTCACCTGGTCTCACAACACCCAACAAATTCTGAAGAAGTCCCAAAGGAGACTGTACTTCCTGAGAAGACTGAGGAAATTTGGCATGTCCACCACAATCCTGAGTTGCTTCTACAGATGCACCATCGAAAGTGTCCTTACCGCCTCCATCACTGTTTGGTACGGTAACTGTACAACACGTGATAGGAAGGCACTCCAGCGGGTGATCAAGACCTCACAGAACATTGTTGGGGCAGCCCTCCCCTCACTGCAAGACATTTATAAATCTAGAGTCCTACGAAGAACACACAACCTCATCAAGGACAGCACACATCCACAACACTCATTATTCACACTCCTACCGTCAGGCAGACGCTACAGGAGTTTGAAGTCCAGGACCACAAGGCTGGCAAACAGCTTTTACCCACAGGCCATCAGGCTTCTCAACGAACCACTCGCACACGCCGCACGCAACACACGCACACACTCATAGCACTTTATTTATTTATTTATTTGTATTATTTATTTGTATTAATGTCTCTTCTGTTTTTGTTGCTTAATTTATTGGTATATATGTTTATGTGTTTATGTTTCTTATGTTCTTATTCTTTCTTGTGTTTTCTTTCTTTTCGTGAGAGAATGAACAGAATAAGATTTTCATTGCATGGTATAACTGCTGTTTTACCATGCACATGACAATAAAACTCTCTTGAATCTTCAATAATAAGTTTGTGCCATAACTGATCCAGGAAATGTAGTCAAATCGCTGGCATGTTGTTTGCACATTAATCAGTAAAAAAAAAGCATTAATTTTATTCCAGTGAGTCAATTAAAGAGCTTTAGTTTTTCTCAAAATGCTACTTAATTCTTGTAAGAACAGCCTTAGCCCCTCGGAGTAAATGTTAAAAAGCAACTACAAGAGTTATACAGATCTTATGCCACTTTTTCTGGACTTTTGCCCCATTTAGATTAGAGAAGAATGTAGGCCAGCTAATGTCCATTGTTGCCACTATCATGCACAGTTATAAATCTGCAGCAATCTAACCTAGGTTTCTGCACGGATGGAAGGAATTTATCCTCCATCCCTACAGGGAGAAGGATGACATGGCCCTATCCTTTAAGGCTCATAAAAGTCTAAATTAAATATCAAATGGAACCGCTGATGGATAGCATCCATGCCGTGGATCCCCAACCCCAGCGCTGCCTCCCACCCCCTGCTGCCTGAAACGACAGGTGCTCCTCACACGACTGGAGAGCCACACAACTTTGTTAGGCTCTGGGTTGACTGCACGAAATAAGAGGCAAGTGATAACCAGGCGTCATCGCCCCTGCAAACATTGCGATGCACATGTATGACTGAATGGGGATAGGCCCTCAGACGGCTTAAAAGTGCAATTTGTCACATGTGCTGTAAATCCATATTTATACTTTTTTCTCCATCCTCAGCAGAAGAAGTCTTCAAAAAGATTCCCGTCACCTCATCGTGAGACGTGATGCTCGAGCCAAAAGGCACCACAATGGCTGGCGCTATCTCAATGCAGGCTAAAACTGTACATTATGAATCATCAATTGTCGTCCTGCTTTGTATCATCCCCAGAGAAAATCCCAATCTGGTCCTGAGCCCACGGCTGATGGACACCCCATTATTCACCCGCGCTTCCTCAGCTCCGAGACAAGGAGCGGGGGGGATAGGCATAAAAACGACGGCCTTAAGATTAATCCTCACACTTTATTCTGCCGCCTCTTGAATCCAAATGAAATAGAATAGTCCCACTTCCCTTAATCAAAAAGTTTTTATCATCTCCCCTCCTCCAGCTGAGGATAATGCTTGTTTCGTTTGCTTGTCCTGTGAGTTGACTCTGGGGAGGGCGATGAGAGGGATCTGCACTTGCAGTCTTTGTACTCACAACAAGTGGCGCACAATTGGACTGAGTCGGTGGTCGTCCATCAGAAAAGGAACCTACTTGTCTTGCTACTGATGCTTTTCCACAACGCAACGGTCTACAATGTTGCTACAGTGGTCTGTTTTCCTGCTAGCCTCAGTCTCCTGTTGGATAAAATGTGTCCCCTGACTGTCGGGAGAAGTAACTACATTGATTGTTATGCATTAAACACCAACACAATTTCTGACAATTGCAGAATGGATACTATTATGCAGAGGTGGGAGCAAGTTAGTGTTTTGCAAGTCTCAAGTCGTTAATCTCAAGTCTCAAATCAATCTCAAGGAAAGACGTGCAAGTCCAAGTCAAATCTCAAGTCAAGACAGGACATGTCGAGTCAAACCAAAGTCATAGGCTTCAAATTTTCGAGTCCTTACAAGTCATAAGCACTGTTTAGTGTCTCCCAAATAAAATGCCATTTTAACAATGTAACTGTAAATTTGTTACATTTGACAAATACAATGGATGCATTTTGAATTGTTTTCTTTTACAAAATAAAATAAGACCAATGTGACAAGACTTGGGCCACACGGTTTGATTCTCCCTTGGGCATCTCTGTGTGGAGTTAGCGTGTTCTCCCCGTGCGTGTGTGCGTTTTTTCCGGGTACTCCGGTTTCCTCCCACATTCCAAAAACATGCAGTTTAGGTTAATTGGTGACTCTAAATTGTCCATAGGTATGAATGTGAGTGTGAATGGTTGATTGTCTATATGTGCCCTGCCATTGGCTGGTGACCAGTCCAGGGTGTACCCCACGTGTCGCCCGAAGTCAGCTGGGATAGGCTCCAGCATGCCCCCGCGACCCTAAAGAGGAGAAGCGGTATAGAAAATGGATGGACGGATGGATGTGACAAGACTTAGGAAGTGCTGACATTGCATTCAGGATTTAGTCAGTGCACAGAAATGTAATCCACACTCTTGTTGCTTGTTCTTCTTTCGAGTCCAAATTGCGTGACTCGACTGCACAGCTCTGCTATTTTACCATGGAAAATAGACCACTCCTAACTAGGGATGCTCCAATCAATTGGCCACCGATCGGTATTGTCCAAAAAGATACTCTAAAGGTTACAGTTGAAAAGACGCCTGCAGTGTTTATCCATTATTATCAAGCATAAGAATAGAAGGGAGCTCATCTTACCTCAGCTCTACTCGCTTTTATTTGATTTCCACTTCAAGATTTTACTGCGAGAAACAGACTGAACACGCGGAACGAGGCAACAACAAAGGAGGAGAACGATGTTTACTTTTGGAGTTAAGGAGAGTAGGGACTGTGGAATATATTCCAGCAAGGTTTAGGACTAAAGGACAGGGACGGGATAAGGTAATGTTAGTATCTGTCTTGTCATTCCTAGCTATATGTATCCTCAAAAGTTACAGCGACAAAGTGATACTTCAAGCTACCTTTTTCAACAACAGATCCCCAACAGGAAGACATCTTGAGCAGAACCACTCACTTGATCGGGTAGTTTTGGGACCAAACTCACTGCTATCAACACTCACATTTGGTGGGCCAAGCTGGGTAATGACTGTGGAACATAGCAGGAACCTGTGAGAAGAGGTCTGTCTGAAGAAACGTCCTAAGAATGAAGGAACCTCCAGCAAAAACCGTTATGCAGAGATGTTGACCGTTCACTCAGTGCTGCCTCTTGAGATGCAAAGTGGTATTACAAGACAAATGAAGCTAGCTTGTAAACACTCGCAACGCTACATTTCAAGTACTAGAACAGTCTTCCACCTTCTTGGTGGCAAAACGAAGGCACAAAGTGAGATGCAATTTGATTCTTGGCGCTCGCTCTCTCTTGCAATCATCAGGTGAGCTGTGAAATCGCACTTGCAGTCACCTGAGCCGCGACCCACATCACTTAGCAGAGAGGTGCAAATTTGTTACGGCCTGGGTGTTAATGAACAGCGGGCTTTGCGGGGCTAATGAGGAGGTGCTACCACAGCGCTAAAGTATACTCCAAGGTGTAGGCTTCGATGTGTTACAGCTGACAACGAAGAAGTATCCAACGTCTTTTTGGACCATGGTTCCTGGCCTCCATCCAAGTCCAAAGTAATTTATTGTGTAGCAGCCAAAAGACAAAAGGCAGCCCCCCACCCTTTGCTGTGTGTGAGTGGAGGTGTGGGTGCTTATTCAGATCGCTAATTGTACAGACCACCGGGGGAAAACAGAGTGGCAGCCTCTCTGCAAGTCATGCCGAGGAAGGAGGAAGGAGGGAGGTATGGACAGGAGCAAGCCTCCTACTTTTTCACCCCTTCTTCCCCAAATTGGCAGCTGGCAGGCAAATGAATGCGGTGTGAAGTGAGTCCACTGAAGTGCAGGGTCCTGCTGTTCGGGCAACAAAAGGAGCTCCGTGCAAGACATCTGCTGTTGAGTTATTAGAATACATTTAAGTCACGTGTCTCCGCTTCCTTTGCTTCCCGGTCACGGAAGCTGGACATCCTTCGAGTAAGTCGCCATTTGCTGCTTTTGTTTAAAAGGCAAAGCGCCTGGCGTTTAACCCGTTAACACGCAAACCCTGCACGAGCGATCACGAGCAGCCTGAGGAAAAGCAGCATCTTTAATGAGGCGTTTACGCAAGCTAAAAAAGTCAATTGAGCTCATACACCATGATAAATTAACCCTAATGAACACAACTGTTTTGAAGCACACTCGCCTGGGTTGCAGCCAGATGGTCACCAGTTTCACCGCCATGATATTGTACAGGATGGCCCGTGTCAAGATAGTCCATGCCCCATAGAAGGCATCTGTTCACAGACAACAACAGTGGAGGATATCTGTAAGAGGACTGTATCCAAGAGAAGACTGAGGGCAGCAAGAAAAGCGACTAGCGCGCTAAAGCGGGGACTGTGGAGAAACCACTAGTACAAGCGTAATGGAGCGCCTCTCAAAGGTGGTAGATTTCAGGTAGATCCCAAAGACTATTGCTGCTATTCCACTGCACGATTTGTTTTGGGTCAGTCCGTTTTCCATTTCAAAGTAGTGCCAAAGGAAACTGCAAAAACCACACTCCCTGCATTTACTTTCTGGAATGTGACTGTTTTCCATGGATAGAAGGCAAGTTTTATCCAAGAGGAGACTGAGGGCAGCAAGTAAAATTAATTGCTGCAGCAAAGTAGTCATATAGGCATGTCAAGCCTGCGACCAGTCACTCGTGTGGTATAGGTCTGACGTACTTGGAACTCCAGCTGATCCGGTACTACAAACAGTACCTCATAGTACCTTCGTCTGCCAGTGGAAAAGTGTCAGTATGGCTGGAACACAACGCATTTTAAGCTCTTATTTAACGCCTCCATAATGCATTATCTGCGGATATCACTGTTGTCAGGAATCATATCATGAAGTGCCTCGGACCAAAACAGTGGTGACATGATGATAGGGGTCTTCACGGGAGGCAGCGCCGGGTGCACCCCGCCATCCTCCTCACCACTTCCTGTCCGACCGCACGATATCACTGTTTACTTTAACATTTAATCCCTGTAAAGTGTGTCATTGGGTTTGCACGCTCTTCACTCGGCACTGCGTCCTCCATCCTTTCCCCAGCGGCACACACTTGCATGAAGGTTGCACAACCAGGAAGGGACAATCCACCCCCTTATGCACTGCGTGTAAACGAGATGACTTCCTCCAGGCAGGTGGCACAGATCCAGATGTTCCTCCGTTGATGTGTATATGCGCGCACATACTGTATCATGGCTCGACAACACCCCAAGCTGGTGACCTCTCGGCTCTCACCAACAACATCACCACTGGAGCACTTTATACCATAATGACTTGTATCGCCCGAGGCCCCGACACATCTGTGGCGCCCTTCCTCCAGCTCCACCCCACCCCCACCCCATCTCTTTCACTCTCTGCTTTCACATTTTCTCCTGCTCACCATCAGTCTTGAGCAGGTGTTTCCCTCCACTCAGTTGCATTATTGCAATAAAAAAAAAACATAGCTCACTTTGCCGTGACTTACGCAGCGTCTACACAATATATCAATATTGCAATGTACCAACATCTTTCGGAGTGAAGTATAAATACACCAGCCTTACATGTTAAATGGAACGCAAGTGTTGTGAACCCTGGAAAGCACTAAAAACAACAAAAACAACTCCTACTTTGTACATGCAGTCGGAATTTAGAACATCAACATTACAACACCGAGAGGTCGTTACTGTAACATTACTGACACCTAGTGACCGGTGTAGAATATTACATACCATTGTGTCTTCCAATGACATAACGCAGTCTTTCAAAGTCTTGGTTGTATTTTTATGCTTGAAAATGCTTAATTTAGGCCAGAAATAGGTCAAATTTGCTCAATCATGCATATTTTTGAGTAATAATAAGCCAAATTCAAGCACAAAACACCAGGATTTATCAATGAAAATATGTCTGTAGGCCTGTCACAATGACAAATTGTTCTACAAATTATTGTCGATAATTTATATTATTGAAAACATTTTTTGAGACCATTTTGTCATTAATTGTATGGCATAATAATGAGAGTACGTCGTATCAAAAGCAATAAACTTTCATTTCTGAAGAGTATTATATATTATATATTCCATATTAGAGCTGGCCCACATATCTGTGGTGGCTGCAGAGTACAATGCAACGTTTCTGATGTCCTTCAATGCGTCTTCTTTCACTTACAGTTGAGGAATTGCTGTTTGTGACATGTTGTACATGTCGTTCTCCCAGGCGATTCGTAATGTCTCTTGAACATTTTTAACATTTCCCAAAATGTTGCATTTCTTTTGCAATGTAGCGAGCGACACTGACTGACCGTCGGGACGAAGGCTCCTCGTCACTGCTTTCGAACAAATGCGACATCTCAGTTCGTCGGTGTTCACGTGCTCACCTTGTTCATTCTGTTTCAAAGCGAAATATTCCCACACTGGCGATGTGGCATTCGCTTTAGAAACTATCACTTTTGTGCCGTCATTCATGTTAGCGTATGCTGGCTCATGAGGCTAATTTGCTGCTAGCCAAGGTAGCCCTCCTTCCATGAACATGAACAAAGAGGGGAGGAGATGACAGGAGGGTTCACTCTCTCTCGTTCATTCTACTGTAGCAACAATGCGCACAGAGAGCTGCAGAGTGAACCCTCTTGTCATCCAGCCTGAAAGAATACAAACACGAATGCATGCACGTCAATTTATCGAGGCAGGCAAAAATGATCAACGTTGTTTTTTTTAATCATTCAATTATCTACGAAAGTGTGTTTTTAAAATGATGTCCAACTATCCCAACGAATGCTATTAGATCTATTAGGGATCTATTAGGGATCTATTAGGGATCTATTAGGGATGGGGCAATTAAAAAATATATATTTTTTAAAATAAAGTAAATATTATAAAAAAATAAATATTGTGTTTACCATTTTCAACAGATATTAACTGTAATTAAAATCGATGTATTAAAATATTTAATATTTATTTTATATTTTTGCCACAAATAAAGATAATAAATGAAATTACCAAGCATATTTATTTAAAATGCGACCTACTTACAATTTTTCCACACATAAATAATATTTAAAAGTAATCTGAATATCATATACATATAAAAATAATAATAATCCTCATAATAATTATAATAAAATAATAGAATAATCATGTATAATTTAATATATAAAATTATACATATAAAAATTACAAATGCTACCAATGTTTTAATAGTTTCTCTACAAATTGAAAAATAATTATAATTAAATACACTGTATATGTACGTAAAAATTCCAAATACTAGATAGGTTAGCACTTTTTACATAAAAATAATTACAGTTAAATCAAATAATACATGTACGCTTTATAAAGACCATGTTTATAATTTTTGCGCAAATAATCATTATAATACAGGTGACTTAATTAAAAAAAATACTTTCATTTAAAAATAATTTACATTTGAAAACATTTTTCCACAATTATTACACCAAAAAAAACACACACGTGTGATACATTTAATACATTACAATATATACTGCATTGTTCTATAGTGTATTAAGGCACCAATCATAAATTATGAATGTAAATCGCTATCAACGTCAGCTTTACAGATGCCGCGTCTAGTCTGCAGGCAGTATGTGTGCGATCGTGACTACTACTACTAATACCCGTACTATGACTGTCTACTGCGAGGCATGGTTGTATCAGTCAGAATAATTGATGCAAACTAGTGATGATATCTGTTCCAAAAAAAATAAAAAATCAGAAAGGACAGTATTGGAGAATATATGGTCAAAAAGACAAACATAAACACACAGTGGAGATGCAAACCCAGTTGCGTAAACAAATGATTTGTTCATTATTTTGGAGAATTTATTCCAGCCAGTTTCCAGATTTCTACGCACACGCACATGTCCACACACACTCCCACCCTCGCCACACACAGCGTCTTGTTTTCAGGTTCATTAAGCCCCAGTGTTAGCCAGAGAGGCTGACAGGATGAGGAAGAGTGCAGAAATCTCCCCCTGCAGGTATCCATTCACATTATCATGGGGAGAAAAGCCTCTGTCGTCAATGCCCTTGTTGCGGCTCGGGGGGGAAACCACTAATTAGAGAGACAAGAACTGCTTGAAAATAAGTCCATTACACCCATGCGGACCCAAAAGCTTCAAGTACCTGGAATATCCGCTAACAACCATTTCAATCTATTTCTTTTCTGCTGAGGGCGGCCTTTTTTTTTTTTTTTTAAAAGGAGGAAGTATGGTGTAGAAAGGGAGGGCAGAAGCTGTCAGCGATCATAAAGGGCTTTATGAAAATGATCTTCCAATTAGAAGCCATGATCAAATGGTGCGTGAACTCCACTATTTGGCTCTTGATGATTTCTGGGTCTTTCTATTCATCTGTACAGGATGAATTCAAGTGCAAAAGAATTTTTCTCATCACTGATAATTAAAGTGGTACGCTGGAAATGCTCGCTTGCACATTTTGACATGAATATGAGACTGGTACTATGTGAAATTAGTGGAATTTGCACAAAAAGATTTGGTATTTCGTTGAAACGTGACAATTTCTTTAAACGTTATGCAGTGGAACCATGGTTAGCGTCAATAATCCGTTCCGGAAGGTCTGACTGTAACTGAAACATACAATTTTTTCCATAAGAAATAATGTAAATCCAATTAATCCATTACAGAAAGCCAAAAAAACCACACCTTTTTATCCTTTTACATGCAAAAAACAGTTCATAAATACATATAAATGATGAATGAAAGGGATAAATGACCATTTAAGGTTACTTGTACCTTCATTGAAGACGTGACTGTTGCCAAAGACACGATTTGGCAGAGAGATCAACACAGACACCATCTTCGTCTTTTGCCATGAGTTATTTCTTGAATTCAGTAGTGTTTCTCACCTTAAGTCTCTGCTTTTCTTTTGATCATGGCTGCCAAACAACCCAAAATGGAACCAAAGAAAGCTGGAAGTGCCGGGAAGGTGATGCTCTACTGTGAGGGTGGTGTCCGTGTTGATCTCGCTGCCATATCGTGTCTTTGGCAACAATCATGTCTTAAAAGTGTTAAATGTTCATTTATAACTTTAATTCATCTTTTATATGCATTTAGAACTGCTTTATGCATGAAAAACTGTATGTAAAACGTAATGTAATTGTAATGTAATGTAATTGTAAAACATGCTTCGTGTTAACATTTTTGAGACGTAACTGTGTTAGCAAAAAGACTCAACCGGTCAGCTTCCTGTTCCTGTATCCATGTTTTAGCAAGCTAATAGGATGTCAACAAAGATGCTAAAAATACATGAAGCACACAGATGAACTTAATAACACGAGAAAACACACGCCACACTGTACGCTAACTAGAGAATGCGCTCAACCCGAGGCAAAATTTTGGCATACATTTTCGACGTTAACTGAAAAACACACTAACTGGGGGGTACGCTAACCAAGGTTCCACTGTATAAAACGAATAGGTCATCACCACTAGTGAATGATCATGTAAGATGATCGCTGAACGGATGGAATCAGATGGATTGTCTGGCTAACGCTAGAGGCGAGAAGGCTAGAGAAGGCGTATCTCCAAGCTGCGTCTTCTTCTTACGATAATATATTAACTTGTGTTGACCTCGCTGCAACTTTTGAGGCCCAGTTGAGCCTTGAAGATAGCGCTTCCACAGCCAAACACACATTTTCATAGCACACAGTTATTGTGTGTTCAAGGTCCATCGAGCAAAGTGCATGTTTGGTATAAGTGCTAAATTGTGGGTAGTCTAACAGTGGTACAGTGGAACTTTGGTTAATTCATTCATTCCAGAAGGTACAACTCTTACCAAAATGGTGGTGTTAACCGAATCTGAATACATTTTTCCCATAAGAAAATGTAAATCCAATTAATCTGTTCCAGAACTTTTACCTTCATTGAAGACGCGATTCTTGACATGACTGGAAAGGAAGGTGGTTGATCTCACTGTCACATTCTGTCTTTGGGAACAGTCATGTCTACAATGAAGGTGAAAGTAACCTTATATGTTCATTTATCCCTTGTATTCGGCATTTATACGCATTTAGAATTGTTCTATGCATTTGAAACTATGATTGTAAAACTACTGTATAAAAAGGTGACATATATTTATTCATTATAGACGGGCTGACTTCGGGTTCCGGTTGCCATCCGGCTGGTATACAGAACAGAGTCAAATTACACATGCAAACAGAAAATAAACTGTCTCGAAAAGAACGTTTTGTGATAAAGTATATTAAGAACATAGTTGGACTCACGCAAAGTATTAACAACGCAACAAGACATATTGTACGCTGACCGGAGAATGCAAGCAAATCGAGGCAAAATTGTGCTGTAAATTTTCGACGTTAACCAAAAAACACGCTAACCGGGGTGGACTTTGACTGGGGTTCCACTCTATGTGTATTATAACATATTTATTAATCATTACAGACGTATGGTGATTGAGATGTGAATGAGAAAATGTTATTATTATGTTTGGATCAAAAATCTGCGAATGTGCGGGGATCCACTGTACGTTATTTCCCTTAAGAAATATGTTTTGAGTTGCGTCCAGTTGACCGAAATGCCTCGTTTTAAATATGTGGTGTTAAACATTATGTGCAATTTCCTACTAAATTGTGTTTTCCTTAGAAATTGCAGTGGGTTGATAAAAAAATCGTAGCAACCGAAAATGACCAGACTACGCTATATATTTTTTGTCTTCCTGATTTTTACGATGGTGCAACAAATGACACATTCGTTCGTCTGCCAGCTGTAAGCAGTCGGGTAAATCCGCGGCGTGGCTGGCAGTATTTACGAGAGTTGATTTAACTGCTGGATGGGGTCCTCTTGTGAAACACGAGCCAGTTCCAGCATTTAACCCCGCCATACTAATTTATGCACCGTGGCATAAGGTACTTTATCATGGGGCTCTTTGGGGAGAGACGCTCATCTCATTAGGCGGGATTTAATGAAATGCAAGGATGCACTTGGTAGTCAAAAAAAATAAAAAAAACAAGTCTATGTCGAGTACAGTTCTGCAAGTCCATCAAAGTGATTCTTGCCCTGCAAAACCTCATTAAGTTGTAAGCACGTGCAAACAAGATAATTCATCACAATGCTTCATATGGAATACTTACAGTCTCCACACTATAATAGATGACATCCTGCTACTGGCTTGATGTTGATGTATTTGTCCTGACATCAATAGTCTTGTGCATCTTAAGCACCCTCTTCCCCAATAGCCCGCAGCCAACTAAGATGTATTAAATCCCTTTCAATGCAGACGCCAGAGAATGAGAGAGCAGAATTAGGGCACACTGTTTTTGGCAAAGACAGGAGCACCAACCGACCCGACGCAGAACATTAACGCTGTAATTTACATAGAATTACTTACATACTGGTGTGGTAATTTAATTTGTCTGACCACGGCGGCGCAAGGAGTTGATTCATATGGGCGCCGCAAACGGAGCCCTGCTCTCTCTTCCAAGCGGCTAAACCTTACAGCGCTTATAATGGAAAAAATAAATACAATCATAAAAAAAAGATTTCATTTCATTTAACACACACGTGAACACAATGACACACATGCAAACGCACACGCAGGCATCAGTGCAGTGTGATTATTGTTTGCTAACAAGACCGAGCACACTTGCAGTATACAATTGCAAACCCAATAAAAGAGCTGTAAAATAAAAATATAAATCTGCCTTTGCAAAGATAATAATCATCACTTTTGAAAGGCATTTCCTAGCAGCCAGGAATGTTCCTTAACTGAACTGCAGAGGGTACCGGGCATCTGTTATTTGTGTAAATTGGATTTATTTATTGCATATTATAAATATTATGTTATTTATTTCTCATTTATCATACTAATTGTTATGCCTGAAGGGAATTTTACTCCAAATCAAGGATTATATCGATATTAAAGTAGTTGTATGTATTATTTAATTTCATTTATTATATTAATTTAATGCTTGAAGGGAATGCATAAATTGTATTTATTTATGAATACCATTTTATTTTATTTTTATTTTATTTTTATTTTATTTTTATTTTATTTTTATTTTATTTTTATTTTATTTTTATTTTATATTTATTTAAGACATTAAAATATAATATGTATTATACTGTACTACAACATAATAGTATCATTTTTAGAATATAGAAGAAATATTTCATATATTGTAGTATAGTACAGCCTAAGGACACAACAATTTATTAGGACTGTCGGCTCAGCCCCAAATGAATGGAACAGCGTGTAGTATGCCATGGAGCAGAAAATCCGCCATGATGGTGAGCAAGGGAGGTGGGCGGGACTAGGCGGACTACAGTGGGCAATGTATTCACTCGCGCTGAGCTACTCTGATCTCCGAGTATAAAATAAAGTTGTACGCCGTGCGTACACTTTGATGAACTGGCTGCATGTTATTTCCTGAACACAATGACTACATATCTACATATAAATGTGTACAAATCCATTATACTGCAGAAATACTACCTAGTACATGTAGATGTCAATAAAAACCTGAGCAGCGGTATGAAAGAAACGTTTTGCTTCTTTTTTTGACTTTTTGCCTTCCTTACAGTGTTACCACCACTTAACAATCAACATAGAACATAATAATACTTCATCACATCACACCTTGTCATGAATTCAACTAATCACCCAGAGAAGCAAATTACCTTGAAGCTGTATTGGGTGGGAGTCTCACGTTGACAGTCCTATTCCATTTTAGTGTCCTTGGTACATGCTTTCTTTCTGATCACATTTACGGACACTCCTCGGTCGCGGTTGTCCCGCAATGTCACTCAAAAATGGTTCCAAGTCCTCGCCAAATTTCGACAGATGGTTTTAATTAAAACAAATAATTTTTTGTAGTTATTTTTTAAATCCTTGATTCTTTTTGGGTCAGTGTTGAAATGTTTAGCAGCCTTTCTTCCCTGCTTGGACGTCCGTCCTAAGCCTGAGCTTTACAGAAGCCATATCTGCTCTGCGTGTGTTGCGGCAAAGACGCCCACCGCGACAAACGGTGGTATCGATCACATCATAGGTATCTTTCTTTGTACGGGTTGTATTTTCTGAAGGGGAAAAAAAGACAAATGCATTTGAGGTGGGACTCATCATTGTTCAACTGTTTATTTGGGGTGCGGCGTCTGTTAAAGTGAAGGCCGTTCCCAGATAGCAAGGTGACATTGAAACAATGTAGAATATACACTGAATTTTCAACGTTACATCATTGACTCAAAGTCGGACTTCATTTCAAAGTCGGATCAGTTTGCACCCACTGCTAACGTTGAAACAACGTGGTTTCATAACCACACATCAGCACAATTTCAACTGTCTTTCAGCTGAGTGAAAATTGAAACAACATTGAAATTTCAGTGTAACTACAAATCAGTGTGGTTTCAATACTATTTCATTGATAACACCAGAAGATATAGGGCTAATGTAATGCTGTCCAATGCCAGCATTTTATTAAAAAATCTGCTTTATCATGAGTCGGGATGTCATACGCTTTAAAGATATATGGTTTTATCTCGTGTGATAGCAGACACACACTTTTATAAAATAAATCAAACATATTCCTATGACTATTGAGCAAGAACAACTTATAAGGGAAGTGATTCTCATATTTTTAAGAGGTAATTGCTGCCCGCTCCTAATCGGTCATGGCTGACCTCATAGAGGAGCTGTCAACTTCCTGCCTTAATGCCCTCGGCATCACAAAAAAACCCGACAAAATAAGAAAAGAGCTTCTCCCATTCATACTCAACCCAATACCATGCCAATTAAACTTTTTTAAACATTTTTTGCAGCGTGACATATCATTTCATGTGATTTCTAAGGGGCGGGGGGAAGCATTCTCAATGATTGCAATTAGAAATGTGAACATTTTAGGGGCGAAAAGAAAAGAAGGAACATTTGCGCGAAGAGAGGTGAGGGTGAAAAGCGATTGAAAGGCTGTAATTATTGGAAATAGTCTGATAATGTGTATTATCATGTCATTAAATGTAAATGAGATGGAGCTAAAAGGCCCGGTGACAGTGGATGACTTGTGACTTGCTGGAGGGTAACAAAAAAAGGGGTGGGGGGTGGAGTGAAATAAAAACAGATTTGGAGGAAATAAATGTCAAGGCTTTGGGAACATAAACATTCAAGAACATGGCTGATTGTGGCTGGTGAGGAACAGCTTGTGCAACTTAGCAAAAGCTTTGAGGATGCAGCTGGATTGGGGGTGGGAGTGGTCCTGATGCTGTTGTCTTCTGTGTGTGTGTGTGTGTGTGTGTGTGTGTGTGTGTGTGTTGCCAAGCTAGCATCATTCCACTCCAGCTGCTTAATAAGGCCGTCTGGATGAGCACCCCTGCCCCGCCGCCACCCCAGCCAGAAACATTACGCTGAATATTAATGGCCCGGTCTGAGACGTATGCCATTAAGTTAGGCTGGTCATTTCTCTCTGCCCTTTTCCACGCACTGTACAGGAGTTAATGAATCGTGGGTGAAACAGTGAACACAAAAGAAGCAGACAGACAGAGAAATGGAGTGCTGAGGTTGGTGGCTATTTTTCAAAAATGAGGGATGAAGCAAAGAAAAGTCGGCCATATATCTAAAACAAAATAAGATATGCATGATAGTGGACAACCCCAATGTATCCCACCAGATCTACTGTTTATAAAATATTTTGCAGATGTATCATAAAAATGTTCTTTAAATGCTCAAATTATTTAAAGCACAGAAAAGACGGCGATAATTGGAGAGAGGCTGTTATTTCTGAGATGTGAAAAAATGATATACAATTGCATTTTTTCAACTTCAACAATGTTTTGGAACGCATGGGAAAGTGTAAAGAAACATAGCTCTCTTAGACCACATGCTATATTGTACAACACAGTGGTAACAGAACCAATGTTGTAATAGCGGTAAGGAGCAAGCTGCTCAGCCAGCATTAATAGCGCTGATGAGCTCACTTCAACAGCCTAACACGCATTGTTTTCACACCGACAACCAACATTTTAAAGCGCATGCAGAGCGGCTAGATACTGACCAGCCATGACACTTCAAGTGTAGCTACTGCCATCTTGTGTTGTTAATACAAAAAGTACAACAGGAGTAGGGACGCGTGCCGAAACTCTGTATCATGATGGCACCGGTGCCGACGTTGAAGAAAAAACAACACAGATATCAGCGCCTCATTTCGGTACTAATAGCGGCACTGAAATGAGGCAAGAATTAGCCATTGTCATGGTAGTCTTAACATTGCCACAATTATGGATCATTTATCAGTTTCTGCTCAAAAGTATGCACCTAAAGTACTGCAAAATATTTTTTTTCTGTGCGAACCACAGTTTGTCCATAAAAAACACCATGTTTGAACATAAGGAGGTCCCACAGGTGCATCTGGCACCAGGACAACCTACACCTAGCTCTATGATCCACTTTGTAGTCGTCTCATTAGACCTGCGTCCACATGTTCTGGACACGCGGTTGAAGAGAGGGGCTGCGCTGTCAACTGATCACCATCAGGTGAATTGGTGACAAAGCTCCGGGGGTGGACGAGTTTCGCCCTGAATTCCTCAAGGCTCCGGAGGGACTGTCTTGGTTGACACGTCTCTTCAAAATTGCTTGGAAGTCGGGAACAGTACCTCTGGATTGGCAGACCGGGGCGGTGGTCCCCCTTTTCAAGAAGGGTGACCGGAGGGTGTGTTCCGACTATAGGGGGATCATACTCCACAGTCTCCCGGGGAAAGTCTATTCTAGGTTGCTTCCCCCGCGACCCGGACCCGGATAAACGGAAGAAAATGGATAATATAATAAAGCAAAGAAGATACACTATACAGTACGGACCAAAGTATGTGTTCCATATGGACACACCTTCAAATCAATTCATGAATCAGTAAAGGGTTAGAGTAAATCTTTACCTTCAATCATAATTCGTCACCTTTTAAATAATTGGTGGTTTCTACTCCAGCATGAGTGCACCAAGCAAAGTCCATGAAGGCATGCTGAGGTGAGTTTGTTATGGAGGAACGAGAGAACCCTGACCTCAACCCCATCAAACACCTTTACAGATGAACTAGACTGTGTCTCTCATTTGTTCTGAGGGTGGTTGTAATGGCTATCTGTCCCACTTTTGTCCACACAAAGCTGAGAAAGACTGTTTGTTAGTTTGTTCTTTATTCCGAGCAGGCTGGAAACAAGCGAGGGAAGCGGGAAAGCGTTCTTATTCCTCCCTGAAGGTGCCGCTTGCAGTTGCAGCCTCAGCAACATCAGCCGTTAACGGACATCGTTTGAGCTCGAACAGCCAGAGGAGAGCTTTTTGATATGCAGAAGAGCTGACCTCCGGACCACCGCTGTAATTGGGTTTTTAATTTTCCGAGGCCACCTGACGGTATCGAACACGATCCCCCGAGCTTTGCCGTTAACCAACCGTGACGACGTTGAGAAGACGGGCGAAAGAAAGAGTGGAATAAAAGCATGCAAAGGAGACTCGGAGGGCTTGGGATGGAAATGTGCCTTCTTAGTGAGCGTGGTATTGTACCAGACTGTTGATGGGATGCCACCCTCGGAGACGGGGAGTAAAAGTGCAAGCTGTCACACACAAAAGAGCCGACTTTAACACTCGAGGTACAGTTGAGGGGAAAAAAAGACACTTGTGTATAATATACAGTATGTTGGTTACTTGACAAGTAAAAATGGGCGTTCGACTACATTTCCTTGATCGACAGTCAGGAAAAGTAACAATCAATTCTTGGAGTGTCCAAACGTTTTCCAGCGAGGGCCACATACTGACAAATGAAAGGGTCCAAGGGCCACTTTCATGTTTTGTAATTTTCCAAAAATGACAACTTTATTTTGTTTTGTTTGTTTCTCACAATATTACGACTTTTAAAAAATAACATATTTTTTCTTTCATATTTCAACTGTATTCTACTAAAATGACATTTTTTTCTCATAATATTACCACTCTGGTGTTGTAAAATTGCAACTTTTTTTCTCCTAATATTTCAACTTCATTCTTGTAAAATTACAGCTTTTTTTTATATTTCTGCTCTTGTTTTTTTTTGTGAAATGAAATGATGCCTGTTTTATGCTACTAAAATGACGTTATTTTTCCTCATAATATTAGGACATCATTCTAGTAAAATTATGACTTTTTCTCGGTAGATTACAACTTTTTTGTCTTAATTTTTTTACTTTTTTCTTGTAAAATGACTGCAGATTTCTCTGGGTTTTTATTCGGTTGAGTTTTCTTGTTATATTTTTAGAATGTGCCGCTGGCCACTAAAAAGCAGCTGGGGGCCGCAAATGGCCCCTGAGCCGCACTTTGGAGAAGGAGCCACTTACTATTGATTTTTTTTTTAATTATACTCTTAGAATGTTCCACGGAGCTGTAAATGGCCCCCGGGGCGCACTTTGGACAACGCTGGTTTAAGGGTTGGGAAACAGCTTCCAACTGTTCTGAACTCCTGTTTCCATTCCAGCAGAATAATGCTGCCCAGAGTTTTGCCTAGCAAGCAAATACCATATTTCAGAAAAGTGGGTACACCCCTCGCATTTCAGCAACCATTTTTATTCTAGTATATCTTCTCAAGGGGAATGAAATGGATATACTTAAGAGTAGTCAGTGTATAACCTGGATAGAAGTATAATGCATTATCCACAGCTAATATTGTCTAAAAGCTGGAAACACAAGTGCAAGACAATTGTGTCTTGCTTACGGTCAAGCATAGCAGCGGTAGCGTCGTAGTCTCGAGTTGCATGAGTGCTGCCCGCACTAGGGGAGCTGCGGTTCATTGGGGGAACATGAATTCCAACATGTACTGTGACATTTAGCAACAGTTTCCAACATGATAAAGAGCCCAAACACACCTCCAAGAAGACAAGTGCCTTGATGAGAAAGCTGAAGGCAAAGGTGATGGATTGGCCGAGCATGTCTCATCCAGATCTGAACCCAGTTGAGCATCTGTGGAGGAGGACAATGTCAGTGATGTCATGATGGAGGAGGAGAAGAGGATACGAGTAACAACCTGTGCAGATCTGGTGAATTCCGTGCTCAAGAAGATAAAAGGCAGTGCTACATAACAATGGCGCTCACACTAAATATTCACACAATTTGGACATGTTCACTATGAGGCGTACTTACTTGTATTGCTAGCTATTTAGACAACAATGGCAGTGTGTTGATTCATTTTGAGTGGCTGCCGGTGACTGACTACGCTAAAGCATATTAAAGTTTCACTTCTACACTATTGTCCCTGCATAGTATAAAATAAAATGCTTGCCGTGAGGGTCGGACTCACTTTTGTGATACAGAGTACATGCATCAAAAGCCTTTCACAAAATTGGCATTGCCACACACTGTACAGTGGTACCTCGGTTAGCGTATGCCCCGGTTATATATATATTTTTTGGTTAATGTTGAAAATTTAAGCCATAATTTTGCCTCGGTTAGCGTACAATATGTCATGTGTCTTGTTGTGTTATTAATACACAGCGTGAGTCCAAATGTCTTCTTTTTAGCACAAAACAATAAGCCTTTTTATTATTATGATTATTATGTTATTATTATTGTGCTTGTTGTGAGATAATTGAAACCTGCAATAAAAGCCTGTTGTTCTGGCGATCAAGTCCAGTGCTTCTGTGTCTCACCGAACATCACTGCCACCTCATGAGACTACGATGCAGAATACTATCATCATATCATCAGAGCGTCTTCTGAATGCCTTAAATAAACGAATATACAAACATATATACAAACATATATTTGTATATTTGTATTGTATTTTTTTGTATCGCCATGTTAATGCTTGAAAGTGCTTAATTTATGCAAAAAAAATGTAAAATTTGCTTAGATATGCATTTTTTTAAACCAATAATAGGCTGTAGTCAACCATGAAACAGCATGATTTATTAATTAATAGATTTCTAAAAAACCATGATAGAGCGAAACCGTGAAATTTGATCTATGAAGGGGCGAAGAGGCGACTGCATACAAATTGGTCCGCCAGATCTTCACCCTTCGACCTGCCGACCGTCACAGGTACCACCTGTGCCGGTCCATTTGGCTCGCTATCGTCAAGGGAAAAAAACGCCTTCTGTTTTTTTTTTGGACACTGTTTATTCAATGCGTGAGACCACACAAAGAGTTTCAGCCCTCTAATCTCCTAACCAAACAAGACGGCAATTATACAGGCAGATAACGAGGGGACATTTTCATCCACAGTGACAGTACAAGCAAACCAGAGTGTCCGCCAAGAAGAGAAGAAGCTGTGATGAAGGAAGACTTGTTTGAGGAAGAAAGGGGAAAAAAGAGGGTTCACCTGTCAGTCAGAATCTACTCAGGCCACTGTGACACACACACTGTTGTCAGTACAAATGGACGGGCTTATCTGACGGGCCACAGGACGGGCTGGAGTAGCCCCTGAACCTGCCAGCAGGATCTCAGCGCTATTGACAAACTGACATATTTAGCTATAATTGAATTCAGGCGCTTCAGAGAACCTCACAAGGAAACTCTTTGCAGAAGTGGCTGTTAAGATAAAAGTTAGGGGACGGGGGGAGGGGGGGAATGAAAGATGAAGCACCATGAATCTGAATGAAATCGGTGGGCGGTCTCATCGCTCAGAATTACGTCGGCTATGTGACGTGCATTAGACAAATGTAGCTATTCTTCACCAGTAAGCGACGTTACAGTTGAGATGGAGAGCCATGTACCTTTTCTTGCCTCCGCGGGGATACGTCAACCTGAAGTCGTTCAAAAGTAGCAACTTCTACACCTTTCTTCCCCTTTAAAGTTCACGCTCTCGTTCAGGCTAAATGGATCTGTCCTGAGAAACTCGTAAAAACAGACAAAAGCCTTGTCACTAAAAATGGGAACTTTTTATATATTTCCAAGTGGCAAAACTGCAGTGAAATCCAAAAGGATTTAGCAGCAAATCTTAAAACAAAAAAAGTCAAACACAATCCATTTCCGGATCCTGTCACACCTTTGAATTGTTCATGAATCCAATTTATACCATTTTACAAACATGATTAACTTTACAGGCAATTTAAAGTATTATTTTAATATTCTTAACTCTCCTACAAGTGTTAGAATACCTTAAAAATACCTCTAGAAGGATGCTATAGGATGTCGGGGGCGGAAGGCACTAATCATAAAATGTCTTCAAGGTTGGCAGGGGTGTTCATGTCTTGTTCATGCATGAATGATGCTGGTGCCAGCAACTCATACAGTGGTTGGTACAGATACAGACAGTGGAACCTTGGTTAGTGTCGTGAATCCATTCCGGAAGGGCCGACTCTAACCAAAATTTTGTCCAAACGAATACATTTTTTCCATAAGAAACAATGTAAATCCAAATAATCCGTTCTAGAAAGCCAAAAATGTTAACACAATGTTTTTGTGCAATTTTAACGACAATTTATCCAAATTCATACAACTTTAAGGTAATTTGTTTTATTGTATTATATTGTATTATATATTATTAGTATTTAGTCCGAAAAAACATGTTTTTACCATCTTAGGCACTTCTCAGTTCACACAAATGTATTCAGATCTTAACAATTTATATAACATTTATGTTAAACCACAAGCCAAGAAATACATCCATTTTGTACTGATTTGGCATGACTTTTTGTACAAAATCCTCCTAATTTCTCATGAGAGCCCACTGTTGCCTCGCACATGCAGCGCAGTAGCTGTGCAGGAATGTCATTAGAGCCTTTGCTAATTGCAGCAGACAAATGCAAACGGCTCAGGCAAGAAAAGCAGCTGTGTGTAAGAAAAACGGGACCCTGCAATGTAATTATTGCATACAATATTAATTTAATTACAGCGGTTTGTGTGATACAGTAACTCAGGAGGGGTTTTTTCCATCTTCTTCTCCTAATCACACTCAGTCTTGAAATGATTAAATGTTACGAAGGTGTTGGGGAGTTGAGGATTTCTCCAAAGACTCATTGGCCTTCAGCGAAGTGAGATTTTTACGTTGAAATTCCAATAATCTCTCATCAAATGTGAGGCTACGGAAACAAGGTTTTTATATATTTTTTTGCATTTGGCTGATGGGAGAGGAGCAGTGAGATGGTGAGGCTGTCAGCACGACGGCTCCATCTGAATAAAAATAAGAATATTAATCATCTCTCCTGGGTTTTTCTCTCTAGCGAAGCCAGTAATGCAATTGCAGTTGTTTTCTATATAATCAGTAGCCGGAGAGCTGGCGCTATTACAGACGCTCGACAAGGGAGCTTTTGTTTGGATCTTTTGATTTTCTAAGTCAGGTTCTTTTTTCTTTTTTTTTTTTTTAACACAAAAGCACGTTTGATTGGCGGGGAGTTAGCATCTCGCTCGCTCGCTGGCTGTGTCATGTAAATTGTTATTGTATTTTACTCTCAAGTTGCCTGAGAAGTCTGTCACATGAATTCATCCGAAGCAGCGTTCATTTGCTGGCGGCCATTTTAGATTCGAACAAACACACCTCTAATTTGGACAGTCAGACCACTGCTCCTCTATTAGCATGTCTCACTCTCTGTCCCCCTGTAAGTATTCACACTTTTTAATAAAGCAGGACGCCTCTGGATGTCACACAGATGGACAGCTGTGCTGGTGGTCGAGGTGAAAATCAACCCCAGGACATGTCAAAGAGTGAGATTTCCAGGCCTAAAATTAGACGAGAAATCAGGGTGTCTGTGAAAGCAGCACAGAGCGGCGAAAGAAGGTGTTGGAGCGGCTCAGCCACTTACTGTAAATCAGGCGCCCCGAGGACTGAGGGTTTCTCCTCAGGAAGTAGCTTCCTGGAGTCAAAAGTGCAGCGGTATTTATATAAAAACACACTTTCATGCCAACATCCGCCTGTAACGCGGCCATGGGGAGTCTGCTGGCAGCACTAATGTCTAACGGCGGAATTAAAACCAACGAGTAAGACACAAATGAGCAGTAACCTCACCCAAAACATGTCACATGCACGTATTTGTTACTTAATTAATTAATGAATGATTGCTATTTCATGGTTGAATAGGGCCTGTTATTAGTATAAAAAATATGCATATTTAAGCAAATTGCACTTATTCTTGGCCAATTTTCAAGCATTAAAAATAGCGAAAGGAAGATGACAACGCTAACACATCGGCTAGCTAGCTAGCTAGCGATGGCTGGCAACAACACCTCAGTTGTAGGGTAAAATGTATTTCAAGAATAGATAGATAGATAGATAGATAGATAGATAGATAGATAGATAGATAGATAGATAGATAGATAGATAGATAGATAGATAGATAGATAGATTTTCAACAGGACAATGCTGCAGTTGACAATGCCAATGCCCGCCTAGTTGGTTTGTTTATTTTTAAGCTACGGTCTTAAACTTTTCATCAGCTCATGAACAGCTTTTGCTTCCTCCAAAAATTGCTTCCTCTACTCAGAACCTCCTTAAGATCCAACAGTGCACAAGGTAAACTCTTGCACTTTTTCAACTGGTCCTAAAATGTTGCTTAGGAGTGTTTTGCCTTCGTGAAATGGACACTACATTCCTATTGTCTCTCCAGCTTACATATTTTTTCACGGCCGTATGCCCACTCCCCTACGCTCCTTCCAAGACAAAAAGTGTGCCATGATTGGCCACGCTAAGTAGAAATAACGTGATGGATTGCCACTGGAGTTCAGAACCTTATGGCAGGAGAAAAGAACAGTCCTTGCTATTTAGGCTAATGGTTAAAAATGTGTACGAGTGTTTAATGTCCTTGCAATGTTTGCACTGTGGGGGTCTCACGGGGACGAAGAAGATGCTTGTTCTGGGTCACCGGGGGTGGGACATCAAGCGATTAGCCCAACTCTTTTTAACTACATGAGTGCAGGCAGGCAGTGGGTTTGGCCACACTCGGGCTTTTTGCTGTCCTATTATTCCGCTTGCTGATTGAGATAATAAGCAATGCTTTCTCTCTTAGACTTCAACACCCTCCAACCCCGACACTTTCTGTCTCGTCTCGCCTTAAAATGTCCTGTTGTTCCACTGTCATTTCTCCCCCCCCGTTTCTATTTGCATTTATCCTTCCTCTTCTTTCAGACAAGGTCATTTTAGGCTTTTTTTTTGCTGTTCTTTGTCTATAAAGCAGTAAGATAACGCTGTTAATACATCTTAAATTCACTATTTTAAAGTCATATCGTTTGTCAAACTTAGGTTTGGCACCCAAAATGTCTTGTCAAATGGCTTGGTTGTAATAAATTCATGCCAAGCTGTCGACTTAAATCATCCTCAATAAAAATGCTCAATAAAAACAGCTGAACCCCGCATGAGCAAGCACTTTGGTGACAGAGGCGAGGAAATACAGCATCTAAGGAATGAGGGTCCCACGGAAAACATGTCTCTCTTTGATCTCATGATGATTTGTGTATTATACTGCACAACACGGCAGCAACAGAACCAATGTTGGAATAGCGGTAAGGAGAAAACTGCTCAGTTCGAGTTAATAGTGTTGATGAGCTCAATGGAAGTGTAACACACATGACTGTCACGCACTAACTGAGTACATTTTAAAGCATATGCTGCGTGATACTTCAAATGCAGCTGCTGCCATCTTGTGGAATAGGACATCGGGAGGTTGTCTACAGCCACAGCTGTTAATGAAGGTGTTTTCTGCATTAGAGGGTAATTTGCTCTAGTAAACCACTACTCACGACTCTGCGGTTCATCGAATAGAGGGGTTCATTGGAGCATTTACAGTAGATAGAGTATACATGCATGTTTGTACGTTCGGATCCCAAGGGAGGGTCTTGAGCTGAAAAAAAGCTGGAAAACCCTGGTATAGAATATCCAAAAGTTTGGGTTACTGTGTGGTGTGGTTTTCTCCGGGTACTCCGGTTTCCTCCCACATCCAAAAACATGCATGTTAGGTTAACTGGTGACTCTAAATTGTCCATAGCTATGAATGTGCCCTGCGATTGGCTGGCGACCAGTCCAGGGTGTACCCCGCCTCTAACCCGAAGTCAGCTGGGATAGGCTCCGGCATACCCGTGACCCTAGTGAGGATCAGCGGCATAGAAGATGGATGGATGCATGCGTGATGTGGACATCAGGGCGAGTAAGAGTGGTAACGAACAATGCACGGCAAACATCATTTAATGATGTTTTTGCTAAGTTAAATGTATACTGTAATTAAAATAGGTGTTGCTGTTAACCCCCGTGGAACCTGGACTCTACCGTTCGTTCACATCAGTACCTAATAATCTGACAATATTACAGTGACAAGGTCTTTAAACCCAGACTACATATGCTGTGGGATTTAAATACAAGGTACTTGAGGGTTAAGTGGCCTCCCTCCCCCAACGCAGCACCCCCGCGATGCTTGATTCATTTGCTTTTCTATAAAGCCAAATAAGGAGATTGGAAGAGATAAAAGTAAAGGGCACTTCAATCCACTCCAACACACTTATGGTATTGTGCAGTCTGGTCCGTCTTGTGTGTTAAGATCTTCGTTTTGTTCAGCTGCTTAATGCTAATTACCACCCTCCCCCGCCAAAGGGGGGTTATGTATTCATTGTGGTGTGTTTGTTACTTTGTTAACGGGATTAGAGAAAGACACATCGTGGGGCAAACTTCATGTTTATAAGGACGGCGGGTATCAAATTACAACTGTTAGGCCTAAGCGAAGATCTGCACATGAACAGATAGTAACCTCGACCAAGATGAAGTCGCCAAGTGAATGAAGACGTCTTGAAATTGCGTTTTTAACATGGCAACAACATTTTTTTAGTCTAAAATCAAATTATTTTACGGAAAAAATGTATCAGAGTTAGTCTGTAGCTAGTTAAGTGTCCCATCTAGGCTCGTGTGAGTACTTCACAGCTGCAGTAATCGTCTAACACCGCTCTAGTAGTATGAGTGCTGCTAACACTGCTGTATCGCTACTGTGCCCAGCACAGTTATTCTTCTTTCAAATACACGTTGACGAAGGGTTGTCCTCTCAGTTTCTGTTGCTGGAATCACACTTCTATTAATGATAAGAATAATGCCGGCAGCACTCATGCAGCCCAAGAACGTGACACTACCCAGAGGATAAGCAATTGTGTTGTCCCCTTTTTACTAGGTTATTGTGTAAAAGTGCTCTACTCCTATGAATCAGGGGTTTTCAAAGTGTGCCCTCAGAGAATATAATGCTGTTGGGACTTCGCTTAGTGCACAAAAAAATGATTTTCTGGGGCGTATTTTCTGGAGTTTACTTTATTTGCTAATTGTAGGAACTACAGTCCAATTCATTTCACTTTTGACTGAATTGAAGTTAGCCTAGCAGGTTCTCAAGCTGCCGCGCCTGCCCTTAAGTGTCACATTCTGTATTGCAGTTCGGAATATGACGTGGTTTCCCGTAATTACTTTCATGTTCTAGGTTTCCTGTTACCTGGCCTTTATTTTGCTCTCTGTTTCCTCCCCGGATGCCCTGATTTCCGGCAAGAAAACTGCTGGGCTGGCATGCGTATTATTGCCTTTTCAGGCATTTTTGGAGGATCATAAGAACGAGGATCTTTCTGACATCATTGTCATCTGTCCCAGAGCTTAAGTTAGTCGGGACAATCCCACATTCAGCAGTTTAACTACACAAATGTACAACAAAAATCTGCTTTCCAGAGATCAAAGATCTGCTTATTTTCTGGCTATGTTAACAAGTGTTTACCACACGTCCATTCTGTCCTTGCAGATTGCTGTGCCTCAAGGGCGGATACCGTCTCCATCATCACATCACAGGGAACTCTTGTGGGAATTTCAAACAAAATACAAGGAAAACAAGGAAAGGAAAACAAGAACATACATTTAATTCCCCACACATCATGGAACACACACAAAAATAAATGATAGTATAGATATATATGATGTAAGCCAGTGGTGTCCAAAGTGCGGCTCGCCAGCCATTTGCGACCCACGGCACATTTTAGAAATAAAATAAAATTTTAAAAAAACGGAAAAATAGAAAAATAGAGTAAAAGAGCAAACTGTAAAGCCAAGAAGCTGAAATGTTGACACTCATAATAAAACACAGCTTTGTCTCTCAATATATACATTTTTTTTTTAGCCTTTTTACAGCATGTGGCCCCTGGTGGAAAATGTTTGGACACTCCTGATTGAAGCACTGACATGCGGCTCTGCTTTGTTAAAGACAATGGAAAAATATAATATACTATTTAAATATTTTCTAAATATTTGTTGTCCTTATTATGTTTTTTATTCACTTTTTGATAACGTGTCTTACCCAGCGATGCAAATTTGCTGACTACATTAAGTCATTCTCTTGTACTGTACATCAAAACCTCAACACAAAATGTGTTAAATCCACTTACCTATTTGGTATTTTGACTCAATTTAACCACATCAACAATATCGTAGCTCGTGGTCAAATGTTAGGCGTTAGTTCAAAAGGTCAGCAGAAGACAGGTGTTGGCGATGTGAACTCGGCCTACCAGATACCATCAAGGCCCTGGGAGGGTCCTTTCTGTGACCCCAAAACCCGCCTTTAGGGACGACACAGAAAGATGTCCTTATCTTTCCCTGCAGCTCCCCCGCAGCTAACCGACAGGAGTGGGAACTGTCAATCAGCGGTGACATGTGACGTCTCACTCGGTCCAGGAGATGGGACAGCAGCGGACAAATCACTCCTAAATGACAGAATCACTGTCACGCTGCTGATTTATCACCCTGTTGTCTCACTACCACCGACTGAGGACGCATTCTGTAGGTGCGCGTTTGTGTGTTTGGGGGCGCGGAATGAAATCTTACGCAAGATTGTCGTCAGAAACCAATGACAGGAAATTAGGATGATGAGTTATGCGTCCACAAAGAGAGGATTTGCCATCATCAGGTCAGGAATAAAGTGGTGATAAGTCAATTTTGTCTTCGCTTCCTTATACGGCAACTATAAATAATACATGTAAAGTCTGCCAAAGCACTACTTTCCGATGCTGAATGTGACCCTCAATGTAATGGGACTGTGTTACTCCTAGCACTCTGAAAATGTGGAAAAAAATTACATCAAGGGCTCTTGTGGTCATACATTTTCCTTTGGAATGTTTCTCCAGGCTGTGGTCAGCCTTTGAATTCCTGAAAAATGCTAGACTTTTAACGATAAATGTTTGAAAAAGGCTTGGAAGTACTTGAAACGCTAGCTATTTCTTACAAAATAAATATACAGGGGCCTCGAGAAGTTCAGCATTTGGCTTTAAACTAAAATAATCAGGTTTAAGAGTCAAATTGTTGCCAATTTAAAATCTGGAGCAACTACAGCCAATGTTTTAAGTACCGGTAACATTATTAAAAGCATTAACTGTCCCGCAAGTGTAAAAATAACAGGGGTGTCCAACGTGCGGCCCAGAGGCCATTTGCAGCCCACCGCTGTTTTTTTTATGGCCCGCCACACATTCTAGAAATATAATTTGACAAGAAAACTAAAAATAACAACAACAGCAAAACTGGAAAAATCAGCAGTGATTTTAAAGAATAGAGTCAAAATATTAAGAGAAAAGAAGGCGTAATTTCAGGAGAAAAAGTCGTAACTTTACAAGAATAACATTCCTAATATTATGAGGAAAAATAACATTTTAGTAGCATACACAGGAACTTGAAGTGTGTTAAATTCCCAGTGTTGGTGTTAATGTGTGTAAAGTGAAAAAAATTCAGTGACGATATAACTACTTTTTTTGTTATTTGAACCAAACTAGCGCTATTTAGCAAAATGAGATAGTGTTGCTTGAGAGTGTTGGCTGGGACATGTTAAAAGTGATGTTTGAACACTTCCAAAGTGTTCCAGTCTTGTGATTCTAGCTACTGACTCCGCCGCTGCGCTGAGTCGATCCTAAATCCAAAGAGAACAATGGTGGACGGCAGCAGGAGTTCTCTTTCGAGCTCAACTACAGCGGTGTGCAATCACATGATGTAAGTCAATTATACCATTTTTTGGTTGCACTTTTTTTGTAGACAAATAATGGTATTTGGTATTTGCTGCACCGCACGGTGGCCTAGTGGTTAGCATGGTGACCACACAGTCAGGAGATCCAGAAGAGCTGGGTTCTCCCCTTGCGCGTGTGTGTTTTCTCAGGGTACTCCGGTTTCCGGTTTGGTGACTCTAAATTGTCCATAGGTGTGAATGTGAGTGTGAATGGTTGTTTGTCTATATGTGCCCCGCAACTGGCTGGCGACCAGTCCAGGTCCTCTCATCCAAAGCCAGCTGGGCTAGGCTCCAGCTCTAAGACTTTACAGTTGCAATTCTGTTTCATATCTTTAGGGGGAGCTCTAATGACAAGCCCGAATGACAAGGGGGAAAACAGATGAATGCTTACTACGAAGTACAAAAAAGCCAAAAAAAAAGCAAAGCACACTTGCAATATATGCTCTGAAAATGTTGGTTGAGCTCCTGTTTGTACGTTTTTACGATTGCAGTTCTGTTTGACATCTTTAGGGGGAGCCCTAATGAAAAGGGGAAGATAAAAGGCTAGCATATTACTACATCACGAGGCTTATTTGTCACCAAAATATGAGGCGTTTGTTTCCCAGAAATTTGGGTTGGAGTTCAAATTGTGCGACTTTAGCGACATTTCACTTTGGAGTTTACGTGGTGGAGCTGACTGAAAAATGTGCTTGTTAAAATGAAGACAAAATAAGTGAAACAAAGAAAATGGACACATTTTTACACTAACTATGCTACAAAATGTTTTGTACAAACTATTATTACATGACACTATAAAGTAGTCCCTCGCCCACCTCGCACTTCGACTTTCGCTGCTTGACTCTCACAGTTCTTTGAAATATACTGTATTCATCACTTTTTCGTGGTTGACTATGGCCTATTATTAGTCAAAAATATGCATAATTGCTTTTTTTAAAATTAAGCATTTAGGTATTTATTTAGCATATAATGGCTAAATTAACTAAATTACAAGTCCAGTCATCCCTCGCAATAAATGATAGCTGTTTCATGGTAGACTATGGTCCATTATTAGTCCAAACATATTGAAAAGCAAGTGATATGTACAGCGTATATGTATTCTGTATGTATGTACAGTATTACATGGATGACACATCCATCCTTATTGCATTCCACGGCCTTGCACTTGTGGCCAGCCATGGATGCAGAGTGAAAAAAGGTTCTCTAATTCTGTGTTGAAGTGGTGAGTTTGTGGCTTCTTACTTGTCCTTCTTCCAGACTCCATTTGAAACACTTTCTTAAGTTTATAAGAAATAAATTCCAAGCTAACTGCTCGCTAGCGGCCATCTAGAGTACTTGTACTATACTAGTTGTGCAATCACAGTTTAAACAACGAATAATAGGAGTGTAATGGTGACTATAGAGGTGTTATTTCATGTCTACAGGGTGCTAATCATGTTAAAAACTGTATTTCGAAAGTCACAAACAGGTTTCTATGTTCGAACTACAAAAATATTCAATTTATTAACATTGACTCCTATGTCGCGGAAATTCATTTTATCGCTGTCGGGTCTGGAACCTATTAACCGCTATTAACAAGGGACAACTGTATAAGGCATTACACATTCCAAGATCAAGGCTTAGGTACGCGCATCTAACGTAGCATCATCATGATCCTCAACCAAGCTGCAGTATTTTCACAGCTTAGTGGTGTAAGAACTGTGTGTGTGACATGACAATAAAACTCTCTTGAATCTTGAATCTTGAATCTTGAGTGTGTGAGTGTGTGTGTAATTATAATGTACAAGTACATAAGTATTTTAACGAAGCGTCTAGTAAGCATGTTAAATGAAACAAACTATAGGCTAGGGGTATGTGTATGTGTGTTATGATATGTAGTATTCTACACTGGTCACTAGGTTAACATGTGTAAATCTATATTAACTCTATTTTATGTCTTAGTTTTTCTGATTATGTCTACTATATTGGGTAATTCGAGTGTAAAGGTAACTATAGAGCTATTATTTCATGTCTAGAGGACTCTAATAATGTTAAAAATCATATTTAGAAGGTCGTAAACAGGTTTTCTATGCTCCAACTAATGAAAATATTTGGTTTATCAATAAGGAATCCTACTTTGCAGAAATTCACTTATCACGGTCATGTCTGGAACCGACTACCCACGATAAACACGGGATTACTGTACATAAGTATTACTAGGAAGCGTGTAGTATGAATGAATCAAACCATAGGCTATGGGTATGTATGTGTGTGTTATGACACGTAGTATCTACACTGGTCACCAGATGACTAGGTTAACATGTGTAAGCCTGTATTATGTCTTATATGTCTTATTATGTCTACTGTATCGGGTAACATGAGTGTAAAGGTGACTACGGGGTGTTATGTCTAGAGGGCTCTAATAATGTTAAAAAACGTATTTAGAAGTTTGTAAACAGGTTTTCTATGCCCTAACTACGAAAATATTTGGTTTATAAACAAGGGGTGTCGCTTCGCAGACATCCACTTATCACGGTCAGGTCTGGAACCACGATAAACGAGGGATTACTGTACCGAGAGAATGGATACGTTTGGAGCTTAGTTTCTCCTTCTAGAAGTACAAGTTGTGGTGTTTTATACGTGGACATTTTCTAAACTCATCATCCTCAAAGTTTGGTTAATTCCTAATAGCTCCTTTCAGAGATTCCAACATGAAGGAGCTGGAAAATTACAGCTTCTCTCCAAGTGCCTGGACAGTTAAGCAGCCCAAGTATAAGACTATAGACCACATGTGAAGCAAAAGCCTCGTCCATGTACGTATTAATCTGAACAAGAGCCGGAACAACTCGGAGAAAAGCCCCTTGCTATCTCAGAGGTTCCGCTGCGGGTTCCCCCGTGAAAGATATTTATTCAATTGCTAAAAACTCTGGGGTACGACGGATGATAATCCGTTAAACGTCTGCAAACACCTTCTCTGCGCCTGACACCTTATTAAAATATGTAGATTAATTTGCCGCCACTTTCCCGCTTGCGATTAGAGCGTCTGCATCGGGTGCTTGAGATTCCACTCATATTTGTAATCTAAATTTAACAGCCAGCGAGTGAGCTTGTCAATTAAACGGCTACGAGATGATGGGGAAGAGGAAGATTCATCTTCATCTCCTTGTTTTTAACGCCCGAGTGGCCACAGAGTTATCACTTAACGGCGGGCTGCGTATAATTGGCGGCTGGTTTTTGTGTAGCACCTCAAAGATTTGGGATGAATTTGTATTCTTCGCGCAGACGGACGAGCAGCTCAATACACTCTGGCAAAGTGCAGCCAGCCTTTGTCAATTATAGAGCGTGTCACTGTGGAAAAAATATCATGTCACTCCAGCTGAGAGAAAGGCATTAAGAAAAGACTAAGGTCAAACAAGATGGTATATGGAATATATTGGTATTTATGTCATCTTCTTTGAAGCTGACTGATTTGCACTTTTCATTCTTTTGCGTGTCTTTTTCTTCCTGTAAAACTTGACTGAAGGACCTATGAACCATTGAGGGTTTTCAAAGTGCACCTCAGAGGAGATTCTGCAGCTTGAGAAAAATAAAGAAAATCCTATTTTTCAAATATGATAAGCAAACTCGAGAAAACATCCCAAAATATGCCACAGAAAATTAGTTTTTTGGGGAGTTAGGGGTATGGTTGTATCACAATCATCTCTCCTTGCGGCAAATTGGTTCCAGACCCGACCGCTATAAGTGAATTTCCATGAAGTAGGATTGAATATTAAAAAAACGGAATTAGCAAATAGAAAACCTGTTTAAGACATTCAAAATATGGGTTTTAACATTATTTGAGGCCTGTAGACATGAAATAACACCCAAATACTCCCTTTTACATTCCTATTATACTTTGTTTACATTGCGTAGGCTACGGACGGTATCACTGCAGGGACATAACAGACGGCTGCTGCTAGCATAGCAAGCTAGCGAGCTAACTAGTTAGCCTCTCCTATTTACTCAAGCAAGTGTTTCAAACGGTTGGGGGAAGAAGGACAAATAAGCCTAAAACTTGCCACTGATGACTAAAACATGATGAGATGTGTGAGTTTTTGCTGATGAGACGAGGCTGGATGAAAATGTCAGTGGGTGGTTGGCAAGAGAAAATCAGTTTGTTCATGAAAGCAGATGCTTAAACGTATTTTTGTGATGAATTATTTTGGTGTCAGTACTACTGCAATATTTCAAAAATCAGTTACAGTCGTCCCTCAACACTTTGTGGTCTGAATTTCGCGACTTCACTGTAAAACTTTCTTCAAAATATATTAATTAATAAATTATGCTGTTTTGTGGTTCAATTGGGCTTGTTAATTATAAGAAATATGCATATTTAAGCAAATTGTACACATTTTGTGAGTACATTAAGCATTTTAAATCATAAAAATGGCTAAATGAACTTAAATACAAATATAACACATTCAAAAGATGGTAGCAATACGTCTGTGTAGGCTCTCAGTCGTACAGGAGTTGTCCATCGAGGGAAAGGCTTCTTGAGACAAAAATTAGTGCATCCTAAAGACAAGGCTCCAAACCAAAAACAGAGCAATGTGGTCTATTCCATCCACTGTAAAGATGAGGAATGCAAAGAGCACTACATTGGGGAAACTAAGCAAATGCTCCAAAAAAGGCTTTATCAACATCGCAGGGACAATGCTAGTGGTCCTCAATCAGCAGTACATCTACACCTGAAAGTAACCAATCACTCTTTTGAGGACAGTGAGGTAAAGATTTTGGCCAAAGAAAACAGATGGTTTGAAAGAGGAGTAAAGGAAGCTATTTTTGTCAAACAACAGAACCCATCATTGAATCAGAATGGTGGTTTGAGGTTTAATTTGGACCCTGTGTTCAGCAGGTTACTGAGGCCAAAACCCACAGCTCTTAGTCTTGCAAATGAGGTGAAGCCAGGGCCGAGCCAGAACAATAGATGCTAACGAGCCAGTATCAGTCGTTCATACCCAACTACAGGGAGCTACACTTCCCTTTGATCAGAGGTGCTAATAGAAGGAGAGGATTAGACCACTACTCCGCCCAGGCTTAGTGTAAGGAACCAATAGGTGGAGGGTGTTGGCACACCAATTCCGCCCACTCTTACTGTATTTAAGGCCTAGGCTACCAGCACTTGTTAGTTCGCTGACGAAGCTCTTCGGATGAGGAGCGAAACGTCCGACACCTTCTTCACAGAAGTACAGATGACGTCTCAAGAAGCCTTTCCCTCAACATTCAAAAGACGCATTCAAAGACATTGACGTAGTATTCTACACTAGTCACTCTGAACTCTGAACCCCGAACATCATTTCCTGTCCGCCACTCCTTCTTCTCCCCAGAGAACACATTTATAGCAACACACACGAGCACGTCTTGTTTATGTCTTAAATGGCTTATTTACTCTTATTGTGTCTACTATATTGGGTAACATGAGTACAATGGTGACTATAGGGGTGTTATTTCATGTCTAGAGGGCTCTAATAAGGTTAAAAAAAAAACTTATTTAGGTCGTAAACAACTTTTCTATGCTATAACCAGGAAAATATTTCATTTATAAATAAAGAATCCTACTTTGCAGAAACTTACTTATCACCAATCAACCACGACAGAAGTGGGATTAGTGTATATCTGTCCTTCTTTTTCAAATTCCACTTAAACAACGCCAAATTTGGTCCACAACTTTTGAGAAGTGACATACTTGTCAAGAAACCGTACCTTGTCAAGGAACAAGGCCTGCATGGGACAAAAAGTCACCCTAGGGCTACGTTCACACGGGCATGATGCCCAAAGGTCAAGATTGCTGCGGTGTGTGATCTAGTGATGTGCGATACCGCTGATTTCATTTCCGATTTGATACTGGGTGAAAGTCAGGCTGTTATCAACAGATAACGATACTTTGTGCAAATACAGTACACCTAATGTGTCTGGTAAATTTTACCTGGTAAATCTGAAGTATGAGGTAGCGGGGTGATTTACAATATAGCCAAGCTAATAAACAACAAAAGAAAAAAACAGAGGACAAAGTCATATATCCGTTGCATCAAAAGTATCGATATTCTGATTTGAGACTTGACTTTAGAGATTTGGTATCGGAAGTACCGATATTCCTTAAAGCTTTTCGTGGCTTCTTCGAGGATTTTGTGCAACAAGAGTCAACATATCCATCCATCCATTTGTCCTCATTAGGGTCGCGGGAATATGCTGGTGCCTATCCTGTGATATCTGTTCCGAGGAGCGTGTGGGTGGAAGGAGTGGAGGGATATCGCCGTGAGCCGCTTCACTGACACTTTTTAGGAAGAATTTTTGGATGCCAAAAACAACTTTTGTCTACATCGGTGAGTGCTTTTATCCAAGTCTTGTTCGGTAAATCACGCCTTTCAATGACGTATAGGTCGGATATATGCGACCTGGCCATTCACACTGCAATGGATGACATACATATCACACATACGAACAAGGCCTGAGTCTTGTTTTGTGTTAGCACTAGCGTTATCACTTCAGTGTTGCAAGGTAAATTACACAAAGAAATTCAAACGATGAGATGACATTTTATGAGGTTAATTTGTCAACAAAATAATTGATAACAGCAATATCGCCATCGAGGTATAAACAGTGCATGCCCATCATTAAGAACAATGTACCACCTTTGTTCCCAGCTCTAATAATCCATGCGAGCAGCTGGTCCTTCTCCATCAACCTTTGACTGAGCATGAATGAGCCAACAGAACAATGATCTGACAATGAGGTTCCCACACAGAGACCTCTTTGTCATCAAACACAATAACGTGATTTGGGGCTAATTAAATCTGAGCTAATCGACAATGATTGAGCCCAACATTTGACTCCAATCAAATTAGCTGCGCCTTTTTTCCGACAATGCTTGCACACCGCGTTACGGGGAGGTCACCTGGGTCACCGGAACAGGTTTGGATTGATCCGTCGGCGGTGAAATCATCTCTTACAATCAATAAGACAGAAGGTACAGCTGTCACTGGAGAATAACCATAGGAGTCTGCCCGATGAATCCTGTGCACATTTTCATGAATTGAAACAGATATTTCTTCCTATCTTTCCGAATGTCCGGTCAGTCAACACCAAATGTGGTACATGGCCTGAGAGATGTGACGTAAACAACATTCTAAAATTTGAAAAACATCTGTCACAAGACATGGACGCCATGGACCAAAACGCCTTTGCAGGGGCAAAGACACAGGAGTTGTCCTGATGGATTTTGTGCAAATATGTATGAATTGAATACCACTATTTCTTTCTATCTTTTTCAGTTTTCAGTCTATCAACACCAAATTTGGTACACCGCTTTTGAGAAGTGACACACAAAAGGCTGTAAAGTTTGACCATGATCGGGCAAGGAACATGGCCGCCATGGACCAAAACTAAGTCTGCCTGATTATGTGCAAATTGGCATTAATTCAATAGTAGTTATTTCTTTCCTTCATTCATTGTCATTCAATCAACACCAAATTTGGTAGGCAGCCTTGGGGAAACGACATACACAAGGCTCAACAGTTTGAGCAAGATCAAGGACGAAACATGGCCTCCATTGACCTAACTTTTTTGCAGAGGCTGATCATGACGAATTGGCCATTCATCCAATCACAATAAAACTTGGAGGACATTTTCCGAAAGCAAGTCTCGTCAAATAATTTTCAGCTCAACAAATATTATTTTGCAATAAATTTCAATCAGTATGCAAGAGCAACTAAACGTATTGTACAAAGTTTCACACAAAGTTAGGATCCATGACGGATTTAACCAGGGGGCTCTGGCTCTCTTTGACCATACTGAAATAAAGACCCGAGGGCTCAGTGAAACATTCAGAGCTGTCTTGACAGTGTCTACTTTCCCTCCCCTCAGCACTTTTACATCCCTCAGGCAGGATTTTGCAATTCCACTTTTGGCCCACTTTGACAGTCAAAGTTTCGGCTGGAAACTCCTCTAACTCGTCATTTTGTTGGGGTCGATGAAAAGATATTATTCAGGTGTAGAAGACAGTAGCTGGTCTGAGGCCGGGGAAGGCTTCTGTTGCTTGTACGGTACAGTACACGGGTAAGGTGGATTCTGTGCTGAGTGGTCCAGCTGACAGCCAGACAGGATTAGGAGGCCAGTCCTGACATTTGACACAACACCCAACTGGGCGGGGAGCGGAGTAATTTAACAGTGAGGGAATCGCAGGGTCACAGGCTTGAGGGATGGGAGACATGCTGGAGAGCCGTACCGGTAAATAATGTGTTGGGGAAAATGTCAAAAATGGAGTGAAAAGTTCATGATTTCTGCATGTGAGAGTAGACAGACTGTGTAGGAGTGCCAAGGCTTCCTCGGTCCTTCACTCAGTCACTTCCTCTTGCTTGACTGCGTTGCTCAGCCAGGCTGAAAGCAGCTCCGTTGTCAGCTTGGAGTGCGCTAATTAGGCTCCGCTTTAATTTTCCAGGATGCTCTACTGCCCTTTAAATGGCCATTTCAAATTCAAAGTGATGGTAATTGTAGCATGGCGTGCTGATCTTGTAATCACCCTCGGATTTTTCGTGCCTTTTCTTTTTACGCGAACTATTTCTTCTCGCCATTTGTTTCATCTTGTTCCATTTTCCCTGAATACTTCTCCCTCTTTCACAGAGATCTTAACAGTGGGTAAAATGTGCTTGTGGGCAGCAGGAATAACATACATGTACATCTTGGGATTGAATGTCAGTCTGTCATGAAAAACTAATTGAGAAAAAACGGTAGTACCTCATCAATGCACATATCGCAGTTATGGTTTCAGACCCGACCATGATAAGTGAATTTATAATAAGTAGGATTCCTTATTTAAAAATCTAATATTTTTGTAGTAACAGCATAGCAAACCTGTTTACAAACTTCTAAATACAGTTTTTAACATCATAAGAGCCCTCTAGACATAAAATAACAGCCCTATAGTCATATTTCCACTGATATTACCCAATATACTGTAACAGTGTTGTTTTCGTCAACGATGACAATGATGAAAATATTTCATTGACAAAGCTTTTTTTCATGACGAAAACAAGACCATGACGAGCTAAACATGGCTCTTTGACGACAAAAACGTGACGAGTCGTGAGTGAGTTTTCGTTGACGAGACGAGACTGGCCGAAAATGTGAGTGGGTGGTCTATGAGATGTTTAAAATGCATGACATTTCTGTCTATTGTATGTAGCAATTCATTCTAGCTTAGCATGCAGCGCACTTCCTGCTCAACACGCCAGCGGCTGGTGACGTGAGCAAGGGCAGCGCTTTTGGTGGGAAACAACAACTGATTTGTGGATATACTTTAAGTATAATCTATCCGAAACAAAAACTGAATGCATTGTGCAGCACCTGAAGGCTCATCACACTGATACTCTTTCAAAGGTAAGTTACAACAAGTTGTGTTAACATGTAACAGATGCCAACCAGTGCGGCTGCGTAAGTGCATGTTGGTAAAACCTCACTCCCTCGACCTTAAGAGTTGCACTGAACGCTTGCTCAACAATCCGGGCTTTTGGCCGAGTGGTCAGCACTCTTGTCTCCCATTCCAAAGGTCCTTTGTTCGAGCCCTTTGCGGGGTTACAAACATATTATAGACATACAATGTTACTCTCAGTAAATAAAGAGCCACAACAGTCCTGATAAGCTAAGGGCTAAGGGCCATGCTGTAGACCATTATCAATCATTGTCAATCTCCTTCGTGCAGGACTGCCTGTTTCCTGTTGTATGATCGCTAACTGCTGGCGATCATACATGCTGAATGTAGGCAGACGTTACGCGGTTGTAGGGCGCCTGGAATACTGTAAATAAATCTTCGGTTCATGGAGGAGCAATATGTTTTAACAAGGATACAAAAATGCAAGCCACGATCAGAGGAGTGAAATATGTGAGTCGCTTAATTTCTTGCGTCCAATCTCGTAAGTTGATCGTTAAAATTCAAATTAAATTTCTAACTTTGAGAGTGTTTAAACAAGATAGACACGTGATAAAATGTTAATGCCTTTCTGGGAAAAGTGTATAAAGTGTATGGTGAGGGCTTTTACAGCCTTAAAACATAAATAATAATTGTACAAAAAATAGTTGGCTAATTCACAGATTTCACTTATTGTAGGCTTTTTTGGGAACCTATCCCCCGCAATAAACGAGGGAATACTGTATTACATTGATAGGTAATATAGTAATATAATAGTAATATAATTAATTAATTATTAATTATATTACTGTTATTTTTCCTCATTGTCCTACAAGGACATTTTGTAAAATACCAGCAGGTGGTGCTATAACGCTTAATCATAAGGTTGCTAAGGCTAATCTGAACCCTAAGAAGAGTAGCTGGCAGAAAAGCAAAGGGAGTATCATAAAGCCAGGATGGGGATGTACTACGATATCCAACAAGGGTTTGATACATATTTGATTTCATTTTTATTTTGCCATTCTTTCCCATCGCCCTCCAGTTTGAATAGTTTCTTGGAAATTTCCCGTATTTTAACTTTCCTCAAAAGGAAGGCACCTTCCTAATTTTCCAGAAAAATTCCCATGTTTTTAAATGCCTAGTGCATGTTGATACGTATAGCAGGCGACTGTTACGGCTTTGATGCGGCCATTTTGCGAAATCACTGTGTGAAAGAGGCTGTGCAAGGTTGCTAGTCCGAATTATTACTCTTGAATTAAAATCAACAAAGTCATACAATGCTTAGTACAACACTAATTACCCAGTCTTTCCCTAAGATCACGTTTTTTGAGCAGCAAAACAAGAACAAAGGGCTGAAATAGACAAATGAGCTACCAATGTCCAAATATTGGATTAATGACATTACTGCTTAAATGGTAAATGTATTCGGTGTGATTAACCCGGGTCCAACATTTTTCATTTGGCTTACTTCCCAGTCTGAGCCTCGTCGATTAAACTGGTAGATGAGAAGACCAGCTGGAGTTATGAGAAGAACGGTGAGGGAAAAAAAAGTAATTGGGGTTAATGAGTAGTCTCGCGTAGCGGAAGTCATTTCATTTGGTCAAGCAGACATCATGAAGTGACATTGCCTCTTCTATTCAATGATTCCCTCAACCTTCTGTATTTCTCTACAAGAGACAAAGAAAGTCATTTTTTGGTGAACCAGTGACATCTTGTCAAAAACTATTCCTTCAACTTTTTAAAGAAAATACCAACTTCCGTTCTTTGAATATTTCCCTTTGTTGAACAGTGGAAATACCCTTTGCCGTTTGATGCTATTTACTCTTGTCCTGGCCTGGCTCTGCTTTGTCAGGTGACGCTTTTTTTTGTGCGTTTGTTCTTGAAAGGGATTGCTTGAAGTGACTCTGGGTGTCAGCATTTGTGACGCTTCGTCTTCCATTGTCTTTTGCACTCAGGAGATGTGAGGACGGGCGCCTCCTCAGCCGTCACAATATTGATACTGTAGGATGGCTGTCGAGCCACAACCCCCCCTCCCCCCTTTACAGCCTAGTTTCTAATCTGCCCTGACAGACCCATGCAGGGCTTGAATGATAGCAGAGGTGACATCACAAATAAGAACAAAAACGTTTCACAATGAATTAATTTGGTTCTGATGGCAATCTTCTCAATTGGAGAAGAAGTTTGACGGGACAGTGGCCTGCAGACCAAAAAGCAATGTGATACAGTAGATTTCTCCAAATCATACCTTGAAGACTCACATCCATCAGTTGGGCAGGGCGCCTGTGGGCAGGTGTCTCCGACTGTGGAAGCCAAGAAACCAACAATGTAGTTTTCACAGACACATTGGAAGGAACAAAATAGGCTCCAAACTCCTTCTTAGCACTTCCTTGGACTTGCTGGTTCAGCCAATGAGTGCTGACAAACAAATTACTTTATGCTGCCAAAAGAAACCTATCATTTGCCACTGCACCCCACTGACACCGTGGACACCAGGTGCAAGGTAAAAAATTATATGACCTTCTGTGTATTTTTTTTTTTGTCTTTTTCCAACCATTGTCCCACAGGAAAGATTCCTGAAAGTTCATTTATAGGAAGTCAAAGGCCATGGTTCTTTTTTTTTTTTTATATACGTCAGATCGCCTAAGATTATTCCCATCATGATCCTATTAGCCACAGGGTGAATGTGACTGCTTAAGAGGGGATTTATGGGAAAATACAGTTAAAATAAAAACATTGGTCCGGCAGACGAAGCCATAAAAGCGGATTCGCCGCAACTTCAATCCAAGAGGTTTGTTCTCAAGGCCAACAAGTCTGAAAGTCATAATCCGAGAGACACACACAAGTACCACTTCACGTTCCCAGCAGGCTCCTTTCCAGGAACTTTGTGATTGCTGAGGCGGAGCTGATTTAGCCAGGGATTAATGTGCCTGAGCACCTGCAGTCTGTAAGCAGCCAGAGCTCACCACTCCAGCAGGTTAACTGAGGTACTACTTCAGGAATGTAATGCACTAAAACTTCATTTATTTGCATTATTTTTGGCATCGGTGCAATGTTGACTAATTTGTGGTGCAGATTGTTGAAGAAAAAAATGTGCATTCGGGCCTTTGATTCAGCAAAACTGTAAAAAAAAAAAAAAAAAAGACAGAGCCAAACCATGGTTTTCGTGCTTCCCAGTTTTTGTATGAGCTGTTTTTTGTAAAAAATCTCAGCTAAAATTTAGCCTCACTTTTTGTGCAATATTTCACATAACAAATGATAGTCGTTTCTCGCCACTTTCTGGTTCGAACATCGCGCCCTCACTCTATTGTGTTTTCTCAACCATATTATGAGTAGGCGTGTCGCAAGACACTCAGTTCACGATCTACGAGAATGAGAGGGGATGAGATTTTAACATTCCTTTTAAGAAAAGTACAATGAAAAATGGTAAACTAGAAAAGCACTCGGAGAGCGCAGACCTCTGCCAAGCACCATAGTTACCCCCACGTTGTCATTTACACCATAAATATTAGGCCTACATTTATTTTATCTACCCGTTTTGGTTCCTTTGCCATGAAAACATACCATCCTCTGTTTTTTTCCCAAGTGCTCTGACCATTTTTTGTTCAATTCCTGAAAATGTAATCCAAATCCATTCAGTTATTTTGAACACAAACAAACAAACAGATACAAATTCTCAAAAACATGACCTCTGTGCTGCGCTTGCCCTTTGTGCTGTGCTTGGCAGAGGTAAAAATATATGACGATATACTGCAATCTACTAATTGAATTTACACTCTTCTGCACTCTGTGTTTATGCTCCACCTACCGAGACATAGAGACTGTATGACTGATAAAATGGCTCACTCCGTTCATGCTTTTGTTCCATGGAACAAACGGGCCAAGGTGCTGAAACCAATGCACAGAGTGAACTCTCTTCCTGCCTGTATGGAGGCCGGAGACGAGGAACAGACACACATGCCCATGGCAATATATTGAGTTAATTTTCATTTATTGTGTGATTAATTAATTAATTTATCATCATCTAAAGCCTACTGCCCACAAGATGTTTTTTTCTGAACGAGAACTCCAGCTAAAACTCAACTCTGAACCATTGATGTCACTTCCTGTACATCCCCCACAAGAAGACACTTACAACAACACATATGAGTGTCTACGTCTTAAATGGCTTATTTTCTCTGATTAAGTCTACTATATTGGGAAATGCAGGTGTTAGAGTGACTATAGGGGTGTTATTTCATGTCTAAAGGGCTCTAATAATGTTAAAAAAAACATATTTGGAAGGTCGTGAACAGGTTTTCTCTGCTTTAACTTTGAAAATATTCCATTTGTAAATAAGGAATCATACTTTGTGGAAATTCACTAATCAAAGTTGGGCCTGGAACCAATTAACCGCCATAAACGAGGCACGACTATAGTCGTTTTTTGCCAAGTACTGTATCGTTCAAGTGCTTAAACGAATTAACCGACAGGTGTTCATGCATGTTTCATTGAATGCGACTGCTAAATAACCTGTCGTGGTGCCAAATAAAGAAAGCTGTGAGTGCCAGCTATTTGATAAAGAAGGCGAGAGAAACTACTGTATTGAATTGTGTCTTGCCAGGAAGAACGGAAGTCTGCATCAAAAATAAGTTACATCCATTTGTCATTTACAGTATAATTATTTTGTTTTGTTTTCTGCATGTGAAACTAAAATTATTTTCCATAAAATGTAGTATTCATTCATATTTGTGGGTGTCTGGAATGGATGAATAGGACTTACATTATTTCCATGGGATGGGAAAAATGACCTTGTTTTTTTTTTTGTTGTTTTTTGTCAGATTTTTTAGAAGAAATTAATAACAAAAACCAAGGTTCTGCTGTATTTGGTGTGGCACTCTTAGTGTCCACACCAGTATTTTTGTCTTTTGACCAAAAGCGATGCCGTAAAGAACATGCAGAAAGTAAGAACATGATAGGGCAGCTTTTGTGACATATTACAGTACATGACGTATCTCATATGTTTCAATGTTCTGAATCCGTAGGTTAGTTTTATATTCCACTGTATTTACCAGCTTGGATTTCACAAAAAGCTTCTAAAATATACCTTTAAAGCGCACCGTTGTCATACAAACACACACAGAGCAGAGACATCACTTCCAATGCATTTTCTCTTACAAATGTGGAGATATGGGGTAATAACTACAAAAGCAATCATCACTCGCTAAATGTACTGCAAAAAAGATCAGTGAGGATAATCCATAATGCCACGCATGGAGAACATACAAATCCCTTATTTTTAAAATCACATATATTAAAATTCACTGATTTAGTCCATTTTTAAACCATTACCATTACCAATGGGTACCTTCTGCATGCTTTTTGCTGTGATTTTAACACTGGTCCCATTCACTTGCAAGTGGACCAAGACCCATTTCAGTCTCTGTCCACTTGTTTGGTGTACACCAGGCTTCGGATGATTGCGTTCACACTCGATCAAACGACCCGTGCTAGCAGAGAAAACGCTAGAGTTTCTTTTAACCAAACCAAACATGACAAGTGTGAACGCACTCCAAGACTGACGCTTCAGCCTTTGGTTAATTGTTGATCAACAGATTCTTTGCCATGCACTCTTTTTAATAAGCGAGGCTGAGCTTCCTCTTGTCCTTCCCTTTGGTTCAGGAGCCTGGCTCAAGGCCCCCGCGGTTGGCGCCATATGCGAGCAAAGCAGGGGGCCATGCAGTGGAAGCCTGCTGGTCCTGCCACTGAGCTCAGGTAAGTTCCCCAAGCCGGATCACAAAACCACCACCCCTCCCCAAACACCCTCCAAACCAAGCGGGGCACCCAGGGGAGCGGAGGTGTTAAAACCTGAAGGGCCTTGCCTGGTGCCGCCCCCACTCCCCACCACAACCACCACCACCAATGAGCATGCAACCATCTGCTCGCCGCACCCACCGCCCAGCTGGCCACCTTTGATCCCACCGAATTTGAGCTAAAACAAGCATGATGACGGAGCTCTTCCAGTTTGTCCCATAGAAGCGAGGGAGCACGAATACTTACAATCCTCAAACATGCTCCATGATACCGCTGTAGCTACAATGACGTGTGGCGGCCCCTCTGGGTCGTGCTCAAAATGCTAAGGAAGACATGCTGGCATAAATGTAATACAGATATCCTCAACGTTTTATAATTATCAGACAAACAGGCAACGACGTAAGGACAATTAGCTGCAGAGACGTTTTGCTTGCAGCCATGTTTTTCAACCAACCTTGCTCAAACTTTACAGACATCCGCTCGTCAGTCCTCTAAAGGTGTGTACCAAATTTCGGTTGATTCGGCCAAACATCCTGAAGTTCCAGCGGGTGTTTTTGCAGCGAGCGTTGATCTATGGGGTCTTATGGGGTCAAAAAACAGTGCAACCATGTGGTGTAAATAACAGCATAGGCAACACGGTAGGGGTGCATGTTTTGACAAATTTTCAGCCATTTGTGTACAGCGGTTCAGAAGGAGAAGAGTGCGTTGACACAAACAAACACATAAAGTCAAATGAAAAAGTAACGACACCCTATATTTGAACTGCCTAATAGGATGCACGTAAACATGGAACCTGCTCGGGCTCAAATTCATTTTGCCCTAAAAAATATGAAGCCGCGTCGCTTATATTCCTCACAATTAAGAGTGCATCTGTATTTTCTCGAAGGAACCTCACTGGCATTGTGTTCCAAGAACCAAACGGATGCCCCTAAAGAAAATATAATGTGAATAATTAAAACCCATTGATTAAACACTGAGATAATATTTAATTAAAGGCGGCTCATTAGAATTCCTGGTGCACAGCCATTAATAGGTCATTAGCACAATTAATTAATTAAGCTCCCCTCGTCTAACTACCAACAGGAATTCAATCTATAACGAGATGTTTTTGTGAAGGAAGTTAATGAGATAATCTTCGCTCCCCACAGAGGCCTGTGTACAGGATCTAATGTGAGCCAAAATTACAGCTAAAACTTGAACTTGAACTTGAACTTCTCGTTACGGGTCGCCGGAATAATATGGAAAAATACACCGTGGTTGTTCTTGAGAATTGTTCTTAAAGGTCCCCTGTTATGCAAAATGTGCTTCCTCTAACAGTGATAGGTGTACCGAGAACCTGTTTATGAGCACCGACGGTGAGAAAAATCTATCAAATGAGGTTCTTTCTGAGGTTTTCATGAAGGAAAAACCTCCGAAAAACCTCCGCCCTATTAATAGTATTAATAGGCTGTCAACCACAAAACAGCAATGATTTATTAATTTATTTATTTTTCTAAAGTGTTGAGACTGTGAAGCCGCGAAATTTGAAGCGTCAAGTGGCGAGGCTCGCGACATTGCAGCCTCACTCTATCGTGTTTTTTAAAAAATGATTACTTACTAAATAATAGCTGATTCGTGGTTGAATATGGTCTATTTTTTGTAAAAAAAATATGTGCATATTTAAGCAAATTGTGCATATTCCTGGCCTAAATGAACCATTTTCAAGCATAAAAAAACACAAATACAAGACATGCTATAAAGTGTAATACAGTCTCTGTAACTCGTGTGTGCCTTTGATTAGCAGGGCCTGGGAAGTGACGTGTGTGACGTCAGCTAGCTAGAGTTGAGTACCCACAGGCCATCAGGCTTCTCAACGAAGCACTCACACACGCCACACGCAACACACGCACACACTCATAGCACTTTATTTATTTATTTATTTATTTATTTGTATTATTTACTTGTATTCATGTCTCTTCTGTTGTTGTTGCTTAATTTATTGGTATTTATGTTTATGTGTTTATGTTTCTTATGTTCTTATTCTTTCTTGTGTTTTCTTTCTTTTCATGGGAGAATGAACAGAATAAGATTTTCATTGCATGGTATAACTGCTGTTTTACTATGCACATGACAATAAAACTCTCTTGAATCTCTTGAATCTTGAATCTCTTGAATCTTGAGTTTTAGCTGACTGCTATCAGCAGGTTAGCAGTGTAGAGAGTGGCCGACAGCAGCTCCTGTGTGAATGTTCACTGCATGTGTTCTCTGCTTGTTCATAAAGCGACTGAAGTGCATCGTGAGTCTCTTCGGCAGTAGAGTAGTATTTTAAACTGATCTCTAGGTGTCGGTAACGTTATATTGATGAGACAATATCCACCAGGAAGTACGCTGTTAATACTAACGTGTGAGTCTAGCTTATCTTATATATCTCCAAAATGGCTTATTTTCTATTATTATGTCTACTATATATACAACCAGTCCAGGGTGTGCACCGCCTCTCGCCCAAAGTCAGCTGGGGTGGGCTCCAGCATACCCTCGTGACCCTTGTGAGGATTAAGCGGCGTAGAAAATGGATGGATGAACGGATATTGGGTAATACAAGTGTAAAGGTGACTATAGGGTTATTTCATGTCTGTAATAATAGCAAAAAAACGTATTTAGAAGGTCATAAACAGGTTTTACAATAATATTCCATTTATTAATATTGAATCTTATTTCGCAGAAATTCACTTACTGAGATCGGGTTTGGAATCAATTAACCGCGATAAATGAGGGCCGACTATACAGTACATGTAAAAAGTGGATAATGTACACAACAGCACTTCTTGGAGACACACACTCTGTGGAGACAAACAAAACTCATTAGCATTAAAGCTACAGACACACCACAGTGTGTTCCCAGCAGGGCTTACGAAAAGCTCTTTTAAACAGCCTCAATTCCTGCTTCAAGGGTCAGTTTTGAACACACACTTCCAACACACTATAATGACTAATTTTGGGAACACTTGAGCTCTATTGCTCAGAAAGAAGTCAGGGAAGTAGGAATGTGACAGCATAAGCAGCCCTGTGTGTGTGTGTTTGTCAATGTGTGTGTTCAGTGTTGAGCCCCCCTGCTGTTATCCCTCGCCCGCGTAGCGTGAACAATCCTTGGCTTGCATAAGTAAAAAACGGTTATCTCCACATCCCTCCGCGTTGTCCGCACTCGGACCGTGTTTAATCACGCGGGGGCCCCCGACGGGATGGGGCCATTTTTCTGCTGGAATAATCAAGAGGGGCCGCCATGTGTCCGGGCCATACGTATTAATCCTGCCTCGCTATGGCTGGCCTTATCAGCAAGCCAAAGCCCACCTCTCATGGGATCTGAGCTGCTGCCTCAGCGCCCTCTAATCTGCCCTGAGAAATTGTTAACACGATGTAAATGCGTCCGGGGATGATATATGGCGTCTTGTATAACATAACGTGTTATTGTTTGAACGTTTTTGCATTCGGGTTGTGAGATTATACGCACACACAATGGCAAAGATGGTATTGATTGATGGGATAACAAATGTCCAATATCGTTTTAGATGCAAATAGAGGACAAATCTTTTCTTTCTTTTTTTGCTGCTTATGGATATGGATGAAATAGTGGAGGCTTATCTCAGGCAGCTATAATGGAATGTACGTGGTGGTGGTGGTGAGGAAGCATCAAGATTACTGTATTAAACCAATGTATACGTTGGAGTCATCTGCTAAAAATGTAGATTTTGTCAGATGAATGTAATGAGTTACGTCGCGTTTCATTACAATCAGTAAGGGTACGTACCTCGAGTTTGGTTCATTTTCGGTACAGTACGGGAACACAATGCAAAACAAAAAACTTAGCTTTAAGATGTTTTTTTTCTTCATGAAACACAAAAAGCTGCAAACTGCAAGCAGGTATTTCTCCAACAAATGCAATTCTCAAATAAAATCAAACAAAAACTAGATAAAATAAAAATATTAAATAATATATGATTATTTTTTTACGATACAGACAAAACAGTGTGAATTATTATTTCATTTTTAGTAAATGAAAGTTCCTTACTGGCTAGGGTGGCCAAACGTCCTGGGACATGTCTTGTTTTCATTTCATTGTGTTTCATTGGGCCATTAAATTGAGCGGCATTACAGCACTATGCTGCATGTTATGTAATCCCTGAGAAGCTGTAGGCGGCGTTGCCAATATGTCACGAAAACCCCCCCCCCAAAAAAAGCAAAACATGTTTGGAGTTGACCTCAGGTTCCTGTGTCGCATGGCTTTTGGAATTATTTCCGTGCCATTTTTTAAAATGTTTTTGAATGTTCTTCCTTTGCCAGTTGTTACTTTGATTATAGATAGAATTTTGTAAGACAGTAATCCCTTGCCACTTTGCATTTTTTTGCAGCTTCACTCTATCACAGTTTTTCAAAAATATATTAATTAATACATCGTGCTGTTGTTTGAATACGGCCTATTATTAGTACCAAAAAAATGCATATTTAAGCAAGCTTATTTAAGCTTATTTATGTCTTAAATGGCTCTGTAATTATGTCTACTATATTAGTTAATACGAGTGTAAAGGTGACTATAGGTGACTATAAGGGTGTTCTTTCGTGTCTGTAGGACTCTAATACGTAATCCCTCGTCACATTGTGGTTAAAATTTTGCAGCTTCACTATATCACGGTTTTTAAAAGATATATAGGGAAATAAATCATGATGCTTCTTCGCGGTATACGACCTATTATTAGTCAAACAATGTGCATATTTAAGCTAATTGTCATCATAATATGCTCCTGTTAACCTTATATAAATTCCATGTGGGGGAATTTGGTGTGTGCGTGTATGTGTGTTGCTTTTGCTGCTTTTTTTTAAAGTAAAAATTTCAAATCTTCTATTCCAACTTTCCTCCACCATCATGACGGACTACAACCCAAACTACTGCTTTGCTGGCAACGCCGCAGGGCTCAGCGAGCTGAAGGAAGTGCCACGCAAAAACATTACACTTCTAAGGTATAGTAGTGCATAGCTTAGATTTTTTATATCACTTATCCTGTTCAAGGTCACGGGTAAGATGGAGCCTATCCCAGCTCACTATGGGAAAAGAGGCGATCATTGTACAGTTGTCCCACTTTGTGCCTCAGATTTTGCGGTTTCACTATATCACGGTTTTTCAAAAATATATTAATAAAAGATGCTGTTTTGTGTTGAATACGGCCTATTATAGGTACAAAATATGCATATTTAAGCAAATTTTACCCATTTTTTGCCTAAAATAAGCATTTTCAAGCATAAAAATGGCTAAATGAACTGTATAAGGCATTCAGAAGACACATTGAAAGACACTGTGATGATATGTAGTATTGTACACTGATCACTAGATGTCAGTAATGTTACTGTAATGTTCAGTAAAGACAGACAAGCACCAGACGTGATACCTCACAACAGGCACAATCCCAAACATGAGCTACTGTTGCGGCAATAACCCACGCTCAACTCTGCCCCCCCAACCCCTTTCCCCACCCGGACGTAACTTCCTGTCTGCGGCAACACTTTTACTGCAACTCACACCAGCACAAGTCTCATTTATATCTGAAATGGCTTATTTTCTCTTATTATGTTATATTTTATTATATTGTATGTGTAATTAAATTTATAAATAAGGAATTTTACCTCACGGAAATTCTCTTAACCTGGGTCTGGAATTAATCTGGCAGTCTCAGAAACTTGGATTGATGCTGACAAGGGCAAGGATGTTGAGCTGTAAGGATATGAAATGAAGTGCATCAATAGGAATAACAAAAATGGAGGAGTGGCTGTGTACGTGGACAAACATCTGCTAATTGTACATATTTTTTGCCTAAATTAAGTATTTTCAAGCGTAAAAATGGCTAAAGGAACTAAAATACAAATAAAAGGCATTCAAACAATGCATTCATCTGACAAAACCCAATGCTGACATCGGTAAGAAAGCACGAGACTTGAGAAAGAAGGGGAAGATACAAAGCACTTGGAGAACCAAAGGTAACATCTACATCAAGCTAAATGGATGATCAGGAGAAGCAACAGTGCTTGGTGTCAAGGATATCTACGATCTGGATACATATTAAAGATCATATTACTATGACATGAATTGACATGAACTATGAATTGTCTGTATGGGCGATTGTCTATATGTGCTCTGCGATTGGCTGGCCACCAGTCCAGGGTGTAACCCGAAGTCAGCTGGGATAGGCTCCAGCATACCCGCGACCCTAGTGAGGCATAGATGATAGATGTAAACTGTAAACTGTATGCATGTTTGAAATAAATTAAACCATAACTGTTCAAAAACATGATGCTATGTGGCATTCTACACTGGTCACTAGGCGTCAGTAATGGTTGGTGAGACACACAAAATAAACAGGATTTTACTTTGAATTACCCCACACAATGATAACAGTAAAAACTCTTATTTATGTCATAAATTGACTAGTTTTTCTTATTATGTCTACTATATTGGGTAATATGAGTGTAAAGGAGACTAAAGGGGTGTTATTTCCTGTCTGTTAAATAATGTTAAAAAACGTATTTAGAAGGTTGTAAACAGGTTTTCTATGCTGTAACTACAAAAAAATTGGGATTTCTAAAAAAGGAATCTTATTTTGCAGAAATTCACTTGCCTGTATCTGGAACCAATTTACCACAATAAATGAGGGACTGCTGTAATGATAAAACCTTATTTAGAAAGTCAGAAACCGCTTTTCTCTGCTCTACCTATGGACATTTTTGATTAGAAATGAGAAATCCTTCATGGAAAATGAATGAATGAATAAATGAGGCACTACTGTATAACAAACAATGAACAATACTTTAGATGTATTGAAATTCTAAGGCATCTTTGAGTGTCATTTCAGTATTTCATTGTAAGGCCGAGCATCCTGGTTTTCGGTAATCAAAATATGGTCACCCTCTTATAAATCAAAACATGGTCACCCTGTTATTGGCTGAATAACTGCTTTCGTCTTATCCACTTTGTCCGTTTGGGTATTTCCTCTGGTAGGCGGCATGTTCTCAAACAGAAGACTTTAACGACAAACGAGCTACCAAAGGCTGGGCTGTACTGTGATTACAGAGTAGACACTTGACTACATCTCAAGGAAGTTCCACTTCCTGTCCCTCACTCAATGTGTTCCCTGTGGGAACTTGGTACGCCTCTGTACTGTACCCGAAAAATCGTACCGGGCCCCGAGCAATCAGTTAAATGTGAAGGAGGACTGTCTGTTTGCTGATTCGTTACGTATTTCAAGTCTGTTTTGACAGGAGTGTTATCCTGTCAATACCTGCCTGCTTGGACTCAAAGATGGCCTAAATTTTGATGCGTTTCTATTTTGACGTACACCGTTTCATCCCTGGTCTGTCACTGATATGCATCGCAAGCTCACATCAACTGCATTTTTTCAAACTTCAATCAAAGTGTCCTGTGGACAGTACCATGCACACATAGTCGTCTACAGCGTGACAACAGAAATACTGATGGCACGTCATGAATGTAAATTTTCCCGATGGTAAAATGTCTCCAGTTTTGTTGTCTTTTTACTTTTCTTTGTTGTGGCGTGTTGCAGAACAGCGAGATCCTTTGTTGTCACTTCCTGTCAAGGTTGGTTAGGACTCAACATCCGTTCCGATGGACAGCAAGCTACGTGATTTTTTTTTTTTCTCTAGTAGGGTAATTAGACCCCCCCACCCTTTTTTCTTCTCTGCAAATACCATGCAAAGCATTTCAAAGTACTGTCTCCCGTGATTAAAGGCGCCTCATTATCTAGTGACGAGTCTCGGTCTGATTCAAGCCCCCACCGAGGAAGTCAAAGACAAGGCGCAATTGCCTATGTCATCCAAAAAAAGCAAATTTCCCTAAATTAGGCGTAGATTTTCAATGGCTATTCAAGTATAACATTTACATACCGTAGTGGGAAGGTTTTGTTTATGCTGCGGGAGATTAAAGAAGGATGTTTCATGTTGTTCTTTTATCAAGCTATCAAGAGACATGGCCATCAATCAGGCAGACAGTAATCACATACAGTTAAGCTCAAAATTATTCATATTTTAAAGTGCTTTTTTATTTGGTGAAGTGACACAAGGAAGTGGCAAAAGACTGGAAGAACAAAATGCACAGTCGTCCCTTCCCCCATCGCAGTTCCAATACGCCAGCTTCACTCTATCACGCTTTTTCAAACATATATGAATTCATGAATCATGCTGTTTTGTGGTTAAATATGGCCTATTATTTGTGAAAAAATATGCATATTGAAGCAAATCTTACACATTTTTTGCCTAAAGCATTTTCTAGCATAAACTGGCTAAATGAAGTAAAATACAAATATAAGCAATTAAGAAGTTCAATTCAAATTGTGAATGCAGAAGTCTACATTAGTCACAAAGTGTCAGTAATTGTTTGGTGAGACAAGCACCAGACTGGAGCAATGGGACAACAGGCTTTTATTGCAAAGTTCCTATAATAAATAAGGAGAGCTTCGTTTCCACTTTGTAGTAGTTTCTAGTAGTTTCTAGCAGGATCCTTTTAGAGTGTAGCCTCAAAACTGTCCAAAAGATACCCATTCAACATGTAAGTATTTTCTTTAACTCTACATTTGACCCTGGTAAGAATAATTTTCCTTTAAGCGGAGCATCATACCACCATAACCTCAAATTCAAACATTGTCTCCAATGGGTCAACTGTTAATGGAAAATTTACAAATGAACCATTTTGGGAAACACTCCCCTGAGTCAGCCCATCAACGGGGGAGCCAAAATGCGGCCACTTTTCAAGCTGCGGACTGATTAGACCAAGGACGGTACCCGGCTGGAGGACGGACATCACGGCGCTTCCCCAGAGATTACATTTGCACCTGCCCCACCCGGAACAACAACGGTCCCTCAGCCTTTTCGCGCCGCGCACCGGGCCTTAATTAAAAAACATAGCTAATTTGCACACTCCACTTTGCCGCTGAAATTGGAAATCCAGTTCACCACTGAGTCTGTTAATTTGCACAGGAAACTGCCGACTGAGGTGGAGATGGGATGACAGGGGAGTGGACAAAGCGAGGAAAAACATCCACGCTGTGTTCCGCTAACTTTGATTCAGCCGGTAGAGAACTAATCCTAACTGCTTCATAGTGAGGGATCATCTCCATAAAGTGAAATCACAGAAGAGGCGGACGGCGGAGCGGGGGAAGCCTGACACATCTCTTTCTGACAGGTGACCGGATTGATGATTCCGGGGAGAAAAATGTACACGGGATGAATTATGACAGTTTTCATATTAGGCCGACTTATCTGGCGCAAAGAGCATTAAGGGTGCCAAGTACATGGAGCGATACAATCACAAATTGAACTGCCAATCACCTGGCCCTGGCTTCAAAGGTGCAGATAAGGTATTTAAGGTCATTGAAAGTCTTTTGGCCTTCTTTGCTATTATCAGAACATTATTTTTTTTTGGTTTTGCGACAGGGAATCGCCTTGCAACATGAAAAAGATGTTGGATAATTCAGCCAGCCTTAAAAGTAAAGGCTATTTCACAGCAAGGGATTTGACATGCTAACAGAAATAGCCCTTTAATACTTGCCTCATGTCTGAGAAGATATGGTTGGGGGGGTTTATAGGGGGGCTTACAAGGTAATCTCATTGATATTTATTCATCTAATGACGACTAAGAATGTAAACTGGCGGGCAAGATGACCCCAATGAGTCGTTGGCGTTGAGGTTGTGGATTGTCCTCCTTCTTACTCGTCTCGGGAATAAGCCCTAATGCCGAGCAATCACGGGGAGGTATTAAAGTTAGCAAATGGTAGATAATACCAGGAGATTCACAAATGGATCCGTGTAAGAGTGAATTAAAGTAACTTCAATAAGACAGTGTAGACCAGAGACAATTTCCAGTGAGGGCCACATAGTGAAAAATGAAAGACGCAAGGGCCACTTTAATATTTTGTAAGGCAACACATGTAGCTATGCTAAGAGCTTATATATATTTCAAGAAAAAAATGTGTCTCAGCTTTGCGATACAGGTGAAAAAGCCTTTTATTATTATCAACTTCGCTCCGAGCTCTTCCGTTTCCTCATTGTTGCCAAATAGTTCAACTTTATTCCTATATATATAGGATAATAGTTTTACTTTATTATTTTATATTGTATGATTATTATTATTTTATTTTAATACTGTAACTGTTTCCTCAACCTAATTGTCTGATAATTAAAATTGTATTTAGTTTTTTTTTCTCTTAATATTACTAATTTTAAAAATGTACCATCTTTTTCCTTTAATATTTCAACTCTATGCTCCTAAAATGCCGTTATTTTTCCTAATATTACAAGTTTATCGTCATAAAATTGTGACCTTTTTGCTTGTTAGAATAGGACATTTTTGTCTTGATATTTTGACTTTATACTTGTAAAATTATAGCTTTTTTTATTTCTGCTGTTTTGTTTTCTTATTTAAAATGTTTCAACTTTTTTCTTGTGAAGTTGCCTCTCATAATTATGACTTAATTCCCGTAATATTTTGACTTTATTCTCGTAACATCATCACTTTTTCCGCAAAGTAATTAAAAAAATATATATAACTCTACATCGATTTATATTGTATTATTAAAAAATAATTCAAAATATATTTATATTTTAAATTAAACCATTTCATTATTATCATTGCAACGACAATAATAAGAATAATAAATATTATTATCTATTATTTCAGTAAAATATCCAACTTTTTCCTTGAATTTAACTTAATTTAATTGTAAAATATTTTTTTGTATTATTTTTAGACACATTTATAATTTAACTTTGTCATTAAAATAACAACACATTACATTTGTAGGGCACATGGTATTTATATTTGATTTATTGCCAAATCAACAATGATAAGGGTGAATTCAAGTAACTTCAATCAAGATAGTGTAGAATATGCTGCAGAGCCACTTTTAGTCCTTATTTGAGAACTATCAGTTGGACTAAAACAAATGAAACACTTTAGTGTTTTCCATATTTTATCACACTCTCAGAGAGAGGGGAAAGAAAGGAAGGGACGGGACACTGCTGGAGACACTAAGTGGAGGGCAGAGGGGGGATATCATTCTTCACATTAGCCGGAGATGTCGTACCTGTCGCTGCAGCGCTGACAGGTTTGTTTGGACTGCCGGGGTCAGGCAGGGAGCAAGGGAAGTGGAAGAATGCGGAGGACACTCAAAGTTAGCGATAGCAAGAGGGGATTGGACAGCAGAGGTGACACAGTGATTTATTGACGAGCAGAGGGGACAGAGGGGGCCATCTTGACCTGGTCTTGTGGTCACTGTGACGTTCACAGGTAATGGAGCATTTTGCGAACCTTTTCTGGAATTGGCATTCTATTTGTCATGTACATTTGGACACAAACCATGAAAATTTAACATGAAATGTATGAAAACTGAATTTAAATATTCAATTTATAACCAAATAAAAAAATAAGGCACCCCTAAAAATGAATAGTGTCGCAAAAAAGGCAGTTGAGCCCAAAATGTACATTTTTGTTAAATATGATACCAGACAGTGACAAAAGACTTTATTTATAATATTGCTTTTTTTTAAAGAAATACATCTTTTTAGTACTAATTACATGGCATTGTCCTACTAAAAACACAGTATATATGTTTTAAAGTCATATAATATTTGATAATTGGGTATCTTATCTGGAAGTGACACTAGAAAGTTTCAAAAGACTACGTAGTTATGTATGATTTTGTTGAATAAAACTCATTTTATTCAGTTTTATACTAATGACTAGACTCTTTTTTTAAATTCCAACAAATTCTTGTGAGGGAAGTCAGTTAAAAGCAAAATCATTCATGTTCTATAAGTATTTTAGAAGTACCAGTAGGAGTATTTATTTTAAATACAGATGTTATAATAAACGTTAAGAATAAATAATTTGTTTTATACTCATTCTGAAAACTTTTTGGAACAAAAGCCTAAAAATTTTTGCATGAATTCTCCTTTTCTTTTTTTTTTAATAGGAAACAAATAATTTGATATAGCAAAGTTGGTGGTTTTGTAATCAGCAGAATGTTAGGATTAAAAACAAACGTTAAATCCATCAATCCATCCATTTTCTTGAGCCTATTTTAATTCATCAAAAAACATAAAAAACAACAACGTTGAAACAGCAAAAAGCGTACTAGTAGTCAACACAAAGGCTGCAATAAAGCCGTTAGTGTGACTTCAACTGAGGCGCGCGTCCCTTCAGCTGTTGTTTTTCTCTGGCGGCCATGTTGTCGTCACCTGTGACTTGACAAAGCTCGCCGTCTAAAGCTCTAACGAGCGCACACAAAAGGCGTGAGCTGGGCATGGCAACATCACACAAAGATACAGTAGTGCGCAAATCCACCCTCCAGCTAAACAAACATCACTTTTCATACGACCTGTCGGGGGCCGTTCAGGCTCGCATGGCAATAGTTGAGTTGTTGGGGGGAGGAGGGGGTAGCTGTCGATACGGTTACCACCGCACTTCCTGTTCGACCCACCAGCTGCCTCCCCTCTATTCTCCGCGGCCTCCACGGTAGGGCGGGTGAAGGGGTGTCAGCAGCCGCCTCGACGACAGACAGCTCCTTTCTGCTCTAAGCTGTTACTGTATCGCCGGCCTTTCACGGCACAAAGAGAAGCACCAAGCGTGGAGACCACAATGGCCTCGGAGCACACCTCACAGAGCCTCTCTTATTAACGCACGCCCTGCACGCTGCGGAGTCGACCTACCGATGGGGAGGCACGTGCATTGGTACATTGGTGTTGATGTGTGTGTGTCTGGGGGGATGAAAGCTGGACAAAAAGGAGACGCAGCTGAAACCACAGCAGCATTTAATGACATATGAGCGTTTATTATATTAGATTATTATTCATATTTACTATTACTTATTGAAAGCTCAAGTCAAAATTTTAACCACCACAAAAGGATTGTAGTATATTTAATATTTTAATAAGAATATTTGACTTATATAAAACTGTACAGAATTTCATAATAATAATAAAACAATTATTTAACACATATTTAAACATAACCGAATAATACATATAATAATTCAAAATATAAAAAATACGTATATTAATATATTAAAATAAATTACAATTTCTTTGTCATGCAAATGTATATTTTTAAATCATTATTTATATTATCATTATTTCTGTTATTTTTTAAAATTTTTATTTATTAAAATTTTTTTAGTAATATTAGTAATATTTTTAGATTATGTATTCGTGTTTATATATATATTTAAATTTTATTACATTTATTCATTAAATTAAATTTATTATTACATTTTTTTTAGTACTATTAGTACTATTTTTAGATTATGTATTCGTGTATATATATATATATATATATATATATATATATATATATATATATATATATATATAATTTTTTGCTCAAATATAATAATAATAATAATAATAAATCACATTTATATAGCAAGTTTATAGGTACTCAAAAACTTTCTTTAAACTATGCATATAATTATAATTCGTAAAAAAAAAGTCTTTTTGACTGTCTTAGAAAAATGTATTCCTTATTGTGAGGCATGTGGTGTTTATTTTGCTGATTTAAAATGTTATGACGTTTGTCTATATGTGCCCTGCGACTGACTGGCGACCAGCCCAAGGTATAGCCCGCCTCTCGCCCAAAGTTAGCTGGGATAGGCTCCAGCATGCCCCCGCGACCCTAATGAGGATGAAGCGGCACAGGAGATGGATGGATGGAGGGATAAAATGTTATGGTCTATGCAAAAAGCAAAGAAAGGGAATATTGATGGATTTCAGTAGCAGGGTTGGAACAGATTAGTTCCAGTAGTTTAACTAGTTTAACTAGTTTAGCGCCGCCTCTGCTGGTCTATTTTGCTTCAGTTGCTTCAAGAAGCCATTCGGCAACCATGTAGTCGAACATAATCTTTGATCAATTAAAAGTTGAGCTAAATAAAATTGAACAACAACAAGAATCGGTCTCTTTCTTTCAATAGCGCCACTACAAATCTTCCTTCTATGCAAAGTATATTTGAATAGATGCATATGTTTGTTCAAGGCTGCACACATCTCCATCCCACTTCAAATATGAACTGTCAGAAACTGTCAGTGACTGGTGGGTACTCGAGTAATTACTTTATATGCATAAGAAAGCCAGCGCAGGACATATGATGAAAATGTATGTATTATTGTGGCTCCTTTAAAAGCAAAAAAACAATGATGGCATAATGTGTGGCGGTACGCAATCCTTAATGAAATGCGACAATTTCGACGGGACGGACGCTTTTGAAAGCAGAAAAAGTTGTCAGAATTATTGATGGAGGCAGTTTTTTTACGTGCGTGTGTGTGTTTGTGTGTGTGTGTGTGTGTGCGTGTGTGGAGGCAGGCAGGCAGGCAGGGAGTGGGGGTGGTTAAGAAGGTGTCACATGATTAAAGCGGCGATAGGAGATAGCGGGATCGCATAGGGTATGGGAAGAGATAAGAGGAGAGTAAGCATGTTTAAAGTGTGCTGTGATCAGCCATTGCGCCAGGGAAAGCAGTGACAGGTGTATTGTAGATGGGCGCACGGCGAGGAAAACAGCAATGGGGCGACTCCTCTAAAGGCGCTAAAATTAGAATATGTTTGAAGACGACGACGTGCCCCTTAGATCAGCTATTTTTAATCCTGCTGATAATGACCCTCCCCCTTGTGCTGCTAATTCGACACTGCCAGGAAAAATGTACACACATGTGAAAAAAAAAAATAGTGGCGCCCCCTATGGAAGACATGCTAGCGTGCATGTAATCCTCTATGTTTGATAACTACTGTATTAGACAAATGGTCAGTGGCTCACAGCCAGTTTGTTGTTTTGCTTGACGGCGGCCATGTTTTTCCACCAATCTTACTCAAATTTTACCCATATGTGCTTATCAGTCCCCTAAAGGTGTGTACCAAATTTTGTGGTGATTCACCAAAACACCCTAAAGTTACAATGGGTGTTTTGTAATTTTGAGAAATTTCAAGCCAAGGGACAAACCTTGGGGTTTAAACAGTACCGCCAAACAGTGCCTTTATTAAAACCCACAAATTTTACCCAATAAATGAAATTTCTCACACAGATCAATGCTTTCGACAAAGAACCCAATGTAACTTTCGGGTGTTTAGCTCATTCATCACGAAATTTGGTACACACAGTTTTAAAGAGGCGGCGTTTCAGTGGCAGGATTTAGCAATTCCACGTAAAGACCTTAATTACATCGTGTGTGGCTTCTTAAAGGTCAGATTAATACCTAGATTATGCGATTGAAAACTAGTCTCTCTTGCATGTGTGTGCTACCCGAGCGGAACCGACGTTCAGTGCAGGCGTCAGCCTCCACGGCGGGATACAACCCGAGCTTAATTGTGGCCTAGTGGGTCATGATTGTGTAGAATTTGCTACATGTTCACTGTTCAAGTTAATATGTGTCAACGTTTGGTGGTTGGTGCTTGTAGCTGTTCAAGCTAATATTGTTGCCGGGTAGCTCATAGCTCATGAATGTGAAGAAAAACAGACAACTGTGTCTACCGTCACAAGACATAAACTTGGAAGAATGGAGAAAGCCGAGAATGGAGGAAGCCGAACGGTCGTACTTTGTGATGTAAAAAAGTAGCCATCAAGTTTCTGAGCAAATTGCTAGTCAAGATGCTTGTCATAAATTGAATAGAGGGCAATGGTTGTGTCCGGCAGGTAACTGTTTTGCGTGATCACCTTCAACAGAGACATAGTGTTGTTGATGGCACAGTTTGACTCGTAGAATTCCTTCTCATGCACATTTAGGGCCCAAACATTGAGACGGCGTTGCCAGGTCTCGCGAGAGAATCAAGCGACTAGCCCCAAACAACAGGGAACTTGGGAATTTGCAAGAAACATTAGAGAGAAAGTCGCTTCTAATAAACTGACCTGGCACCACAGAGCCAAGATGCTTTGTTTGTATGTGATGCAACAGGTCACCCGGAAAAGCCAAACCAAGGAGCATAAGCACCACCTCGTGTTTTGGGTGTTATGGCCAATAATCGCATTGGAGATGTGCATATAAACAGGGATGTACACCAAATTATTTCAGTCATCTGGTTCATTTAGTGAACGGAGTGTCCCCCAGCTCCGTCACCCGTCTATGACATTGTCAGCGGTTGACTCTTCGCTAATGAACACCTTTTCACCACAGGTCTCTGCTTTTGTTTTGATTACGGCTGCAAAATAACCCATAAGAAAGTTGCAAGTGCCAGCATTTTGATAAAGAAGATTCGATTCAACAAATAACTCCTAGCTAAAAACACGCCCATGCATCATCGCAAGTCAAGTTTTCAATCATGGTAAAAATGACGTCAAATGTTCATGTATCAATTTCATTCATCATTTATATGCATTTCAAATTATTTGTATAACTATAAAGCTATTTTAAAAAGTTGACATTTTTGGGTTTCCAGAACAGATTCATTCGATTTGCATTATTTCTTAAGGGAAACATTTATTCGACTCGCGTGCATTTCAGTTAGAGTCGGGCCTTCTGGTGATGCTAACCTGGGTTGCACTGTAAGGGTGTTTATTTCATACAGACCAGAGCTGCAATGTCAGCAAATCACCCTCCATTGTCTCCAATGGGAGGAGAGGCACCTCCATCGCTATACAACATTGGATAAATATAATAAAGATCCCGCTGAAACAAATTGTTCGTGAGCTACCTGTTTAATTTTTCACCTCTCCTTGAAGCATGTATTTCCTTATTAGTTTGGAGACTTGGCTTGGCTTGGGCGGATGGATGATGCTGTCAGGCGGTCCGGGCATTATGGCGGCTCTGTGTGAGTGATTCCTACCAAGGAAAGCCTATTAGGCCTGACAGGGGGATGATGATATTAGGCCATCATCATTCAGGAGACACCGCCCCCACCAAGCCCACTACACCCCTCATCCATCAGACAGCCCCCAAAACACACCCAGCCGTGCTCCCTTCGGTTCCTCTTACTCTCTTCTGACTCATTCCTTCCCTTCAAAGACTGGCTTGCTCCCGGTTTGTTTCCTAATTTCCCTTGTTTGGGGTCTTCCTTTTGCTGCGACGGTGGACACAAAGACAAATTCTGCCCTTTTCTTACCCCATGAAACATTTAACATTTCATTCCAGATTCTGACAGACGCAAGTAAAAAAATGACCCAATGAATCTTACTTATTGTCTAGCCTGAGCGCAGTCGCCAGCTAAAGATGAAATCCCCCCCACCCCCTGAGCCTGTACCCATTGTCCTTGTAGCCCCCCTTGTTCTTACTCATCTGCCGCATAATACCATCGGTACCTGAAAGCAACAAAAATTGCTATATACATAGATTGGTGCGTTGAAGTTTTGTTTTCAGCAAAAAGTTGCTCTATAGTGGGGTTTCATTAGCCAAAACCTACTAAAATATAATGCAGGGGTGTCCAAAATGCGGCCTGGGGGCCATTTGCAGCCCACGGTTGCTTTTAATATTGGCCCGTGGCACATTCTAAAATTCTAATTTAACAAGAAAAGGGGAAAAAACCCAGCAAAAACGCCGTAATATAAAAAAAACAAAAAAAAGTACGAATAAAGTTGAAATAGTTAGAAAAAAACACAAAACAATAGCCGAAATGAAAAAGAACCAGCTGTAATCTTACAGGAATAACGTCAAAATATCAAAAGAAAACAAGTCTCAATTTTATGAGGCTATACTTGTAATACTATGAGGGAAAATAATGTCATATTAGTAGCACAGATGTGAAACATGAAAGAAAAAAATCTGTAATTTTTTTAAGTCGTAATATTTTACGAGAAACAAACAAATTAAAGATGTAATTTTTGGAAAATTATGTCGGGTAAAAAGTTACAGTATTATGGGCATAACGTCATAATATTATGAAACAAACATTTACAAAGATTATTTAAGAAGGAAGTTGGAATGTTTGGAAAAAAAAAACAACAACAACAAAAATGGGGAAAAAGGAGCAAAGACCAAAGTTCATACTAATAACGTGCTTTTTGCAATCTTTTCTTTAAATACTGTATATATCACTTCTTAGCATGTCAACAAGTGCTGCTTTACAAAATATCAAAGTGGCCCTTGCGTCCTTTCATTTTTCAGAATGTGGCCTTCGGCAGAAGACATTTGGACACCCCTGATACAATGTATCATATCAAATAATGTAAATAAGTTCATATGAGACATACATTAGTTTTATGACAACAAACATGGATCAAGAAGCCCTTTTCCAACAAATTGTGTACTCGCTTCACGATCAATAAACTCCAGTATTTCACTGTGACAGATCACTGATGGGTCAATTCGTAGGATGGCATGGTACCGTATGTCCATACACAGTGGAACCTCGGTTTAGCATCATTAATCCGTTCCAGAAGGTCCGGTTCAAACCGAAACTGACACTAACCGAATACATTTTTCTCACAAGAAATAATGTAAATCCAATGAATTTGTTCCGGGCACCCACAACTGTTAGACGTCACATAACATACAATTACAGTTTTACATGCAGAAAAATGATCATTGAAAGCGTGACTTTTACCTTAATTGAAGACTTGATTGCTTACAAAGACGGCTACCTTCATACTTTGCGCCGAGTTATTTCTTGAATTCAATAGTGTTTCTCACCTTCTGCTGGCACTTGCAACTTTCTTTGGCTTCGGGTCATTTCACAGCCGTGATTAATAAGAAAAGCGGAGACTTGTGGTGTAACTGTGTTAGTTAGCAAAGAACTACAGAGTCAACTGCTGATGATGTCGTCGACAGGCGACGGAGCTTGAGGACATTCTGGTCAATACGGTATTCCTAATAGACTAAAAGACAATTTTGATTCCAAACTATGGATGGATATTTCACTACATTTCTTTTGAGTATGAGAAAAAATAGTAGCTATTATGAATGGGACAATTTCTCCGAACTTGATGAAGCTTAAGTTACCTAAACTGCGCATCAAAGTACACAGTTTTGAAAACATGCATGTACAATTGCGTTGCTACAAAACAACAAGGGTCAACCACAGTGTCTTTCGAGGGTTTGTGCTTAAAATGCTTCTCCTGCAAACTGTCCATGTACGACACTGCTGCGGCATCTAGTGAATTTCATATTAACTTGCGTCAAAAGCTTCTTTGCTGCAAAACTGACACATTGTAGTCGACTTCAATACCAACAGTCGACTTTCAACAGCAAACTAGCTGAGACTGACTCAACAGTGCCTCTGCTGGTTGTTCATTTTGCCTCAGTTGCTTCAAGGGGTGATTCATCAACATTTAACTTCACACCATCCACATAATTGTGAACGACCGATGGGTTGAATCGACTATGATGACCATCGCACAGCTTTTCTGCATTAAAAGGCAACAAAAAGGCTGATTTGGAATCCCTGAGGCAAAAAGGCAAACAACAAAACCGAAGGCAAGCTTTTTAATCAACAATCTGACCCATGGGTCTTTGCATTTGCAACCTTTTCTTAAGAGTAGAAACCCCCAAGTGAGACTCGGACTTGCTTTGTGACCCTCACAAACCCCCTGGAGGACTTCCACTGATGACGCTAAGCGCTAAGCTTGATTCACACAGTGACCAATGCAGGCGACAGCAGGATGTTGGCCTTGACAATGGTCAACACGCCAGTGCTCTCACGGCCATGTGCCTTGCTGGAATTTAAGTATGAATTTCATACTAGAAAAGTTTGAAAATAGGAGGTAAGTACTTAACTGTAGTTTTATCAATTGTAGTTCTTGATATAGCAGAGAAGCAAGGACCACTTTAATTGGAGCTCGTTATGCACCACATGGGCATACATTTAAAAAGCTGATGGTTGCAAAACATTCTGGTCAATTTAGTTGCCCACCAAGACGGCAGGCGTCTCCCAGGAGAGCACCAGTACAGTACATGCATCTTCAAACAGTCATCCACGCTTTACTGCCTTCCATTACATCCTCATTGAATATTGTCAGATCTTTCATTATGACAGCATTGCAGCTGCAGGTCAGATGGTTTTATTGTCTCCCCCCCCCAGCCCGAAAAAACTCCAGACAGTAGGCTCTTTGTTTTTTTGTTTTTTGTTTTTTTGTCGGCCATCCGCAATGAGAAAACAAAACACAGCTTAGTGACGATAGCAGCCATTTGGGTTCTTAAATGTCCAATGTCCCTTGGGTATGCTATCACCAGCCAGGCCTGAAGTAGCAGCCTGTCTGACAGACATTTACAGAAACTTTGTAGATTTAGAGGGAAGTCTTGCTACAAAAGTGAAGTCCGGAAACAGTTGAAACAGAATTTGAAAGTGTCCCAACACAGCACATTTCCCTTATATAAATGCTAACAAGCATTTTTGCGTGTCTGCGTCTGGGTTGTTTCATCGATCCCCGGGCCTCACTGTGTGTGATTTTTTTATTGTTGGATATGTAAAAGATCTTAAGTGTATTTGACTTCCTAGGTAATTAGTGGATTCGATGGGATGAAAAAACAACTGCAGCAAAAGTTGCATTTTCCTTGACAGAAATGTGATTGCGACAGTATATTTTTTTTTGCAGACTAGCCTTTCCTGCAGCAATGATCCCGACTGCAAGCCCCAAAAAGGTAGGGGGGGATTATCCAGGATGTTAATATGTCACTGTGATCAAAATGAAAACGGCAGAGCACATTGGCAAAGCAGTGGCTTTAAAGGTTTTATGCAAAACATGATACCCCTTCTGCCTTTCCATTAACTGCTTGTATTGAATCGCTTAATATGGTATATATAGACTTTTTTTTTTTTTTTACCATGGAGCAATTAAAGGATTACTCTAATATACAGTGCACTGGCTGTTTGCTGTTGTGCACACCCATTCCAGTTCAGAGCACAGACATGCAAGAGGATTAAATAAACCCTCTGATGCGCTGACGATGGTTAGTTACTGTAACGGCCACACACGTCACATCATCATCTCACAGTACAGTCATGTTGTATTACCACACCAAGTGACAACAGGATCTGGTCAATGCGCGAGTCTTAATTTGATCAGCTTTATGTAAAACAGTTGTTTGAGCCGGCGGGAAGATTAACTGCAAATGTTTACCCAGGAATTTGGACTTGTGTGTTCAACGTGATAATCCAGCCAAGAACCAAACAAAAGCGAAATAACAAATTAATAATAACAATAACAATGGAGGCCTTTTGCTTATCACAGCCGCGCTTTCTGTTTAGCGTTTGCGAGGGATCCAGACGTCTGCCTGGTCCTAAACGCTCAAGCGTACGGTGTGACATGTTTATTTTAGATCAAGACAAAGCTAACAGCTCCATCCAAGAGTGTGTCGAGAATGTTTCTCTTTTAAAAGAAGGGCTTTTAACTTTTTTTTAAAGGATGCTGCAGAGGCAGAAGACACTATCACCAATGCCATATGAGGCTAAAAAGCGTCACGATCCAGCGTTATATGGTAAGTAAACATGGTGGCAGTGCGACTTGAATTATTATGCCAAATGTGTGCACCCCTGTTAATTGGTTGGTGTACGTGTTAGTTTGTTACACAAGAACAACAACAAAGATTGCCATAAAACGTGGTGGATAGGTGGCAACCCATTACATTTTAGTGTATATCTGCAAATAGGAACTCATTTTATTTTATTTTACCATCCCATAATGCAAATGGTCGTTCATGGTTCAGGTATTTTTTGTTTGTGGTAACGTAGCTTTTAGTGACAATGTCAATAAAAGACATTAGATTCAGACAGAAAACAGAAAAAAACACTTTTTCTATTTCTGCACTCCAGGCGACATAAGCGTCCTTATTTGTGGAAGTGATAACTCTGATGCACACGCTGGATTGAGTGAGCGTTGGGCTAACAACCAAGTGTACGGACCTCAACAATGACCTCAACAATGATCATGGATGGCAGCAAGGCGCTAACGTTAGCAAGTGGAGTTGCCAGAGTCAAGATAAATAAGCCCACGTCTGACAAATAAAGACTGGAAAAGCATTTAAGACCTTGGAAGTGCTTGAGTTCACAAAAAGTCTTAGAGGCCACCTTGAATTTACAAGTTAGAGACTTTGAATCTTATCAGCTCATGCAAACACAGCTTGATATCATCTTCTTTGTGCGTGTGGTAACCTGAAGCCTAGGTCACAACCGGTCGTAAAAAAAACAAAAAATTGTGATTCATTTGGATTCATTTCTGTATTTTCCAGGGTATAAGTCGCACTTTTTTGTATAGATTGTTCAGTTTGGTCCTGCGACTTATAGTCAGGTGCGACTTATACAAGGAAATATATACAGTAGTCCCTCATTTATCACAATTAAGTTGTTCCACATCTGTCAATTTCCGCAAAGTAGGATTCCTTATTTATACATTTAAAATTGTACTAATTACATCATAGAAAAATTTGTCTAAATACGTTTTTTAACATTATTAGAGCCCTCTAGATATGAAATACCAACCTTATAGTCACCTTTACACTTGTATTACCCAATATAATAGACATAATAACAGAAATTAAGACTCACACGTTAGCATTGGGAGACATCCTTGTTGTTCTTATTTATGTATTTTAGTTTATTTAGTAATTTTTATGCTTGAAAATGCTCAATTTAGGCCAAAATACATCAAACTGAATATGTCAAGTTAACCCCATTTAAGTTCAAGTGGGGTGGTAGTGTTTTGTTGGTGACACCTCGTGTGGTACAGCACACGCTGGACGCGTTTTGTTATGGAATACTTTGTAATACGCTTTTGCCTCGGAGACTACAGTATGTGTCTGTAAGTAATGTGCAACTATAATTATATGATACCCGTGTGGTATTTTTTTATTTTTTATTTTTTCTTTCTTTTTTATCTTTCTTTTTTACCCGTGTGGTATTTAAGACAGCTGTGTTGTTTACTTGACACTAATTATGTCCTAGCTTGGACACTGTAGCTGCTGCGTCAGCCATTGACTAACTCAATACACATGTATGATTTTAATTTTTAATGTGATGTGTGGTTTTGGTGATAAAATACACTTGTTTGATATGTTTCTACACACCCGGATGCATCGAACGTGCATGCATTTCTGGTTTGCCGATGTTTTTGTAGTCTCCCAGCAGAAGGATATTATCGAGGTGGACCTGAAGCAAAGAGCGAAAAAGGCTTTTTTGGTAAAGTGTGTGCAGAAATAGACACACGGTAGCAATGTATTGAAATGATTATAAGTCCGACCCGTCTTTTGAAAATATGTGCACGCGTGTGGTGTGTCTGTCACATGCAGAAGATGGTGTCAGTCTTTAAGCCAACCCCCATCTCTTTGGCAACTCCTAATGCCCCCCTTTTACCTCCCCATTTGCTGCAGCCCATTCAAACCCTGTCACTCACGACTACCAAATCCATTAAAGCTAAAGGCCGCTGTTCATTCACCTGAAAGAATGGGAAAAATACACACCAGTAGTTTGTGCGGATTTCAGACGCGCACAACTTTGAAAATAGGGCTTTCTCCCCTCAGCATTTCAGCTCTGCTGTCATCCACCCAGCAGAACCGTGAAGCTGACAAGTCCACTATAGGGTTCCATATTAAACAGGTCAGAAATGAGGAGTCAGCAGAGGAGTACCTTAGCCGATAAATGTGCATCTTGGTATGAAAGAATACAGGTCACGATTTATTGGGCCCGGTGACCCACTCCTCACCTGCCCCGCTGATTCCAAAATGAACATTTGGCTTTCTGTTTTTATTGTGGTATTACACACTAAAAACAAAGGGATTCCTACTAATTTCCTTGATCGACTATGGAGGAAATTATCAGTAAATAAAAAAAATATTTACATAAGTATAATTTTTAAGGGTTTGGAACAATTCGTCTCTGAATGTTCTGAACTCCTTTTTCCATGCCGGTGTCGCATGCTGCCAATGGAGGTTCCAAAGCATGACAATCATAGAACACAAATTACAATTGTTTAAAAAGGTTTTGTGATAGTACTGACTCTATTTTTGACAATATCTAGTATTTTCGATGGGAAAATTTCAACACTGTACTCCTCTACTCATTTCAAATGCTGGCTGAATGTGATGTTTAAAAGCAACAGTTTGCGGTGTGTTTACATATACATGTATTTCAGCAGGACTGGCATTCCAAATAGTCTACTTTGAACACAATGGAGTGCGTTTTGTAAGTTGACATTACAGTTTTTTAGACTTAATATGCACTTGCACTCAAAATGATTCAGCCTGTGTTGTAAATGACATGTATTGTATTTATACGGTCATCCCTCGCAATATCGCGGTTCGAATATCGCGCCCTCGCTATATCACATTTTTTCAAAAAATTCATTCATTAATAAATTATGGCTTTTTCGTGGGGGACTATGGTCGATTATTAGTCAAAACATATTGAAATACAAGTGATATGTAGTATTCCTGTCGCTAGGCGGCACTAATGACATTACCTTACATGACATTACCTTAACACTGCATGAAGTCAGCCATTGCATGTCCGACATAATAGAGTGAAATAAAACTCTCCTCCCATTCCGTGTGGAAGTGGTAAGTTTCTGGCTTCTTAAGTTTAGAATAAATACATTTTAGGCGAACTGGTTAGCTCGCTAGCTTGCTGGCTAGCAGCCGTGTCAAGTCCCTGTAGCATAACAGTTGAGCAATGTGTTGTAAACAATGAAAAATAGGAATGTAAAGGTAACTATAGGGGTGTTATTTCATGTCTACAGGGCTCTGATAATGTTAAAACCCGTACTTAGGGTTAGGCTTAGGTGTTTGTACTTTTGTGACAGTACATAAAATCTTTGTTAATTAAATGAAAAATCCTTACGCTTATTGATGCAATACATCATTGGCCAAATTTGCTTAGTATTTCAGAAATGGATGTAGCTTAGCTAACTTTCCCAAAGGGATGTCAGCCTCTTCACACGCTGCTACAAAATCCTCAACAAACTGTAACGCCCGTGCTTGTGGTTGTGGTCCAATTGCGTAATTAATGTAAAATGTCTGTGTGTGTGTGTGTGTGTGTTGAGAATGTCTTTTGATGGTTAAGACGAGCTGGCAGCAACAATAAATGTGCCTGTCGTCTCCAAAAATGTCCCTTATTTTCAAATGTTGACAGGTATGAGCGAGAGTTAACTAATTTTGAGTGCAACTGCATACAATTTGTATTTTAAATATGACCTCTGCATAAAAGAATGTCCCCTCTTACAGAGCTTTCCCTTCACCTCTCGAGGCCAAACCGCTCTAACTTAGCCCTTAAACCCACAGGGGCTTCTGGGTTTGCTTGGAAAATGACCCCTTTCACTTTAATTACTGAGAATCTCATTGACCCGCCATGTCCCTTTTGTCCGGCAAAAAGGGATAGGAGGGGCTCCAAAGAGCAGCTCAGCCTCCACTTTTGACAGATGTCGGTAGCTGGAGGTGTCTGTGCTAACCTGACAGCACGGGTGTGTGTTTGTGTGTGTGTGTGTGTGTGTGTGCGCGTGTGTGTGAGACCCTCCACTGGCTAGCAGACAAAAGCACTCAGTCAACATGCTGTTTAATAATCATCATTATGGAGTGAACATTGTGCTGACAAGTAAACACATCTCTATTGATCCGACGGCCGATGCGATAGAAATATTTACTGTGGCGCCTCACCTCCGCAAAGTGCACCCTTTCACGGCAGCAAACACTGGACAAGGAAAAAGCCGAGCGGTACAAAGGAGCGATGATATTCGGGCCATTTTGTAAATAATAGCGTCAGCGAGCTGGCCCATCCATAACCTCTGCAAACTGCTGTCGGCCAAGATAAAATGTCGGGCCCGTTTCTGGCGGAGCTTTGCAAAAGATCAACACGGCTGATGTGGTTTTATTTGTCTTTAATGTCACACTCGCTCTGTCTCCTCGGCTGGCCGAAAAACAGTCTGGAGTAAACACTAACGACAAGAATGCTCTTAGACACTTCAAATTGGACGTGAAGCGGGGCGCTGAGAAGCCATTGCACCCTGGTGGATCGCTAATCTGTTCAACCTCTGAAGTGAATAAGACCCTTGATGGAAAAAAAGCTCTTCACAATACGGATTGATGATGCGCTGGGAAGCCTAAAGCGAGGTCACAAAGAGCCAAAGACAAACACTTTTATTTGTAGTATACAGTGGAATATCTGAATCCTCCCTTTTGTACCTATTTTAAAAATTAAGAAAGGAGAAATAATCAGTTCCGGGGTCATAAAACCCGGTTTAAGTCATATTTCACAATTTTCCTTAATTAACGTTCATCTATCCATTCCTTACAAATTGTGTTGTTCGTGTGGAATTGATTGTTGATTATGAAGCGAGTTGAAGCAAAATGGAGTGTACTACTTGGCTGCAACCAGCAGAGGCGCTGTTGCTTCAGTCCCAACTCATTTACTGCCTCATCTATGGAGTTAAAATCAGGCCAAAGCCTCAAAAAGCACACAAAACATTGTTTTACTCACACCCCAACGACTCTTTTCCAGTGAGGGTTAACTCTGCAAGGGCTGCCCTTAGTCACCAATTCTGTTGATTACTTTTACGGACAGAATTTTCTAGGCGCAGCCAGAGAATTGAGGGGTTACGGTTTGGTAGCTGCAGGCTTGGGTCTCTGCTTTTTGCAGATGTTGTGGTCCTGCTGGCTTCATCGGGCCCTGATCTCCAACTCTCACCGGAGGAAACTCGGTCTAGAATCGCTGGTCCTCCGCATTGAGAGGTGCCAGATGAGGCGGCTCGGACATCTGGTCAGGATGCCTAATGGACGCCTACTTGGGGAGGTGTTCAGGGCACGTCCGACCGGTAGGAGTCCTTGTGGAACACCCAGGACACGTTGGAGAGACTATGTCTCTCAACTGGCCTGGACAAAGTAGCCAGGGAGAGAGAAGTCCCTGCTTTGGCTGCTGCCCCCGCGACTCGACCTCAGATAAGCGGTAGAAGATGGATGGATGGATCACGGAAATTAATTTATCACGGTGGGGTCTGGAACCAAGTAACCGCTATAAACAAGGGAAAAATGTTTTACGAAACATCGCGGAAGTTAAACTTAAAACTTAAAAACGTAAGTAAAAAATGTATCCCTGACGGGCCTCAAATTTTAAAATATTTATTACCAGGTAATTTTTGTCACAATAATCGCATATAAAATACAAACATTTCTTTTGTTTCTGGAAAATTGTTGCACGACTTCAGGGTCACTTGAGTCTTTTCAACATTGCGCGTAACGTCTCATTATTTAGTATGAATCTCCAGCCTGTTTTCGCCAAGCATCAACTTGAATGTTGCAGCAAAGTAATTGTGTATTTTTGTTGTATGATGACACCCTTTTCCCTCCATGGCTGCTGTCTTTTAACGCCGCTATTATGACTTCCCTTGTTAGCGCAGCATCAGATGCCTGCTTTTAAGTTGAAATGGAGGCGTATCCTTTTTCAGAGGCGCTCCATGTCAAAAGAGAAGTTGGGGGGGGCAAACACACGCTATGCTGTTATTTAGTGAACTACTCTGCTTAATGTGAACGCAAAGGGCACCTCTTCCCAGCAGGAAGTGGACAGCTATGGAGAGCTTGTAATGATGCCCCGACGCGTGCGCTTCCTTTCACTCCCGAGAAGCTCAATGACGACGGACGCTCCAACCTAACCATTACAGCCCGGCTAATGTCACCGGAGTCAGCCGCCTTCAAGTTCTATTTTCCCCCTTTTTTTGTGTGCGTGTTTTCACTTTGATTACACTGCTTGACAAACACTCAACCTCCCGTGTCAACCACCATCGCTTGTCTGGCGCTGTGCTTTTTTCCTAATTTTGCTATTAAACCACTGATTTCTAAGCACGTTGGAGTGGCATAAACAAGCACAGTGGGTTATTCACACTATATTAAAAAGTGTTGGAGCAACAAACATGAGGCCTGCATAAGCAAATTACCGCCGCAAAATTAAAACCATGAGCGCCAGCCAGACGCTAATCGTATCAGCGAGCTCGGCATTAGTATATATTTTTAATGTACATTATTGAAATAATTGTACAATAAAGTGGGACTCGCCTGAAGTCGCACAATTTGTGCACTAGATAGCGGTCCTACCTCGTCTTTGGGCATGAACTGATGATGAGAAGCGAAACACGAACAGCCCAGGTGTGATCGATTTAACATCCTGACAATACAATGACCTGGATCAGGGGTCGGCAACATGCCGCGTTTTTTATTTTTTTGTCTACCAACAATCATACAGTGTAATTGAAGTGGGTATGAATGTGTTTAGCTTCATGTAACCTCATCGTACAGTACGTATTACGTGCTACTGTAACAGTAAATACAGGGAACACATGGACGCATCTTGCAAGGCTGCAGGTTTTACATCACACACGTTATCTGCCAGTGTCTTGTGGTTTTACTAATGCATCATTTCAGGCGCTTAAACACAGAAGGTCAAGTCCTGACCAAGAGTGGAGGATTTTTTTTGAATGGGAATACACTAGTCCCTGTTTTTAAATGTCCCACAAGAAGCGCCGTAGATTCCTCCTGAATTCAAGCCGATTATGGATAACAAGCACATTACAGTGCAATACATTAAAGTCCTAGCTTACTGCTCAGTGGGGAACCACTCTGGCACATTTCAACAAAAAAAAATATATCCACCCGCTCAAAAGCTGCCGCTCCTGCTTGTGCATTCTAAACGTGTCACACAGGAAAGTTTCTCTGATTGCTGCTGCCGTGTAGTTCAGCTGGTTACAAAAACAAAACTACAACGATGAAGGAGACAAGAACAAACAAGAAGTAAATTATGACACAAATATATTGGAAGTATCAAACGTGTAGAGATGTGGACTACCAGGCCTGTACAAGGCACAGGTGTCAAAGTCAGGACCTGTCGGTCCGCTCCGCCATTTCGCCATTTTATGTACACCGTGAAAGGTTTGAAATAATCTTGGAAAAACTACATTATTAATTATGATTATTATTAATCCCCTTTTTACAAATCAGATTTACCCGGCCTAAAATATTTGGGGAACTCATTTTTACGTGTCGTGCAGGATTTTTCTCTGTTTTCTTCGCACGGCAAACACGCACTGTGTATGTCATGCACACACAAGTGTCACCAAACTGCTAACCTAACCTAAAATCGACCTAAATAGGTGACGGTTCCCCACACACGCGCCAAGTTAAATGGTTCTGTTCCATTACGCTTTTTAATGTAGCAAAATTCCACAAAGTGTCGCAAAATATGTAAGTGTACTATCGCACATTGACTGTGGGAAAGATCATCACTCAGTTACAATGGAACCCGCTGGTGTCGATGACTCGTCTATGTCGACCGGAGGTGTGGACTCGAGTTACGTGATTTTGACTCGAGTCAGACTCGGGACTCGACTTTAGTCTGATGACTCGGAAATACTTGAGTGTTGAGTAAAATATGTCCCCATTCAAAGTATTCCGCTCACCTGCTTGCTATTATGTAACTTCCTGCAAGACAACAAACTTTCCCACAGAATCCGGCTCCTTGAATGCATCTATTCATGTTCAATCAGGTTTAAGAACAAAGAAATGTGTGGATAATATTTCTGTGCACTGACTGAATGCAATGTCAGCACTTTTCTGTAACTAAGTCTTGTCAGACTGATCTTATTTAAAAATAAAACAATTCAAAATGCATTCATTGTAGTTGTCAAATGTAATAGACTGTTACATTGTTAAAATGGCATTTTAGGATTCGATGTCGATATAGGATTCAATGTTAATAAATGGAATACTTTTGTAGTAAGAGCATAGAAAGCCTGTTTATTACTTTCTAAATACAGTTCTTAACATTATTAGAGCCCTGTAGACGTGAAATAACACCACATAGTCACCTTTACACTCCTATTATTCGTTATTTACACCACATTGCAACTCATATGTTGCAGGGACTCTAGAAGGCCGCTAGCTAGCAAGCTATCGAGCTAACATGCCAGTGAGCTAGCAAGCTAACCACTTAGCCTCAAATTGATTTCTTCTAAACTTAAGAAGCCAAAAACATACCACTTCAAGACAGGAAAGTAGGAGAACTAATCGACTGTATTTATTTTTATCGACATCAAGAAAGAAATTATACATCGATATTTTATCGGAAGAAAAAGTAACGTCATATATTGCCATATTTTTACCCAGCCCTAGAAGGTCTGTGTGGATGCTCATCAACTTCCCACAGCTGACATAGCTGAAAGTAGTTGAGCCTGAATCAACAGCACCTCTGCTGGTTGCAGCGCAGTAGTGCGCTTCATTTTCACCTGATTGATTCTCATTTCCACAAGGACAGAATTCTTACAAATCAATGATTATGCTTATTCAAACTTTGTAGAAGAGACAAAAAGATAGCAGTCATACTTAAACAAGTGCACGGGCAGTGCATCGAAAACAAGACCGATTCATGGTGAATAAAGTGAGCTAATTACAATGTTTTGCATATCACCGTACATCCTATACAGTACAATGTTCCTATGCACTTGCAGCGCTTCACACCTGTTAATGCAAGTGCTTGTTTTTTTTCCCCTCCATGCTCCTCCATTAAAACTCCCACGGCTAGCATAATGACTGTGATCACGCCACGATGGCTAAGGAGTCACTGTAGGAGTTATAATAGCTTGTAGCGCCCATCTGTATGTGCATGTGCTTCCACTATGACACAGGTGGTAAGCCATACCAGCGTCTTCCATACGCTCATTGATTTGTGATGGCCCGCCACAAATAGGTTTGGCAACTCGGACTAGAAGGTGCTGGAATGCATTGTAACTCCGCTTCTTAACGCACCTCATACGCAGAGAATAAGAAGACGCTGCAGAAGGGATCATTGTTGTCAACATCGCAACTTTGTCCGTACGTTAGTGAGTATTCAGACCTTTGAGGGAGCATTTTTATGATGCAAATGTGTCACTCTTTTGAAGGCATATTGTTTTGAGAAGCCAAACTCTTTACTTAAATGACCCAGCAACTAAGCAGAACTACGTTCTTCGTCATGGAAATCCAACCAGAACTGGACTTGCGGGACCAAATCAGGGGGTCAGTCACTGTTTTTATATTCCACTGCAGATGGGGATGTCAAAATATGCAAACAATCCTTTAAAATACCTTTTTTAGGTTCGTTTCGCCACAATATGGGGTTAGCAAGCAGCATTTACCTCTCTTAACTCTGCTGCACCAGCAGCTATAGGCTAACCTGTACAACAGTGACATGTACTAGGAAACACGCTGTTAATGAATTGATTGGCTGCGGAAGTAAATACGTAGGGTCTCATCTGTGGCTGGACATTGTTCGTCATTGTGTCATCACCGCTTGTTGTCGCCTGTCACTCACAGAGTTGCATTGCAACATGGCACGATGTTATGTGTTTATTTTATTTACCGTCAAGGTTGGATTTCGTTTTGTGCACTGCCAGGATTTGCTGTGTGCTGGGAACACAAGATATGCGTGCGCAGCTTGGAGTGAACGTTGATTATTAGTCAAAAAACGTTGAAAGACAGGTTACATGTTAATGAGACATGACATGTACTCAACCATGGCATGTCCGACATAATTGCGAAGTACTCCTCCCATTCAGTGTGGAAGTGGTACATTTTTGGATTCTTACTTTGTCTTTCTTCCTCACTCTGTTTGAAACCCTTTCTTAAGTTTAAAAACAATAAATTGGTAAGATGTTATGTTTAAAGCGGCGGCCGTCTCCTGTGTTCCTGCAGTGATGCCATAGCCTGCGCATTCCAGTTGAGAAATGTGGTGTTAACAAAGAATAATAGGAGTGTAAAGGTGACTATAGGGGTGTTATTTCATGTCCCCAGGGCTCTAATAATGGTAAAAATTGCATTCAGAAAGTCTTTCTGTTAATATTGAACAACTATCCTACTTCCTATCCTACTTCACGGAAATGTACCTATCGCTGTCGGGTCTGGAACAAATTAACCGCAATGAACGAGGGACGACTGTATTTTCGTCAAGCATCATCCAATCTATTCCGCCTCTCCCTTAGATCTCGTTTGTGCTCTGTATGAATCCACAGTTCGGTCCCACGCTGACACATCTTTCCAGGAGGAAGGGTGAGAGACCGCCAGCAGTCTTGAGAGATGAAAACATGCCACTCCCGCTCTAACCAAAGCCAAAGAAGTAGCGCAAAAAGAAAAAAAGAGTCACTAAATTGTTAAAGCCTTTTCGAAAGATGTGTTCTGCAAGCCTGCTTCCCCAACCATTATACCGGGAGCTAAATTAACAACATTTAAGTGTCTATTAAAACACCAATGCTTTGCTGCCTCTGGCTGACCTCGCCGTGCCCTCATTCCATCGGCGGCTGCTCATTAAAACAGCGTAATTGCAGGTGAGCGTCCGTCACAGTATCAACACGCTTAATTAGCAACGCGAGCAGGGTCCGCACCGTGGCATACGGGGGCCGAGCAGATATTCCTGGGTAGCACTGGCATAAATAACGGTTATCACGAGCAGACACAGCCTTTTTCATTAACGAGGGCGAGGCCTCCTTATTAACAAAAGAGGAATGTTTTCCAGCAATTTATTACAAATGAAAGTGATGATAGTATTTTTGAACAATGAGTAATAATTGAATCATACACAGTTAACATGCACAAGTGGAGAGAAGCAGCGTGAAGTTGTTTTTACCCGCCAACTCATGTGAAGGTTTAACTTTTGTCGCTAATCGGCTCTTAGATTTCAGTGATGTCATCTCTAATATGTACTAACTGCATATATATGACGGGAATACGCCTTTTAACCTGCCTCTGAACCGTCAGATGTCTGCTCGCTCTTGATCTGTCCATTTTAAACATTTTAGGTCCCCCTAGAAGCCCTGAGAAAGCTTCTTAGTAACAGTCGGCCGATCAAAGCCACCGCGGCCTTCCCATCCTCTCCTGAACTGAAGCACAAGTTTGGGATCATCTGGGAAAAGGGGGGGGAAGGGGATCTCGGATGAAAAATAACATGGAGTTGGGGGGGGATGTGTGTAATTATAATGTACAAGTACGTAGGTATTATTACTTTATAAGCTACATATAAATATACTATACTATAAAAGTGGTAAGCATATCATGTGAAGCAAAACACAGGTTATGTGTGTCAGTGTTGCCAGGTCTCACAAGAGAAACAAGCAAGTGGATCTCTGAAAACAAGACCAAAACAACAGGGAACTTGGAAATTTACAAGCGACTTTACCAAAAAAAACAACCATTCACACTCACATTCATACCTATGGACAGTTTAGAGTCGCCGATTAACCTAACATGCATGTTTTTGGCATGTGGAGGAAGCTGGAGTACACGAAGAAAACCCACGCACGCACGCGGAGAACATGCACACTCCACACAGAGATGTCCAACAGAGATACGAACCCAGGTCTTCCACATCTCCTGACTGTGTGGCCAACATGCTAACCACTAGGTGCCGTGCAACCCAGATTGTGGATGACGGGCAAAATTCCCCAAATCCCAACAACATCGAGCGAAGTTAGCCGATTCGTTGAATGAAAACTACATGATCAATCTTAGAGCTCCAAGCTATGTCATTTTCCTTCATGATGTCATGAAAAACATCAAAAGTGGCGCACAGAGGCAAGATAGATTTTTCTCAAGTTCGGTGCTCATAAACAGGCCCTAGAGGCACATATTACTGTTAGAACGTCACCTCTGCACAATAGGTGAGCTTTCATAGTAAACCTCAATGCAAAAAAAGCTAAGCTAAGTTTTGGCTCACTTGTGAGGCATATTTGTCTGTCCAGCCATCTTTAAAGGTTCCACTGTGTAGAAACAGACGGAGTAGTCTAAAGATGCGCACCAGAGGGAAAACCTGCATGGGTAAGCCAAATGTGAGTATGTAAGCATGCTATGTTTATTTAGTTGTCCCCCCTTTCTTAGAATATACTGTATGTGTGTTGTATTATTTGGCGGTCGGGGTCAGAGGTTGGTGCATGGTATCAGAGATCACAAAAAGTGTGTGACAGCTGACAATTTCAGCCTTTTGATTAGGAGTTGTTGATATGAGCGGGCTTGCGGGTCTCTCCCAAACTCACTCCAGGGATTCTGGGCTGCCTGGCTACGCCGCAGACAGGAACAAGCAGTCAGTTGACAGAATCAGGCGACACAGACGCCTACTCCTCGTCGCGCTCCTCACTGAAAACCCCCCAGTAATTAGAGTTTGGGCAACATGCAGACTGGGAAAAAAAGTGCCTACAGAGAGCCCATAGTGTCATGCATGTCACCAATTATGCAGCTTTTTTTTGCTTATGGATGCAACCAGCTGCTGTTGCAACGACACAGTGGCAAGTGTTGCAAAGTGCACGGTACCACATGATGCGCCTGTGGTGGCTGTGACATCATTACAGGACTTATTCGGGTTTATCCCTGACATATGCTGATTATTTACCACCACAGCCATGTCAACAGTAATGCAAGGGACACACGGTGTCGCTCATTTTTGTTTACATTTGTTTCATGCACGTCTTACGGCAAAACAAAATAGTCATTATTTTTGTGTAGTTTGTGGTACAGTTTAAATATTTCAAATTCAATTCAATTCATTCACATTCGTCTCCAAGTAAAATGTCCAACTTTTTTTTTTTTTTGTAAAAATGACAACATCTGTGGAAATTACGGTGGTTGAAATTCCAAGGATTTGGGGGCAGCTTCAGAAGCTCCAAAATCCTCAATTAAATGTCCTGAAAATAAGTTAATCACTGCAAAACATTAAAAGAACAAAACAAGCTATGTTAACTTTAATAATGTGACAGTGATGACACGTATTGAAACAATGGCGGTTAAAACTGCTGAAAACGTAAAAAACAACAAATTACACTGCATCAACTCCGACAACCATTGTCAACGTGTATGGGAATTACGGTGGTTGAAATTACGATGTTTCGGCAGCAGCTTCAGACTTCAAAATTCCTCACCTCATTGTTAATCACCGCAAAACGTAAAAATAGCAAAGCACGCTACGTTGATTCTGATCACCAGCGATGACGCGTATTGAAACAACCGTGTTGCGATGTTTTGGGGGCAGCTTCAGAAGTTCAAAATTCTTCAATGAAATGTCCTGAAAATAAGTAAACTATCATAAAAACAACAAAATAGCTGATGTTAACTCTGATAACCAGCAAATGCATGTATGTAAACTAGTGTGGTTCAAATTTCGATGTTTTGTGGGCAGCTTCAAAAGGACTAAATTCCCCACTTGAATGTCCCGGGGGGGAAAAAAAATGAATCACTGCAAAACTTTAAAACAATCCGTCCGTCCTTAGCTTTGGTAACCAATGACGACACCTGGAAATGACAGTGATTCATATTCCCATGTTTTGGGATCAGCTTCAGAAGTTCAAAACTCCTCAATTTAACGTCCTGAAAATAAGTGAATAACAGCAAAACGTTAAAACCGCAAAGCACACGATGTTAACTCTGACAACCAGTGACGACATGTATGGGAATTACTAAAAATAAGTAAACTATTAAAAAGAACGTAAAAACAACAAAACGCTACACTGACTCTGATAACCAGCGATGACATGTATGAAAATGACGGTGGTTTTGGGGACAGCTTCAGAAGTTCAAAATTGAAAATATCCTGAAAGAGTTAAAATGTCAGAAAACAAACAATGTTCCGTAAAAATCATGTTCCGTTAACTTTGATTGTTGTTTCCAAATGATATGGAAATGTCAGTGGTGTAAATTCTGAAGTTTTGGGGTCCAGAGTTCCAAAATTCCTCTTCTAAACTTCCTGAAAATAAGAAAACGTAAAAACACCAAAACGTGTTGTGTTAACTTTGATAACCAGATATGGTGTACGCATGTTCAAATAAATTGTTGAATGTTGGCGATCCTTTAGACCAGGGGTCACCAACGATTTTCCTTGTGAGAGCTACTTTTACAAAATGAAAATGGCCAAGAGCTACTCATTTTTGGAACATTTATTTTCAGAGCTTATTTTAAACTCAAACAAAGCGAATATGCTTGTTTTACCAGAACATGAACAAAATGCTGGTGTCCACAACTCACATTCTGTATTTCAGAATGCATTTCTTTCTACTGTTCTTTCATTATTAACTGAAAACCTGAATGAAAAGCAGGCTTGCGGGCACCTCATGTGGCCATGGGGGGCTACCCGGTGCCCGCGGGCACCACGTTGGTGACCCCTGCTTTAGATGTTTCCCTGAAGTCAGCTTTAAATTAGCTATGAAGGTTAGGGTGACAAAGGAGAAAGAAAAACATGGCGTCTGCTTAAATGTATCCGTCGCCAAAAGACGCCGTTGACTGGAAGCTAATGACTTTAAAACACCTTAAGCTCCGAGAAATGAGGAGGGAAAGTTAATTGCAACATTTGCTCATCGGGTGGAGATGGAGGGCCACTCCAAAACGTCCCCTTCATTTGTGAATTAGAGACGCGCATTTAGCCAAAGGAAATGTAAAGTGGGATTGCTCACCATGAAGAGGAGGTTAAGTGCACTAATGGAAGGCAGTTAAGTGTTTGTTATTGTGGCCCTCCCATTATTTCTTTTCTCTTCTATATTTGCAGTTTGGATTTGTAGATGCAATCTCTTTTTAAAAAAAAAAATGTTTTAATGGCGGCTCTTTTATACAACCTTGCACAGAAAATGATGTTAAGTGTCTTCTGGGAAACTTTCTCAGTGCAACAAGTAAGCTTTGGACCTTTATGAATTCAAATACGAAAATTCAAAAACCTACTTTCTAATAAATTAACAGCTTTCTTTGACCACATGGTCATTTATGAACAAGTACATTGCACAACACAGCAGCAACAGAACCAATGTTGTAATAGCGTTAAGGAGAAAACTTCTCGGCCGATGAGTCCACTGTAAACAACAGCACAGCAAGGGTAACACGCTTTCAGACTGACAGCTGTGAAGCTGGGCAACAACTTCTTAAAGCGCCTGCAGAGGTAGATGAAGCTCATGATACTTCAAATGCTATTGAAGGTAATAAAAACTACATCATGGAGGTTAATGAGAATGTTTTGCTAATTAGAGACCTGGGCTTTTGTGGACCACGCATCCAGCGACTATTTGAGACTAGACTAGTTTATTGTATAGGAGGTGTTAATTGGAGCCTTTAAGGTAAGTTTCACTGCAGCTTTGATTTACTGTGGGTGTTTTTCGAATTACTGCGGGTGTGTTGTTTAGGTGGATTCACATTAGTATACGTCATCATGTACAGTCGTCCCTCGCCATTTTGCGGCTTCACTCTTCACTCTAAATCCTTTTTTTTAAACATTATTAAAGCCCTCGAGACATGAACTCACCTTTACCCAATAATAAGAGTAAATAAGCCATTTAAGACATAAATAAAACTCGTGATTGTGTGTCATCCCTTCTGTCGTCTGGCTGAGACACTCAGCCCTCATAACCTCATTGTTTGAAACCAGATCAGACCAACGAACCAACAAACAGTTAACAGGAAGTTTCTTGATCATTGGGACCACCTCCACGGCAGGCAAATGAGGAAGAGGAACTCAGTTTCACTTCAGAGATCGCTTGGACCTCGCTAAGCCTTGGTTGGTAGGCACAGGGATTCACTCCAGCGCTGGCATTACAATTGCTTGTATCTACTCCTTTTGATATTAAATTGTGAACATTGCTTGAGACTCGTAACATTATTTCACAGCTGGTAGAATAAAATAATCTGGGTGGACTTTGCCCTGCTAAAAGGGCCTGCCATAAAACCTGTTGTTCCGGTGATCAAATCTGGTGAATACTACATACCATTCACAGCGTCTTTAATACATCTTCTGAATGCTTTATATTTGTATTTTACTTCATTTAGCCATTTTTATGCTCGTAAGTTCTTAATTTAGGCAAAAAATACGTACAATTGACTTCAATATTCATATTTTGTACTAATAATAAACCCTAATCAACCAGGAAATAGCATGATTTATTAATTCAACTCATTCTCCAACAGACTCCTCCAGTTCTGTTCCCACAGTGAACGCTACAGGACTTTCATTCATTCCACATGCGATCCAGCTCTACAATACCTCACCTGTCTGTAAAAGATCATTCACAACATTATTGCGCTGTACTGTCTGCTCTCCCTTCTGTAAAGTGTACATTTACTTTTATTTACTTATATTTTTACACACTATTTGTAAATAAGCAAATCTTGTTTATCTTCTATTCTTTTTATTTTTGATTATATTTTATTCGTATTGCACTGCATTTTATTTAAGAGTGTTTTTCTGTTTCTTCCGCAATTGAGCTACTGTAACCAACCAATTCCCTTAAGGATCAATAAAGTCTGTCCAAAGCTAAGAAGTCTAAGATATTTTTGGAAAACTGTGATGGACTGAAGCCGTGAAATTCTAAATGCAAAGCGACGAGGGTTGACTCGAATACGTTTTTTGTTTGTGTTTTTCTTACGCGGCCATATCCCATATCCAAATTGGGTCTGATGGAGGAAAAAAATAAAACATCTGAATTGTGTCATGTAGTGTAAATCCAGCCATAGACTCACCAAATGCCTCGCCAATGTTTGGACTTTGAAGTTTTTAGTCATTATTTGCATGTCGTCCCGTTCAAGACAACTTTGCATGTAATGTAAATGTAATCCCGCCTTTGACACGCAGCGGAATTAGTGTTTCTAATTTAGCATGGCTAATAATATCTCCCTTCAGCATATTAGCTAGAGGAGAAAATGAATGGCTGTATTGTGGCTACCGTTCACGGACACAGGGCCTGACATTGCGTTTGTCACTAAAACGGCGTACATGTAACAGAAACAGAAGGTGTCACAAGCGAGGGAGAAAATCCTCCAAATTGCTTGGCGCCGGCTTTGACACAGACCATCGGCGTAACACGGCGCCGCTCGCCAAGTAAAAACATCAACGACACAAAGCGACCCCCCGTTTTCTAAATGAGAATTTTGTGTAATTGATGTCACGGCGCCGCAAGATTGGGATCATTTCTCAGTTTCCTCTCCCTTTGTTTGCTGCCATTTCAGCAATACGCCCTCTGAACTTTAACAGTCATTTATTCTCTCATTTCCTTCTCTAAACAAAAGCGGGGGGCCCTCCTTTTGGCGCTCATCACTGACGAACACCATCTTGTCACGCCACGTAACAAAACCATTAAACGAGCAGCATTAAAAGCGGAGACGAGACGCAATTAGCCAAGAAATGACTCTGATCTCTGTGACATTTGGGAGAGAAATTGTAACGCAATATATGCGCTCGCGGGCCGGTGATTGACAGCCTAATCCAAGTTTGATGGGCGCCGGTCCGCGTTCGCCGAGCTGAGCGGGTCGTCGCCGAGATAACGAGAGCAGCTGCACGAGCCAGATAGCCGCGTCCACCGCGATTCGTCATTGGGCAAATTCCTCTGGTTTTAAATGATGATGAAAGTATCGACCATTAATGACAGGATCATCTCCCTGCCTGAAATAAATGCTCTAATCCCTTTTGCCAGGTCCATGAATTCCTAATACGAGTTATATAAACTGGAGCAATAAATCAGTGTTAGCTCAGTTGTGTTTGGAAAATTGTACCGAGGCTCTTTGCCCCCCTCCTGCTGTTTAAAATGCAAGAAGTGCATGAGGACATCTTCTCTTAAGCTATATCGCCAATGAGTTATTGCTCGGGATAGATTAACTTCCTGCCTGCAATAAGAATTGCAAATAGGGAGGAGAATAAAAGGTGGAATCTTCCTTTTTTTTACTTGTGTTTGACTACAGTCAGTTGGCGGACGGGCTTGATGGATGTCCCAACCTTTTGTGAGACGCGTGTTGGATTTGGTTGACGTGAGCGATGAGTACATCATGTTCATTGTTTTATAATGACATTAATAGCAGTCGTGGGAAGGGAGGGGAGCTGCAGAGAGAAGGAACATAATAAGACAGATGTAACTGACGTGATGTTTGTGTAGCACATTCGGAATAACAAGAATCAAACCACTTATTAATACGTGCGGTAAAGATGGAACCCAGAGGCTCAGAGCTAAAGCGCTTCATGAGGGATGGGCATAACAGATCGATCAATCGTTAAGAATTAATCCATCTCGGATCTTGGAGGAACAGGGGCAAAACTCAGTGTTTGTCTAAAGCAGAGGTCGACAACCGAGCGGCAAAAAACAGAATCAGATCCAAAATCACACACCGTTTGTATTTTAGTTCATCATTTTGTTTTTAGTTTTGGAATTACAACGGTTCCTCGGTTTTCGTTCTTAATTTTTTCCAAAAGGTCGGACGTAAACCTGAAACGTAAGAAAAACAAAGACATTTTTCCCACAGGAAATAATGTAAATCAAATTGACAGTCAAAGATGTTTTACAGAGAATAGAATCTTCCCTCGCTACATCGTGGTTCAAACATCGCTCCCTTCGTCTATTGCAGTTTTTGAAAAATGTATTAATGAATGATTCGTCTTTGACTACGGCTTTGACTTCGGCCTGTTACAAGTCAAAAAGATGCATATTTAAGCAAATTGTTCCCTTTTTTGCACAAATTAAGCACTTTTAAGAAAACAAATGGCCATTAAAACCACCCATTCAACTTGTAAATGCAGTATTCTACATTGGTCACGAGCAAGTAAGCACCAGATTTGATCGCCAGAACAACAGGCTTTTATTGCAGTTTTAAATTATCCCACAACAAGCACAATAACAGCAACATAATAACAATAATCATCATAATTATAACACGAGTTACTATTGCAGCCATAGCCCACAACAAGCCATAACTCAACTCTGAACCCCTGACGTCACTTCCTGTCTGCCACAGATTCTACTCCCCTACAATGTAAACTGTCTTAGTTTCTCTGATTATATGTACTATGTCGGGTAATATGAATGTAAAGACGACTATAGGGGTGTTATTTCATGTTTAGACGGCTCTAACAATGTTAAAAAGCGTACTTAGAAAATTGGAAACATAACTACGAAAATTCTACATTAAAAAATAAGGAATCCTACTTCGCGGAAATTCACTTATCGCGGTCAGGTCTGGAACCAATTAACCACGATAAATGAAGGATTACTGTAATTATTTTTACGCACAGAGAACAATCATAATAGTCTTAACTGGCGAATGAAATGTTTTTATTATTTTTTAATTTATTTTAATTGTTTTTTTATTTTATTTATATATATATATATAAAATGAATAAATGGGTACTTGCAATCCTGGGAGTATCGTCCGTCCACTTTAACTTAACTTAGGGTAAATACAGGGTTTCCTTGGTGAAATATTGTATGTTAACCAAGACAGTGTACAAGAACCAAGGCAAAATATTGGTGAAGATTTTTGCTGAAATCTGAATCATACAAAAAAGTATGATCAAATTTTATTTAAATGTGGATACATTGTGGAAATAATGTGGTCTGTTTATTAACTGTTTTGTTCAACATAAAACTATGTTAAAAAAAAAGAGCATTCTTGCGTACTTTTCTTACTAATAACTTTACTGGCCAATGAAGATACAGGGAGGCAAAAAAGCTGAATTTAATCAAAATGATGACAGCACCTACTTAAAGTGAGGTGTTAGCACTTCCAGGCATGCAAATCCCATGTGTGTTATTGTTGTTGTTGTTGTTGTTGTTCCGTCATTGTGGATTAAAGTTGAAAGCAACAGCCCAGAACTTTCCACAATGGCACTGAAGAGCTCAAAAAGGTTGCCAAGCCTAGTATAGATAAGCGCCCGAGGATCAGAGCTAAACCCCTTCACAAGGGAAGGACATAACAACAGATTAATCGATCGTTAAGAATTAATTGATTATATGATCTTGAAACAACTGAGGCAAAACAGACAGCACTTCTGTGGCCAGCAGCGGTGCTAGTTTGCGCTCTAAAAGAGGCCAACATGTCTGCTATTGGAAGTGGAGCTACATCCAGGCGGACCAGATCGCTGTGACAACATTACTTTGACCAGTGCATATCGATAACCTATAGGAATTCAAGTGAAAAAGAAAAAAAAAAATTTCTAATAATTCAGTCAGAAATGTAATCCCTCTTTACTTTTGGCACTGAAATATACAAGCTATGTTTACACAATAGTCTAAATTGCACCCTTTATTTTTTTATGTTAAGTTTCATATACAGATGTCTTGTTATACTTTCACTTGCAAAAATAACTACAAATGCTGTAATATGCATTACAGCAGTGGACCCCAACCCCCGGGCAGCGGCCCGGTACTGGGCCGTGGGTCATTTGGTATTGGGCCGCACAGAAAGAAAAAATAATTAAAAATAATTAATAATAATTAAATAACTTTATCTCATGCCGCACAGATAGACTACTGCTGTATTTTTACCATTTTTCTTTCACCTCATATTTGGTGTCAAATGCTGATACTATGTGGGAATGCATAAAGGTAAGTTTTGATGACTTATTGAGTGCTAATGTGCACATTTGTCTCAAGTGAATTCATGCTAGCACACTGCCTTTACCACACACGTCAAACAGATGTAATAATCTCTCTGGAAAAACTTGTCTGGAACTTCAACTGGTGGATGGTGGGTCGGCATTCATGTTGTGCTTTTAATTTGATGTTATTCATGTCTTAGTTTTACACAATATATAATAAATAACAAATTAGATCGCTATAATGTACGAACCCCCACCCCCGGTCTGCGGGAGATTTGTGGGGACACAAGTCGGTCCGTGGGTCAAAGAAGGTTGGGGACCACTTTATTACAGTTAATTGGTTCCAGACCCGACGCGATCGTAGGATTCAATATTAATAAATGGAATATTTTCGTAGCGATGGCATAGACAATCTGTTTACAATCTTCACAGTCACATTTAAATTTATATTGCCTAATATAGTAAATATAATCAGAGAAAATAACTCATATTAGACATAAATAAGATAATAGACTCACACGTTAGTCGTTCCCTGTTTTTTTCTGGACAACATACTTCCTGCTGTGGCTATGGTCTCATCAGTGTATTGTAATGGCAGCTTTAAATGGCTTTACACTCGTATTAACAAATATAGTAAACAAAATAAGTAATTTAAGACATAAATAAAACTTCTGCTCATGTGTCAGAGTAAATGTGTTTCCTAGTTAACCTGATTGGCGGGCGGGCAGATCTGTGGAGGACAGGAAGTGACATCGGAGGTTCAGAGTTGTGTTTTAGCTTGTTGTGGGTTATGGCCCCAACTGTAGCTTATGTTGTTATTATGATAATTATCATTGTGCCTGTTGTGAGATCATTTCAACTTACAATAAATGCCTGTTCTAGCGAGCACATCTGATGCTTGTGTCACCGAACAATTACTGACACCTAGCGGCCAATGCAGAATACTACATTCATACTCATGCTTCTTGTATTTTAGTTCATTTGGTTATTTTTTTAGGCATTTTTATGCTCAAATATGCTTAATTTTAGCCAAAAAAATTTACAATTTGCTTAAATATGCTTTTTTTACTACTAATAAGCAATATTCAACCACAAAACAGTAATAAATTATACAATTTTTCAAAAACCGCGATAGAGTGAGGGTGCAATGTTGGAACCGTGATGTAGCGAGGTACGACCGTACATGCCTCAAGTGACTGTTCTTTCATTTCAAACGTATGGGTTTTCAGTATTTAAATGTGAAAGATTTGTTTGATTGGTTGCATCATAATTTCTACGACATTTACATATTTTAGGAAACTCAATTTACCATGGGCATCCCAAGCCAGGACCCAAGAAGTACACAGATGCAGAGGGACTGCAAAGCGACCTGGAGTGGGTGGGAAAGACCGGTGATCGACACGATAATACCAAAGTGTCTGGCTAGCATAATAGCAGGAATTCCCAAATTTGCCTCCCCTCAGTAAGATGATTGTAGAGGTGACACAATGCCGCCTCAACATAATGATTAGGGGAGAGTGGAAAGCAAAAAGCGAAATAGCTGATGAATATTTCATAAATGTTGGCGGGCACTTACTGGACACAAGGCCTGATTGATGGCAAGAGTGGCTGTTAAGGCTTGAGACGTCGCTGAAGGGCCTCGGCCTCCTCTCACCAGCCGGCGCTGACGTTGAGGACCGTTAATCATAGAATAAAGATGTATTTAGCAGAAGAGCTCTTCATTAATGGCCCGCCTTCAAACAAAAAGTAGCGGCAGAGACTTTTGTCCCATGGAAGGGACCTGCAAACAACACAGAGGTGAATTTGTAAGACTGCTCCCTGCAGAATCTCTTTGCAGAATTTGCTATTACAGTCCATGCAATCACAATTTACAACATTTTTGGCATGCATCTCTAAAATGGAACACACAACATTAGGGTAACATTAGGGGTGGCACATTACACTCAGCTCACAAGACGAGACGATGCACGACATCGGGTTGACGAGAAGATATTATAACATTACATGACAAAATAATGGAGATAATGCAGGTACATTTTGAAATATTTTACAACTTTGCATGCAAGGCCTTAACTGTTGTTTCCACAAATTGAAACAAAAACTAGAAATGATTCTAGATGAAATAATGCCGGCAGTTGTAGCTGCTACTACTAATCAGTTATGTTGATGTGTGGTTATCAGTGGCGGGCGGTGCATTTGGTACCTGGGCCTTCAGTGGGGACTTGTCCAGCCAGAATCCTTCTTGGCAGACACTGTAAGGGCCGGTAATTAACATATATTGCCATAGTCTTGCCATTGTGCCAAGTACCGACATCTTTGCCCACTAGATTCAAGATTCAAGATTCAAGAGAGTTTTATTGTCATGTGCATAGTAAAACAGCAGTTATACCATGCAATGAAAATCTTATCCTGTTCATTCTCCCAAGAAAAGAAAGAAAACAAATGAAAGAATAAGAACATAAGAAACATAAACACATAAACATATATACCAATAAATTAAGCAACAACAACAACAGAAGAGACATTAATACAAGTAAATAATACAAATAAATAAATAAATAAATAAAGTGCTATGAGTGTGTGCGTGTGTTGCGTGCGGCGTGTGCGAGTGCTTCGTTGAGAAGCCTGATGGCCTGTGGGTAAAAGCTGTTTGCCAGCCTTGTGGTCCTGGACTTCAAACTCCTGTAGCGTCTGCCTGACGGTAGGAGTGTGAATAATGAGTGTTGTGGATGTGTGCTGTCCTTGATGAGGTTGTGTGTTCTGCGTAGGACTCTAGATTTATAAATGTCTTGCAGTGAGGGGAGGGCTGCCCCAACAATGTTCTGTGAGTTCTTGATCACCCGCTGGAGTGCCTTCCTATCACGTGTTGTACAGTTACCGTACCAAACAGTGATGGAGGCGGTAAGGACACTTTCCATAGTGCATCTGTAGAAGCAACTCAGGATTGTGGTGGACATGCCAAATTTCCTCAGTCTTCTCAGGAAGTACAGTCTCCTTTGGGACTTCTTCATAATTTGTTGGGTGTTGTGAGACCAGGTGAGGTCCTCGCTGATGTGTGTGCCAAGGAACTTGAAGGTTTTCACCCTCTCCACCTCAGTCTCATCAATAAACAGGGGTCTATGCGGCTCCTTTTCCCTTGTTCTTGGGTCAATGATCATCTCTTTACTAGTCCCTCTTCACTATGCTAATCAACCGCCTCAAAAGCAAACTCTTCCATTATACTATAGTGGCAGGTACTACAGTATATGTAAGTTAATAGTGCCATCTTGTAGTCAAACAATGCCAGCTTGCTGCTGTTGTGTGATCTACTTCTCTGTCTTATTAACATCAGGGCTGTCCAGCTATCCTTTTATATTTATAATAATAAAAAAAAAAAAATCAATGTCAGAAATAGAGCTGTCAAATATAGCGCGTTAACGGCGGTAACTAATATATTAATTGAAAGAGTCTTTAAAATAATATATTAAACAAAGAGTCTGACACTCTTTAATAACTTTATTCTTACCTGAACACATCAACAGCAGTGGGATTCCAACACCATATATGTCTGTCCTACTCCAAACAAACTGTCTCCAGTCCATTCATTGCAAAAACACTTCCTCATTGTCACGCGACAGACCGCGAGATGCGTTCACCGACACTGCGAACATCACAATAACGTCTATATTATGTGTGTGTGGGTGGTCTAAATAAACAGAAATGCAATGAAAATCAATAAGTGGATATTGTGATCACTCCCTTTGTAACTCTTAATGACGAAGTAGAATTTGCTGCATTTACGTGTGCTCGGAAATCCCAGAAAATTCACTCAAAATGAATGTAACTTAAATGACGTGGTGTCTTTGAACGCAACTTTTCAGTGCTCATAATAACACAGTTAAATGTCTGATTCAAATATTCAGCTATTAAAGAATCAGGTGTTAGGTAAATAGATTTTCAGACACGTGTGCCATCTCTTAACGTCATTTAAATTTTAAGTTAATTTGGCATTGCTAATACATAAAAAAATATATTTATATTCATTTATCTTCCTTTCAATAAAATACAGTAAAAATGGGCATAGTTCAGAGATGGTGATGGTAATTGTTTAATTTATTTTGAACATGCATACAAGTTACATTGGAATACTTCACATAGTACAATTCACTGTTCTACATGTCCAAAAAGGAGTGGGAAGAAGCAAAGCGTATTTAATCCAACCCCCCATCCGTTTCACATCAATTGCAATGCATTTGTTCACTTCCTGTATTCCAAATGTACTCTTTGCTAGTTTAAAACACATAGAAAATGATAAGATAATATGATGAGGTAATATAAGGTAACACGGTGTGACATGGTGATTAATCATGATTAATTCATTTTAAATCCTTGATTAATCTGATAAAAAAAAATTTTATCATTTGACAGAATCTCTTCTACGCGGAGTTGGTCGCCACAGTTCCATTATTGATGAAGCAAGACACCCACTGAACCCTTCATCTTCCAATACATTGTCACCGATACGCCTTTCATTTCTGTTACTAACTCGGAGCATTAGTAACTAACTTCCACCGGTGATCGCTGGTGCTTGTAAAGCTGACGCTCAGCCAAATGTAACACGCGTAAATAGAACCGCTCTGTGATTAAGGGTGCAGACAAGTCCGAACGACATGTTTTGATCTGACAAATCTTACATAACTTGGATCAAATGTAGAATCGCTACAACTTCTGCTTGGACATTAAGACGGCAGCAGCTGTCCAACTCAGAAAGACAAAAACAGCCAAACGCCACTCGCTGACGCTGACACTGGGAACACCAAGGTAGGTTGTATCGTTTATAGTGTGAGTAAAGCACTTTATGTGCAGTTCCAACCATGCCTTGTGCGCTTCCACTTCCATATTACTGTATTATCATTCACAGGAGCAATGTCACAGTCTGATTGGCTTCTGGCTTCCAATGTTTTCGCGAGATAGCTTTTCTCTGAATGAGAAATATCGTCATGTTTTAACCCAACATAACATATGTATATATAACAGTGCAGTAAAATGCTTAAAATGCAGTGTTGCCTTCATCATTAACACATTAACTCTGAGCAGAATAGTTGTATATTACCAATTTTTACTTTATTGTATTTCGTTTAATTTAATGTTTACATTTATATTATTTTTTATATATATTAAATTTTTTATTCTTCATTTTTAAAATTATTTTTATTTTATTTCTCCTGCATCTGCTCTATTATTAAAAAGGACCACAAAGCATATAACAAACAAGTAATTATATGTACTGTATGTATACTTCAACTTTAAATTGTTTTCATTCGTTATTTTTCGGTTATTAAATCTCAATAATGCATTTGTAACATCCACAATATGTCATACTTGTAATTTAATTTAATTACTGCAATTTATTTTGAATATATTTACATGCTATTTATTAGTTATCAACTCCCGGCAGACATTTTTTTGGTAATATTAATTTATTATTACATTAATGTAACAATTTTCATTTCAAAGATTTATTTTTAATGTAATATTTTAATGTTTAAAATGTTATTGCTCACCCAAAAATCATTCACTTTCCCTCGTCCTGCATATTTGTGTAAATGGTAAATTATGGCACAGTGCATATTGAAATGACCTGTATGTTTTGAGAGCCCTGTGATACACGACCCTGTCTTTGCAGATGTGGAGAGACACCCAACAACTCCGCTGCGGATGCACTCGTCCAGCCCTCTTTAATTAAAGTGTCCGCATTTTTCTATTACTGCCAAGTCCATTTGCAGACAACCATCCATCACACATCTGCACGCTCTCTACGGGCATCTAATGAATTGAGCAAAAAGTGATTTGTAGAGGTAATCCTTCAGAAAAGAATGAAGTGTAAGCATTGCACACGGCTTTTATTTTAGCCATCTTCAGCTTCAGCTTGTCTTTGGAGGAATAGTGCCCTATAGGCAGTGCTTTCTTACACTGTAGATGGCGGTGAACATTAGGTTTTTGCTGCTATCACCATGTACTCGTATTTCTAATGACTCCACTCATGTTTCATAAGCTTTAGTGCCCTTTACCTGCCATAATCTGCCAATTTTTCAACTTTGCTGTGAGCCTACTAATAACTTAAACCTCATTCAGAACATTATGGAAGCAGAATTTGAACAGAATTTGACCCTAAATGAGGTATTAGCAGCAGTCAGGGGAGATGGATAATGCTATTAGACCTCAAAACTGTCAAAGGGGGATGTCATCAACAATCAAGTAGGCAATTTGCGTCTGCTGAGCCAATTTATGTAGCTTTTTTAATAGGGTTGGGCGATATTTTTTATATACCGGTATAAATTCTTCCATTGATAAGAAAATGACTTATATAAATGACGTGTTTTTCCTGTGACTGTATTGACGCATCGGAGCCTCACGCGTGTCACACCATGTAGGGCCCTATGATTTCCGCGTTAACAGAATCGCAGAATTGGCCAATAACAACGGAATTTACTGTTAAACGTGGAATGTCGCGTAAACTGACACAATTTGAATGAAATGCTGTCATTGTGAGGAGAAAGAACGTTCGTGCGGGGAAGCATTTACTCGGCGCACCGCTCATTTGTGGTGGAATCATGACAAACACTAAACCACCTAACTAAACATGTTGAAATGGCGCTAAACATGGGGGAAAGTTGGCGGAACCTCCTCTTACAGAGCGGGAAAGGAAGCTATTGGGGTTAGCTTAGTTTAGCAGTGTGCGCGACTCGGGCTGGAGGAGTATATTTTCACCTTGTTGTGTTTTACCGCTTCAATGTAAGGAGCGTTTTAAAATGCCCGATGACGATGTGAGTGAAACGGAGCAAAAAAAAGACGCGAAGCACGTTTATTCTTGCGACCAGCTCGTTTTAACGACTTGTCTCTTGGAGATTAATAAAGTATCTAACGATTCTCAACACACAGAGAACACACTTCCGCCCTTCAAAATAAGAGCAGCGTTTGCGCCATGTCGTCTAACTGTGTAAACAAAATAACAGTGTCATAAAAAATATCTTACATATGCAGTTGGAACTGCATCGGTGCCCACGTCTTCCTTAATCACGAGCACGGGTATGACAGTTTGTTGAAGATTTTGTAGCAATGTGTGCAGAGGCTGACATCCCATTAGAAAAGTTAGCCAGGCTACATCCATTTCTCAAATACTGAACGAAATTGTCCATTGATGTGTTGCATCAATACATTTAAGGATTTTTGAATTTCATTCACGGACATTTTATTCAGTAACCCAAACAGCACACTCTCTATTTTCACCTGCGTGCCCACAACATGCGGACACAGGTCCAATGATACGATTACACAGTCGATGATAGACCTGCAGCCTAGGGTGTCCTAGTGGCAGGTGCACTGATGGAAATCGTTATGTTTGAAAATAATGTTTGTTATGGACAAACTGTGGTTCGCACAGAGGTTCAATAACATTACACCGCACGGGTTCAGGTCGGGGAGGCCGTTCCTCCCAATCACGCCCCTCCAGGTCAGAAAGTCAAAGTGTCATTGCCCACATGGGCGCTGTGGTATCCCAGTAGAAGAACTACAGAGTCATCAGCAGGGATGCTCTCCAGTACCCCTCTGATAAACTCCAAAAAGGCTGGGTACTCTGTGCTGCTGTTTGGCGCGTACGCAGAAATGACAGTCAGGACTCGTTCCCCAACCCAAACACGTAGCGAAGTGACCCTCTCGTTCACCGGGGATGACTCCAACACAGAGGCACTGAGCCACACCAGCTCACTGCCTCTCCTCTGCTGCAACTCCAGAGTAGAACAAGGTCCAGCCTCTCTTAAAGAGTTTGGTTCCAGAACCCAAACTGTGGGTCAACTTTTAGTTTAGTCGGAATGTCTCCTGCCCCACCAGCAAAGTAACATTCCATGTAGTGGAAATTCTTATATTGATTATTTTACATTTTATATTGTATTATTTTAATTACTTTTAAATAATTTTGATGTGGAAATTAATTATCTAATTGAACTTATTACTAAGCATGCATATGAATTAATTTTATGCAATAATATTCAAATTAACTTTCAATATTTATTTGTGGGGGGAAATGTGAAAAATATGATATTCAATTTGTAATAAATTATTTGAATGTAATTATTTTAGATAAGTTGGCAATATGACAGTTACGTTTAAATTTGTATTTGCTGGGAAAATAATTAAAACATTTATTTTATTATTATTTTTATTATTATTTGATTAGTACTGTAAATGTTTATGCTATAATATAAAAATGCATTTGCACAAAAAAAAACCCTCCCCACTAATAAATGCCTTACTTCTAAGGTAGCTAGTACACAGATACGCTCTCAAAATTCCCCCAGTAAATATGAATAAATTAATTTAGTACCCCAACATTTCAGGGTCAGGACATATTCATAGCTATTGCCAAATACTGATTTAAATGTTGCAACAGCTGATAATATAGGACTAATAATAGCACCCTGCCCTTAATAACAGTCTAAATTCAACATCCCAAAGTATGCTGGGGTCTCTAGGGCACAGACACTGACCATAGACTTGACACTAAAGTAACAGTATCGCATCATGAAGCCATTTATGGCGCCTCCTCTTCCATGTATGAGCTCACCTGTGGCTCAGAAGAGTATAGGAGGTCAAGGCTGCATCCTCTAGGGGGCCAGCCCTAGACATGCCCAGCCCTGCTATGTCCCCAAAGGCCCTCCTGTCAGCTGTGTGCCTCCACTATCCTGTCACTGAGTCTATATGTGTGTGTGCTGCAGAACAAGAACCAATTTGATTTGCTCCACTGGCCTGTGAAGCTTGGCTGTGAGGCAGCACCTCTCTTTATTCCCCTAATGGCTTCCCTTCCCCGCTGTTCCTTTACCCCTTCCCCAGACACCAGTTATGTGCACTCCTGTAAATATACATATACGCCACGAGCAAGCGAGGGAAAGTCGGCGATGCAAAGGCTGAAAAAAAGAAGGGTACGCATGTGGAATGAAACTTGGAAAAACTGACCTCGGTACCGAGGTCTCTTTCCATTGCTTTCATGCCGACATCCTTTAATCAGTTTAGTTTTACGTCAGTTTTACTCCAACGTTTGCTTTTCATCTGGTCAGGTATGAACACAGTCACCCAAATCACCATCAAACCTACTGGTCCAAGGCCATGCTACGTTTCCACAGTGAGAAAGTAATCAACCGACAAGCGCGTCTTCAAATTTAGCATGTATACAGTTTGCATATTGGTGCGGCATCTGCAGTGATGCGAACTCTGCATCGGTCCGTTGTGGTGAAGAGGGAGCTGAGCCAAAAGGCAAGGCTCTCAATTTACCGTTTGATCTACATTCCTACCCTCACCTATGGTCATGAGCTTCGGGTAGTGACTGAAAAAACAGGATCGTGGGTCCAAGCGGCCGAAATGAGTTTTCTGCATAGGGTGGCTGGGCTCTCCCTCAGAGATAAGGTGAGAAGCACTGTCACCCGGGAGAAACTCGTAGTACAGCCGCTGCTCCTCCGCGTTGAGAGGAGCCAGATGAGGTGGCTCGGGCATCTGGTCAGGATGCCTCACAGACGCCTCCCTGGGGAGGTGTTCAGGATAAGTGTGACCGATAGGGGGCCTCGGGGAAGACCCAGGACAAGTTGGAGAGAGTCCGTCTCTCAACTGGCCTGGGAACACTTCGGGATTCATCAGGAGGAGCTGGACAAAGTAGCCGGGGAGAGGAAGGTCTGGGTGAGTACATTTATCCAAGTCTTGCATGATAAACCGCGCCTTTAGATGACGTATATGTCGGATGTATGCGACCTGACCGTTCATACTGCAGTTGCATCACATACTGTACATCAGATTTATATCCACATACGAATGAGGCCTGCGTCGAGTTTTTTTGGCAGAGATCAAGAAAGTTAAGAGAGGCATTCAAGCGCAAATTAGCTACTATTAGAATTTTGTTTGAATTTGCTGCAACGTTGTGTTGAAGCAAACTTCCAGTGGAACAGATGTAGCCGCTTGCTCTCTCTCGCACTGCAGTACAACTGCTATTACACCTGCGCAAGCAGCATCTCTCCCCGTCCCTCCAAAAGTGATCTAAACGGTAGCCCTCGTGAGCTGAACCATATAAACGCGTGTGATGAAGAGACATGTAAATTGCATTGCATCCGACGTGCAATCGGCAGAGTGCATGGGGTGCATGCAGAGCTAACAGCATGGGTCGGCCATGTGTGACTCCCCGCTTTAAATGGCTCATAGCACGCAGGTACAATTCAATCACATATGAAATGAGTTTGCTGCAAGTAAACTTTGGAAAGGGCTTTCTTTGTCAAGTCTGACGTGTGGAGCTGAGTGTGTGTGTGTGGGGGGGGGGCATGTGGTTGCAAAATTGCAAAGGCAAGGGTGAGGGTGAGGGGGGGTGGTAGTAGTAGGCTGGCGCTAATTTAAGAGGCTTAATAATGACCCCCCACTAGTCTCTGCAGGAACCTGCCTGCATTCGCCCATCACATCACACGCATGGCCTGACATGGAAACGGGAGATGCATGTCATTTTTGACACGGCCTGGCACTTACTGGCTGCAGGGGGAAAACTTGGGCATGCATTTCTGGCTGCGCTACCTGCTTGTTTCAAGCGGGAAGAAAGGAAGATGTCAAGGCTCAGTGATTTCTTCGAGGGTTTTTTTTTTTCTCCCATCCTCCACCGTGCTTCAATGGATCAATGTCATCTTCCTTTGAGAAATAAGAAAACAGAGATGAATATTCAGAGCAATCACTGTAACCAATGTTACTTCTTTAAAATTTATGTTTGTTAAAAAGGGAATTTTCCACCACTATGCCATAATTAGTTCTTACACACTTTAATTGAACCACGAATCGGCACAGTAATCGACTAATCGTAATCAATTGGGGCAAAATTAAGTGCACCAATGGCATCAACCAGCAGAGGTGCTTTAGAGCCAAACTCCGATCACATCGCCTTTAAAAAGCCGGGGTTTCCTGTCAACCCTCCAGTTTTGCAACCTCTGAGGTTAGGGAATAATATTAAGCAAATGTCGCTGTCCAACAAATATTTTAGGCACACCATTAAACGCATTCCTGTGTAACTAGCCAGTGCACCTAATTGTTGTTTTTAAAAATCATTGAAGACATATGTGGTATTATTATTCCATCTTACAAAAAGAACTAAATCATTAAGAGTCCAACAATAACTCGATAGGGCAATTTCAGTAGAAATTGGGCGTGAATGCTGAAACGCTCAACTGAAATGTAGAATGAATGTTGAAATATCCAAGAAATGTGTTCAAATCTATTCACAGAGGATTGAACTAGCAACCATCTGACTGGGAGATGACCACTCTACGGCCTGAGCCGTGCCGCCGTGCACAGAATAAGCAGAATGTTACATGTAATGTGAAATGTTCAATAAATATCCCCCAATAGGGGGCAATTTTAAAATTGTCCATTCATTTTCAATGGGAATTATGGAAAATGTGGAAATACTATACAGCCTACATGCCAGAATGAGCTGAACAATTTGATTTTGGAATGGTTTGAAGCGGTTGAGAAATGTGGGAGAAGTTAGTATACAAAAAACGGCAGAATTTGGAGAAAAAAAATTGAGAATGAGTAAAGAGCAACCCAGAGAGAACCAATCAACCACCTGAGGCTTGTCACCCAGTAGAATAAGTGGAATGTTACCGTCATGAAAAATGTAAAAAAAAATTAAAAATCACCTTTAGGGGGTCACCGTTTAATTTGTCCATTCGATTTTAGTAGATGAGCAGAATTTCAAATGTTGGAAAGTAAAAATGTACAATGAATGATGAAATGTAAATAAGTTGAATGACTACAGCAGGACGAAGGATCGAACCAGCAACCACCGGGCTGAGAAACCACCACCCATGTCACATTATAGCAGTGGTTCTCAATTATTTTCTGTCATGCCCCCCTACGGTACAGAAATGTTTTCACACTCCCCCGATTTTAAAAACCGTGGAGAAACTGATAACATCTATTCATTCATCCTCACCGTACAGGCTGAACTCTGAAACTGAAACCAGCGAAATGCAACAAAATGGAGCGCAGTGAAGCATACAAGTGTATTCAAGAGTCAAATTCTATGCTGAGTACGGCAAATTCATACATGTTGGCAGGTCTGAACTAATACTGAAAGTCCTGCCTGCCTCTCACACCCACCTGGCAATTCACCGCGACTCCACCCTGAGCGGGGCCCGCCCCACTATTTGAGAAGCACTGCCCTCTAGAATGAGCAGAATGTGACAGTAATCGAAAATGTTAGATGACTTTCCACCAGTAGGGGGCACCAACCATATTGCCCATTCATTTTTAATGGGAAATTTGTCACACAAAATATTAAATTACAGTAAAACGTGGCAATTTAAAAAAGAAAATGTGGGAGGAGTAAAAAATGAGGTGCAAGAAGAAGTCATAGAGAAATAAATAGATGAAAATTGTGTGAATGCTTCTCAGCATTCCACAATAAGACATTCATGTCCTTGATGTTAGTATGCAAATGTCTGACTTCTGTAGATACTTTGTAAAGCTGCAAACTTTGACACACGTATTAGTTTGCAGCAAAGGTGTTTTTTGACAATTAATTCGAAGGAAAATACCACAAACAAGCTTGATTTGATTTCATGACTTAAGTCAGCAGGTCAAGCTTGTTAGTTCCTCTTTCAGGGAAAAATCCTGAGGTTCATTGCCAAAAAAAAAGAAAAGTGTCCCCTTTGCTTTGCCTCTTGATGCAACAGTCCTGATAATGCAAGTGGCAAGGTGTGTCCGCCGCCCAAAAAAGATTCGCTTGAGAATCTCCCTCAGTCTTCCCTTGGTTTATCTCCCTTTCTATGGTCTCCCTGTCTTTAACTCATGTAGAATCATGCTTCCCATTCAGGGCCTCCGTGCGTCCAGTCATTTACATTTCACTGCGTTTAAAGCCGAACTAAATGGGATCTGAAAGCGTGGCATCACACTGACTGTCAGGAGAGGCAGGTCTGGTGATTTCATTTAAATTTGTCGCTTTTTTTTTTTTTTTACACAGTTCAGCCGGGGGTGGGGGGGTTCTGAAAAGGTCCCTCTTTGCAATGATTTGGGGCATAAATGTGTAAATGTGAGTTGAAGCTTATGGATAAAAACCAAAGGAATACTCCGGACGGCGGATTTTTCGCAATCGCTTGTACTGTCGATAGAGGTGTAACGCCATAATCACGGTTCAGCACGGACCACGGATACAGTTGTGGATCGTTTCATTCTCAACACAGGTTGGGAACAAGATGCAAAACATAAAAGTCTTGATTAAATGCAAACTGCAAACAGGTAAAGTACAAATGATTAAAAAACAACACCTCGCTTCACTCCATCGTGTGTTTTCAAAAATTAGTTAATAAATAAATAGGCATATTTAAGCTAATTGTACACATTCTTGGCCTCATTTAAGCATTTTCTAGCATAAAAGTGGTTAAATGAATGAAAATATAAATACAGTATACAGTAAGGCACTGATGGGCGATGAAATGTAGTATTCTACACTGGTCACTAGGTGTCACTAGTAACACACACCAGACCTAAACACCAGAATAACAGGCTTTTATTGCAGGCACAGGCACAATAACAACATACTAATAATTATAATTATAATCATAATCTAATCATTATTTTTTTTATTATTATATTATATTCATGATATTTTATATTAGATTATTATAATTTTATTGTTATGGGTGGTAGTCCCACTGTTTCAACTATTGTGGGATCACACTCTAAGCCTTCCTAGTCAGGTCTATTCAGGGGTTAGTTGAATCTCAGATTCAGGAGGAGCAGTGTGCTTTTCGTCCTGGTTGTGGAACTGTGGACTAGCACTACACTCTTGGCAAGGTCCTTGAGGGTGCATGGGAGTTTGCCCAACCAGTCTACATGTGTCTGTGGACCTGGAGAAGACATTCGACCGTGTTCCTCAAGGAATTCTGTTGGAGTACTACGGGAATATGAGGTACCGGGCCACCTAATTCAGGCGGTCTGTTCGCTGTAAGACCGGTGTCAGTGTTTGGTTCGCATTGCGGGCAATAAGTCGGACTGTTTCCAGTAAAGGTGGACTCCGCCAGGGCTGCCGTTTGTCACCGATTCTGTTGATTACTTTTATGAACAGAATTTCTCGGCGCAGACAGGGCGTTGAAATGTTCTGGTTTGGTGTCTGCAAGATTGGGCCTCTGCTTTTTGCAGAAGATGTGGTCCTTCTGGCTTCACGGAGCCGTGACCATCAACTCTCGCTGGATCGGTTCACAGAAGACTGTAAAGCAGCCGGGATGAGAATGAGCACCTCCAAGTTCGAGGCCATGGTTCTCGCCCTGAAAAGGGTGACGTGCCATCTCGGTTCGGGGATGAGATCCGAGCGAGCACGCCAAAGTAAACACCATGCTATTATTTACACCCAAAACTGTGCAGTGAACATTAAATTAAACAAATAAAACTTACAGGACGCAGGCAGGTCTGACTTGTGCCTGGGTCTTCTTTTGTGAAGGCCTCCAGGGTTTCGGTGGAGTTTGGCGAAGTACGACAATGTGGTATTTTACCCACCAGCAAGCTGGCACGCCGGTGTCTGTGGCGCAAAACTTTGCTGAGCTCCTCAAAATAACGTCGAACCAATCATGGAACCATGACAATGGAAAACAAAAGCTCTGAAAGCCAGCTCCAAAAAAGCTCCGAAAAGGGGCCAGTGAGGTAATGTGGCAGTGTGTAAACAAAGATGCCAGAAAAGTTGAGCGGCAATGACACTGAAAGGCGAGCGATCACACATGCTGGCATCGATAGGCTTGGCCTGTAACAAGCTATTGTCAATTGACTCCACATTTTACAGACTATTTTTCATTGTCACGGTAATAAGGGACAAAGTGCGCCCCTTGTCAACTCAATACAGGACGCGTACTTTTATCTGGTCGCACATACAAGAGTAGATGAAAAATTTACCTGCAATGTCTCAAATTTTTGTCGCAAAATGTGACCATTTAGTCGCAGTCTGGAGCCCTGTTACGGAACAGATGTGGATGTTCTGTACCGAAAAATGTGATGACAAATACATGTAACATTACACCACTAATTTTCAGCCATCTAAAAACAAGACTCAATGCAGCAGGTGCTTCAAAACAGCAGAGTGCCATGGTGCCCAATCGACGGGCTGCAAAAAACTTTCAAAAACAATGACTAAAAAAGTAAAGACAGTTTCATAAATAACTACATACATATATATATATGCAAATACAGAGCAATTTTGGAAATAAGGGTGATTATTTATTTAAAAAATAGCATACAAAGACATTTCTTCTCCTCTATCGTCGGTCATGCTCATCGCTTTCATGCCAGGTTCTTTGACGAGCATTCTTGTAGTAGTTCCTGATTAAAACAGAGTGCTTTAATCAGACAACTTCAGGTAAGAACCAAACATCCAAAACATATGTTTTAGTCTTTGATATATTAAAATAATGTTCTTCTTTCATCAAATATGCTTCGGTACAGTGTATTGAAAAATCCTTCTTGTCTTCAAGAAACTTCAGCTTTGGAATTCTGTGGATTACACTCACAATCCACCCCACAACCTTTCCAACTCTATAATCCTAAAAAGGAAAGCATGCAAGGTTCCTTTTTATAATCAGGACCGGAATAGATAAACAATAATAAAACATTTCCGCAAATGAAAACAAGACCAATGACGTACAGAGGGGGGCTTACCCTTTATAAGCCAGACGCCTCAACAACCCTGTCTCCGTTTGTTTGGAGCGGCTTTGCTATTGTTACTGTTTTTTAAATCCCAGAGAAGTAAATTTATTTGAATGGATTAAAGAAACGGTGATTTTTCCACTTCAAACACATTTTGGGTGATAAAATGACTGCAGCTCAGAACGAGAGGGGTTCATTGTCCCCTGCAACCCCCATCCCCCCCACCCCTCTCCCTGCACCAAAATGTTTTTTTTTTTTATCCCATTCTGTTCAAAATGTACCTTTTCTTTTCAGGTTTTATGTGTTTATGTCACTGAATGCGTTACTTGAATGGGAGCTGGTTTGGATCATCTCAGAGCCCACCTCCTTAGTTATCCAGTCGGACAGTGTCAGTCTTTTTAATGCTAATGCTAAAAACAATGCTAACAACATAAAAACATGATTGATGTTTCACATAAGAACCACAGATTGTGGTAATGTGCATGCATCTCAAAATGTTGCCAACTTTCAAAGAAACGGACATAATGACGGGCCAGCCATTTTTGGCTAAAAACAGAGATTTTACTGTCCAATGTTTGACATAAGATCTGTATGTTACCAACTTTCAAACAAATCAATAATGTGTCAGCTACTGTTGGACTCCAGATCTTAAGATAGAGGTAATGCAGGTTCAGAAACGTTGGCAACAAGAACATCTCAGCCGTCTTTGAGCTCCCATTTGTTAATGCTAATCACAGGCAAACGTGCTATACTCCTCATATTGTCAGTTGTAAGACACGAAACCTGTCAACTGCAGTAACATCTGTTTCAAAATGTTGCTAAAACAAATCAAGGCACCCATGTGTCAGCCGACTTTGGACTCGGACTGCTTTTATGCTAAAACAAGGCTAACAACAGAGATCATACTATCCAATGTTTAACATGAGAGCTGGAGAGGGTGGTAATGCGTGTTTTGAAATGTTGCCAATTTTCAAACGAATCTATAATATGTCCCTGTTGGTGACATGCTAATGCTAACAACAACGCTGTTTCAGTCAGAAATGTTGGCAACTTTCAAACAAATCAAGAAGATGGCAGCCATCTTTGAACTCTGGACGTTAATGCTAGTAACAGAGAAACGTGCTTGACTCGTCATACTGTCGGATGTTCGACACAAGATCTATAGTCGGCAGTGACATGTTTCAACATGTTGCCAAAACAAATCAAGACAACCACGTCTCAGCTGACTTTGGACTCAAAATGCTAATGCTAAAAACAACGCTAACAACAGATCATAGTGTTCAATGTATGACATGAGATATGTAGATGGTGGTAATGTGTGTTTCGAAATATTGCCAACTTTCAAACAAATCAAGAATGGCTAATGGTGAAAACAACGCAAATAACAAAGAAACGCACTTGACTCCTCATATTGTACGACACAAGACCTATGGATGGCGGTGAACCATGTTTTAAAATGTTGCCAAAACAATTCAAGACAACCACGTGTCAGCCGACTTTGGACTGGGAATGCTCATGCTAGAAGCAACAGTCACAATAAGAACGTGTCGCTCATCACTGGAGTTTTTGGACTTTTTGCTAATGCGAAAAACATTGGTAATGTTCAACATGAGATATCTAAATGGCAGTAATGCACATTTCAAAACAATGCCAACTTTCTTTCTGGAATTTCCCCTAGTGGGACTAATAAAGGCATATCTGATCTTTCAAAACAAATCAAGGATGTGTCAGCTATCTTTGTACTCACAATGCTAATGCTAAAAACAACACGAGAGAAACGTTCATTCGGATGTATCCGTGTTTGGAGTTCATTTCAAAATGTTTCCAACAAGTCAAGAACATGTCAGCCATCTTTTGAATCTGATAATGCTACAAACAACTCTAACAGCAAAGAACCCTTTCCTTATTTTGTGTGTCGAAAACTCAACACAACACAACCCTTCACAACATGATTTGTACATTCTGTTTAGTCGTCAACGGTCAAGTCAGAAATCCATCCAATCGTCGTACGGCCGGTCAAGAAATGCCCAGTGTTGTAAAAATAAAATGAAAATAAATGTTGCGAAAAGCGGAACACAATCCTTTGTTTGCTGAACTGAGGTTTCACAAGTCATGCTGGGGATGTGCGGACATCTTCCGTGACGTCATGCATTGCAGAGGTTCAAAAGTCCAAGGTTTTGTGGTGTTCCAGATCATTTAGGCCCAATTCGTACAACACGTAGGGACACCACAGAATTGGGCCAACTGGTGTTGGTGTTAGTCCTGGTTGTTTAGGATGAACACACAGTAGTTGTGAAGCACCTCTTATGCTACTGTAAGCACTCGTGCCCTCTTATGAGTAATTAAACATGAATGCCTCAAATAGAGCAAGAGGAAAAGAAAGTGTGAGAGAGAGGCTAAAAAGAGCGGCATTTATAAATACATATAAGCCTCGGCTGGCAAAGTGGGTTTGGAAATCTCATCAAGTCGGCGGCAAAACGGGCCCCTTTGTAATTAAGAAGAAATGAAAACTGCTTATCGCTTACCAAGTTACTTTGCCCGCCATTTGTGCTGCCTTCAGAGGGATTAATCAGCGGGCTATTGACATTACATTGTTTCACAATTATCATTCATACGATGGTATGGTAATTGGGAATATTTCATTAAGGAATTACAGCGCCCACATGTAATTTTCCACCGGAGTGAAGATACGCAAATACAAACATTAATCACAGGCCGGAAATAACAGAAAAATATTTCATCTGCTGACGCAACACAATGCTGATAAATAAGTAGAAGGGTAAATTAGGATCCCGCTTCTGTCGCCAGGATAATCATTCATTTATACAAATGCAGATAAATCTTATGGAACATATTGATTAGTACTTAAAGAACGGCATTACATGAAATACTGTACCTGCAAGATGAAAATATGTATGAAAGGCAGTAGCTTGGGAGTTCTCCTTAAACTTGTTGTCGCCAAGAAAATCAACCCAATTAAAACACTTTTTTGTCCTGTTTACAGTTAGATTGGAAACCCCGCTTCCCCTCCCTTGTGGTCTTTTTCCAATATCCTCCTTTGAAAACAACATGTCACCGTTCTAATGACCTGAGGCGCTTGATAAAGGAAGAGTTTGCCTAATGCTTCCATAAACATGTTAGGCAAAGTCCAGCAGGATGTAATGGTGTCTAATTACACAGCATTGATTTCCTACTCACGACCTAACGCACCCACCCACCACCACCCTGCGGTCAGTTTGCCCGGGTCAGTTTGTGGCAGAGACAATGGAAAGTATTGGAATGAGGTAATTAGTCAAAGTCCATGATGGTCCTCGGAGGCTAATACCTGGAACTTCTTGATCCCGGATCCCTGACACGTGTCTCTGGAGACAATACAGCAACGAAAGCTGTCTTGGCTGAGAATTTTGTTTTAAACTCTTCTTTTCACTTTTTAAACGAGTAATACAATAAATAGTTATGTAACGCTATTGTTATGAGCCAGGGATAAAACAAAGAAATGAAAACACTGTACAAAACACACGAAATAAATACTGACTCACCATCAAGGCGAGGCTGGAGTTTGTTTTCGAGAGAGACGATGATGATAGTTTGGTTTGATGTGAGTGAGTGATGGGCCCAACGTGTTTTTACCATCCATTGTTTAGCCAGTACCAAAAATATGACACATTCTCCAAACCTGCAGAGATCTTCACAAGGATCGTCTATCCTATATATATCTTTTGAAAGTGTTAGTTGGAGGTGAAATAGAAATTCCATGGTTGTAATTGTTATTGAGGTACAGTAATCCCTCACAACGTCACGCTTTGAATTGCAAAGCTTCACTTCATCATGGTTTTTCAAAAATATATTAACCTATACATCATGCTGTTTCATGGTTGAACATTGCCTATTATTAGTTTTAAAAAAATGCATATTTAAGCAAATATTTTGCTTAAATTAAGCATTTTCAAGCTTACAAATGGCTAAATGAACTCAAATACAAATATACGTAAGGCATTCAGAAGACGCATTCAAAGACATTGTGATCATATGTAGTACACTCCACTGGCCCCTAGGTGTCAGTAATGTTACTGTAATGTTCGTGAGATGCGCAAGCAACAGACTTGATCACCGAAACAACGGGCTTTTATTGCAGGTTTGAATTATCATACAGCAATCACAATAATCCCTAGCACGAGCTACTGTTATGACCGTAACCCTCCCAAGCACTCAACTCTGAACCCTTGACATCACTTGATATCTGCTATATTGGGTAATATGAGTGTAAAGATGACTATAGTGGTGTTATTTCATGTCTAGAGGGCTCTAATGGTGTTACAAACCCTATTTAGAAGGCTATAACTCTAAGTATTCCATTTATAAGTAAGGAATCCTACTTAGCAGAAATTCACTTATCACGGTCAGTTCTGGAACTAATTGACTGAGATAAATAAGGGTTAACTGTACAGTAGGGGTGTCACGAGACACCCAACTCACGAGACGAGACGATGCATCACATTGGATCCACAAGGGGACTCCACAACGAGACAAGATATTAACATTCATTTGAACAAATTCAGCATACTGGGTCATTTGTGTGGACTCACTTTTTGTTTGGCGCATTAGCACGGCAGCGATATGCCAGTCATCTGAATGCCAACGCTAAAAACCACGCTAACAACAAATACTGTAAATGTGCTCGACTTTGACACAGCAACTGTAAATGGTAGTAATGTACCTTTCAAAATGTTGCTAACTTTATTTTTTTATTGCACCTGAATGTTTTTTGCCCGTTGGTTGGGGACCAAGCCTTTAGAGTTTTAAAGAAAAGGAAAAACAATGGAAAACCCAGCAGGGCGGATATCCCCCCCCCCCCCTCCCATGCCTTTCTTTTCTTTTTATCAGGTTACATGACTGGAGGCTTCATTAATCACCACCTCGACAGCCTCTGCCGGGGTGGGGCTGGGGGGGCTAACTGCATTTGGCCCAATTAGGCGCCGCAGAGACAATAGGAACGGCAAGTTGTGCCTTCCATGTCACGAGCCAAGCTTTGCCTCCCTGTCATTACCTACAGAAAAGGAAAGGGAAAAAAAAATTAACCCCTACCAGCATCCCCCTGCTTTCCCTCCATTGATCCGAGGCTTTTGTGGCGTCCCTGGAGCGTGGCGCACAATTAAAGATATTATTACATCTGCATTGATTTCTTTTAACAGAGCGGGAGTGTCTCCAAGCAATTAAAAAAAATTACAGTTAGGAAGTGGGCCAATTAAAAAGCCCCTGGCCCTTGGGGGTGGCAGTCCTGCTGGTGGTGACGGAAAGGAAAGGCTATGAAAATGTTGTCCCGGACAATTTGTGGACATTTTCTTTAATTCATATGTTTTTTAAAATCGGAATAAAATCAAACCTACATGTCCAATATAGCATTTTTATCAGCAGATTTGTTCACAAAAATGCTACTGACCCTGGTTGTGCTGCAGTCAGAATGGTTACTAGTTACTAGTTATCAATCATTAAGGATTATATTGAAGCAGAGGCGCTGCTGATTCAGTCTCAACTAGCTTGGTGTCTAAAGAAGCCTAACAGAGTATTTCTAATAGTTACAGTGGGGAAAAATGCTTTGCAATACAGGCAAATACAACAAATAGGTGTCTTGTTGGACATACAGTAAATGCTGCAATTATTGCTGCTCTTCAATTAACCGCAGAGTCTCCTATAGTCGCCTGGTGAATGGTCTCCAAAAGTAAATAACCCTCGAGGTCTCGAATTGTCCCTGGGTCAAAAAACATCAGCGTTGTCTGTGGCCATAGGAAACTTATGATGTCGTTTTTATAAATTCCACAAGATTGCAGTCGCTGCATTTGAAGTATTAGCATCCAACTGTATTATCGACCTCTGCATGTGCTTTAAAATGATGGTGTTGATTGTGCTACTAATGATTGTGCTACTCAGTTGTTGGTGTGATATTCCGTATTGTTGTTTACAGTGAAGTCATTGGCGGTACTAATTAGGGGTGTCACCAGACACCTAACTCACGAGACGGGATGATGCACCACGTTGGGTTCACGAGATGAGACGAGATTTTTAAGAAAAGTACAATGAAAAAATATGACTGAACAAACTTTTTTATTTAACTGAGTCAAAAAACAATGAAGGTTCGGTTTGAAATATTTATTATCCCACAAACCGACGCTCAAAGATATTATTGTCAACATTTTTTGAGACCAAATAAACCACTGTTATGATACTATATAATAATAATAAATAATAATAATATAGCTCACTGTTTTTCTCTCGTCTTTGTCTATTTACGTCAGGGCTGTCTAGCTGTCCTTTGACAGTTATAACTAAAAATAACAATTTCTAATTTAAAAAAAACAAGATACATACATTTAAAGACAAATCTTTGTTTGTATTAATTACTACTATCAAAGTTTTTTTTAGCTTTTTCTAGTTACATTATGCGGCCACACGATGGCCGAGTGGTTAGCATGTTGGCCACACAGTCAGGAGATCGGGAAGATCTGGGTATGAATCTCCTTTGGGCATCTCTGTGTGGAGTTTGCATGTTCTCCCCGTGCGTTTCTCTCCGTGGGTTTTCTCCGGGTACTCCGTTTTCCTCCAACATTTCAAAAACATGTTAGGTTAATTGGTGGCTCTAAATTGTCCGTAGGTATGAATGTGAGTGTGAATGTTTGTTTGTCTATATGTGCCCTGCGATTGACTGGCGATCAGTTCAGGGTGTACCCTGCCTCTCGCCCGAAGTCAGCTGGGCTATGCGCCAGCATACCTGCGACCCAAGTGAGAATAAGTGGCATAGAAAATAAATGGATGGATCCTTACATTATGTCTTTTGCTCTATTTTTTCACTTTTGCTGGGTTTTTGTTGAGCCACGTTCCACAGACGGCCCCTGCGTGTTTTGCCATGAAGGTGAGTATGTCCAAACTCTGCCTTCTTGGCAATGTTGGTCAGGGGCTGGGTTGCATAATGGAGGGTTTTTTACAGCTTTCAGACACGCATTGCACGGCGCAGAGGTGGGGCTCACTCCCACGCACCTGCTTGGCGGATGCTTCACCTTTGTTGATGGCTTGTATTTAATTACTGAATAAATGCATGATGTAAGAAACACTTAAATGTGCACCCTTACTTGCTAAATATAGCGACTATGTCTCTAAATTGTCAACATGGATCTCTTCTATGTGTGAGGTGTGTTATGAAACAGAACCGGTGCTTGAAAGCTGGCTCTTAGTCAAATGCAATGAGCATCAGTAGAAGCGCTCTGTGATTAAGTGTGCGGACAAGTGCGAACATCTACGTGGTTGATCTAACAAATCTTTCAGTAAAATTGATCAAATTTAGAATTACTACAGCTTCTGCTTGGACATCAACAAATAACAAGCAGCTGTTTAACTCCAATGGACTGTTTAACTCCAACAGTCACACGTCACTCGCTGACGCTGTGAACACCAAGGTAGCCAGGTGTGCCTAAAGCACTTACTACTTACTGTGTGCTTTGAATCATGCCGCACACACTGCTACTTCCATATTACTGCATTATCATTCATAGTAGCAATGCCACAGTTCACAGTCTGATTGGCTTCTGGCTGTCCTGTTCTCACAATACAGCTTTTCTCCAAATCTCGTCACATTTTCATCCGTAGTGTTAATGCTAGCTGAGCAGTTTGCTTCTTACCGACATTACAACATTGGTTCAGTTTCTGCAGTGTTGTGTAATACAGTTGTTAATAAATGACCATGGGTGAAATTAGAAATTTAGAAATTATTACATACATCGTTAAAAGTTAGGTTTTTATTTAAAAATTAAGTTTTCAACAACTTTCAACAAGAAGCCTCTCTCCAGTTTTCTCCTGCTTCGTTTTGTGGTTTAGGTAAATAAATGTCCCGGCCATGAGTTCCACATTTACGTAGGAAATACATAGGAATTCACCCGAATTTCCTTCAGAATGAATAAAGCCTAAACATAGGTAGGGATGAGTTCCACAAAACACATTAAACAGCACCACATGCAGTCTACTTGCTGTAACCAAACTGCACCCACGAGAAGGCCATTATTGCACTTATCCAAGACCCGAGTTTTCCATTTGGTCACACTGCTTGCTCCTGAATAGTCACCTCTCGGGAGATTAACCCTTTCATTAAAAATGCCTGACCGGGGTCAACCTATTGCCTGGCTCTGCAGTCGCTGCACCTTGCTTTGATCTATCAGCTATGGAGACATTATTAGCAAACTCTTAAGTCAGACCATGTGATTTGTTGTTTTGTAAAATTGGTAGAAATTATTCATAATCCTATTAGGTAGCCGAGGGGGTAACCCCGCATAAAATATGAGACTTTTTGTTGAACTTGTGGGAAAAGTTAGAAATCTGGGCCATAATCCTCTCAAGCGAGCGCTGATATCTGCTTCTTAGATGTATTCGGTAAAATTTTATCCATATTTATCTATCACTATTGCAAGGAATGGTTGTTACGTTACAGGCCGCATGCATTGTCGAGAAATCTAATGTATAACTGGGGGGGGTAAGAGGAGAGGAATCACAATTTTTACACCTCCCGTCTCCCTTTCAGGGGCCAGCATTTTGCAGAACAAAAGTCAATGTCTCAGCCCAAATCTCGTGTGACAATGCGTAGCAGCCCGTGCTATTTTGGGCTCTTTGTGGTGCCAATCTCCTATCTCTGCCGTGACATTTTTTCCAAAGAAAGAGTAGATTTCCTAGAGACTCTGCCCTTTGCAACTTCCACAATGTATTCTTGCGCATAGACTTAAAAAAAAAACGGGCCCTCCTCCCCGCTCTTAATACCGTCGCTCACTGCAGTGACCAGAGAAAGGGGAAATTAAGACAGCGTATCAGGCTCTAAGAGTCCCAATCTTTTAGCTGGTGGAGTGAAAAGACCTTATGCAGATGCTTAATTCCTGTTTTCACCATTGGTACAAAAAGGTGGGAAAATTTTGTCCTCTGACTAAACTGTATACAAGTGGAAGGAATCCAAACAGAATCACCTTTCCTTATTTTTTATGACCTTTCTCACAGGAATATGCAGAGGTGCGGACTCGAGTGGCAATTTTGATGTCTTTGGATTCAACCTGACAGTATCATCAAAGACTCGACTCGGACTTTGACATTAATGACTCGGGTTGATTCGGACTTTAGTCTGATGACTTGAAAATTCTTGAGATTTTCAGTGAGTGCGTTGAGGAAAATGTGTCCCCCTTCAAAGTATTCAACTAACGCAACTCTTGTTATATCATTTCCAGCAAGAAAACACATTTTCCCACAGAATCTGGTGCATTGAATGCATCTATTAATGTCCACTACGGTCCTTTAGGGTGTGGCTTACGTTTCTGTGTGCGTCACACTGCTAGAGAGTGGTAGAAAGTTATTCACATGCACGAACGCCTTCAGGAGTTCATTTGCTGTACTGGTGGGCACTGACTAAATCCTGACAATCTTGCTACACTGATATTATTTTATTTAAAAAAAAAATAAAACTATTAAAAATAAATTCATTATAATTGTCAAATTTAATAGATTGGTACATTGTTAAAATGGCCTTTTTGTTTGGTACACACTAAACAGTGCTTATGACTTGTAAGACTCGAAAATTTCAAGCCTATGACTTGGGACTTGACTCTGTCTTGCCTTGAGACTCGACTTGGACTTGCACGTTTTTACTTGAGACCTGACTCGAGAATTGGGAATTAAAGACTTCTGGTAATATGTGTCCTGACAGCCTGTTTATGAGCACAAAACGAGAAAAATCTATCACCTCTCTCACTTGCTCCACTTTTGAGAAGAGGTGCTTTTGTAGTTCTGGGTTTTCATGATGTCCTGATGTCAGCTGGAAGAGGCCATCCAGTTTGTTTAGAAAAAAAAAAAAAGAAGCAGGCTTCACTAAACATCTTAAAGTAGGTTGGTCAGCCACGGATGATCAGTTTGATGGTGTTTTTCTTCAACAAACAGGCCAACCTAGCAAGATGTTGCTGTTGTTAAAATGTGTCTTTGAATGTTAGCACTTTAGCTCCCATAGCTACGCTGGTGTTGATGACGTTTGTGTCGCACTCCTTAATGTTACATCGTTGAATGTGATAAATGACATCTATTATTTTGTAAAAGTGCAAAGTTACAATGTGAATGTAAAAAGTGGTTAAAGTGTCCAATACTGGAGGACAAACGCAGCTCATTAGCATTAAAGCGACACACACACAAAATGGCGTGTTCCCAGTAGGGCTTACTAAAAGCACTTTTAAATTGTCTAAATTCTAACTTCAAGGCAAAATTTTGGGCAACTACCCTATTGTGAGACCTCTGAGACATATTTTAAATGCTACAAAAATAGCACAATATGGGACCTAGAATCATTCAACAGAAAAGACTTGGCAGCATGCTCTTAAGGTCCACATTCTAAATGTACTTCGGCTTCGCATTAATTTGCAGCGGTGTCTCTTCCAGTTGGGGGAAAAAAAGATGAGTGGTCCTAAATAATGCGGGTCTAATTGGCTATGTTGCGCACTTAATTTCCATAAACATCCCAGGAGACTGTCACCTCACTTTTGGGAGGACAAGGTGCTGCAGCTGGAGTCATCTACGTCGTCAAGACGGTTGTTCATCAGGAAACGCACTATCGCCTGCCTCTCCAAAAGGGCAGAGGTCAAGGAGGCGGGGCCAACACCATGGCTACTCTAATATAATGGTTGGAGTGTAAATTGCTGCTGAAAAAATTGGAAATTCAGCGAGTCCAAAGGGTATAATGAAGTGTCTCTTTGTGTACTCCGAAGAAACCCAATGCTTATGTACTTTCAGATCTACACCGCGGTATGAAGAAACACTTTGGTAATAACATACATTTACGTTAAAATAGAACTACTAAATTTAGAATAGAAAAGTTTTTCATTGCCTTTGTCGCCAAACTGCTTTCTCATTTGGGCTTCGAAATAGGTTTTCCAACCAGAGTCTCGGTTCAGTTTGAGGTTTCTCTCTTATAGCAGATTTTTCCTTGACTCCATCAACAAAGTGCCTGCTCTCGTGGGGTTAGGTTTTACACACAATTACTCAATTCTGTTTGCCGTACCTTCTTTGTAGAGAGATTTTCATTGCCTCCATTGCCAAAGCGCCTGCTCATTTGGGCTTAAGAATTAGGTTTCCCAAACTAAGTTTCCGTTCTCTTTGAGGTTTTTTTGTTGGGAGTTTTTCATTGCCTCTGTCGTTGAAGTCCTTGCTAACGTGGGCTTCAGAAGATGGTTTATCATAGTGTCGAGTCTCGGTTCTGCATGAGGTTTCTTTCTTAAAGCATGGTTTTCCTTGCCTTCATCGCAGAACTGCTTGCTTATGTGGAGTTCAAAAGTAGGTGTTCCACACTGAGTTTTGGTTCTGTTTGAGGTTTTCCATGCCAAGTCTCGGTTCTGTTTGAGGTTTCTTTGTTACAGGGGGTTTTTCCTAGCCTCTGTCACCAAAGTGATTGCTCATGTGGGGTTCAGAAATACTGTAGGTTTTCCAAACAGTCTCAGTTCTGTTTGAGGTTTTTTTCATTAAAAGGAGGTTTTTCTTTACCTTCAGCGCCAAAATGCTTGCTCATTTGGGGTTCAGATGTACGTTTTCCACAGTGAGGCTTGGTTCTGTTCGAGGATTCCTCTTTGTAGAGAGTTTTTCCATTTCCTTCGTCACCAAAGTGCTTGCTCATGTGGGGTTCAGAAGTAGGTTTTCCACACCGAATCTCGGATTTGCACTAGGATTCTTCCTTAGAGTGTTTCCTTGCCTCTGTTACCAAAGAGCTTGGCCATGTGGGGTTCATTAGTTTGTCTTTAAATGTGCACTTCCTATGAATGGTAACTCACACACACAGATTTTTACACATTAAAGTATCCCAGACAGAAGTCGAGAAAGCTGGCCATATATTATGTGTGTGTCCTGTATATGATGTCTCCAGAAAGCTGGCACATCCTAACTAAACTGTCTATATTTATTGAGTTGGAAGAGAACATACTATCCCCCCCAGTGGTCTACTTAAGTGGCTCACGCCGACATTCATAGCACGGTGCTACCAAGTGTCTTTTATGGGCAACAATTGAACATAATGGTCAAATAAATACTGGAGTAAAAAACTGCAACGGGATTGTGGTTTTGTTGGGATATTTTCTTTGGGTCGCATGTACAGTACATCTTGTTCTACAGTATCTTCGCTTTTAAATGGTAAATAGAGCCAGAATGGTTACTTGCATCCTCAGGACATATTCCAGGTATATCATTATACCTAATTATTCTCAAACCCACTCTCTACAAGAGAACTTGGCTTCTATCAATATTGTGTATACTGTATGCCCACCTTTGACTCAGGTCACGACACAGTAAAATTACTTGACTGTATATTATTATATCTTTTTAATTACACCCATCCATCCATTGTCTATGCCGTTTATTCTAATTAGGGTCGCGGGGGTATGCTGGAGCCTATCCCAGCTGACTTCGGGCGAGAGTCGGGGTACACCCTGGACTGGTCACCAGCCAATGGCAGGGCACATATAGACAAACAACCATTCACACTCACATTCATACCTATGGACAATTTAGAGTCGCCAATTAACCTAACATGCATGTTTTTGGAATGTGGGAGGAAACCGGAGTACCCGGAGAAAACCCACACACGCACGGGGAGAACATGCAAACTCCACACAGAAATTCGAACCCTGACTGTGTGGCCAAAATGTGACAGACAGGCAAAGCGTGTAAACAAAGATGCAAGAAACAATCGATCGGTAATAGGTTTGGTAAGGGAGTGATCAAACACGCCGCCAATGGTTGGCATAGCCTGTGGCAAGCTCAATACGAGACACTTCATTTTGTTGGCAACCCTATGTGACATAGAAGACATGTAGGATTTGCCGCCGCACACCGATCGGCTTTGAAAGCCGTTACCCCGATGACATTTTTTACAGAAATTGGAAGATATTGATCAGTAGCCGATCGATCGGAACATCCCTAATGTATAGTTTTATTTTCAATTTCATTTAAAATAACATTTTTCAATGTACTTACCTATAATATATACCTATAATGTATTCCTATAATTTCTTTTTTTTTGCTTTATTTATAATAAAAGCTGGAATTAAATAAGTGTATTACCACTAGTGCTTGTTTACAAAGGAGGTACCACTCAACTTTTGCAGGTTAATGCAGGTAAACAACGGTCATCGGCATGTAGGCATGTAGATTAAGTTCCTTCAGACTGCTTTTAGTCTCAAGAGAATACGAGTGTTGACTGGCAATTTAAAAGCTGTCATAGTGGGATAAAGATTTATCAAGGCCACAGTAGTGACACTGTACTAATAATACTGGCCTGCTTTTGCTTGGTATGAATAAGAGCGCTGACCCCTGGCTCACCCCTGAGACAGGGTGTGAGTTGGTCGGACCTGTCCCTCTGAATGCCTAATGATAAGTCTGTTTGTGACACGCTTGTGTTCTGTTTGCTTCCTCTCCACTCCCACGTCCACACAGCCAGTGTCCCCATTGTGCACCTGATGGGCCTGACTTTGTTTGAACCCACCTCATCAGAGCCGCCAAAGAGCTATACAGCACACCTTGACTCATTCTGCCAGTGTGTCAGGTGACCTACCTGCCTATTATTTCATGTTTGTGTGTTGGAGGGGGATGACTATGTTCGGTGTGCGGAAAAAGGGGGAGTCTCTCGATGTCATGTGTACAATGCAAGTTGATATTCTAAGGTGGTGTACATTCATTATTCAAATTATGCATTAACCAGCTTTTGTATTCCTAAATAAGAAAGACAAAATATATCTAATGTGTATAAAAATGATGTGATTTTATTAACAATTATTAATAAATTAACATCTTATTTAAATGTGATGTTTGATCGCAAAGAGAATTGTTGGAATTTTTGAAATTATTATTAAAAATATTTTAATTTATTTATAATTATTACTATAAATATTATTTAATAATTATACAGCTTTTTTTCACAAAAGCACTATATCTTTAGTATTTGTACAATGAAATGATCAATATTACTGTATAATTCTAATAATATACAGTAATAGTGATAATAATTTTGTTCGTAATTTTTTTTAATTTCTAATTATTATTCTTTTTTTTTCTGTTTTATTTAATTATTTGATTATTATTATGATGATGACTATTATTATTATAACAAACTGGAATCGGTAACTATATATTTACTATTTACCCAAATGAAATTATCAATTTTACTGTATAATAATAATAATAAATCAAAATGAAATTATTGCTATTACTTTATAGTAATAATAATTTACTAATCAAAATGAAACTACTACTGTATTATTATTATTATTATTATTATTACAACAATTACTGTCCAACTAACAATGTCCAACTCCATCTTTTTAGAGCAAGCCCTAAAATCTGCAAATTCAGGAAGAATGAATTCATGCCTTGCAAACAGAAAACAAAAGCTCGTTCTTTTTGCGTAAAATCCAGCAAAGGCCTCCTCCAAGCAGTCATCTATCAAGTACAGCCCACCCCACGAGCCCTTCTTCTCGCACCCCCCGCCCCCTTCCACCATCTCCTGTTTCTTCCATCAGCGGGGAGCGTGGCTAATTTACGAGCACGGGCAATGCCAACATACTCTCTGAGGAGGGCCTGTTTTAACACCTCCAAATGCCATAATGCTTCCCAGCTGACCTTAATTATAAAAGCATGTGCACACCCCCACCCACCCCACCGCCAACTGCCTCATATAGAATCCACAAGGAGTGTGAGACAGCGTTGGTACCTGTGGAAGAACAACAGGGCAGGAGCCGGCGCAGCGGCTGGATGGTAATAGTTGCATCCTGAGGGGAAATCAATAAAGCTATAAAGGGTGATATCACAGTGTGTCGGGGGCCTGTCACGCTCACTCCCTCCCTTCCTTCCTCGTTTGAGGAGGGTGTTGGAGCAACATAAAGGTCAGTCGTATGAGAGTTTTGATCCAGGGATGAGAAGCCCTCCTGCCGAGTGTGGGACCCCTGTCTCCTCTGGAGAAGATCTTTTGGAGGGCTTATAGCAGCGTTGTCAAGGTAGCGAAGCATTAGTGTCTGTGAAGGCCCATCAATGCCGTCTGGTTTCAATGAGAGGACAATCCCAGGAGGTAAAACTGGGGCCTTGCTAAACTGCTGATGAACCAACTCTGCCTTTCCCCATTCCCCCATATTGCAGATATTGGCCCATAATAGTGATATACGCCCCGCACGGGCTGCGGCATCATCGGGCTGATAAACTGCTCATACAATAGATAATCTTTTATGTACCTCCCCCACGCACAGCACAAATATTATGACTATTAGTGCATTAATTAACTCGCTGGCCTGAGGGGGCCTGCCGCCTTGCCAAGGTTAAGAGCTTCTTTAATTAAAGATCAATACGCTTTCGCAATACAGCTCCAAAAGCACGTACGGGCTCACAGCAGTTGCTTTATTGGACGTCAAAAGATAGAGAAACTTTTTTCACACTTCTACTACGTTAAGTGAGGGACAGGAAGTCTAACTTATTGTCAAACGCAGTGGCGGTTCTGGATATTTTGCATCTCTAAGCCGGATTTGGCCTAGGGGTTAGTATTGGTACTAACCACTAGGTGTCTTTAACCCTGAAGTATTAAAACATATTCATCTTATAAGCACTCTACAAATCATTTCTGCTGATTTGTCATAAATAAATAAGACAGATGTAACTCGGTTTTTGTTCCACAAGGTTTCACAAAAACTAAAACGTCCGAAAACCGAGGCAATTCCCGTAGAAAATGATGTAAATCCGATTCATATGTTCCCAACACCCAAAATGATTAACAAGCGAATCAAAGTAGAGCAACATTTTGGTGCATCTGTATATAAATCTACAAGTCTCCTACAGCTTTTCTTGGTTCATCCACGCGATGACATCTAAGCCGTACGAGCTGCACTCGCTGACGTAGCTAACTAGCTATGTTATCAGTTGGGGCGCTGCTGGAAAGATGACTGCTCTCTGTGACGTACTATAGTGATTTCCCACCCATGCGCTAAAAAAACGTTGTTTTTTCTGTTTGTATGCATCGTAACACCTCTCTGAATGATACACAAATACTTGGCTTTAAATATATGGATTGTTAAAGCCTAAAAAAAACAAAAACCATGTACATCATGGCCAATTCACAAATAAAGAACAAAATAATAAAAACATTACAAAAGCGTCTCTATAGGAAACGATGATTAGTTTGCTGTTGGTAGCAGTTTTTAAGGATTCCATGCTTTATTTGATGTCACTAATAGATGGTCACATGGCTACAAAAACATGTGAAATTCTCTTTTCATTGTGTAAATGATCTTTTTGATGATGGTTATCTATCCAGTTTCTAAAGCCAACATTGCACACACATATAGGCAAATAACATGACAATGGAATGTCAGAAATTGAAAAGAATTGTTAGAAAAACGAGAAAGTCACTATATTTATAAGTGGTATTATTATTATTGGAAAATATTACCTAACATGGTTGTGGTAGGTTGGGTTGATATCAACGCCATTCTTCAAGTGGCCATTGCATGAGACGTGATGTCACTCACTGATGTTATGTGGCTGTATGTGTAGTGTAGTACATGTGTGTGCAGGATGTACTATGCAAGGGTATGTACCATACATTCATATTTGTGGACCGCAGTCCCAGGAAGATTTATTTTGAGTTCCACAAAGACGATGTTGAGCAAAAGAACACAAAATGCAAAGTGAGTAACCACCCAAAGCACATTATGTAAACGGAACGTTGTTGGCGCTGTTTGGAGGTTTTTCCAGAAGGCTTTATAGACGGAATAGGTGCGTCCCATTACGTGCATTATATTTCACTGAAAGTAATGTGTGCCAGTTGGTCAATAAATCAACGAAAAGCAGTTAATTTGCATTTCCTGCAATTATTTACAGATGGCAAAGATACATAGTGGTCCGGGATTTATCGACGTAAAACTGCCCAATTTATCGTGATATTGATTTGAGGTCATATCGCCAAGCCCTACGTTCTGATTATGCATAAGTTACAAACTTGGCACACAATTTGTGACTGAAAACGGTGTGCACTGGAACATTTTGTTGCGGGGACACAATTCGCGTCAAGTGTCAAGGTGGCTTCATTTAGCAAACGAGGTAACAAGCAAGGCTATAACTGACATCAAAGCCCGTAAAACACTCTCTACCGCCCTCCACCGTACAAGAGTCCAAAGTGCACGCCTTCACGCCCTAAAGTTCTTCCTTCCTCCTCTCAGATCACCGTAATCCATCTGGATTATGTTTGACAGGACATGGATCCTCCTGCTGGTCTCGTCTGAAGTTGAGGCAACTAAAGGTGTCTGTCTGCAGACGTGACCAGAGATGCAAGCCGATGCTAAACATTTAACAATGTAAATAAATTATTACGAAGGATACATACTGGAGTTTGTTTTGATTTATAATTGGTAACTCCTTAATCCAGGGGTGCCAATAACGTCGATTGCAAGCTACGGGTCGATCGTCAAGGTAGTTTGGGTCGACTGCATAAACATCACTTTGTAGATGTCATATGACATCAGTCAGCTGACATTAAGATCCCCTTCTGATTTGCTGTTGCTCCCCTCGCAGAGATGCAGCTTTCATCTTTATTATTCAGATTACGGATCAACTAACTCAGTGGTAAAATGTCTATATCTATAACAACAGTTATCCGTTCACTTGTAGCAATTAGTTATGTAGAAAAAAAGCTAATTGTTTGATGTCTTTGCTTCACATCCTGAACTCCACTATAGAAAATGCGCGTTTTTTTACACTTCCGCCTGTTAGACTATTATTTCATGATGAATTGGAAAATGTACCCATTGCTGAAACCTTTTTAATATGTTTCCTTGACTTTGGCTGCATTATCTTTTGCGTCATCGTTTTTTTATTTCTTGTATATCGGTAATGTTTGATAACGAATGCTAACTGGATGTAATATATGAACTGTGTGTCCTAATGAACGCTACGTAGCTATTTTGACTGACATGTTACGGGTACTCAGGTTATGCACACAACTATTGATGAATTATGTGCAATTATCTTTACTGCCATATTGAATTGAATTGTGAATTACTGAATATCAACTACTTAGATTACCTAGCTGCAAACTTTGAAACTGTGAATGTTAATCATTAGTATTTAGTATAGTAGTTTCAAGGTTTAGCGGTTATATTTTACATACATTTTATATGTTTGACAGTATGAGGAAGATCATTTTGACTTGTAACTTGCATCCCGAAAAAGTGTGTGCACCCCTGATATGCATGTACAATGTACATAAATGCTCATTTACAAATTAAATATAGTAAATATATACTGTATATTTTCTATATTTATAGTAGGAGGTAAATCTTTGGGACTTGGTCATTATAAAAGTAGCTCGCAGGCTGAAAAAGTGTGAGCACTCCTGGCTTACTCCATTACGTCGTCAATAACTGTCCTGCATCAGGGTTTCCGCTACATGTAACTGATCGTGGCGGTGCACCACTACAAAATAAAAGATAGCTTAAAAATGACGTCTTAACATCTTAAAGATGAAGGAGGAGTTTAAGTAATATATATATATATATATATATATATATATATATATATATATATATATATATATATGGAGACCTATATAGCTTATTATTTACGCACATATTGACTATAATTAGTTTGAAAACTATTTAAAATATCATAAAAATGTTTCACTGCGCTTTATTTTGATAAGCTTGCACCGGAATCTGCCTGCTGGCACTTGCGCATGTGACCAGATACGCTACATGTCTTGTGTTGACTTTCACTTTGTTCCTTATTATCGGGAGAATGAACAATAGCCCGTAAAATGTGTAGTCAGTTGACGACAGCTTGTCACATGCAAAGCCTATCTATGCCAGCGTGTGTGATGGCTCACGTTTCAATCTCATTCCACTTTGTGGCATTTTTGTTTACATGCCTGGCTGGCGGAATCTACAGTATCTAGCTCGTTTTTGAGCTACAAGTGGCTATTACGTTTATGGGATACATCGATCATCACCACAACTTACTTTTTTAAAGTGTCACGTAACAACCTTGCTCACTTGTTATTATTATAATACTTCTGGCTTGTCTTCAAAACACTTGTTGTGAGTCTAAGTTGTTCAACAGAAACACACAGTGTGTACAGCTTTAGACAGTGATGCTATTACAGGGGTCTCCGTAGCTCACCAACTGATGTTGAATAGTTCACCAAAGAATATTTGCTTCACCTCTTAGTATTATTATAAGTGTTCTATTCAAACATGTCACCTGTATTTAATGACAAATGAGCACACTGAGTGTGAATAAAGTGCAATTTAAATGTTGTCAGTGCTCTCAGCAACTTTGTGATTAAATTAACAGTTTTGCAATGTTCTTGGTTCATGTTCTGCTTGATGTTGATAAAAAAAGTTAAATAAATACGCTTATCATAGGTATGAATGTGAGCGTTTGTCTATATGTGCCCTGCGATTGGCTGGCGACCAGTCCAGTGTGTACCCCGCCTCTTGCCCGAAGTCAGCTGGGATTGGTGCCAGCAAACCCGCGACCCTAGTAAGGATAAGGGGCATAGATGGATGGATGGATAAATAAGTTTATAAATAAATAAGTCGTTTAAAAAAATTGCAGATGCAGCTTCGGCACAACACAGCGGCGGCAGTACGCCTCCCATGCAGCCCACCACCACAGCTTCAAAAAAAATCCTAGGGGAAACACTGCCTGCATATATTTGTTTGTGGAAGATAACCCTAACCCTCCTGATTCACTGCACACAAAAACGTAAATATTTGTCATAAGATGCACCCCCGACTGTGTTGCTTGTGCTAATGTTTTTCTAATACCAAATTTTGACACCTGTAAATTAAGTTGACTTGAAATTTTTCACACAGCCCAATGCACAGTCCAAAACACAAAGTGTCACTTTAGGGTGTTTCGCTGAATCACCACAAAATTTGGCCGCCACAAAGCAAAAGATTTTCACAGCTTGTATATCTGTCATAAATGTTTGCCAGCAAGATGTTTTCCACAGCATTTTTGAGCACAATGCAATCATGTGAAAAATTTAGGGGACAAGACATTTGTGGCGTGCGGTCTGGGGAGGAGATGATGAAAAATGAAAAAAATAATAATGATAACATAAAATAAAAAGGAATATTTGTCCATTAAAGTGTATTATACTGTACATGTATTTTCTGTATGAGTCCTGTCATTTTTAACATTTTATGGAAATTAAGGAAAAGTGGCTGATTTTGCACATTTCCTGATCAAACACAGGGCAGAAACCTAAGATGAGGTTGCTCTTCTTGAAGCCCTACCCACCATCTGAGTGCACTAAGTTGGATCATGGCGCCTGCCAGTTTCTGTTTGTCAGCATGTCGCCAATAATATGATGTTGCAGTATTACACACCATGAATTTCTACAATGCGTGTAGTGTATTCAGTGGACGTGTGACATAATTATTCTCGCCAGTCGGACAATAAAATACACGCAAATGTCATACATGGAGGCGCTGCAGTACTCACTTCAACCTGAAGGGTTGGTGGGGGCGTGCTTGTGCTGAAAGCTGCTTGTCACCGCTGTCCTTCCATAGACAGGAAAAGCTGTAGAGCAGCATTAAAGATCCTGTATTTTGTTGCACTACTGAATGAATGAATTTGATTGCTAAAAGAGAGGATTGTATATCCAAGCTCACCAGAAGGTGGTCAGACTTTTACAACCAAGTATCAGAGCTTTTCCTGGAGAAGGATAGGGCACATGTACTTCATATACAGATAAAAGATAAGACCACAAATATTCTTCAGTTAAAAAATAAATAAATAAATAAACGGGACAAAGAAGTATTTGAAAACAATTTTAACCAAAGTTAATTATTCTCTTCATTTACTTGTTGTCCTCTTAATTAGCAACCTGAACATAAAAACAAATCTAAAGGAGTCTCGCCAGCGCACAACACTGCGTTTATCGTACACATGAACGGTAGTACTGTATAAACCTCACACTCGGTTGTGATGGATTGGCTTGCCTTTCTTGTCCATGGCTTTGCCTCAGTCCACCTGAGTCTCTCAGGGCCTGTTGACCACATCTCTCTCACTAAACCCTACTTCCTCCCCGCCACATCGCCGCCCACACCCTTCACCGCACAGGACTAAGACAGGTTAAACAGTTAAACACCAGCAAATCCACCACTGCCCTGTGGGAAATTTGCTTCTAATCCCTAACTTATAGGCACAGAATCAAAGCCAAAAAGCCCAAGCAACAAATCTGATCCTCCTCCCCCTCTCCTAACAATCTCAGGCCTCTCGGGAGAGCATGGAGAAGCTCCGCAGACAAGCCCGAGATGGATAAATACCTAAATGATGAGACAGTCTGGGGACCGGGGAGTAGTGTCTGCCTATGACCGCTCACCTCCAATTTGGCATCGGCGCAATGAAAGGCAATCGGGGTGGCGGCGGCGGCGGCACCCTCACGGCAGCCAGTCTTTATTATTATACGTCCAAGTGCGGCTTGGGCAATGATTAATGACTCGTGTCAGGGAGAAAACAAAGCGCAAGTTATCGCCAATCCACCTGCTCCTGTGGTCTGATTGGAAGGGAACAGAAAAAAGCCAGTCTTGTTGATGGAGGACGTGGATACAGTGACGGAAGCACACTGACCACAGCAAAGTGAAACACGATGAGCATTTCATTTATAGCCATTTATAGGATTTTAATTCCATCTTGGACTCTATTTCTGCTAACTTTTTGTAGGTAGCTTCCATGCTATCATGTGAACATGTACTGTAGCTTTCATTTTTGATTGATTTGACGGACAGCGTGGACTTTTCAAGGTGTCGTGTTTGTTACATCCAGGCCCACTGCCCCTTTGCTGTATTGGTGTTGACATTTATGAGACATGTTGGAGTGGGCGAGGCCTCACTAATGAGAGATGGCAGTGGCTAGCGTAGCCTGATACTGCCATCCAGAGGCCCTTGTAGGTATTGCAAGGGGTTGAACTGCTTTGTGTGTATAATGACCTACCAAAAGCATTTTTAGATTAAAAAAAATGTAGAAAAACAGTGCTTCCTTGTACAACTGGGCTGTACATTTTCTAAAAGTTAAATTTAACACGAGTAATCAGACCATTATTTTAAATGTGAATTTTTTTTGCTAACTATAACACATAAATATTTTTAAATATATTTAATTAAACACACAGCAGACATTATAGCGTGTTTAGCGTGTTAAATACACAGAAGGTTAAAAACAGGGATGTCCTGATCCGATCTGCAGGATCGGGATCAGCTGCCGATCCGCTGTATTTTGAAGATCGGATAATATCGGCTTCCGCCACGAGATCGGGCCGATACGGTTGCCGTATAATGTTCGTAAGTCTGGGCCACACCCAAACACGGTAGGTGCGGTAACGCGCCTCAAAGCTGGTTGCCACTCGACTCCCGCCACCCGCACGAAGAAGAAAACGCTCAATCGTGGCGGAATCTCATCATAAACACTACTAGACATGTCGAAACGGCGGCGAAAAACCTTGAAAACTCCTCTGTTACAGGGCGTGAATGGAAGTTAGAGTGGTTAGCTTAGCTTAGCAGAGTGTAGTGCAGCTGTATGTGTGTGTGTGTGTTTTACCGCTTTAATGTAAGGACCATTTGATAACTATTTTACAATCCCCACTGACGACGTGCAGGTACTGAGTGAAAAAAGCCGTTTATTCTTGCACCTAGCTCATATCAACCCTCAATTGCCATTCTCAACACATGCAACACACATCCGGCCTTCAAAATAAGAGCGCTCTTTGTCACATGTGTCTAATTGTGTAAACAAAAAAAAAGGTGTAATAAAAATATCTTACATTAATAACGCGATAAGAATTACAGTACTTCTTTGACTACATCTTCCTTCATCACAAGCATGGGCATTACAGTTTGTTGAAGATTTTGTAGCATTATGTGCTGAGGCTGACATCCCATTAGAAAAGTTAGCCAACCTACGACCATTTCTCAATTACAGGACGAAATGGTCCAATGATGCGTTGCATCAATAAATTTAAGGATTTTTGAATTTCATTCATGGACATTTTATTCAGTAACCCAAACAGCACACTCTCCAAAGTGGAAAAGGTAAGAAGACAATGCAATGGTTATAAGTCCTGTTTTGTCCAAGAGTCCTAAAATATCCAACCTAAAACATCACACTTTTTTAGTACCCTACTGTTAGCATGCCGGTCAGAGCAGTGTTGGGAGAAACGGTGTTACAAACTCCTTTAGTTTGAAACAGTGGAACCTCAGTTAGCGTCATTCATCCGTTCCAGAAGGTCTGACTCTAACCCAAACGGACGCTAACTGAATCTGTGTTTCCCATAAGAAATAATGTCAATCCAATGAATCCGTTCCAGAAAGCCAAAAATGTTACCACAAAACAGTTTTGTAGTTTTACAATTATAGATCTACATGCCGAAAACTACTCAAAGTGCAGATGAAAATATGTAAACAATGAATGAAAGGGATAAATGAGCATTTAAGGTTACTTTCACTGAAGTGTGTGAGTGAGAATTTGAAATGCTTATAAATAACGGATGAAAAGGATAAGTTAGCATTTAAAGGGATAGTTTGGATTTTTTGACATGAAGTTGTATGATCCCCATCAGCATTGTAGTCCAATAACAGCGACTTACCCCCCACTTGGTCTCCTAAGTCCAGTTCTGGTCAGATTTCCATGATGAAGAACGTAGTTCCGCTTAGTTGCTGGGGACAATTAAGTAAAGACTTTGGCTTCTCAAAACAATATGCGTTCTAAAGATTAAAACATTTGCATCACAAAAATGCCTTCTCAAAAAACTCAAACCTCACAAAACGCACAGAACTGGACTTAGGAGACCAAGTGGGGGTTAAGTCGCTGTTATTGGACTTCAATGCTGATGGGGATCATACAACTTTGTGTCAAAAAATCCGAACTATCCCTTTTAGGTGCTGTTTACATTCACTAAAGACATGATTGTTGCCAAGGACACGATGTGGCAGCGACATCAACACGGACACCATGTTTGTATTTTGCCATTTGAGTTCAATCGTGTTTCTCACCTCAAGAATCTCCTTTTCTTTTGATCACGGCTACAACAACCAACAATGGAGCCAAAGAAAGTTGCAAGTGCCAACATTTTGATAAAGAAGGTAAGAAACACTATTGAATCCAAGAAATAACTCATGGCAAAACACAAAGGTGGTGTCCGTGTCGATCTCGGATGACATCATAGATAACGGCTTGGAATGAGACGGTGTACGATTTATGAGTCCTACCCTGCTGGAATCAGAAACTGATCAGCGTTTACCATTCCCAACCATACCAAAGCACCAAACTGCGCTGGCTGAGGCTTTCCATATGCTACACAACTCTGTGGCTAGGGACGGTTCATCAATACAAACATTTCCTAAACATTTGGTTATCGCGTTCTCCGCGACTAGTGCTGAATGAAAACTAACGTAAGAAGTTGTCTGATGTGAATTATGTTACGTTATTATGAAAAACTGAGACTACGACTGAAGTGTGGGCAATTTGAACAATGTGGTGATCATATTGATAGCCGCAGTATGAAACGTTGATGATCTGTGGCTGTGTTGTTCATCAACGGTCCTTAAGCGCGGAAAAGAGATGTTGCCGCATTTCCGCAAATGTCCTGACATCGTATTTGCCTCGACAGCCCTGACAAAAAGATAACACACTGTCTAATCATCAATTAGGTGAGGAGTATGCGTAAACAACCTGTCAATCATTTTTATTACAGACATTTTGTCTCTTTTTTTAATGGGGAGGGGGCTTGTTTTGAGACATCTCCGAGTGTATGCTTTATTTGACAGTTCCAATCTTTCCACTGGTGGCGAGAGGGTGTCTTCCCTGTGTAGTTTTGCAGAAGGGAACTGTTTTTTTGTGTTTTTTTTAATGAGAAATCTCCTCTCCTCAACGCGGGCACAGAGCAGCGCAGCATGCTCCACTGAAATGCAGTCTGTCTATGCGGGATTGCCGAGGCCCTTTTGAAGTACTGAGCTGAGACGCTTTCCTTTGTGTGGAACACCAAAAAAAAAAAAAAAAAATCAAACCTAAAACCAAAAACACCCATAAGACTACCTGAAAGGGTTACAATCTAAAAGTGCCATATGTATATGATGCTTTACACATCCCCGCTTTGTTCCACGCCCTCCCCTCTTGCAGTGATTATGCATGTCTCGTGTGAAAGGCACCGCCGTGTGTCTGGAGAGGCCCCCCCCACCCCCAACTCCCGCCCCCGGAATAGAAACTGACGCTCTCAAACGAACAACCTAGGGACAAAACATGAATTCCGTGCGGTTGCTCCCCTTGTAGTGGCGCGGCGTAGACAAGCTCGCTATTTAGCAGCCGCTGCCATCTCAGACGCGGGGTCCAGTGGGATGTGTAGCTATGTGTTTATCAGAGGGTGAACTTCATTCTTTTCATGTGGCGCGTTTTCCCACCCCCCTGCTCCTCTCCTCCCTTCCGCCCCGGTGTAGTTGAAGGTGAAGCATCAGAGTTCAGAGAGCGGGAAGACGACGTACATTCGCACATTGGGAGCCCGTTTTTTTTTTTTTTGGCACACTTACAGTAGTAGGAATGTACTATGTAGTAATAATTAAATACCACACTGCTGACTTGGAAATCACCCAATTATTTCCACTAAGACAATGAATTATTAACGCATTTGTTGAGCATAATAAATGGAACCCAGTTTGCTGCTTCAGTCGCATTGAACATACTCCTTATCCCAAATTTTGGACATTAATTTGATGCGTTTAATGTAATCCTAAGGCAAAAGCATGAGTATCATTTAATGTAATATTTCCCATTAGCTGTAGCTCAAAGTACTATCGTATAGGAGTCACCATTTTGATGACTTTGGACTCGACTTGGTATTTGACATCAATGACTCAGGACTTTGAGATTTCGGTGAGTAAAATGTGCCCCCATTCAAAGTATTCATCTAACGTGATCGTTATTATGTCATTTCCAGCAAGACACTGAATTTTCCGCAGAGTGTGCCTTATTGAAGCCGTCTATTAACATCCAATCAGGTTTAAGCACAAACACAAAGGCTTTGGCTTAGATTCAAACGTATGACTTCGGACATGACTTGTCTTGACTTGAGACCTGACTTGGACTTGTTCAGCTTTACTTAAGACTTACTTGAGACTTGTAAAACACTGACTTCCTCCCACATCTGGCATATATATTTAACATCAATCTGAAAATAACCAAAGTAAACCTTAATAGAAGCCCAACCAATGACTCCCTCTAGTGGACACTTTGCATAACTGCCACCCATAGATTAACACAGGGGTGGTGGGTGTCCAAAATGCAGTCCGGGGTCCGTTTGCAGCCTGTGTCTCATTTTATATCGTCCCGTGGCATATTGTGGAAATAAAGTTACACCAAAAAAAAAACATTAAAAAATGGGAAAAATAGAGCAAAAAGATAAAGAGAAAACTCAGAAATGTTGACACTAATCATAACAAAGCTTTGTCTTTAAATTAAACCTTTTTATAAGTCTTTCTACAAAATGTTTTCAGTATATAAAAACGTGACTCGCCGCATCCTTTGATTTGTCAGAAAAAATTGGCCAACCCTGGTTTAACGTAATGCACCACTGCTACAAATTCTCACGTTTAACATAATTATTTCGTCATTAAGATGTAAACTTATAGTTATTGAATTGCATTTGTGAACAGAAAAAAGCATTTTAGGGCCAAAGGAGGCCATATAAAAGTGTTTCTATTATGTGTGAAAAAAGATATTAGTTTTCTCATTTGAATGACAGACAAAATTTTTATTTTTATTTTCTGTGAACATGTTTATATATTTACTTTCATTTATTGACATATATAAATGCTTTGTTTAAATGGAAAGAAATGAACTAAAATACTATAACCTCTTTTACTTGATCAACTATTAGGATTTTTTTTATTTTTTGTATGATTTTTTTTAATGGAATGGAAAAATCGGTTCCTGAATGTTTTGAACTCCTATTTCAACGCCAGAACCAGACTGAATCATCAGCACCTCTGCCGGTTGCAGCCAAGTAGTGGAATCCATTTTGCCACATTTGCTTCAAAACGCAATTAATCAAGAATCAGGTAAGTGTTTCGAAGTAAGAACAGATACAGGAAATCCAAGAGTGTATGCCGTGTATGCATGTACAAACGGGAATTAGCATGCAAGCTAACAAAAGTGTAGCACCAAACAAAACTAGTGCATGAGCATTGGTCCACACTAGCTTGTTCTGATTAGCAGAGAGAAACGTCTTATACAGAGATGACCTTAAACATAAAGTTACAAAAAAGGGTAAGGGTAGGTTTACAACATGTTCAGGCACTTATTTAGACACTTACAGATTACGTCTTCCCAAGGCTTACCCAAGAACTCGCAGAGAGAGGTGTGATTGCATGTGAATACTTCCGGTTGTTGAGTCAAAATGGCGTCTGCACTAAATTGCCTGCTGCTTACAATCAATTAAACGCTGCTAGATGGTGCTGCCACGTGAAAATAATCACCAAAGATGAAGTTAGGGACGTGTAGTAACAGTGACATTTACTGGAGAAACAGCGAATTACACCAGCAGCACAACTGAACGGAGTGGACAGAACAGACAATCAATTCAAACGCACCGAATTCCTCTTCTTTAGCAAGCAAACATCAATCAAGCCTGAAAGAAGGGCGCCCTCGGCTGGATCCACCTAGCACAGCACCCCATTTATTGCCTCAATTGTTTCAAGATGTGATTCATGAACTATCAATTCCACATAACGAACAAATAACATAATAAACAGCACCATCTGCTGTTCGATACCATGTAGAGCACCTCCCACCCTTTTTTGCCTCAAACGTTTGAAGACTCTATTAATCAACTATGAATTCCACATAATGGATCAAATTACACTTCTTTAGCCAGCAAACGTGTTAAAACAGAATCAACAGCACCCTCTGCTGTTTGCAGCCAAGTAGTACACTCCTTGGCACTTCAGTCTGTCATTTGTGATACTTGGGGATTGAGCTGCCTTCAGAAAATGCTCCACCTCGATGTGTAATGTCAAAAAGAATATATATATACTATTGTGTGCTACAGTGTTTTAGCGGGTTGCAGGTAAATGTTGTGCATCTACCGTTGAGTTGCCTTTTAAGTGCATAAGCGCATTACAAACCTGGCACAATATGCAAAGTGTCAGCGTAAGTAATGATCCCTCCTCCGAGACTGCAAAACCTCTTTACACTAAATCATTTGATAAAAGCAAGGAATAAACCAACTGGGAACAGATGAGAGCAAACAATTTATAGCCATCAGAATCTGAGAAAGGATACTTTGCTTCCCCCCATACAAGTCTTGAAACATAAAAATAGCATTTCTATTTATGGTCATGTCAACTTAAGGTGCGAATCAGGAAGAATACTTCTTAAAAAGGCAATTAAAAATAGAATTTAGCATAGATCTAGGAGGCTTAAAATGCTTTTAAAAAATAGTTTTACACTGACATAACCCTTGCATGCACTGAATAAATTTCACATGCTTATTCTTTAGGGGTTTTTTGTGGGTAAGAATAACAGGCAAAGGAGAAAAATGTGATGATGACCATAGAACATATATAACATATATAACATATAATTTTTTTAACCATTTTGGGGGGTTTTAAAATGTTTTTACACATGTATGAAAATTATTGTAAAAAAATATTTGTCAATTAAACTGTTTTGTAAATAGATTTACTGTATGATTTCAATTGGTTTTTTTTTTATATTTTCTTAAGTAAAAATGGCTGAACTTGCACATTTCCTGATCAAATACAGGGCAGAAACCTAAGATGAGGCTGCCACGAGCGTCTCTTCTCCGCTTAGTGCGCAAGCCTTGCATATCATATAACCCAATGAGTGCACTGAGTTGGCTCATGGCTGCCCGTTTTGGTTTGTCAGCAGTTGGGGTTGGGGTTATGGTACGGGGTATGGTACGTACGTCATGGACAGCGACTGCAGATGCGCTTTTATTGGTGGCATTTTGAATGCACAGAGATATCGTGATGAGCTCCTGAGGCCCCTTGTTGTGCCATTCATCCGAGGCCACCACCTCATGTTGCAGCATGACAATGCACGGCCCCATGTTGCAAGGCTCTGCACACAATTCCTCAGGAGCTGAAAACATCCCAGTTCTTGCATGGCCGGCACACTCAACGCACATGTCACCCATTGACCATGTTTGGGATGCTGTGGATATGACAGCGTTCCGGATGGATTATCTTGGCATAGGAGAAGTGCTCATTAACACGGATTTGGACAGATTTGAGCAAAAACAAAAGTGTTGTGTTTATAATTTTGTTCAGTGTAGGCGTCTTGGTCCTGGTCACGGCACCCCACCATTCCCGTTGCCACGGACGGCAACGTGAAGTACACATTTGACGTTCTTCCCTTCCCGCTCAAGCTTGACAAAGGTGACAATGGACTTGGCACCTTGTGGCACCTTGTGGCACCTTGTGGCATCTTGTGGCGGTGTAGCAAGCACACAGCACACACCAGAACGAAGTGAGAGGTGCATCTCGGACATCGGGTCATTACATTATTTTTGTATGATGATTTTTGTTTTTTTTGTCCGGGCAAAGACCTGCCAAACACCGAAAATGTGCCCGACCCACCAGTTGAGAATTACTGCTCTTAAGTACATACATATCCCTGCCTATTTGGCATTGCCTCCCATGTTGGGTTTAAATCTGGTTTAAATCGTTTAAATAAATAGAAGTGGTTTGACAGCATTATCTGCAGGGGAAAAATAGCGCTGTAGTTATGAATCCAGCAGAGGGTGCTGTCCCAAGTCAGTTCACTCAATATTTTCCAGCACCAGAAGACGCTTTAACAAGATGTGAGTGGCATGTTATAGGGTTTAGAGCAGGGGGTCGTCAAGCTTTTTGAGCCTAAAATCTCTGGTCTCGGCCTTGAACATAGGCAAGATCTATATGAGGTCTGCCCTGAACAGTGCCTGGCTATACTGTATATTAAAGCAGAATTAGGGAATTTACAACAGAAAAATCCTGGTCGATCGCGATTGCCCGGTCGATTGTGATCGACGGGTTGCCGACCCCTGGTTTAGAGTGTGACAAATAGGGCTTTTTATGGATTTTTCTTTTTTTGTAATGTTTTTTGCTTGTAGTCATCACAATGTCAGATGTTGATGCTGTGCTTTGCCAAGAAGCTGATGACGGCGGAGTCACGCATCCTGTGTTTGTCAGTGTCTGCGCACGTATAAATAAACAGTTGACTGTTTCTTTTTCCAATGCGGTGTGTTAAATGGTAACGACGCTGATCCCTTCATGGTGACGACCACTCTCAATGATCAAAGCGGCGGTGTCACAGGCGGGCCTGAAGGAGAAGACACAGTGTTTGGGTGGGGTTGCTGTTTTGTTGTTGTTTTTTTTAGGTGGCGGTAAGTCGTTTTCTTCCCAGCATCTTTAAACATCTGTTTATTTCTGATAAGTTATCCTTTCATTTGCATCTGTCAAGGCGTTTATGTCGGTTGAGCACCACTCCACTGAATTATTGAGTGAACGCTGCGAATCAAGCAGTCAAGTTGCTCTTGCGTGCTTTTGCAAAGACACAACCTCTCGTTGTTTTTACATTTTTCAGTGGTTAGCTTTTTTCTACACTTGTCAGAACGTTAAAAAATGACATGTTTGTCATTAAAGTTAAAACCTTGTCTCTCTTTTGGGATTTTTTCCAGTCTTTGAGTACCTTGAAAAGTGCTATAGTGATGGACTATTACAATTATTAGTTTTATTATTCAAGAGAGTTTTATTGTCATGTGCATGGTAAAACAGCAGTTATACCATGCAATGAAAATCTTATTCTGTTCATTGTCCCAAGAAAAGAAAGAAAACACAAGAAAGAATAAGAACATAAGAAACCTAAACACATAAACATGAATACCAAGAAATTAAGCAACAACAACAGAAGAGTCATTAATACAAGTAAATAATACAAATAAATAAATAAATAAATAAAGTGCTATGAGTGTGTGTTGCGTGTGGCGTGTGTGAGTGCTTCATTGAGAAGCCTGATGGCCTGTGGGTAAAAGCTGTTTGCCAGCCTTGTGGTCCTGGACTTCAAACTCCTGTAGCGTCTGCCTGACGGTAGGAGTGTGAATAATGTCTTGTCTTGAAAAGTGGTTCACTTACTTATACACTTGTTAGAAATATTCAAATGTTGCCTTAAAACTACAGTGGAACATTGGTTAGCGTCATTAATGCGTTCCAGAAGGTCCGACTCTAACCAAAACGGACACTAGCCAAATTAGAAAGAAGAAATCATGTATATCCAATTAATCAGTTCCAGAAAGCCAAAAATGTGAACACAAAACGTGTTTTCATACCCTTACAATTATAGTTTTACATGCAAAAAAAAATTCCAAATGCATATAAATGATGAATGAAAGTGATAAATGAACATTGAAGGTTACTTAAACCTTCATTTAGGACGTGATTCTCGACACGATGTGGTAGCAAGATCAACACGGATCAACACTTCCTTTTTTTCCCATTACAGTAGTTATTTCTTGAATTCACCTTCTGTATCAAAAGGCTGGGACTTGCAACTTTATTTGGCTCCATTTTGGGTTATTGAGGTGAGAAACAATTCAATAAACAACTCATGACAGAACAGGAAGGTGGTGTCCTTGTTGGTCTTGCTGCCTCATCGTGTCTTTGGATATCCATTCTTGATGAATATTTTAAGACCAGTTGAAAAATGTTGAGATATTACAGTTTATTTTGTTTATTTTATAGGTCAACCCAAGTTCGCCCGGCCCCCGACATGCTCGGAATGAAACCAAAATAGTCTCATTTTTAGCGCTACGTTAGTGCTGTTTAGTGCGGTTAAAATGACTTTGTCAACAGGACAACGCTGCAGTTCACGGTGCCCGCCTGAGAAAGGACTTTTGAAGGACTCTTTTGGACCATCCTGCATGTTCCCCTGATCTGAATCCAATTGAGAACATTTGGGGATGGATGGCAAGGGAAGTTTACAAAAATGGACGTAAATTCCAGACAGTGGATGCCCTCCGTGAAGCCATCTTTACCACCTGGAGCACACATTCCCACTAGCCTCCTGGTAACGCTGGCATCAAGCATGACCAAACCCATTTTTGAGGTGATTGACAAGAATGGCGCCACTACTCATTACTGGTCTTAAACTTTTGATCAGCTGATTAACAGCCTATTTCACTTTAATTGTTTGCAATAAATTGCTCGTTTTTCTCACTCCCATTTCTTCTTGTTGCATTTTGAAGTTCTACCTAATGAAATGTAAACCATAATTAATTATCGATTACGATAAACACTAATGATCTTCTGAAGTGCTTTAACCACTCGTCGGTCTTTCCTCAGTTTCCAAACACTACGGCGCGAAACTGTATTTTAATTTTTATCCACAAGGTGTCAGTGTACACCTAAATACAGTGAACAACAAGGCGGTTCAAATTTCACAATGAGTGATTTTGGTTCATGCAGTATGCGCAAGAGCGTACATGCAGCTATAGAATGCATATACAGTACCTGCATACATGCATGGCACGAAAAGGCCCTCACCTCAGTTGAGCAGGCTTCTTTGTATGTATATAAACAATGAACGATGGTGTTAGAAACAAGCGAGAAAGAAAAATATGATAGAACAGTCACTGGCGTCAAGAGAGGCGTACATGTGACTCACCGTCGTATGGCCCAGTTTACGTAAAAAGACACTTTCACGGCCAAATGGAAACGTTCCTGCGAGGGTCAAAGTGGATGCTTGGCTTACGCCACTTTTGACTCCACTTGATCAAGCTGTTGTGCTTGACCCACATCGTTCCGTGGATGCCGTCCATTTGAAGACACACAGCAGAAGAAGAAGAAGATGTTCCAGTACGGTCACGGATAATTATTCATTATATATTATGCAGAGGGATGTGTGTGCTTGTGTAAATATGGCTCACACTGTAAACCTGTGTTTTCTTTTTTATTCATGACTTGCTTGAGCCATATTGTACTTTGTAGCCAGGGCAAGGACGTGCGTGGCGCTTTCATCGCGATACTATGTTGCATTTTCTCTTCTACGGTTGTCGTCAGCCTTTACCTCTTTGCTTTTTTTGATGCATTCGTGTGTATTTGTGAAGGAAGGACACCAGTGACGCTGAAGCGCAACGATATGCAATAGAAATCACATACACGAGTTCATTTTGCCAACAGATGCTGGCGTAAATACTGTACGCTTATTATAGGCTAATACACAATTTAGCAGTACCTATAAAACACCACTAGGTGACGGTCTGTCAGACTTCTTCAAAAGGTGATTATTTTTACATAAATAAGTTTTTGTTTAGTTTTGCGGTGGTTAACCTCTTTTCAATCTCTTATGAAAGTTGATAAAACATTGCCTGTGTAATTAATGAAGGTTTTATGCACCTGACTTTAGCCATATTGTACTGAGCAACCGGGACAGTGACGCATGTACCATTTTCACCTGAGTCGCGTCATCATCTCACTTTCCGACTTTATTTTTTGTGCTTTTTCTTTGGGTATATTTTTTTATGTTTTTGCCATGTTATCGCTTATCTAGCACTGGCATGAAAACTCATACTATTATTCTAAGATTCCTAGAACATGTCTAGTAAAAATGTATGGATTTACTTACTGAAACTGACAGATCGACTGCAAGACAGGCAACAAGATGAGTGAAAGCGGTCCATGTTTAGCTAGTAATTTGACATGAAAACCCTTTTTTTATTTGTAGTGACGCTGCAATCAAAGACGACCCTTTGGATTTATTGTTGCATGCTACAACAGATAGCACATTAGCTGCCTAGCGCATCATAACCAAGGCAGTTATGAATCAACACTTCATTAACCGAGCACTAGGCTGGCTACCATAGAGAATATTAATAGAAAAAAAGTGGATCGACTTACCATGACCTTGGCACACTTTTCTACGGTCGAAGATTTTTCAACTTGGAATGAACAATAACTTCGGAGCGTGAATTTCTCAGGTTGCTCCTCCTTCTCCAGTCTCCGGAAGAAGTGGCAAAAAGTGTAAAAAACAGTAAATACTCAACATTTGAGCACACATCTCACACAGGAAATATGACTTTCAATGTTGTTTTTCATGTTTTGGTGTCATGCGCACATTCATGCACGACATCAGATGTACTTGTTTGTTAATATAACGTACACAGAACAGTGAACAACTTTGTGTCCGTCTCCTTTCTTCTGCACTGCTTTCCCTGAGCTGTGCACATGATGAGGTGTTCAAGCACACTGCGTAACTCTTGAGTGTTGGTCTTTCAGGCGCTATGTAGTCACGCTGCTTTTAATTTTTATTCACATGCCAATTTGCGTAGCCACACTTTGGGAACCTAGGTGTTGCAACGACAGTTTGACCTCTCCCTTGTACTGCACAAACGCCCATCCTGCTCTGTTTTGTTTTCTTGAGAAGGCAATCCAGAGTCCCAGAGATCAAAAAGGCAATGCAAAAATAATCAATTGGCTCTAGCGAGTCTCAAGATCACCATGCAGTAAATCGGCTGTGAATGACGGCACTATGCGTCTCCTCCTGACACGCTTCCTGATTTAAAAAAAAAAAAGTAAATAATACAACGGCAATCGAGTGAATTTCCCCAAAGGCAATAACGCGGCCATTTGGCTCCTGTGAGAGCTGTCAGTTGATGTGATGATCTCAGTTTTAGGAAGCATGGCTAGTTGAGATCAATTAAAAGGGAAAGTCTTCAAGTGTGCATGTGTGTGTTGCTTGCTGACAGACGTCTAAACCACCAGCTTACTTCCTATGCTCTGTAATTTGCTCCTTCATCTGGTGGGCCTGGTGTGAGCTCAGGCAACGGCCGGGGAGAGAATGGATAACACGCCTTCAAAACCGCAGGAGGAACATGACATACTCATATTTACTGTATGTCTGAATTCAAATTTATGTGCTTGTTTATGTTGTTTCTAGGAAGCTGTTGTATACACACTGGTGTGGTTTAGGGTGAGCGTCATCAAAATTGCATTTCCCTTTGGCCGCATATTAAAATTACAAGACACACACTGGGTTAGTCAGATGTAGAAAATGACTGTTGAGAACAGTAATGGGGCCAACTGAATAACAATGAAAGGAAAAATGAATTGGACCACCCTACCCTTCATCATGAACAAAAAACACACACAGGTGCATGTGGCAGAACCTTGGCTCTCTGTGTGTGTTCAAGAAAAAGAAGAAGAATAGGGCCCAGGCCACATTCCAGCCCTACCTCCTAGGGCGAGAGAAGGTATTCAACATTCCGCTGCCTGCATATCAGGCCAGGTGCATACCGCAGTACACACATGCACTCTGTTAAGCACACATTTACAACATAAAGTACCATAACTTTGGTAAATATTACCAGTGTAAGCATTCGCAGTATGCGTGCATGCAGCCACTTATAGGTGACCGTACCTTTAGACTACAGTGGAACACGCCCAGAGCTGAAAAATATATCACAAAACTCAACAAATCGGGCATTCAAAGTATCATTTCATTGGACCTCAGCTCTGTAAGCACCATATGATTCAATCCACAAGTGTACTTTGCAGTTTTCTTTTTTTCTTTTTTGTGATGCCACCGCAGAAGGATGCCGAAGAAGGGAAGTGCGATGATAACCATTGACCCAGAATACAGTTAAACTGCACACTGTGGAGTGGCCTTCTATTGTGGCCACACTAAGGCACACCTGTGCAATAATCATGCCGTCTATGAGTAATATTTCAGCGAGGTAGGCCTTGAGCGTACATAGAAGAAGTTTCACATCTTTGAGTTCAGCTCATGAAAAAGGGTACCACAAACAAAAGTGCTGTATATATTGTTATTGAGTATATACTCCTGATCAAAAATTTGAAGTCTAGTTGAAAAATTGCATGAATTTACATTTTGCGCTGTTGCATTTGACAAAATGGGAGTGAGACCAAAACAAATTTGAGTAAGCAATTTGTTACAAACAACCATTAAATTGAAATCAGAGGTTTAAAACCGCAAAAAATAAACTAAAATAGAAATAAAGTGTTCAAAAAAGGACTCGGTAATGAGTAGCGCCCCCATTCTTGTTTAATCACCTCTAAAATTGGTTTGGGCATGCTTGATGCCAGTGTTTCCAAGAGACTAGTGGGAATGTTGCTACAGGTGGTGAAGATGGCTTCACGGAGGGCATCCACTGTCTGGAACTGATGTCCATTTTTGTAAACTTCCCATGGCATCCATCCCCAAATTTTCTCAGTTGGATTTAAGATCAGGGGAACACGCAGGATGGTCTAAAAGAGTAACGTTATTCCTCTGGAAGAAGTTCTTCATTGTGAGTGGCAGTGTTGTCCTGTTGAAAAAGCCAGTCATTGCTACACAGACGAAGGCCTTCAGTCATGAAGGACGCCCCCTGCAACATCTCCACATAGCCATCTGCCGTTTGACGCCCCTGCACAAACCGAAGCTCCATTGTTCCATTGAAGGAAAAAAGCATCATGATGGCACACTTTCCACTGGGCGGTGTGGAAAACATCTCAGGTGGGATCTCCCAGTCATGCCGGTGACGTTGGAAGCCATCAGGATTGTCAAAGTTATATTTTCATCTCATCAGAGAATAAAACTTTCTCCCACCTTTCAATGTCCCGTGTTTGGTGCTCTCGTGCAAATTCCAGATATGCGATTTTGTGGTGTTGAAGGAGACGCGGCCTTTGGAGACGTTTTTCTTCTTAAAACCCTTCTCTTGCAGTTGCAGTCTGATGGTTATTGGAATGTACTCGGCACCTGTAACAACCTTCATTTGGGCCGAGGACGGTCCTGTGTTGGACGGACAGCCACTCAGATCCTCCGGCACAAGGTCGGTGACGTTTTTGGGTCAACCACTTGACTTTTTTGTTCCATAACCCTCAGGATCTTTTAAAAAGTTTCAAATAACGGCCTTGCTTATGCAGCTCAACAATCTGCCTGCGTTCAAAGAGAGAAAGTTTTTTTGCCTTTGCCATCAAGATAGGGTGACAGTATGAACACCTGACAGAAAATGACACTGAATCCACAATTTTTGCCAGGGTTTGAGCTTTTAAAGGCTGTGGTCTTGAAATTTTTATCAGCTGATGAACAGCCTATTTCAATTTAATGCTCAACAATTTTTTGGTCTCACACCCGTCTCTTCTTTTTGCATTTTGAAGCTCTACTTCGAACCTCCTTATGATCCAACAGTGCAACATGTAAATTCTTGCAATTTTTCAACTGGTCTTAAAATGTTCATATTGAGCGTATATCGCACGTTCAACAATGCAAACTGCTAAACTGCTAAACAGATGATCTCTTTCATTTGTGTATGTTTTTTTCAATGCATGGATTTCATCTGGTCTCAAGCGGAGGCTGAGCTATTTATAGCGCGCCGGTTGCACGCGGCGTGAATGTACAGCTACAGCCTCGTTTTGAAGTTCATACGGTGCTGTGATTGCGCGGTGAGTCACACATGACACTGCAGACGGGGGTGGTGTGGATGTGTGGATGCGCCGCTCGCATTTCCAAACGCCGTTTCATTTACCAGGAGACTTGCTTTGCGGGTCGGGCGTCCCTGTTGATTCGCCAAGAATAAAACAGTCGGCGAAATGTTTTGTTGAAAAATGTGTGGGGATTCTTTGTTGATGTTAGTCTTAAAAAGTCAACATCATCTTGTCGGCTTGCATTGGTCAACAACACCAGAGCAGAAGTGCCATTCTTTGATGTTGATGTGCTGCTTCCCCCTTGCACACAAGTTGTTGGTTGCATGCTATTTGACAGGCACGGGACGCCATGCTCGACAAGCCCTGAATCGCACCATTACACTCCTTCACCGTGACGCTTCCTTCCTCGATTCTCATATTCTCCATCGCTATCCTGAACCCTTTCTTTCCTTCTCATGCGTGCATTTCTTCCTTTTTGCCCAGCCAATTCCCGCCTTCCTCTCACTCCCCCCGCCTCGTCCCACTTCTCACCCCTTTTCATGTTGCGACTTTTCATCAGTGAAGTGCCTTCCTGGCCCGACCGCCGCCACCCCACCCCACTCCCTCCGCCATTCAATGAATGGATGCCACATTAGGGCTAGGGAAAGAGGGGTGAGTGGAAAGACAGGGGCTAACGCCATCCTACTGTCCTTTCTTCCTTTCTCCCTACCACCCCTTTGGCTGCGGCGCAAATGGTATGTTCCACAGCAAGCACTGCAGAAATTGAGAGAGCACATTGTTGGCAATCTGGCTTTGCGGGGGTCATTTCCTGACTCGTGCGTCCTGCTCCTCTCTTGACGTTGGTCCCCACCCTTCCCAGGGTGTCTGTCCTTTGAGCGTTTTGGCTGCCCCCCCCCAACAAACACCCGCCTCCCTGTCCCCTTTTGTGTCAGAAAAGCTCCGACATCTGAAAACAATCAAATAATCTGGGCACAATGCATCTCTTCATGGAGGGGTCCTGGTGGTTCCCAGATGAGCGGGAGGATTAGGTCGGAGGAGGCCAGTAGGGGAGAGCAACAGAAGCACGGATGAGGGGGGCCACGCAGCTGAGGAGGGGTGGGGGCCACTTATTGTTTGAAAGGTTCGGGAAGTGTATGTTTATGTGTTTAGTTTTGGAAGCTGCATTAAACCTTTAAATGGGAATGTTTTGCCTATGGAAGCTTTCCTTGTTGTGTCACATGTGTTCCCACACTTACCCTTTCCACATGATGCTAGGCGATGCTAAGAATTAGCATTAACGTGACGCATTTTGACAGAAATTTCAAAGTATAGTCGCAAAAAAATGGGAACAGAAGGCTTCATTTGAAGGAGCCTTCCTATTGGGATATGCATGAAAGGTAGTCATTCATTTTCTATGCCGCTTGTACTCACGAGTGTCGAGGGGGAGCCTATCCCAGCTGACTTTGGGTGAGAAGCGGAGTACACCCTGGATTGGCCAGCCAATCGCAGGGCACATATAGAAAAACAACCATTCACACTCACATTCATACCTATGGACAATTTAGCGTCGCCGATTAACCTAACATGCGTGTTTTTGGAAAGAGGGAGGAAACCAGAGTACTTGGAAAAAACCCACACACGCACGGGAAGAACATGCAAACTCCACACACAGATGTCCAACAGAGATTCAAACCCAGGTCTTCCAGATCTCCGGACTCTGTGGCCAACTGGCTAACCACTAGGCCATCGTGCAGATGAAGGGTAGTGGTCACCAAAAAATGGGAAAAGAAAACAGGCCACAAAATTAGCATATAGAAGGCATTGAAGGACAGAAGCAACACATCCTGGAAAAGAAAGCCATATCTGAAGCAGCCTTAAGACGCATTTGAAGGAGCCTTCTAATATATACAGTAGGAGGCCAGTAAGCATCCTAGCAACCCATCTAAGATGGACTAAAAGGTCGTATTTGAAGGAGTCATACGGGAGTTTGTGAAGGATAAATGCAATGCACTCTGCAAAAAAAATGAAAAAGCAGGCAGCATTTTAAAGAGCTTCCAGAAATGGGAGGCTGTGAAGGATAGTAGTGATGCATTGTGGAAAAGAAGGCTGCACCTGAAGGAGACTTTGAATAGGACAGGAGAGACACCACAAGAAGGTCACACTTGAAGGAGGCCTTGTATTATGGCATATAGGGTAGGAACGATTTTACTAAAAAATGGAAAAGGAGGCTCCATTTGAAGGAACCCTCTAATTCTGTAAAAAAAAAAAAAATGCTAAAAGACTACATCTAAGGGGCTATCCACACAGGAATGTTTTCAGGCGGAAATGGCAAAGTATTTTATCATATCAGATGGTCATCCACACGGCAACGGTGTTGTGGGTGCCCTGAAACGATATTTACTTGGCCACCCCAGTGAAACATTTTTGGCTCATATGGGAAGCTTTGAAGGATTGCTATTTCATGCAAAATACTTGCAAAGAAGGACACTCTTGAAAAGATCCCGCGAATTAGGGCAGCCTTCTCACTGTGTTATGATTGTCATTGGTTTTCAAATGCAGCTGCTGAATTGGGGCACTGCTGATATTGAAATGTTCAGATGAACGCCACCTGTATCCCCCTCGGCGTCGTTCAAATCAAGACACCCTGTAGCCGCTTGTAGAAGGGGTCTGGCTGATTTAACAGTGGTCAGAGTTCCCCGGTTTCAATGTTCCACTATCACACAAACATCTGCAAATGCTTGCACATGACCCCACACAGCCCCCCGCCCCATGCTGTTCCTTCTTGTCCCCATGAGAATGGTAAATAGTCATCAGTAACTTCCCCTCCAACATATTCATTTATCCCCTCTATCCTGTGGGGTTGGCCCATGATTACAGGGAAGCCAACTGAAGCCGCCCAAATAAACACCCCTCAGGCAGCACCGGGGTCTGTCCACCTCACCCTAAACACTAGCTTCCACCAGCTAGATCAGGTTTCAATCAAACCCACGCACAAAATGGCTCAAGCATTGACAAAGTGGCTGAAAACGATGTTGTCTGCATTACCCGCATACGAAATAACACAATAGCTTTAATGTGCACATGCAGGAAGCTTGTAAAATAGGATGGCTCATTTTTTGTGGTATTCAGATACTCACGTAGTTTACATTCTGGCCATTGAAAGGACAAGGACAATCCCAAATATGTGTTTTCCTCAAGGGCTTTGCAGCTATATTGACCTTCCATCTGAAGCTAAATCCTTGATCGCAATCACAAGGCATACGTAGTACTCTCATGTAACCATCAAAATGGGGAAAAAAAAGATTTAAATAACTAGAATTCCGAAGACAATGAACATGTGCATGTGAAGTTTCATAGTGGCCTTACAGTACAACAGTAAGAACCAGTCAAACATGCCTGGAGGCCCCTCTCGCACTTCCTATTCCTCTACACCTTTTCTACTCGCTAACCTACTATTAGGATGCCTAAAAATTGCTGCCTTGTGAGGGCAGGCGCTTGCTAATCATAGGTTTATACTGTTGGATTTAGGGACTCAGCACCTTTGGTCGAAGCCACACCTCTTGACACTACCTTGCCAAAGGTTCACTGAAGTTGGGCACTGCAACCTGAAATAAGAACATCCACAGAAACCGCAGGAAGTCATCTCCAAAGTTCCAACACATCGTGTGCAAAGAAAACCCATTACGTTCCTGTGACCGGATGCTGGGATCGCTGGTGTTTGGAGGTTACCAGAGTAAAAAAAAGACATCTGTGGCGCCCCCATGAGTTGTTCTGTGTTTGGAAGACAACGTAGCATCAAGATATCCTCAAAAGTCGTATAATTATTAGACAAATGGTCAATGACGTTCGGGTAATTAGTTGCGAAGTCTCACCCGTGCCCCTGCAAAGACATTTTGCTTGATGCCGGCCATGTTTTTCAAACAATTTTACTTAAAATGCTTGTGTTTGTCAGTCCCCTAAAGGTGTGGACCAAATTTTGTAGCGATTGCAGTGATAAACACCCTAAAGAAGGGGTGTCCAAACTTTTTTCAGCGAGGGCCACATACTGATATAGGTGAAAAGAGTATTATTAGTGTGAACTTTGGTCTTTGCTCTTTTTTCCCCATTTTTGCAGTTGTTTTTTTTTTTAATTTTCCAAATATTTAAACTTCCTTCTTGTAAATGTTCTTCTTATAAAATTATGACTTTATTCTCATAATATTTTGATTTTATTCCCATAATATTATATTTCCCTAACCGAATTTTCCAGGAATTACAATTTTATTTTGTTTTGTTTGTTTCTCATAATATTACGACTTAAAAACAAACAAACATATTTCTTCTTTAATATTTGACTTTTTCTTGTAAAATGACTGCCAATTGTTATTATTTATTTATTTATTTAGTTTTCTTGTGTTAAGTTGTATTTTTTTAAATAATAAAAAAAACAGTCACAGGCCGCAAATGGCCCCCGGCCATTCGATCATGGGCTTCTTTGTGACAAAAAGTCCTTCCACGTGCTCATTATTTTTAAGTTTATACAACAATAATGCTTCATATCAATCTTACACCTACAGTATTGTGTGTTTAGGAATCATAAGGATAGGAGAAAACCCTAAGAACAGAACATACTGTAGTACTACACAATGCAAATTACAGTATATGATATTTGTCTCCAAGTGATGGCCCTGTGAAGTCTCTCTAATGTATATTTCACGTGGCTTAAGCCCGCTTTAAAGCCTTGCAGAAGTACAAAGCAAAAGTTCTCACACAACATGCTGTCACTATGACAACCAGGCAGAATCATTTAGCTTGATCTCTTGCCATTCCACACAACACAGAAATCCAATAACATTTGAGTATTATGCAACCAGGCCAACGATTCAGGCTCTTCTGCAAAAGCTTTTAAATGACTTGAGAAAATAAGGCACTGGTAGGTCCATATGGGGATTTCTGGTAACTTCCATGGTGGTTTTTATTGTGAATAGTGACCATGTGGTTGAGAGAGTATGATGGAAATGGATGGTTTTAGCCGTGAATAGCAACACAGATGCAAAAAACATACAAACAAAATCCACAAAACATTAATCTCAAGTCTCGAGTCAGGTCTAAAATCAAGGCATGCAAGTCCAAGTCAAGTCTCAAGTCAAGACAAGACAGGTTGAGTCGAGTCTGAAGTTACAGGCTTGAAATTTTCAAGTCCTAGCACTGTTTAGTGTCTGCCAAATAGAATTTATTGCATTTGGCAAATACACTGAATGCATATTGAATTGTTTTATTTTTTAAATAAAATAAGACCAATGTGACACGACTTAGTCACAGAAAAAGAGTGCTGACATAGCATTCAGGATTTAGTCAGTGCACACAAACATAATACACACGTTCGTTGTTTGTCCTTAAACCTGTCCTTAAACTGCCAATGACAAACCTGATTAGGCGTTGATGGATGCAGTTCAATGAGGCAGATTCAAAGGGAAAATATGTTGTCTTACTGGAAATTACATAATAAAGATCACGGCGGTGGAATACTTTGAATGGGGATGCATTTGACTCAACACAATCACTGAAAATCTCAAGTTGAAATGTTGTTTTTAGTGGGATGCTCTCCCTAAACGCTCTGAACTCCTGTTTCCATGGCAGTGTGGTATTATAACTGAAGTTACTATAGCACCAAAGCAGCCCAGCTTCGCATGGTGTACTCCTTTAGACAGCAAACTTGAATGAACAGCTCCTCTGCCGGTGGAAAACAAGTAGTGCACCACCGTTGGCTTCGGGTGCTTCAAGATTAATCCATTACACACAATCGACCAATTTCTTAACTGTCAATTAATTGATTAATTGATTATGCTCATCCCTAGTGGGGATACTATGGCATCAATGGGACGGTCCATACCAAAAATCCACATTGTTTGTTTGCCTTGGCAGAGGTCTACACTTTTTATATAGTCTGTAGGTAGCATTAATGGATTTTTTTCCTATTCTAACTCAATTTTATATATTCTGGCTACTTTTTACTAAAAAAATTCCACATTCTAATTCGTGCAAAAGGACAAAAACAATGGCACTGTGTTCTTATTATTTCTTGAAAAATGGTCAAGTAAAAAGTATCGGCGATACTGTCCGTGTACTTACGTGGTATCGGATTGATATCAAAATGCGCAGTATCGTCCACCTCTACACTCTTGTATCAATGCGTGATTGAAGGGAAACTTCTTTTGGGAAGAGTGCAGGGACTACTTTCCGCCAACTCCGGAAAGAAGCACTTTTTTGCGTTTCGTTTGTCGCTTAAGCGATGTGTTATTTATCGGAATGTAGGGTTCTGTATATGAAATCACTTGAATCGGCGCGTTAATGCGTTTAAATCCAACATTTCTTTTCCACTCCGCGGAAGGATCTAATTCTCTCCAGCGAGGGTCGACACATCCGCCCAGTTTTCCGATGCCCCCCCCCATCTCTCCCCTCCCCTTGTTGAAAATGGAGTTCGATTAAAGCAGATGTCCGCGAACTTCAGAGTTACAAAAACTGCCTGCCTTTTTTAATATTTAAAACATCGTCGGTGAACATTTGTGGATTAAAAACAAACGTGGCTTCACCCCCTCCCTTCCTCCCTCCTTTCTTCCCTTCCTCCATTTTTCCTATCGCGGACATTACTCGGACACGTTGGCGGAGCGAGGCTGTTTTTTTCTCTCTTTTAACAACAAGGACGCTTTTTCAAGTGTTGTCCCGGCGGCGGACATCAACTTGGCGAATGGATGCTCGACAGCCCGACGCGAATAAGCTGGCAAACATTACAGGCTTTAACATTTTCTGCGTTTTTTGAGGATATAACACGTCTTTTCCCCCCCGCATCAATCGCCTTGGGGGCTGTGGTTGTTAAAGAAGATGGCTAATTTTGTGTCGGATTTGACTTCCAGGGAGGAGAAATTGTCATTCCTCCTAGCGATCGGCGGCTAAGGCTAGCAGCACTTCTTTTTTTCTTTTATCGTTCTCGTATTGGCTCGTTTTAAACCTCACACCCCACCACAGATGATACTAAACTAAACTAAACACGGCTTGGTTGTACATGTGAAGGAAAATGGTGAATTTTGTGCTGTTTTGCAATGCGCCGTCGATGCTATTGCTAGGACTCGGATCTCCGTGAGGAAGAAAATGAGTGAAGATTCAACAAATCCAAACAACGAGTGAGTATTAATCACCCCCAAAACTCATCATATTTGACGTGAACATGCAGCAAAACCTACGTTTGTTACCCTGCGATGCTTGCTATTTGCTGCAATGTTTCGTCAAGAAAAAACACTTAACATGTGAATGTGTGTATTTGTCAATGGTGACCCTTTTATTAGAACACCAGTCCCGTATTTAACTCATTTTTGTAGCATATGTGTGCAGCTACAACGCACAATCTATCCTAATATGTGTATTAGACGATATTAATAATATGGCGATGTTAGCATGTATGCGTATTTCAGGATAATACGGATATGCTGCCATGTTGTCGCATTGTTATGGTTAAAAATGCCACAAAGAGGTGCGTTTTTCGTTAATGAAAAGCCTCTTGAAGGCGGAAGATGCCATTTTTTCCTCAATCGCCCTCATTTACATATCACAATCTCCATTCATAAAAAAGACGCTCCCGTGCAACAAAAGCACCCATTAAAGCGTCCGAGCGTGTCAGAAATGTGTTTAATGACGATCATTTGTTCGTAGGTGGTTGTTTTGAAAAGGTTTTAAGGTGAAAAGGGGTGGCGAGTATTGTTTTACACCGCTGATCCCTTGTGTGCGCTTGTTGACAGTCAGTGAGAAATATCTGCTTCGGGAGGTGCTGCTGGTCACATGATCCCCTCCATTCATAAAGTACCTGGCAGGCCCATTCACACAGCACTGTACACTGTTTCGCATTGCAGCCACGGTCACACAATGATCACATTTCCTTTTCTCTGCATTTCTTAAACTAACGCTGCCTATTAGTCGAATGGGCGTTTTTATTCATGTCGTCCCTGTGACTTTGATAACGTGTTTGTCACAGAGGAAGTCATGAGCTCCCCACCCTCTTTTTTGCTATTTACTGGACACTGACATGCTTTTTTTAGTGTGTGAAACCACACAATTACGCCCAATTCGGTGCCTTGCAAGGGGTGGGCGTATTTAATTTGCTTGTGTCCTTGAATAGACAGAACATACCTGGGTCTGTGTGAATCTCTGGAAAACCAGCCCAGGACTTGGCTTCTAATGGCTGGTTTATGCTTCTGTGTCGATTCCACGTCGTACACAACGTTCTGACATAGTGTGCACCGCCAAAAAATTCTAACTTCACGATGATTGGTCGCCTTACAGTTTGAGGTATTTTTAATAAGATTTTTCGATACGGTACAGAGGTGTACCGAGTTATAAGGAACACATTTGAGTGAGGACAGAAAGTATAACTTCCTCGAGTCTTCTTTGTAAAGAAATACAGCGCAGCCCAGTGTTTGGCTAGCAATAGTGCCAAGGAGAAGCCAGAGCTTGAAAGCGCTTGTCTGTTGTTAAAATATCCTGTTTGGGAGCACTTCACCTGGGAGCTCTGAAATAGGAAAACGAAGAAAGAGATTAGACAAGACAAAGAGATTAGGGACGGGGCTACAAGCTGGAACGGTTAATTCTGCACTTCAGGCAATCAGGACTTTTCTTTCAAAAAATGTGATAAAGTCTTCTATTCATTTATTCATTTTCTATGCCGCTTGACCTCATTAGGGTTGCGGGGGTATGCTGAAGTCTATCCCAGCTAACTTTGGGGTAGCTGGGAGCAGGCGGGGTACACCATGGACTGGTCCGCCAGCACATATAGACAGACAACCATTCACACTCACATTCATGGGAAATTTAGAGTCTCCACTTCACCTCCATCCATCCATTTTCTATGCCGCTTGTCCTCATGAGGGTCGCGGGGGTATGCCAGAGCCTATCCCAGCTGACTTTGGGTGAGAAGCGGGGTACTCCCTGGACTGGTCGCCAGCCAATCGCAGGGCACATATAGACAAACAGCCAGTCACACTCACATTCATACCTATGGACAATTTAGAGTCTCCAGTTAACCTAACATGCAAGTTTTTGGAATGTGGGAGGAGACCAGAAACCTGCTGAAAACCCACGCACGCACAGGGAGAACATGCAAACTCAACACAGAGATGCCCAAACTTCCATATCTCCTAGCTGTGTGGCCAGCATGCTAACCACTAGGCCACATACGTCCATAAAACAATGCGATTCAATTTAAGTCACATTATGTGCAGACTACACTGGTTACGTTTGAGACGTGTACACGTTTTGTTGGAGTTTGGTCAAAGTACATAGGCCTGTCACGATAATTGATATATCGATTAATGAAATGATTAAAAAAAAAAAAAAAAGGGGTTAATTTTGGCGGCCTCGATAAATTGACATGTGCATGTTTGTTTCGTCTCTCTTTACCACACAGGCTGGATGATAAGAGGGTTCACTCTGCATCTGTCTGTGCAAGTTGGTACCCCAGTGGAATGAACGGAGAGAGTGAACCCTCCACTTAGACATTACGTGAGGCGGGGCTACTAATAGGTGGATACACAGAGTGCTAGCAGCAAGTTAGCCTTGTGAGCCAGCATACGCTGGCATGAATGAAGGCACAGAAACGATGGTTTCTTAGGCGAATGCCACAGCTCCAGTGTGGGAATATTTCGGTTTTAAACAGAATGAACAAGGTGAGCGCATGAACACAGACGAACCCATATGTCACATTTGTCATTTGACATTCCATTTAGAAAGTTTATTTCTTTTGATACAATGTACTCTCATTATTATGCAATGTAATTAATGAAAAAAATGGTCTCAAAAATGTCATGCCCCTCAAAGTGACGGCACCCTCTCTGGTAGCCCTTTGAGGAGACTGACCCTTGTATGTTTTGTATTTTGTTTCCTTACTTTCTTACTGTTATTGTTTTCTTACTGTACCAAAAATGAACCCAACCATGATATTAAAACCAAGATATGTACCGAACCATAATTACGGCATATCGTTAAACCCCTAGTTTAGTACAGTATGTCCTCTGTGTACCTGACTTGTTCAGAGGGTAGACAGGCCACCTTCGCGAATGCCTGTACCTCCGATTTTGCATTGTTTGCAATAAAAGTGGTTGTTGGAACCAGCTTACTTCCAGCTCCGATAGTATTCTCTGACTTTCTTTTGTCAGGAAGCTCAAAAGCTAAACAGATGCTAAACAGGTTACGGAGTTGACTCACTGGAGAACACCCGCACTAGCATTTTGGTGGAGAATTGGATCACGACAGTGTCGGAAGTGATGGCGTAGTGACTACACGGAAACATAAACCAAACTTCAGGTTGAGAGGCGGGCCAGGGCAGGGCACGGCATGATTGCATGTCATACAAGGGCTGTAATGCGATCACTCCTCGCAAGTTCTTCATGATGACTGGATCATTTCATAACAAATAAATAGGAATACTCAAAATAATCTAACCCACGAGTGCAATAGACTCGTGTCCTTTAATTAGTGCGATTGCTCCCCTCACAAGTAATAACATGACAGGCGCACCTTCCAAAATAGAAACACTTGGAGCATCTCAAAATAATAAGTCAGGGAAATTGCAGTAATACAGCAGCATAGAAGTGATGTACGAATGCTTATCGTCATGCCAGCACATAAACAAGGAGGTCAGCTTATATTCAAGGTCTCGCGGTTTACACATGCAAACCAACAGGCTTTCGCCATGCAACTGATGTTGCTTTTTCAGGCTTCTGATTGGCCAAAATCTGCATGACAGCTGGTGAATGTTTTTATGTGGTCTTTTGTTTTTTTAACGCCACTGTTGTTGTAGATTTAGATTTGTTTTAATAAGCTGTGCATTATTATTGTCATTGTTTGCTCTCCATCACGTTTAATTTGTTGTAATCTGAACACATACGTAGTGTCAACATCAGCATGCCTGTTTTTTTTGTTGTTGTTGTTTTGAATCCAGTGTTTTCCAGCCACAAGGCCCTGAATTGGGAAATACAGCTAGAGGCTACATGATGTGCCGCCGGGTTTGTTCCTCTCTGCATGGTGGCGGCAGCTAAGATGGCGAAGCGATCCAAACATTGTTGCTAGGATTCCACCACCTGTCTTGCTTGCTTTGCTGTATGATTCATAGAAACGCAGAGGGAGCTGAATACTGAGGTTTGCTGCAGCCATATTCACTCCTTTTGTTGTTGTTGCCTTTTTTTTGATAAGGTTTTGTTACATAAGCCCTGATATGATTTTTGTTTATCCACATAAACGTGGTATAAGACGACACCCTGGTTTTTCTGGTATGATGGGAGTTGGTCAAAGTTAACGTATACACTCCTTGAGTACCTTTTTAGTCACTCTTTTGCAATCAGAAGTTAGGTTTTTACTGCATAGTACATATTTAGTGTAGCTAATGAGGCTCCTGCTGGAAGCGAAGAAGCAACTTCAAATGCTCCTACATCAGGGGATCCAAAGGGCGGACCAGGGGTGTTTTTATTTGCCCGCAGCACATTCTAAAAATATAATCTAACCAGAAAACCTAAAAAATAAAATAAAATTGAAAAACTCAGCAGTAATTTTACAATAAATTCAAAATTTTTGGGAGAAAAAAGTTGCAATCCAATGCGAAAAAGTTGCAATAGTACAAGAATAACGTCCTAATATTATGAGGAAAAATGTCACTGTAGTTAGCAGCATAAAGTTGATATATTAAGTTTAAAAAAAAAAAAGGTGTAATGTTATGAGAAACAAACAAAACAACAAAACAATGAATAAAGTTATCATTTTTGGAAAATTTATTAAATTAACGTGATGAGAGTAAAGTCAAAATATGGGAATAAAGTCATAATTACAAGAAGAAAATTTACAAGACAAAAATTGGAGTTGTTTGAAATGCTTGGAAAATTAAAAAAGAAAATGGAAACAACTGTAATTTTACCAGAATAAAATCATAATATTAAGAGAAAAGGTTATATTGTAAAGATTAAAAAGAGGTGGAAGTTTACAAGTATGAACTCGAAATGTTAATGGGAAAATGAATGTCCTTTTAATAGCATAGAGTGAACAAATAGTCATATTAAGCAAAACAAAATGAAGTTATATATATTTTTTAATTAGATTTGGGGGAAAGTTACAATATGTCAATAAAGTCCAAATATAATGGAAATAAAGTCATAATATTACAAAAAGAAAATTACCGAAAATGATTTAAGAAGAAAGTTAAAATATTTGGATAATTAAAAAAACAACGCAAAAATGGGAAAAAAGACAGAAAAGAAGTTAATACTAATAATAGGATTTTTCACCTATGTCACAAAGCTGAGCGGGCAAGGATTTTGGCGATGGCAGTTCGTAGACAACTTGCTGCCGCGTCTGTTCCAAGGAGCGCGTGGGGGGCAGGAGTGGTCAGACATTGATGGGAGCTGCTTCGCTAATACCTTTTTAAAATAATTTTCGGTTGAGAAGAACTTTTGCCTATGTCGTTGACTACCTTTTATCCAAGTGTTGCGCGATAAACCACGCTTTACATCCTTGAGTACCTTTTTAAAGTATCGGTAATACACGTCTTTTGATGACGTATAGGTCGGATGTATGCGACCTGACCGTTCATTTGGAAGTCGCATCGCATACATATCGAATTTATATCCACATACGAGTCGCATTATAAGAAAATCGAAGCTGTGCTGTTGACACTGACATGAAAAAAATTAGATACACGTCACATATGAGCAAAACAATTGGAATTGACCTGTAGTGTGAACATAGCCTAGAAGTCATGTAAAATCAGAGCAAAAATACTGCATAGAACTGTCGCTCTGGTCAAGTGGAGCTGAGTAAACATGCTTCAGTTTACAGTGAGCAACAAGAAGCACAGCTTCTACTAAAATCAAAGTTAAAACATTGTTGGAACTCGAAAAATTGAAATGCAGCCACCTGGAAGAATGTCCAGCGATGCTACACGGCGGGCTCGGAAGTGAGGTTTCTAGCAGGGAAAGGAAATAGTGCGTAAAGTCCGCCCATAAATTTGATATGGAGCTCAAACAGTGCAGCGTAACGATGAAAGACATATACAAGGAAGTATTCACGTGTACTGATTGGGTGTTAGAACGCAAATCGAGATGTTATAAGCATTATTTTCATTATGTCTGACACTGACAGACTTGTTTTCAACTATTTTGTGTCGTCATGCACCACACCATGTACACACACAATTGGAGCAAATAATTTCAATGAAATTCACCATTATTCGCTTTAATTTCCAAAATATTTTGCAGACATACTGAGTGCGTATGTGGGCATAGCTTGTGCTTGCCCTCTCCCCTGTCTGCTAATCGTAACTGCCTCTAGGTCACGTGGTTGAAACCCAGCAATAGGATTAAATGTTAATAAATGGAATATTTCATGGAACATAGAAAACCTGTGAATGACTTTCTAAATGTGATTTTTACCATTATTAGAGCCCTGTAAACACGCATATAGCCACCTTTTACACTCCTGTTATTCATCGTTTACGTCACATTATGCAATTGCAGGGGCTCGAGACGGGTGCTAGCTAGCGAGCTAACCAGTTAGCCTCAAATTTAATTCTTCTAAACTTAGGAAGCCAAAAACGTACCCCTTCCACATGGAATAGGAAAATAACTTTTATTCACTCTACAGTGTATAATATCGGACATGCCATGGCTTACATTACTGCCACCTACTCACCAGAATACTACATATCACTTGTATTTCAGTATGGATTGAGTGATAACAGACCGTAGTCTACCACGAAACAGCGACCATTAATTAATTAATTAATTAATTTTTGAAAAAAAAAAAACGTGATATAGCGAGCGACCGATAATCGAACCGTGATTTGCGAGGGACGACTGTACATGTATAATTTTAAAGCATCGCCATCTGGGGTAACTGGTGTAGTTGCTTATTCCTCAACAAAAACCCTGCAACTGTACACTGTATTTTTGTTTTGAAAGAAAGAGGCGACTGTGACTTTGGCAAACTGGAATAGTGTAATCAGAAATTTAATGAAAGCATGTGCATGCAACTTCGCTGACGTTTATCTTGCATGTTTTTGTCTTCAACTGTTTTATCTCAATGAAGAACTTTCAGTAGTTCTGCTGAGCATTATTAATGTTAGTGTCATACATGTATTGAATATTTTATGCACATTTGACCAAACTGACACCTGTAAAGTACTTCTCTTTTTTTTTCTCCAGAATTACAACAACGGGTTTGACATGTGTTGAAAAAGGTAATTAGAAATCAAGCTGGTGGATTGCTGTCATCCCTGGCCTATAAAGTGTTCCTCCAGTGTTTACGGGAGTGAGGGTCATTTGGCCTCTCAGTGAAACGATCATGTATACAAGGTTACGGCCCTGCATTGTTTGAAGACTCCTGCTGTGCCTCACTATTGTCTGCTGCCGGTCAGGTGATTCCCCGACGTTCTCTCTCAACTATGTCCTTTTCCTATCTGCGTGATTGATTTGACAGCTCAGTGTTTTTTATCTGCCATGTGGGTGTTGTGATCTTATCACCTGAGGGCTGTTTTGCACTCCCATTCCTGTGGCAGAGCTTTCTCAAACGCATTCCTCCTAAACAGCCCTCATCAGGTCATGAAATGACAAAGGGAAGACAGCTACTTCAGCTGTTAGGGTCTCGTGCTTTATGGCCGGGGTAATTGCTGATATCCTGTGGCACTTATGTTAAGCTAAATAATTTCCCGGACTATTTTATAGATGGTATTTCTGGGGCTGTTGGCTGGATGTGACCTTGTGCACGTACCTTTACGGCCTAATCTATGCCAGACACGTCTTCCCTTTTCACAAAGTCTGTTGAGTTGAACACATGCTTGGTTTTGCTTCTGCAACTTTTAGGGAAGTGCTGCTTGTGACTACAGTGGTTTATAGAAACGAATGACACGTTACTTGTTGAAGTGTACACGAGCGCAGTGGAGGCATTCAGAGTAGATCATGTGTATCAGGTCCGAGCTGGGTGTCCATTCAGCAGTTTAAACTTCTGTTTTTTTTGTCGATCTCGTTCTGTTACAAACACTTCTATCCATTACTAGAATCTGCATAAACATGAACAAACAAGGGAATTACTTTGTGATCATGACAATTTCTTTGGCTGTACTAAAAAAAGGCTCCGATCAGATGCTAAGATTGGTGCACTTTAGCCACAATAATGCAAAAATTAGCTGGAATGTATAAACAACTGGGGTTAGCGTGTTGGCCACGCAGTCAGGAGATCGGGAAGACCTAGTTTCGAATCTTCGCTTGGGCATCTCTGTGTGACGTTTGCATGTTCTCCCCGTATGTGCATTTTCTCCTCCCACATACCAAAAACATGTTAGATTTATTGGCGACTCTCAATGTGTGTCTATATGTGCCCTGCCATTGGCTGGCGACCAGTCCAGGGTGTACCCCGCCTCTCGCCCGAAGTCAGCTGGGATAGGCTCTAGCATACCCCCACGACCCATAAACGGTATAGAAAATGGATGGATGGTATAAATAACTGAAAAATTGCCAATGTTACCATTTAAATTGGGCACCTTTTGCAGATAACCATAACGTTTTATAATGATTAGAAAATATGTCAATGAGTAAACCCAATTAAGGTGTGTACTTTATGTGTCAGTGAATAAAATGCCAGTTAATTAAATGCAAAAATCTTTACATTTATTGATGCAAAATATCATTGGACAACTTTTCGAATGGGATGTCAGCCTCTGCAGACATTGCTACAAAATCCTCAAAACTGCAAATGAAAGTGAAGCAAACTTTTTTTCCTCTGAACTACATTTATTAGGGTCCTGTGAAATCTTTTCTTTTTCCCCCCATATTCCGTTTCTTTAGTTTCAGTTTTTTTAATTCCGTTTTTTTGAAACACTTATTTTATCACCATAGATTGTCAGTGAATAAAAGGCAAAAATCCTTACATTTATTGATGCAATACAATACATACATGTTATTGGACAAGTTTGCCCAGTATTTTTCAAACTTTTCATTGCTACAGAATCCTCAGCAAACGATCATATCCGTGCTTGTGGTTAAAGATGATGTAGTTCATTATTATTATCGTTTCATTATTGTAAGATGTTTTTTAAGACACCCTTATTTTATTACCAGTATTACAGGATGTGCGGCGTTCTTCTTTTGAAGGCCGGAAGTATGGTGTGTGTTAAATGTATTTTGAGCTAGCTGGGTGCCTCTTGGCAGTCGTGGCGGGCACGGGCATCCTAAAATGCTCTGTTGCATTACCTAAAACACAACTTCGGCGCGCACACACACACACAGCCGCACTAGCATGCTCCACTAAACGAAGCTAACCCAGCCAGTTTACCTTGGCCATTGCTGTAAGTGAGATCACCTACAGTGTTTGTGAGGACATGCCGCTATGAGTGAAATATTTTCCACCACAGACTTTTCTTCTCCTCACGATGACAGCATTTGTTGTCAGTTTTTGTGAGATTCCTCGTTCCTCGAACTGCAAAGGTACGCCCCGATTAGACGTTTTATTGTTTTATCAGTCAAACTATCTGTTGAGTCATCCCTTGTTTATTCACAGTTAATTGGTTACAGACCTGACCGTGATAAGTGCATTTCCGTAAAGTACGATTTCTGATTTATAATTAAAATATTTTCATATTTTGAAACACCCCATAGTCATCTTTATTACCCAATATAGTAAACATAAGAGAAAGAAAATAAGCCATTTAAGACATAATATAGACTCGAATTGGGAGAGTCACATTATACGTATATTCTGTACTTCCTGCGGTGTCTATTGTCTCAATGTAAGTTTACTGACACCTAGTGACCAGGGTAGAATACTACGTATTAACAAAATGTATTTGAATGCACCTTCTGAATGCGTTATTTGTACAGTACAAGTCTAAAGTTTGTACACACACACACATTCTAAGACATAAAATGTCTAAAACATAACATATTTAGAGTTATGTTACACTTTTTTGTTAAGTACATAATTCCACATGTGTTCATTCATAGTTCTGAGAATCTACAATGTAAGTCGTCATGAAAATAAAGCAATTGCATTGGATGAGAGGGTGTGTCCAAACTTTTGGCCTGTACTGAATTTCTCTTGGAGATTAATCAAGTCTCTGTCTGTCCGGAGCACTGCTCGTCTTCTAGTTTGTTTGTCTTTTGAAATAATTTGTCCCCATTGAGAATGCTGGGTGAAAAAAAAATCTTCCATTGTCAAATTGACACCATCATACAAAACTTTAACTCTGAGGCCTCGCTTGCTTGTATTGCTGTTGTTGATTGTTGTCCTGTCCAAAGGTGAAGACCTTCCACTGCAAGTTTACTTCTAAGCAAACAAGCATAGCAGATCACATTAATTTCATTTCAGTAGCCGTAGACATCAGACAAACTACCTGATTATTATTTGACGTCATGCATGTGTTTGGTAGGTTTCCAAAGATGCAGAATGATTAGGGAGAGAGTTTCAGAAAGTGACTTGGCAGACACAATATTTATGAACCAGCGTCTGCTTGTTCTAGAAGCTGTCCTCTTGATTGTTTTTGTGATTAATTGCGACGGTCCTCTGAGTAACCAGACGGCTTGGACTGCCTGTGACGGAGACAAGACGACCGAGGGAACAGACATTGTCCCATTCCCATGCTTTACAAATGTGCCTGGGTTTTTTCCTGCATTGTAAAGGCTGAGCCACTTCCTCTTACATTTTTCATTTCCTTTTTGAGTATTTTAAGAGCTCGCTTTAAGCGGTTTAAATGTCAGCACCCTGGTACAGGGCAGATTTCTGATCTATACCTTTTTTAGAAAACATTTTGGGGTAGTCGCCGCCGCAACGCAGAGCTAGATGTTTTCTCCTGTGATGGCTGTGATGTCCACAGACATAATCTCGGGGCCTGTGTGAGAAGAGCTTTATCTCAGTCGTGGATATTGTTTGGAGTTGTGTGGCATGTGGGACCGTGAAGGCTGCGCCTTGTTGCGAGATCTTTGCTGCAGCTGGCCTGAGATGGTTCTTTCCTGCGAGGCCGCAGACATAAAAGGGCACAGATGTAAATCTTAAACCTTGTGTCTTTGATGGAGTTCCCAAAGCCTTTGGGAACAGGAAGGGGGTTTCTGTGCGTGCCACAAATGTATTTCACTGGTATGTGTTTTTCTGTGAGATGGGCCTTGATCCTACCTTGTTAAATTTTAGTAAACCAATAAATGAGATTATTGGAAGTCTATACGCGCGTATTTTGTAGCGTACATTTTCTCTGGTTAAGTCATTATCAATAACCAGACTCAAGTTATAAATAGGACTTACTGTCCTCACAGAAGTAATGTACAATTTTGGACAAAACATGCTCTAAGTTTAATTAAGGACATCTTACGTGTCCTAACCAAAACTACATGAAACAATAGTTCCGATTTTTTGACATGAAGTTGTATGACATCCCCATCAGCAGTGTAGTGCATCAACAGTGATTTTGCATAACTTAAATGGTCCCTGACATGATTCACCAACTTTGCTTAAATATGTCATATGTAGTGTTTGTAATTATGTTCTACATTGTTAAATTTTTGAACGTGAATGGTAAGTTGGCAAAAATGATATTATATTTCATGGTGCCTGCCATGATGAGCTAGCTCTTGCAGTTCAGCCTCATTTCCGGAAGTGACGCCATCAGAGTACTATCACTCAGGTAAACAAACATAGTGGCGTATGAGACAGATGATGTTTACAGTGATTATAGCGAAAAATTTAGGAGAATTTTGAGGCAAAAAGAAGGCAAAAACATTAAGCCTTAAGACATGGAGGTGAAGATTGGTCGACTTCAAAACACAGACTGGCAAGTGTAATTTACTCTGGAGTTGCTTATCCTTCAATTGTTTTAAATTGGCTTCTTAATAAGGGTAAAGGGGTCTTCACAGCCTGTTTGATTGTATATTTTGCCGCCACCGCACCCACAGTCAACATATTGCTGTCAAAAGATTTTTATATAACATTGTAATATGTATGATGCTTTGCAGCCTTGTTGCTATCGTGGAATAGTGTTTAGAAGACATTATATAAACAAGACATGACTTACTCTGTTCTGTGGCAACTTTGACTTAGTGGTCATTCTTGTCTTGTTTTTTCCTGTCTACCGGCGGAATAGCGTCCTTTTTGAAAAGGTGTTTATACTGTACTTTCAAGCAAATGCGTCTTGTAAAGGTGTTCCTTCAAAGCAGTCATCAGTGAAATGATCATTGCAAAGAACAGAACTCGAGGTGGGCTTCCATCTGTCTCTTGTTCTCTGCACGTGATCATCCATTGTTGTCTTAAACCTTCCTCTTTTGGAAAAGAAAAGAAAAGAAACCTAAAGTATCACTCAGATACTGTGAACATCCAGCAGCAATACAACCTTTTGGCACAACTACTATTTTGATGAAAAATATAAAAAACAAAATCAAGCATTTATTGCATCGCTTGACCAGCCTTTTGTGGAATATACTGGAACAGGACTGTAGTAATCTAGTAGGGTGTTTTGTGCAATTGTTTGTGTCTAACTTAAATAGTTAAAAGTAGCTACCGCAATTTCCCGTGTATAAGCCGCTACTTTTTTGTCATGTGTTGAACCCTGCGGCTTGTGCAATGATACGCCCGATTTATGTCTAAAAACTACATGTCCCATGGTGTCGCTTCAGGATATCACGTTTTGAAGTCTTATGCAGCAGTCATTGACACATCTTAAGTAAGTTTGATCGAGTGTATCATTACTGTTTGGACTACTCGGACTGCCAACCGCCCACTATCACCAACGGGTTTCGAAAGGCTGGACTGAATGAAGAGGATAGCTCAAGCTAAATGGCTAATTTGCAACAATTGGCAACGAAGAGCCACAACAAGACAGACAGACAGACAGACAGAGAGAGAGAGAGTGACTGAAACTGACAAAGAGTGTGCCAAAGGAATTATGAGGCTGTTTAATTGTGATGCTTGTCAAGATGACTTGAGTGGTTTTAGTTCCCAGGAGGAGGTGGAGGAGGAGGACTGCGATGAATGACTCTTCTGGTAGGCTCCTGGACTAGCCAAATTACACTCACTGTTCGGCACTGTCGAACTAGGCATGTTACAACGCACTGTTGGCACTGTTTGGGGGAAAAAAGCATTTATCTAACCAAAAGTTTACAAAGTCTTTGTGTAACATCTTTTTATTTACTAAATATCCAATGTTACGATATGGACACCTGTGATTTAGAGACAAGTGTGGCCTATATATTTTTCTTATTAAATTTTGTGGCTGCGGCTTACATACCTGTGTGCTCTATAGTCCATAAATTACGGTACAGTTAGACGTACAGTTTTTGAAGACTTACTTTTATATCAAATCAGGCCAGAGACGCTGCATCAGCCAAAACTTAAGCAGCTTCTTAGTTTTTTTTTTTCATTTGGTAATGCCATTTGGAGTTGGTAGTCTGATAGTTTTCGTATTGAATAGCACTGAATGGTACCTAAAATATATTGATGATCCAGGAATATATTATTTGGTTACAATTATCTGAAGGTGTAGGTGTTAAAATCAGTGTTAGAACTGGGATGTTGTCAAAGGGAGCGTTCACACTAGCAATGTTTAGTTTGAACTCGAATGCTAGCCAAACCTACAACAGAGCAATCAAAACTATGACTTTCCTAATGTGTTTAGACTTTAGCATGTTTGCATGTGGCAATGGACACATTTGGTCTGTCTTGTACATGTTAGCCCTGTTTGACTCACGAATGTACACCAGACCTTCTTCCTGTTTACCTAGCCACTAATGAGAGAAGAGAGCAAAATCATGACGTTTGTTGTCACGCATTTTGAATGGCTTGGATTTTTTTAGTGTGTGAAAACAATCCGAACCTGAGGAAATACTGCTAAGTTTTGTTTTGTTTGCTCACATGCTATCATGGTCACCACATGTGATGATTGTAAATTTAGTTTTTTTGCCATATTTGTCGGTGTTTTGTCAAAAGATGTCTGTAAAATGTAGCTACATTGTATACTTCAGGGTTGTTGTTTTTTCCTGAGTCAGTCAATAGCTTAGCCAAATGTTCTTGTGAGGCAGATGACTCACCAGCAGCCTGAGGTGTTGCAAGGAGATACTGCAAAAAAAATCTCTTTCACTTCTCCTTCCATAGGCTAAGTATTGGCTTTCACTGCAGCTAATAAAGCAGGCGTGTGAACACGAGCTGTTTTCGTGGGCGTTGTCCGAATTTACGATTGGCCTTTTAATAATGTCTGACATAAAGCACCCCCAATGCGTGCCTCTGTTCCTGGCCCTCGTGTCATAATTTGCTCTGCATCCATGTTGGGTTGTTGTTATTTCTTTAGCCATGCCCTTCAAGTTTGCATGTATTCTGAGTGTTTGAACCGTGGCTAATTGGCTAGCTGTTTTGCGGTGTTCACATGTGTTACCCTGCTGGAAACTACGTGTTTCAGTTGGGAAATCTGTTTGGCTTTTTTTTAAAAACATGGAGGCCGCCTCGCTTTCACACATTTTCATCCCCTCTACGCTTTTCTAGTTGTTACTTTCCTAACAGTGGATAAGCTACACAATCGGATTGGGATAAGTAGCTTGTGTTTATTTTGTCAATGATATTTTAATGATTTTCCACAAGCCAAATCTTTCTAGTGGATCTTGACAGTCTTTCTCATTTTGATATTGAGGAGAGATTTGGGGGAGATGGAAAAAATAAGTCAAAGCGGGAGACTTTTTCTCCCCTTTTCTGATGTTAATGAAAGGAGGAATGGTTTTCCTGCTTTTAGCTTGCAGAGTGTGTTTCTCCCCTGCAGCATGCTCCACTGCTTGGACATTGTGGGAGTACAAAACTCCAGGCCGGGGATCCAATAACGTGAAATTTCAGCAGAGAAGCAGCCATTGTGTAGCAAGAGGCAGGCAGAGAGGTTTTTTTTTTTTATTTTGGTAGAAGGGGGAGACGGAGCGGAGCAAAGGGAGGGCGACTTGGCTGACTCCCAGGGCTCAGGCCACATCCTTTCTCTCTCCTCTCATTCGTCACTCCTCTTCCTTCTTCTTCTCCTCTTCGTGTCTTTCTTTCAGTGCCCCCCTATTGCCATCCAAGCCCCCCACCTCCACCACTCCTCATCGGGGTAGGAAGCCAAAGGCTGAGACACAAGCAAAAGCATGATGGCATACTGGAGCCTAGTGAGCCATGGGCCAGAGCAGTAGACAAACGGCCACTTTGTCCACTTAGGAAATGGTTGTCCCAGGATCCCCCTTCTCCACCACACACTAGAGCAACCGGCCTCAAGGCCCACGCCTGCCTGGTCTGCACGTGCTTCCTCCATCACGCCTTCTCTCCACCACAAGGTCCTACTTTGTGTTCCTGCTTCCAAGCGAAATCAGGGTTTTTTCCCCTCATACTGTCTTTAATAAGACCTGAAATAGTCAAAAATATCTCCTTATTGTGGCAAACACCCTGTTTTATAGAGGAGCTGAAAGCCTGCGCACATCCTTTTTTTGTGAATAGAAAAAGCGCTATTCAGATGCAGTAGGGAGCCATTGACTGTCACCTCAGTCTCCACCCTATTCCCATCCGACTCTTCCTCCCTCCTCCCCCACAGTCCTACATTACATTCTCACCCCTCCCTCTGTTTTTCTCTCCTGCTTTTGGTCGGAAATGAAGTCAGTCATCCAGCAGAATAACTTGGAATAATTTGGAATGAGGGACTCTTTTCCCGCACACCCCACACGGCTGCCCCAACCCACCCCCTTTCACTGCAGCTCACAGGCCCAAGCCAGCTGATGTGCTTCCGCTCTTGATTGTGTGTCCAGTGGACTGTGTGCTCCCAGCAAGGGGTGTGGAGGACAGCCTTTGTCTGCAACATCCCATGCTAAAATTCCGTTTGTGTGTGCGTGTGTTGCACTCAGGCACCTTTTTAGACCGCTTGCTGTTTGTACCATAAGGAAAGCTCGCATGAATGAGTAGCCTCTTCGCTTTTAACATCATATAAACTGATTTTTTTGTTTCACAGTGAGCTTTTGTAGGATGCTTGCGAAATAAAACCCTAGTCCACTTCCTTCCAGGGTCCAAACCCCCTCCTCCCTGTGAGCCGTCCCACTGCTGTCATGTGTGAGATGGTACTTCTGAAGGGTCAGGTCCTGGTCATTGTGCCCTGGTCATGGCTGAGCGACACCACCGCCTGCCTTCTGTTCACCCCAGGGACCCCTGCCTGACTGACAGCCCCTCCTGCGCCCATCACCCCCACATCCTTTATTGGGGGGAGTTTCACAGCTTGCTTCTTGCTTGTAAATTGGTCCAAAATGTTTTTTTTTTACTATGGTGAAGCCAGGGGTTTGAGTGTAAAGTTTTAAAACTGCTTCTCTAGTGCTGTAAAAGGTGTGACCAGAAAGGGTGGTGCTGGGAGGGTGTGTGTGTGTGGGTGGGGTGGGGTGGGGGGTTAAGTGGTTCTCTTTACTACCAACATGAGCCAATGCTGTCCAACTTTGGGGACGCACGAGGGAGCAAACCCTGCACATTTAAATACGAATACAGCGGGGGATAATATTTGGAAAGCCTGCTTTTATGTATACAGTAGAAGCATCCTAATTGTTTTTGCTGAATGGCATCCTGTAGTTTCAAACTTTCAAGGTTAGGCTTGTTTGTTTTTGTCTTGTTAAGAAGCCTTGTTTCCATTATCATCCAAAGTTCTAAAGCAACGGTCGCCATCCCCTCGATCGTGAGCTACTAGTCGATCTTTAGGACTTTGCCGGTTGATCGCGAGAACATTTTGGAAAAAAATTTATTATCATACCAGTGCCCTCACCTCCTAGAGAGCGACCAACAGGCATGCATTTTGTCCACTGAACACGCCCGTATGCCTCGCCACTATCCAGGCAGTAACCTGCGAGCCCCAGCAAGAAGCCCACTTCCCAAAACCTGTCCGGAAGTACACAGTACACCGGCCCGCCTCCTGCCCCCCTGCGCTAGCAAAAAGGTCGAGAGAGGGAGGGAGTGACAGCGCTGCAGCAATGTGCTTGCGTACACAACAGTAATTATTGCACGTTAATAGGGCTCAAAGTCTGCCTTTGCTACCTCAAAGTCACGGCACAAATATAACTCCATAGACGTGCACCTCCAAAAAAAAATCTTTGAGCCACGACGACACCGCTCGTTAAGTGCTGACTATTGTAGCGCATTGGCCAGCCCCTGTCTCTTCAATCTGCATAATATCCACAGCCTGTGCACATACACAAAAGCAGTCTCAGAGAAACAATTTTGAGTCATTGTGTGGTTATGCTAGGCTATTCATTCAGTTATAGCTCATGTTGGTAACTAAACTTAGCCATGTCAAAGATAACTAATGCAGGTGCGTGTCTTACGTACTCAAAGCAGGAAGAGGCATGATATAGTGCTATTCATACATTTGAATGTTGCTGCCATCTGGAGGTTGAATTGATATTTGTATCATATTTTCCACAGGAGGGGACAATGTCTGAATATTCCGAACTCCTGTATTTATGTATGTATCTTATTGAGCTGACCATCCTACCCGGGGGAATTGTGCCGTAGCGGATGTCTTTGGTTTGTGTAGCTCAACTTCCCTTTTCTGACATTATGTGAAGAAGCAATGCCTCTGCTGGTTGCAGCCAGGCATTGCACTCCATTTGTAAGCTTTATCAGCTTGAGTTGCTCAACAGTCCCTCTTGTTCTCATTGAGTATTGTTGGATTCCAGTGAGTGCTGTCCAAAAAAATGTTATGCTGCCAAAGAGAAACTGCCAGCTGCAGTCAATCGTGATCAATGAGAGGTTAATGGGGATTGGCTTTGTCAAGTTCAGACACTTGGGAACCTTCAGCATCACAACTGTTTAGGTGAATGTATGTATATACTTGAGTTTTGACCCTGAAAAGAAATTCGCACTTGTGCACTCAATTCAGTGATTTAAAAAAAAATTCCACCTTGGAAAAAGATCTTCCAATAAGTCATCAAGAGCCCAAAATGAATGACAGTCATGCCCATGATGAGTGTACGTAAACTTCTGACCACAACTACAAGGCAGATCAAGTCTTCTGGACCTGAACATAACTACTTGCTTGACGGAATATTGGATTTAGTTGAGTAGGATCTAAATACTGTACGTCTTCAGCTGTAGTGCAGGTTTGTTCTTTAATAATTTTGTTTAGGTGTGTCCTGATCAGATATCGATATTGGACAGATATTGGCAGAAAAACGAGTATAGGATTATATCAGCCTGCATCTAAAATCTCTGATATTGGCACTCAGAGTAGGAGTGATGTCGGCCACGCTGTATTTTTTTTGTTGAAGTCCGAAAATAATGTTGCACCTGAGTGCAAGACTTGTCATGCACAAGTTTCCTGTGGTGGCACAGACCAGGGGAAGTTTAATACAACCAAACTCATTTGGACTGCAATTGAAGCAGCGTTGCACAGGAAACTCCCACGGGACGACAAGAAGTCATTAACAGTAACAGAGACGATGACCAGCCCCTGTCAGTGGTGCGTAAGGTCTTGTTTAAATGCTTAATTGACCGCCTCAAACCTCGCTATCTTATGCTTAGCCGCCACTACATTGTCCATAAAATTAAACCCCACAATACCCCACACGCTTAAATATATTGGTCCGTTTTCATAGGGTTCTCATACCTACTGTTGCTGATTATTGTTCCCTGTCTGAGTAATCACTTGATCAAGCTTTTTCCAACATTCCACACTACAAAATAAGTAATAAAAATGTGTATGATTTGTGCTGATATTGGATTGATAACGGTATCAGCTGATATTCAAGGCTGCAATATTGGTATTGGAATCGGAAGTGGAAAAAGTCGTATCAGGACACCCCTAATCTTATTTCATCGATTGGAAGGACTAATGACACAGAACTGCTTTGTTTGATGATTAATAGAGCTCATCTTATGTCCGTGTAAGCCTGTAGCAGACAGCTCGTGTGCAGATATTTCTTCTATAAATGAAGTAACAAATGTCATTAGGATTTTTTGGTCATGTGTCGTGATGTTTTCAGAGTCAAAGAACAAGTTTCTAATGTAATGCTTGCCGAGTCCATTGAGGAAATGCTAACTGATAATCGCAGTGCCAAGCTTTGCCAAGGGTGTGGAAGGCAGGTGAGCAAAGGTTACCCATACTGAGATCCAGAGAAGAGAGGTACTCTGATAGAGACATTGGCTTTTTGTGCAGGAACTACTTAACCATGCAAAGTATTATGTGTCAGTCAGTGGCTTTACTGAACCTCGAACGAATAACAATATTTTAGGTTATGCGCTCGATAAGGCATTCAGAAGTTGATCTGTGATCCAATGATCACAGGACTGTCACAGGACAGGACTGTCAAAAACTCAACCATGTGCCAAAGGTGAACATCCGGCATTTTTAGCTGCTCTCAGATCTTCTTCTTTAATATGTTACCAGGAGTCTGTGCAAAAAAACCAAACAAAAAACGCTGCCCTCAGCACACCCTGACCTTTGTCATTTCCGGTGACCTAATGCTGCGTTATCTAATCAGCGAAACATCTGACTCCAGGTGAAGTGGCAAGGAAGGCTACGGTGGTGGTGAGCAAGCAGAAAATGGAACAAGAGTTGTGCAGTTAGGATTCATGATTAAAGATTTTTTACAGTCTGGTGACTACACTGGCACCTGCACAAAATATAAAATAAATTTGCATTCCTTTCTGACAACATAGCACACGTCATTGATTTTTGACCTGCTATAAGGAGACAGATTGGAAGTCAAGTTTAGTTGGAGCTTAAACAAATGATCACTCACCCACTACACCCAATTACTATTTGTGTCAACCAGTGTAGTATATCACTGTTTCAGGAATAGTAACTATGGGCGGCACACAGAATATATATTTAATCTCAATGTAAGTCTTTGACCTTGCTGCTTTATATTCTATTTTTATCCTGCTCTTAAAGACTGAACATTAATTGCACAGCTTTGAGTACAAACCTCTCTAGAAATATTATCATCGTCTCCACCAAGCAAAAAGCAGCTGTGTTTTGTATGCTACCATTTCCTGGAACCAGGATGTTAATTACACCAGTTGACATTCTTCAGTTGTGTTTTGTCTGAATTACTACCACCTTCAGGACTGGAGTAAACATTAGCGTTTGCAGTTTGCTTTTCAATATTTTTTATGTTTATTTCATGGATAATAATGATTGAAATTAATATTTATCCCCTCTTTTTTTCGCCACAGTGACAGTTATGCGCGAGTGAGAGCAGTGGTCATGACGCGGGATGACTCCAGCGGTGGGTGGCTTCCCCTGGGCGGCGGAGGCCTTAGCTGCATTACCGTCTATAAGGTCAACCGGGCGGAGGACAGCGGCAGCACCCACAGCAGCGGCAACAACAGAGGGAGCACCGGCAACCTCAGCCCCTGTAGCTCCAGTCCAACTCCCAGCCCCAGTCCCAGCCCGAGCCCCAGCCCCACAGCGGTGGAGTTCTACATAAAGGGCGAGAGGCTCAAAGACAAACTGGTAAGGAACACTCAGTGACGCATAGACACATGTACACTCATTGGACACTAGTAGTTGCTGGTTAGATTGTACTTTGCAGACTCCACAGGGTGCTGGAAACATTCCTTAGCGATATGGTTCCGTGTTGACACGATGCCATCATGCAGCTGCTGTGGATTTTCCTGCATCTGAAAGGGAAGGAAGGGTGACTCGTGTGTATTGGTAGGCTATAGTTCTGATTGTGTTTTTCTTAACTTCTGGTTTGGGTTCAAGTCTGGAGACACTCTTGGCCACTCCATCACCTTCAGTTTCCTGAGCAAGGTACTTGTCCTCTTGGAGAGGTGTGTTTGGGCTCATTATCAAAAACTGTCACGTGGCCCAGTTTCCTAAGAGAGGGTGGTATCATGCTCTGCTTCAGTGTCACGATACAAATCGGAATGAATGTTTTGCTCTGTGAACCACGGCTCACCAGTGCTGGCGGCACTCATGCACCCCCCCGACCATGAGGCTAGCACCACCATGCTGGAGTGGAGGCAAGACACTTGCTTCTCACTTGTGTTGCCAGCAATTTAGACAATATTGGCTGTGTGTTGAGTAAATCTATACTTCTATACAATCTGTACACTGCTAAAGTACATATCCTAGTCTCCTTTCTACTGTCCCTTGAGAAGACATACTGTAATAGAAATGGTTGGTGAATGTGAGTGGTGCACTTTTGTGAAATCCTGTAGATCTCCACTGCAGGTCTCTTATTAGTTTGTTGATTCTGTGTGTTCATTCTCTGCGCCTCTATCACTGTCAAATGCACTCACACAGGAGGCGGTTGTTCGACTTTTCCTCCGTGGCGCAGGTATCTGAAAATAGGAGCAAACTGCGTGACGCTGTGATGCATGATTACATCATCAGGGAGAAGGGCAGATTACTCAGGAGCTTAGAATGATGGATGGAAAGATGTGGGAAACAGAGTTTGAAAGGGATTTAGGCTTAAATGTATAATGGAAAATGAAACTCACTCCGGTAATTAGCACCATGCATTTGTGTGTGCAATTTTGTAAGAATTTGCTCAGAGCGTGACAGCAAATTGAGTCATGTGACAGTCAGTTATTAGTAAGCTATGGATTGTACACTTACAGTAACCTAGCCAGGCTTCCATAATGCGAGACAGCATTCTGATGTTCCAAGGTGGAGGTGTGACATGTAACACAACACTATCAGCATCCAAAAGGAGCTTTCCTTTTGTTCCGACCACCCCTCTTTACATCGACGTTGATAGGGTGCTTATTCCTACTTCCTACCGCTGGTTGCTTTAGAACAGTTCTGTACTCATAGTATTTTGTACATATCAATGTTATTTTTGTCTTTGAGTCACCTTCTCCCACACTCACAGTGTGACGTCACCCATTCTTGCCTAGGAAGGTTTTGTCAATTGACGCCCCATCTCTAATTGAGCAAGATTTGGATCTGTACCAAAATGCAGTTTAGCCTCCACCCTTCCACCACGTTAAAATGCAAGGGTTAGGATATCCTGTACAATAGTCATAGAATAGAACAGGGCTGTTGAACTAATCTGTTTTAGAGGGCCTCACATGTAAAGACTCCCTACACTATTTTGTATGCAATTTTTACTTAACCAAATTAGTTCATAGTGTAATGTTCTCATAAATTAAAATACAAAAAATGGGTTTACACTGGTCAAAGACTATATATGACAGGAGTGCTCTACTGTTTTTAAGAACCTACTGCCAAAAACACAAGTCAGAGATCCTCTATATGACAGGTGCGCTCTGCTGTTTTCAAGGGTCTACCGCCAAAACCGCTCGTATAAGATCCTCCATATCAGTGGTTCTCAACTGGTTTGACTGCGGGACCCACCATCACCCCTTAAAGTGCTCATGACACATGTTGATCTTGTTATTTTCACTGTGAAAAATATAATTGAAAGACATATTTCCTGTGTTAGACGTGTGCTCAAATGTTGAAATATTTACAATTTTCTACAATTTTTGTCACTTCTTCCGGGACTGGAGGACGAGGAGCAAGTGACATTTGAATCAGACATTCCCACCCAGAAATTTCTGTTCACTACAATGCATTCTCTGTTGTTATGGTCCACTTCTGGGTGAATTTATGTTGTTTGTTATATATTTTTTATATTATGCCCGCTTGTTGTGTTGAAAGGCTTTTGCTGGAACTCTCGAGGAGACAGAGTAAGCTTGTTCACATTTCCAAAAGACACCATTTGTCTCGTCAGATGTGTCAACAAATTTCGTGAGACAAATGTTTCAATACTGCCCCACAGATGGAAATATAGTCAAAAACCCACAAGACGTTCGACCGTGGAAGTGTGCCAAGGTGACAATATGTCGATCCACATTTCTTCTGCTGATATTGTCAATAGTAGCCAGCCTAGTGCTGGCGGCTAATGAAGTGTTGATTTGTAACTGGCTTGTTATGACGTGCTAGCTAGGCGGATCATTTGCAATCTGTTGTAGCGTGCAAAAATAAATCCAAAGAGTCATCGTTGATTGCAGCGTCACTACCAATCTTAGAATAATATGGGTTTTCATGCCAAGTTGCTAGCTAAACAACAATTGCTGTCACTTGTCTTCGGCTCTGTGCAGTGTGCATAGAGCTAGCTGATAGCTGTCAGTGGTTAACACTACCAGTAAAACATGTAATCCTCACAACACAGTATTATTGAATGTAGTTATTGTTGTTAATATGTCACTTTGTTGGCGTGCGTTCATTGCTGTGCTTGTTTGCACCTGGTTGCCGTTGTACCCGTTCTAGACATGAATTGCTAGCAAAACATGGATTGCTGTCACTCATCTTTCTGGCCTATCTTGCAGTCGATCTGTCAGTTTCAGTAAGGAAATCTATTTATTTATTTATTTATTTATTACAAGATGTATTCTTTGACTCTTACAATGATGATACGGGATTTCATGCCAGGGCTAAAAAATCAGTAGGGCTTATATGGATCAAAATTCATATCCTGATATATTTAGGCTGAATATTGATATACGATATATATTCCTATATTTTTTTTAAGCAAAGTGAGTTTAGACAAAATCAAAGCCAAATATGCGTGTCAAGTTGTTTTATTAAAATAAATACTTAACCTGAGGATGTTTTTTGAAATTGTAAAGCTTCATGCAAGATCTACATAAAAAAAAATCTCAACTAAAAATAGCCTATAAACTAAAGTAGGCCGTTCTCTTTTTTTAAATATATACAGAAACTCAAATATAATATATTTTTTTAAAACAAACCTTTAGCTATGCTCAAGTCCTCAGCTAATAACAAAAGAACAAAATATGAAGGAGTGCCCAGTTTAAGAGGAAATTTTAAAATGTCAGCAACTCAAACATACTTTAAATTGAACAGTAGCATTTTTCTAGGTAAACATTTTTAGAAGACACAAGCATGTCTTTATTTTGTGCCAGGAACACCAACCTGTCAACTGCATCAGGCTTAGCAACTGTCTGTCTAACTTCCTTGTACATTTGTATTCGAGCTTGCAATTAAACAACTGATATCAAACACGTTCGAAGGCTCAACCAGAGACAGTAGTGACACATTGAAGCCGCTGCACAAAAAAATCCCATTCAGAATAAAAGCTCAATATTATTTTCATGTTTTTTGCCCAGGCAAAGACCCACAAGTTGAGAATTACTACGCTATATGACAGGACCACATTGTGGTTTTTCAGGACCTACTGCAAAAACACCAGTGATATGTTTTTTATATGGCACTGCTCTGCTGTTTTTAGGAACCTGCTGCAAAAATGTTCATTGCTGTCAGTTTTGAACTCAACTTGTATGCCGGTCCGAGGTCAAGGCCAGCGGATATCCCTGGTTTAGAGTCACACAGTCGTCTTTTTTTTTTGTAACTTATTTGCCTAACAGGCTGCATTGTAGATGTAAAAGTCATCTACTAGATGCTGTGGGCTAATAAAAGTGTAAACCTGGCTGTGAAAGTGCAGTGATGTTAGAGCACTGTGGCAAACATCGTGACGTAGAGACTCTGGTGGCCTTTTAATGCTTTGACATTGGCGACTCGAGGCTGCCTGGCGTCTAGCATCGCCTTTGACTGAGAACATTTTATGTGTTTTGTGTTCAAGGCCTCTGAGTGCCTTACTATGCTCGTGTACATACGTGTGTGTGTGTGTGTGTGTGTGGCACAGGAAAGGGTGTGACGGGAATGCTATCGTACAGGCCCAGGCATACACATGGCTCAGAGACCCCAACGACTGTTCTGGGAAGTGGTAAAACACTCCGCTTGCCGCCAGCGTCTACCATGCTCCCCAACCCCAGTCGCCACAACAAACATTCAGCCATATGTAGGTCTGTCAGGATGCCACCCAGTGCCGGGGTGCCTGGCATCGACCGCAGCGCTCTGACAACCGTTTGAGGGCATCAGAGCGGCAGAGTGATGAGTCCAAGTAAAATAACAACCGCAGACAAACCCACAGACGACTAATGTTAGTCATATGAGACACCAAAGCATGACATTATCTTTTCTTGTTGTAAACCATCAGTGGGTTGACTACACCAGACAGTGAAATACTGTAATTACCTCTGCCAAGGAAGTTGTTTGCTTTGGTGTGGGTTTCTCTATTTGTTTATGTGCAACTTCCTGATTACAGTCCTGAAATATCAATAATGATTTTTTATTATATTTTTAAATAAAATGTATATGTCAGAGCAAATTGGAAGCATCTTTATTTGCCAAGTATGTTAAACACATAAAGTACTTACTTAATCATTCTTACTATGGAAGAATACAAAATATAACAAGTCATGGTACTTACAAAAATGTACACATTACAGAAATTCATTAAATAAAAATGAGTGCCTGAGTGAAGTCATCAATAAAGGCAAGAAGAGAAAGCCTTTTATTGTCAGTAGACAGCGAGATTAGGTGTGCTTCACAATGAATAACAAATAATTGCATTATTGAAATGGAATAAATAAGAATACATATTGTCATTTTTGGTGTATAAGCTGCTACTTTTTTCTCACGCTTTGAACTGTGCGGCTTATACTGTGATATACGGCCATACAATTTATAGCTAAAAGAACTGGAGTTCCCTTGATTTTTCGAGTGCAGCTTCACGGAGTAGTGAAGTGGATGCTAATATCATGTTTTGAAGTCTTGTGCAGCGATCCTGTTTTGATCTGACAAATCTTAAGCAAGTTTGGTCAAGTATAATTACCACATCTTTTGTTTGGACTGCTTGGGCCACGGCAGATGTTGAATCGGAGCTAAAGAGTAATGCTGGGGAACATCGAGTGGAGGTAGGATTGCAAGGTTTATAGTGTGTCAAAAGGCTGGACTACAGCATGATGAAAAGGACAGATCAAGCGAAAGGGCTTATTTGCCTCGAGAGGCAAGTGACATAGAGAGCAACAATGAAGGAGAGCGAGAGACTGACAAAGTGTGTGACGAAGGTATTATTAGGCTGTTAATTGTGATGCTGAAGAAGACTACTTCAGTGGTTTTAGTTAACAGGAGGAGGATAAAGATGGCGGTAGGCTACTGTTTAACTGAGTGTGTTATACGCACTGTTCTGTGCTGGGATAGGCTCCAACTTACCCATGACCCTAATTAGAATAATTGCGGACGGCAGTCGCTCAGGAGGTAAAGCAGGTCGTCCAGAAACTGGAAGGTTGGTGGTTTGATACCAGCTTCCTTGTCCTCCTTGTCTCCCACTGTTGTCCCTGGGCAAGACACTTCACCCACCTTGCCTCCAGTGTTGCCCACACCGGTGTATGAATGCGAATGAATGTTTGGTGGTGGTAAATGTAAATGTAATCCAGATTGTGTATGCGCATTTGGGCATACACAGATTTTAACTGTTAAAAACAATTTGATTAAATTAGGTTGAAGTTCGCATTCGTGTTGGCTCTTATTACATTTTGACACCTTGGATTTACAAGAAATTTGGGATCGTGGATGAATTTGCTTTATACAGTAGCTATCAGGATCTGAGTTCATAGTGTTGATGACTCATTGATTTAAGCCTTGGCTGAGTGGTCATATGTTCTCTAAATATTGCTGATGTTGCAGTTTGATTCAGTTTGTTGTGTCTAATCAAAGATAGGCTAATCTTTAGAAAGAAAGCTATCACATCTTTCCCATCCATGAGTGTAACCTTAAATGGCTTGAGAGGAGAATACGCACAAGTGTTACAAGGTGGTAACAGGGACGTGATTCGGAACGAGAGAACGAGATCAGGGAAAATGTATTTGGTCATAGCATACATCAATGGGAGGCGAAGAGAGGTGGTGGGGATCTGACTGTAAAGCGCAGTGATGCGGCACAGAGTGTACTGGTGATGACTCAGCTGGCTCTCCATATAGCCACCAATCTCTCTCTCTCTCTCTCTCTCTCTCTCTCTCTCTCTCTCTCTCTCCCCCCCCCCTTGCGTCACGCCGACTTTCTTTAAAAAAAAAAAAAAAAAGCTTCACCTAATTGGTTGACAAGTTCTTACGACACCGGATCTGGAGCTGAGCCTCCCTCCCTCGCTAGTCTCAGCATCCCTCGGATTGCTCACAGCTGTGATGGAAATGAGCTTTCCTTCTGGGGACGGACTCTCTTGATACGCGCATATTTTTGCTGTTTCTAGGTTTGTTTGTTCAGCTTGTACGGCCAAATGTTGTTTGAGATCTGTGAGGCTATCGGTGTCACCCAGCTTGTAAATCCATAGCGCCATTAATGTCGCAAATATCACATTTATCGATGGAATCTTATGACTCTGTAAACACAATCAGTGTCTTGTGCATGTTGCGTACAAATCTTGGTTCAAGAAATTCCCAGGCTTAAGTCATGAATGATCACGCACTAGACTGGAAAAGAATCCTCAAAATCACATTCACTGGTTCTGCACTAACATATTTACACAGTTATCTAATAGTGTAATCAGCATTCAAAGATACTAGCTGGGTTTGTGTTCCTTGTTTTCTCGTCCTTATCTTCCACTATGCCTGCTCTCTTCTGACTATCTCTGTCCCTCACCTCCTCCCAACATGGCCTGCCTCCCATTATTTCCATCTCTCCCCTCTGGCCAGCGTGGCTCCTCTTCCGTTGTCTCTCCACGGCCGTGGAATGTGGCGTTGAGTGTCGTCCCGCTATTACAACATGTGATACTTTCTCTTATGTCAGGTCATGGGCCTTAGCCGTGCCGCTCATCTTACCTGCTCCGGCTCCGTTCAGTCTCGCCTCCGCAATCAGCCCCTGAAGCCACAGACACCCCATCCTTCTGCTTTTTATCACCTGATCCCCTTCCTTTTATCACCCTGTCCTCCTCGGTGGCCATCCCTCTCTGCTCCCAGCTTAACCCTTGGCCTTGTCTTTTCTTTAGAAGGCAGAGAAAGCCATTTAGAGGTACACTTCCGCTGATGGCATAGGTCTCGCTAGAATCTCTGTGTATTGTTCCCAGTTTGAAACTGACGTACCATATAAGGACTGAAGTGTTAAATACATGTCTTAATCAGTGAGGTAACCCGTAAGGGGCCAGGATAGTTCCTAGGATCCTACAAGATGGTAATGAGTGTAGCCTAGAACAGTGATTCCCAACCCCCAGGCCGTGGGTCATTTGGTACTGGGCCGCACAGAAAGAAAAAATTATTTCCGTGATGTTTTATTTTGAAATGTGGCCGGATTCTCTCTGTTACATCCGTCTCACTTGACGCATGACCATTGTGCGTGTGCTCACTTTATCTCATGCTGCACAGATAGACTACTACTGTATTTTTAGCATTTTTCTTTCACCTCATATTTGGTGTCAAATGCTGATACTATGTGGGAATGCATAAAGGTAAGTTTTGATGACTTATTGAGTGCTAATGTGCACATTTGTCTCAAGTTAATTCATGCTAGCGCACTGCCTTTTACCACACACGTCAAACAGCGATGTAATAATCTTTCTGGAAAAACTTGGCTGGAACTTCAACTGGTGGATGGTTGGTTGGCATTCTCACACACGTCCGAAAACCTTTGTAGCCTGTAACGTGTTTTGAAATGGCTCTATTATCATTTATAAATACTAATATATTGTGATATATAACGTTATCGCAAGATGCTGCAGTATATATAGCGCAATATGGATTTTAGGCAAAACTTAGCGTTGCTTTAAAGATTTCCTACTGAACATGAGCATTGATTTTTGAACCTGATAAGATACCCCTCGGGTTGCGGATGCTTTTCATCCTACTGGCTCGCTTGCTGAAAACCCCCACCACCCCCCTCCCTCGCTCGCTCTCTCTCACGCCTATTGCCATAACCGAAGCCCCGCACCATTCACACCCCTGGTTAAGTAACTTTTTTTTTCATGCACGTTAGTCCAAACCTCAAAAGACTGTAATGGCTGTCTCTCATTTCACTTAATCTGCCCTAGAGGAAGGCCAGGAGGCGGCTCAGTAGCTCTGATTAATAATAGGATTTGGAACTACAGCCTCTCTCTTACCACACACTTTTTGACTGTCTGCCTCTAAAAGCCAACTCAAACACCCCCCCGCCCTCCGCCCCGACTGCTGCTTTCCAACTTTTTAACATCATCTGTAATAAAAACCCCACCATTTTGAATGTGTTTTACAAATTATCCTCAAATATATGTCCAATTATTGGTTTGTGTTTTGTTTCAGAAACATGAGCTTATGCAGAGTGTTCCCTCCACACTCTTGTTCCATGGGAATGATTGAATAAGGCATGCTTAAGCCACTTAAAGTGACGGTGTACATCTGTGTTCCCCGGTGACTTGAAATCTTGAGCAGAAAAGTTGGCTAGCACACCTTGAAATATGCAGTTAAGCGACCTAATATTCCAAAGAGTCACTGTTGATTATTTAAGACTTGCTGGCAAGATGCAACAGGATCAGTCAGGATGGTAACAAGCACTGTGATAAGAGGAAATCCGACTAAGACCTAATTTTATGGGATTTTTTCAGAGCGAATCAGTGTTGGACCATTTAAAGTAGAGCCAGCCATCCTGTTCTATTGCTACAGATTTAGATTATATAGCCAGAAATGATGGCACAGGGTTCATCATTTTCCATTTTGCAGTTTTGCATACTAAAAACTAAGGGTGTCACAAGATCTTGTGAGATAAAAATGTGATAAGATTTCTCGTTCCGAAAAAAAAACAACTGTCTCATGGGCACTAGGCCTGGGACGATAATAAATTAATCATACACTAAATGAAAATAAAATCCATAATTTTGCCGGCATGCGTTTTCCTCATCGCCCGCCTCCAGACAGGCAGGAAGAGGCTTCACTCCTTGGTGTGTTTGTTCCATAGAACAACAGCATGAACGGAGAGAGCCCTTTTGCCAGTCACTGTCTCTTTTTCTCGGTGGGTGGAGGCAGGCCCGCTGGCATACACACAGAGTGCAGAAAAGTGTAACGTAGTAGAAATTAAATTAGTCGATTGCAATATATTGTCATATATATATATATATATATATAGTTTTTTCCATTGTACTTTTCTTAAATGTAATGGTAATGTTAAAATCTTATCTTGCCTCCTTCTTGTACACCCAATCTTGCGTATCGTGGCACCCCTACTAAAAACATTGCTTAACTAATTGTTAGAGCTGTCAAAAATAATGCATTAATGCCTTAACTAATCTATCACATTCATTTTTTTGTGTGTGTTAACACATGCTCATCACGGCAAGCCACACTTCTGTGTTATGATGGCAGACGATGGCGAGTCTCCACAAAGTCACACAGTCTGACACTCTACAGTATAATGACTTTATTCTGACCTGAACACATCAACAGCAGTGCGATTCCAACACCATATATGTGTCTCCTACTCACTAACATGTCTGTGTTCATCACTCATTCATGCTCTCATTCTCACCACATGACCGTGAGGTGCATTCAAGGACACGTCAAACTCTGAGCATCATCTTTTATTATGCATATCTGTGTCGTCTCAATAAACATAAATACAAAGAAAAACAATGAGTGGATATACGTTAGCATTTAAGTATGCTTGGTAATCCCCAGGAAATACCCTTAAATTTAAGTTCAATTTAAATGAGGTGGTGTCTTTGAGCGCAACTCCTCATTGCTCATATGGTCTCCTGTCATTTGTGTTTCTAGTAATAAAGTACAGTAAAAATTGAATATTTCTGACATAGTTGCAAAGGGTGATTAATCATTATACATTTATTCGAAAACTATGATTAATCAGATTTAAAATTTTAATCATTTGACAGCCCTGCTTATTATGCCATATTTTTGTTTATATAGTCTTAGACTCTGTCTCTCTGTGTTTTCTCTAAGGTGGTGCTGGAGTGTGTCCTGCAGGAAGGCCTAGTATACAACAAGGTCAACCCCATCTTCCACCACTGGAGGATCAACGACAAGAAGTTCGGGCTCACCTTCCAGAGCCCTGCCGACGCTCGGGCCTTTGATCGAGGCATACGCAGGGCCATAGAGGACATCAGCCAAGGTGGGTTCTGTTTTTTGCATACATGACATATGTACGCTGGCAGATGTATGTTCCCTGTCCGCTATTCACGTGCGTCCCGTTAAAGGATGCATTGAGCTGCTTCGTGGTTAAAGATATGCTGCGCATGATCCCACATGAATGATCTTTTTCGCACCAGCTGCCCATACAAAACCGATACCAAACCACGGGGCAATTTTTGTCTTCAAGCAGGCCAAGCAGGCACACATTTTTCTTAGCTAAGGGCTTTTTGTCTTGATTTTTTTTTTTCAAGGCCCCGCCAAACAAAATAATGAGCTCCAATGTCAAACAGTCACTGTCACAAAACCTTTATTAATCATACAGGCAATGTTTAGAGTTGCAAGTACAGGTGGTCCTCGGGTTACGTACAAGTTCCCTACCTAGATTACCTCCATATTCACTTACCCTGCGGCTTGTACAGTGATGCGGCTAATTTATGGCTAAACACTCCATTTCCAATGATGCTTCAAGTGTAGCTTCAGGAAGCAGTGGCGTGGTCAAGTGAAGTGGAGGCTAATATCACGTTTTGAAGTCTAATGCAGCGATTTCTGACACATCCTAAGTAAGTTTGATCAAGTGTAGAATTACCACAGCCTCTGTTTGGACTATTTGGACTGCCAACCATCCACTACCACCAACGGGTTTCGAAAGGCTGGGCTGAATGAAGTGGATAGCACAAGCTAAATGGCGAATGTGCCTCGAGACTATGAAGAGCGACTACTGCTTAGCTATCTTAGACTGACTGTTTGGCACTGTTTAACTAGCCATGTTACAACACACTGTTCGGCACTGTTTTTAAAACAAAAAAACATTTATGTCATCATGTAACATCTTTCTGTGTGGCAAATATCCCATGTTATGACGTCAACACCTGTGGCTTGTCGACAAGTACGGCCTATATATGTCCAAATCTTTTTTTTCTCTTTAAATTTAGTGGGTGCGTCTTACATAACGGTGCAATCTATAGTCCAGAAATTGTGGTAAGTTTTGAATTAATTTATGGGAGCGTGTATGTAACCACGCAACGACTTCACACGGGATGCCGTAAACACGACCGCCTGTGGGCTTTATTTTTATACTGATTCTTGATCAGGATCTGGATTAAAAATAGGTTCTCATAAGGGTGCTCTGTATTGCATTATCTTTATACAGTACACCTGCATGGTAAACACTCTCAGATACAACAGGGCGAAGTTGACTCTCCGTCTCACTCTCTTGTCCTCTCTGTCCTGGCATCCTCTGTATTCTGCCATTGTTGTGTAATGCCTCTCCTCAGCACAGACAGACCAGTTCCTCTGTATTCCTGTTGCATCGCTGCACTGCTGGACTGCTCTGTGATTTTGCGTGTGTGTGTGTGTGTGTGTGTGTGTGTGTGTGTGTGTTTGTTGGGGGCGTCAGCAAGGGATGGAGGTGGTGGGCAAGGGGAGGGGGGGTTGGGTTGTGTTGTGTTGGTAGGCGAGAGAAGATGTTGCGCCCTCTGTGAATGTGCGCGCACATGCGTGTGTATGAGTTATGCAGTCCTCTGTTGCCATGGTAACAGCGGGCACATGGCTCAGGCAGCTTCCAGAGTCGTGCTGAAAAGTCTCTCCCCCCGCCTCCCAGTATTGAATACCTTCTCCATGTGATTCAGACTGTGGCTAACACAAGTCACATACAAATCTTCTGTCATGTATTGCTGTGTCTTCCTGCTGAATGAAGACAGGCTTGTATTGTGATGCCCTTTGAGTTAAATTGCTGTTTTGGTGCATGGCCCTCGCTGCAACTCTCTGGTGTGAATGAAACATGAAGTTTGTACACAGTGGAGCTGTGTCTCACTTGAAGAATGTTTTTTTTTTTTTTTTTTTAGTTACATAAGGCGCATGTGCCAATTATATCAACCAGCTTCCAAGACTCACAGCATTCGGAAATTGCTTTTAATATTCACGCTGTCACATTTTTTTTGTCGGGTCACATCTTCGGTTATGCGTGACACAGGAGCAAGGAGATCACACAACAGCGAGGCTTGATGAGTCATAAGACATGACAATGAAGGGATTGGAAAGAAGCAAAAAAAAAAAAAACTGGAGGCTTTTTTTGTGCAGTTGTCAGTTAAACAAAGGAAGTTTTTGTCATTGAGAACTATACAGGTCTTGGTTTAGTAAATGCAGCAAAATAGCAGCAATGATGTTAGAATAAGCCAAGCTATGAACCATTGCATGTGGCTCTGATGAGCGTTTCACTTAAGCTAGTTTGCCGTCTAAAGAAGCTTTGGGACATTGACATGTGATTGGAATAGGAGTTCAGACTACTTAGACCAGGGGTGTCCAAAGTGCAGCGCCGGGGAATTTGCTTTTTTTTTTTTTTTTTAATCACCCTGCGGCACATTTTTAAAATATAATTGAATAAGAAAACTACAAAACACCAACAATCAGTTGTTTGAATATTGTTTGAATAAAGTAGTAGTATTATGAGAAGAACATTTACAAGAAGAAACTTCAATAATGGACAACCCTGAACCCCGTTTAATAATATACAGTGGAACCTCGCTTTCATACTCCCCGGTTTTTGCCGAAAATTATTGCTACAAATATGTCTCAGTTTTCGTAGGGCCAAACAATGCGCCTAACAACCTAGTTGAGTGCCCAAACAAAGCATCCATGCAGTGGTGATGAACAACTCTGTATCTCTCTCCTTTCTTCCTCCTTCAAGCACTGCACACTCTGCGCTGATGGGGTGTTCAAGCACACTGCGCATTTCTGAGTGTGAGGAAAACCGAGGTTAAACTGTACTCACAAAAATAATGACAAATTGTCATCAGAGCAATTTATTCAAATATAGGAATGACACATGGCGTGGTTTTAGCCAAGGTCTGGTTACATTATTCTAGGCATGCATATTTCATGAACTTCCGTGCGCCCCACTGACACGAAGCAGCTTTCATTTCCCCATTTAGGCGGCGGGGCGGATGGAAGCATCAGTCTCGTCTCGCAATTCTGACTTGAGACCCTATCTGTTTGCTTAAGCCACGGGTGTCCAAAGTGTGACCTGTGGCTTTTTTTAAAATTGGCTATTGACACATTCTAAAAATATAATTTAACAATAAAATAAAATTAAAAAAACATAAATATCATTACTAATTTTACAAGTATAAAATCAACATATTAAGAGAAAAAAGTTATCTAATGAAAATAGTCAAAATTTTACCAGAACATCGTCATGAGGACAAATAATGTAATTTTAGTAGCATAAAGTTGAAATATATAAATGGGAATAGGAAATATAATTGGGAAAAATAGACTATTTTTTTAAGCTGTGATAAAATAAAGGTTGTAATTTTGGTCAAATTAAGTTGGCAGAAATAGGAAAAAAACATCTGTAATTTTAGGAAAATAAAGTCAAAATATTGAGATGAAAAAGTCTTATCCTAAGTTTTAGAAACCAGTTTTAATTGTTGTCATTTTTTAGAAAATTTGGTTGGGGGGGTAAAGATATAATATGGTAATGAAGACATAATATTATGAAAATAAATTTTACTAAGATCATTTAAGAAGAAAGTTTAAATATTTGGACATTTTAAAGAAAAAAACAGCAAAAATGGGGGGACAAAAGGGCGAAGACTGAAGTTCATATTCATAATAGGCTTTTTCATTTATATCACAAAGCTGAGATGCAGTTTTTTTCTTGAAATATATACAACTTCTTAGCATATTTATGGCACTTGCAATCTGTCATTTTTCAGTATGTGGCCCTCGATGGAAAAAGTTTGGGACATCCCAGGCTTGAACTTTGCTTAATAAGTCACCAGTGTCACTCTTGGACAGTGAAAATGCCTTGATTAAAAACAGTAGGAATCCTGCATAATACTGATGAAATGGTTTAAAGTGATCATTTCACCAAAAATGTTTGCAAAGAACAAAAAATGAAAGTAGTCACTTAATACGTTTGCCATCCGCCTGCAAACAACGATATAATACAAGTGAAAGGAAGTGATTATCAACCACCGCCATCGTGACGTCACATCGACAGACAACACAGCCATGGACGTACAGCAAAGCGAAGAAAGAGGAATATTCACAACAATAACACAATAATAACATTCGCTGATTGTGTTGTGATGAGTATTTATGTAACACACATAAAAAAAAAAGGTATGTTGTTGGACTGGCAGTCATTGACTCTGACAGCTCTATGCAGACTGTAAGATACGAGGTGAGTGAGCAGCGATTGCTGTTTAGCTAGCCTTAAAATTTGGCATGAAAATCCATTATTATTGTAAGATTTGTAGAATATATATATATTTTTTTTTAAAAAATGTGGAATTACTTACTGCTACCTTGGCACGCTTTTCCACGATCAAATTTAATTTAAGAAAACCTATTGTCATAAACACTATCAGAATTCTTTTTTGCCATGATTTGCATGTAAATTCATAAACTAAACTAAAGTTTAATCATTTACAATCACATTTACACAGATTTTATGGCTAGATTTAATTTAATAAATCTTGGTACGCTCGATGAAATATGCTGTGCAGCCTTCACATTGGTTCAAAATCAGCAAATGTGTACATTTATTTTCTGTGTGCGAATCCATTCTTAAATTTAGAAAGTTTTAGAAAAAAGTTTTATTCTTAATTTAAGACAAGTATTCTTAATCTGTTGTTGACGAATAATCAAAATAAGGTTTTTAGCTTATTAGAAAAAAGAACTAATTTCTGGCAAAAAATATTGGCTAGCTATACTTTCTTAATGTAAGATTATTTTTCTGGAATAAAAATTGCAATATTGTTCCGAAATCAGCAAATCTTTAGATATATTTCCTGTGTGTGAGTTCCTAAATTTAGAAAGTTAGTTAAGCAGTTTTTGCTCTTAATTTAAGGCAAATATAAATTAATCTGTTGCTGAAGAATAATCAAAATTAAGTTTTTGGCTTGTTATCAGGAAAAAAAGAAATAATTTCTGGCAAAAAAAATACCTTCATAATAATTGGCTCGCTATACTTTCTTAACATAAGATTATTTTTCTCAAGTGAAAATTGCTAGACAAGATACTTTTTCTTTTTAGGAAGAAAATAAGAAACGGTTGCTTAAAATGTTTTTTTTTTTACTTTCTTTCAGTGTAGGAGGGTTCTTGAGGCAACACCACTTCCTCCTCTTCCTCCTCCAGTCTCCTTCCTTCCATTAATTTCTTGTTTTTTTTTTTCTTTTTTTATTCCAGGCTGCAAGCCATTTGGTGAAGGGGATGCTCCTGAGGACGGAATACCAGTGAGTGTTTTTTTTTTTTCTTGCTGATTTATTACATATGATTTATGTGCATTTGAGGGAAACCTGTATTACAGTGCTATAGGTTTTTAGTCTAGTCAATTATGTGCAGTTAACACACACATTATGGGGTATTTACAAGCTTGAAGTCAACAGTTGTTCCCATAAGAAATACATGGAATTAGAAATAATTTGTTTGGAGCGGACATATTACCTTTTAATAACTGGACCGGCAATTGTTACGCAGCATTTAACACGCTTATCTGTCGTACAAGTGTAAAAATAACTTGACTGTTTTGCTGTTGAAATGAGGGCGTAAAAACTATAAAAAAGTTCATGTTTGCATTCTCACCTGTCATACAAGTGTAAAAGGAAGTTAACTATCGAATTAAACCAACAAAAATCCCATCAACTTTGGTAATCAATGACATGTGTGTAGTCTTGCTGCTTTGAATGTGAATCAGAATCATTTGAAAGCATATTCTTGTCTTCTGAAAGCCCGTAGTTCTTGTAAAGCATGATGAACTTGGCTTCCATGAAGCATGATAGTATCTTGCACGATAGGCTGGCTTCAAGTGCACGTCTTGCATGATGGGCGGTTCAGACTCCAACGTTTTCCATTTATACTTGTTACTCAAGTTAACCCCCTAAAAAAAAAATGGTCACTTCGATAACAAATCATGAGTTGACTTCACATAACTTTTGAGGGATATTCTTCTTCTCTCCGTGTCGTTGGTCCTGTGATGCTCGCCCCGTAGAGTTTTTGAGGCGTGGTGCCGAGGCCTCGGACGACGTGCTGACTTTATGTGATGTCATGTTCCATGGTGGTTCAAACTCTGAAGTTTTGTTTGCATTCCACTTTAGATTCCACTGTAAATGCCGTGTGGTGTTTTTGACATCCTACCCTACCTCCTGATACTTATTAGATCCCTGTGACTTATTAGATCTTAGATAAAGAGGGAGGGAGCAGCGTTCCTGTTCCTGTGGCAAAGTTCCTCTTTAGAGCGGGATCAGCCTGAACACACAGGAAATTCAATGGTCCTGCTGTTGCTAGGCAGCGGGGGGGGGGGGGGGGTCCTGTGATGGGGAAAGGGAGTTGGGGTAGTGGTGGGGTGTTCACAAGGTTCAGCGCATGAGCCACCGAGCGTGTCACCATGGTGATTTGGCATCCGAATGTTGCGGTCGGAGACCTGGGCTGCAGAGAAAGAGAAGTGAGCTAGCAAATAGCAACACAAAGCCTCATGAAGACATAATAATACACGTGTAGCTATGTGCACGAGGTGAAAATGGCACCAACAGGTCTTCATGATAGCCTTGCATTGACACAACGATTGAGCAGGACTCCATGCACATGCGCTCAAGCATCCATCTCAAACCACTTCCTGTCCACAAACCACGTTCTTCCTCCTGCCCAGACCCGCACAGCATGTACACTGTATGCATAAATGACTTCTTCCATACAACTCAGCTGCGGGCATGCTGTGCCAAGGCTGTTGCTAGCACCTCTGTGAAAATACCCAGAAAAAACCTTCTGCATGTAATTTAGAACTTTAGCACATGAAGTTATGTATTGCTTTAGTTTGCAAAAGTTTTCTTGGCATTTTGGTCTCGAATGGCTGAATATTGTTGCATGACTTGCATACTTTTCATCAGTTTTTGAAGTTCCTAACATTCAGGGCACTTTTAGCATGTTCATCTTGTCAAAGAGGTGGAGGAATATTTTTTTAAGTACTTTTCTTTGTTTTGACGTTATTCAGACTTGCAAAAGCAATGCCTGCAAATAAGGATTAGAATCACTGACAGTGTTTTACATTTTACAGATTTCACAAAAATACAAACCGCAGACTGTTGCTCGGCAATTTTATTGGAAAGTCCGAACGACTTCCTATGACAGTTGAATATTTGTTCATCTGTGCAAGGTAAAATAACAAAATATAGCAATCAATTCATATTTTACATAAAAATTGTCATGATTTGTATTGTAATAGCCAATTTAACATAACCTACACCTTTTGTCAATCTGCTGAAAACGTCAGCTTCCCAAAAACTGCACTAAATGAGTCAATCTTTCACATCACCTTCATATTAATGGGATTTTATCCATTAAAGGCCAGTGTGTTTACATACTTTGTCATTTTTTCAACAAAACTAAAAGAACACACTTTTTCCCACATGCACACTATTATTCAAGAGATTCAAGAGTTTTTATTGTCATATGCACAGTAAAACGAGTAGTTCTGCTACGCAATGAAATTCTTGTTCTGTTCATTCTCCCAAAAAAAGAAAGAAAAACACAAGAAAATGAATAAGAACATCAGCAAATAAATACCAATAAAGTAAGCAACAACAACAGAAGAGACATTAATAAAAATAAATAACTATATAGTGCTATGAGTGTGTGCGTGTGTTTGCGTGCGGCGTGTGTGAGTGCTTTGTTGAGAAGCCTGATGGCCTGTGGGTAAAAGCTGTTCGCCAGTCTTGTGGTCCTGGACTACAAACTCCTGTAGCGTCTGCGATCTTCTATCTGCTATCTAACATCAGTAGACTGAACACACTTATTTCAGTAGCAAGGCACCTTTGCAGAAAACAGTAAAAGGTGAAAAAAATGTTGCTGCATGCTTTGAATAGGAAAAAGTGGCACCATCTGTTGGACAAATTGAAATCGAAGACAGTGGATCCTCATACATTTGTGATTCAGCATTCATAGCCCTGACAATTTGTGGATTTTTGTTTAAAAAAAAAAAAATGTTTTTTTTCCACAAACACATCTCATTCACCATAAGTCTTTAATCATTTACAAATACATGATACAAGGACAATGTGCAGCATGCATGTGCCACTGTTAGAAAGCACACCATTTGTACATGTTTATGTTTCAAGTGTTGAGATTTCACAGAGGCCATATGCGGCCCATGGCTCCTTTTTTTTATTGGCACATTGTTGAAAGAAAGTGGGGGAAAATAGGGTAAAAAACAATGTAATGAGAAAGGTTGCAATTACTAACTACAGTAATAACACAGAGCTTTGTCTTTAAATATATACTTTTAGGATTTTTTTTTTAATTTACCCTTTACCTTTTTATTTGACAATTTTTTTAAAGATTTAAAAAAATATCCAAGCTTAAGAATCCCCCCACACCCCATTGTTGTTTGTTAAACACCCCTGTTGTATCGTGACCATTTGACGATGGAAATGCCGAGGATGTTCCCTGATGTTCCTCTCACACTTTTCCACCATCCTCCATTTGTTTCTTCTTCCCTCACCCCACAGCCACAGCCACATCTCTGGGGTCAGATCAGCTCCAGATTGGCCCCCACACATGCCTTTGAATGGCGGGTCGGGGGGAGCTTGAAAAAGGAAGCCCAAATCTGTTTCCCATTTTGTCTCTCTCTCTCTCTCTCTCTCTCTCTCTCTCTCTCTCTCTCTCTCTCTCTCTCTCTCTCTCTCTCTCTCTCTCTCTCTCTCTCTCTCTCTCTCTCTCTCTCTAGTCCCCGCCCCCTCCACCTCTCCACCCCTTTGCGCTGTCTTTCTCTCGCACACACATACAGCTGTCATCTGGCTTTTTAAGTTCTCTGCTGCATTTCTCCAGCTGGAGCTAGTTTATGACATTCTCTCTGCAGACTCTTTGGCCTCTCTCTCACTTTCTTTCTTGTTTTATGTGCACACACGCACACACAACTCATTTTTTCCTGTTCTGCTCTTTCTCTCCCCTCCGTCTAGTGTCTTCTCCTCCTCACGTTCCCCTGCAGACACTTTGGTATGTTTAGAGGCATAGCGGGAGCAAAGTCACACCATACATGCACCATGTGTGCAGCCCAAGGGGACGACGGAGGGAGGGTGCAAGGGGGGGGTTGAGGAGAAGTCAAAGGAAGCATCTCTTAGCAACCACAGGACAGTAATTACTGTTGCAGCAGCTGGGAGCAAACCAGATTTCCGCTGTGCGTTAAAGCTCACTGGCGTGGGCTACTTTACACACGGCACTGACTAACCAGAGCCAGCAGAGCCTCCCCCACACGGAACTGGGGGAGGAAGAGAGAGGAGGACTAACCCTGCCTTGATAAGGTCGGGTCACTAGTGGTGGTGGAAAGAGGGTGGATTGGAGGGGGGATAGTTTGGACGTTGAGATCATGGTTAAACTTTAAAGGTGCTTGTGTCTGTAGCTGCACAAAAACTTTGATGTTGAACTGTCATCATGCAAGATGTTAGAAAATCTTGCGAGACCTCACTTGAGGGAAAAAAATTGGAAGGATTTTGTTGTGCTTTTTCTTTGTGCTCGTCTTTCTTTCTTTGTTTTTTTGTGGCTTTTTTACAACACCCATTTTAAGAGCAGCAGCCGTAGATTGTTACAGTTAGCTGCAAGTTCTAGCTGGTCCACTATCCAAAGTTATTGTAATTTATTATTTTAACCATAAATGTAATGTACAGTGGTCTCGCTACATTGCAGTTCGAACATCGAACCCTCACTCTATCACATTTTTTCATTAATTAATCACTGTTTTGTGGTTGAATGCGGCCCATTATTAGTCACAACATATGCATATATAAGCAAATTGTATGTATTCTTGGCCCAAATCAACCATTTTCAATCATAAAAATGGCTAAATGAATGAAAATACAAATATAAGGCATTTAGAAGATGTTATATGTAGTGTAATATCATATGACGTGTGCTCTTTTAAGAGGCACGGCCTGGGAAGTGACGTGTGTAACGTCGGCTAGCTACTGTAGAGGTGCTGAGTGCTAGCATGGTTAACAGTGTGGAGCGTGTCAATAGCTGGCGTGAGTTGTGGCTGACAGCAGTGAATTTTCACTGCGCCATTCCAGTGAATCCATTCTTTTAGCTGATTTATGAATGAAATCAATGCATGATTCCAATTTTGATAGGATTTTGCATCCCTGATGCAGGGGCGGACTTACTCCCCCCCCCCCCCCCCCCCCCCCCCCCCCCCCCCAAACGTCTCATAAAAGCTGTTTATTGATTTTTTTCTTTGATTTAAAGTATATATTCATGTTTTATATGTACTGTATATATATATATATATATATTCATGTCTTAATTCACGTGCTTAAAACTACATCCAACTGCATAATCTATCATGATCATTTTGACCGCTCCCCTTCCCTTCTCATTAAATGGACTATTCCATGTCAGTGGCATGTGCAAAATGATTCTGGAAGCTCGGAGAGAAACAAACTTGGCGGCGTGGAGTTTCCCCACTGGAGCGGCAAGTGGAAAACAAACAAATTTCATCCAAACTACCGAAGGTGTCAAACATTTTCACAGTCACAACGAAGTAGACACAGGAGGGTCAGCCATGGATGCAGTAGTTTTACAGATGACGCTCTTCATCACAACGATGTGAGTATGTTGAGACTTTATGTAGCTCAGGGAACAGGATAATTTTATTCACACCTGTTAGTAGATAATAAACATTTTTTTAATCGTTTTTTAAAAATAATTTAAAAAGTGGCCTGAATTACATGCTCGCATTTAGTAAAAATTAAAATCAAAAAAGAAGGATGTGGAGGGCCCCAATGACTAGGTTTGCCCTGGGCCCTCAAATGACTAAATACGCCCATGCCCTGATGTTTGGTGACATAATGTTGGCTCCTGATGTAACATCCTCCTCCGTGGCTCTTTCTCTCTCCCGCACCTCTGCATTCATGAATCATGAAATATCCGTCACGTTAGTTACTTTCTTATGGGAGTCCGCTTTGAATCTACCCTGCATGCGCCTGAAATGTACACTCGCCCCTACAGTGCGTACGTTCTTACTTGATGCGGTCTGCGGCATCGACCAGGTGCTATTTATAGTAACTCCAGCCTGATTGTTGTCAATGGCGAGACCTCTTTTCTTGTCAGACGACAGCGTATGAATGTTCGTGGAATTATTTGCTTATTCCCAGTGGCTTTATTTTTGGAGATTGTGTACTACTTTAAAGTGTTTGTGGGAATGCTTGGCTTGTTGGGAACTCCTTTTGTCATCGGTGCAGCTGCCTTGTCAGACATCGGTGCAATGTGCCATCTGGTGGTTAAAAGTGGAAGCTACAGCAGGCATAGCCTTGATAATACACTTAAAGCAATAATGGAAAAAGGTTTTATGTGCTTCTGTTTTAGTGAAAGAATATCAATGTATTTCTTGTCTGCAGGCATGTGAGGAGCCTCCCTCCATCTGTACCCCCATGAAGGAGCCCTTCTCCCCACTGAACAATGTTGTCTCCACGGAGCCCTTCCGAGGCTGCTATGTACGCGCTCAGCCCTTCGACGAGTTTCCCTCCAGCAACCGCCGCTACCTGCCGCCCCAGGTAAATCACCACTATAAAGTCTGAATGGACAAACATTTTTGAGCGAGACCATGCTGTAGAGTGTCTTGCAGGATTTCTGACATATTGCAGCGATATATTTTATTGTTTTGTTGAGTTATTATGTAACTGGTTTCTCTACCAAGGTGTCATTCAAGTCGACCCGCCACGTCAGCTTTCACATGGACGAAGAGGAGATTGTTCGCATCAACCCCCGGAAGGACGTGCTCATCCGCGGCTACGAGGACTACCGCCACCCGGTCATGTGGAAGCAGGAGTCAGAACGCGAGGACCTGGACTTTCCCGCCACCTTCCACAAACTGGACAGTAAGAAGTGCGAGTACCTCTTCCCGGACGGCCCCGGCGGGGACTCCCACTTGGGCCCCGGTCTGGGCATGGGCACGGGCATGGGGCTCGGCCTGGGCAAGGACACGGCCATCAAGACTCAGCCCTCGCCGCTGCTGAAATCCAAGAAGGGTCGGCGGCGGCGGGAGGACGGTGAGCGCTCACGCTGCATCTACTGCCGGGAGATGTTCAACCACGAGGACAACTGGCGGGGGCAGTGCCAGGACGCCCCCGACCCCATCAAGCAGTGCATCTACAAAGTCAGCTGCATGCTGTGTGCCGAGAGCATGCTCTACCACTGCATGTCCGACTCGGAGGGCGACTTCTCGGACCCGTGCTCGTGCGACACCTCTGACGAGCAGTTCTGCCTGCGCTGGCTCGCCCTGGTGGCGCTCTCCTTCATTGCGCCCTGCATGTGCTGCTACCTGCCCCTGCGGGCCTGCCACCACTGCGGCGAGGTGTGCCGCTGCTGCGGGGGCAAGCACAAGGCGGCCGGGTGACCCCGCGCCTGCCCTCTGGGACACCCTCAAAGCTAGCTAACACAGGAAGTGGATCAAAGCAGATCAATTCAAAGCCGGCATCCTTTTTTCATTCCCCTCTCAGACGGGGCGATGTTGATCGCCAGCTCTGAGAGCTTTTGGTGATTTCAGTTTGCGTTTGTCGCCGACGAGCTGCAGCGGAGGACAAACTTAAGCTTTTGCGGGGGGCATCAAGCTAAGTCCAGGAGCTTCATCTGAGGACGTGAGGAGACGAAGATTAACAGACTTGGAGATGTTACTAAACGCACCTGTATACACACACACACACACACACACACACACACACACACACACACGCACACACACATGCATTGACAAACCACAGGTCTGAACTCAACTGCAAGAAATGTGTAAACTTTATGAAGGAGTCTTTGTCTTTTGTACAGACAAAATTACAACAAAACTATCCAGAAAAATAACTTGCTGTTTAAGTATGCTAAAAGGGATTCGTTCTTGCTTTTTTTTTGTGAAGTTGCAGTCGGGTAACAGTGGCCTTTCCCTTCATGTCAGTGTAATTAGTAGGCAGGACATACGCTCACGAGACTTGGCGTTTATCTAACCCCCTCCCTCCCATTAGGTGTTATTCTGTGTAGTGGATCCATGGCCACTGTATTCCTTCTTTCCTTCAAACCTCACGTAGACCATTTGATTGCATTCCAAAAAAATAAAGGGACTCATTCCATTGTTGGAAGGGAAAAATGGTAATTTACCATACTGACTTTCCCTCAAAGGTACAAAAAACATAGATTAGATCAATATGCCTTTTTTTTGTTTTTGTTTGTTTTAGCTGAATTATATACCGCTGTAGGTCCATTCTCCTGTTCAGATTCAAAGTTTTGCTCAACCAGCAAGTTTTTGTTTTGGTGAGTAAAGGGTGACAGTGCTCCTATTCGGAAAACACGACCAGGCACTTAAACTTTATTAAATAAAAGCACTGCCCTCCAATGCTTCGGTTGCTGCACCCTCTCCAAAAAAAAAAAAAAAAAAAAAAAAAAACAAGTCCCGCGTTTGTCCCACAATCACTTCTTTTTAGTTTTTTTTTTTTTTTTTTTTTTTTTTTTTGCAGCCTTCCTCCCTCTTCATGTCTCGAGTCCACTCCTTCATGTGTCTTCGTTTAATAAGCCCTGGATGAATGAGTGCATTGTTTCAGGAATGTTCAGTATCTCAGCTATTAAATACATACAGATGGCGCGTGTGCGTGCGTCGGTCTTTATGCACTGGTAACGTCCTGACGTTGACGACTCTTTGGACAGTGACTTTGACTGACCAGCGTCCTCTTTTGTAAAGGAATAGTTACTCTCTTCTTTGTTTTTGGGAGATATAGAACCATAAGTCCACCAGGAAGCTAGCAAGCTATTTATGAGCACACTTTGGAATAATCCAACTTCCTGGGGCACAGTACTGTTTTGTTGGCTTCTTAACAGAGCTTGAAATACCAGGAAAGTTACCAGGGGTACATATTGTCTTTTTTTTTTTTTTTTTTTTTTTTTTTACAGCTCAATTCCTGTGCAGATTATTCATACGTTTATTGATCATATTCCGTCTTGCTTATTACCCCCCTGACATCCGCTGCATTCCAGACTTGGGAAGTGGTCATTTAGTGGTCAGCTACATTGCAGTCAACACAGCTGGAAGATATGCAATATTGCTATACTGCAGGGGTCGCTGACCTGTCGATCGCGATCGACCGATCAATCTTTGGGACCTGCCAGGTCGATCGCATTTGTAAATTCCCTAATTACACGTTTATATTTAGTGAAGGCACTGTTCAAGGCGGGCTTTGTGTTTTCTTCACTCTATCCCGGTTTTTCCAAAATATATTAATAAATAAGTCATGCTGTTTCGTGGTTGATTGCAGCCTATTAGTAGTGAAAATATGCAAGTTTTATGTATTTTTTTACCTAAATTAAACCTTCTCAAGAACAAAAATGGCTAAATGAACTCAAATATACTGCTAAAAAACACTAAAATAACACATCCTTGATCTGAATGAATGAAATATTCCTATTAAATTCTTTGTTCTTTACATTGTTCAATGTGCTGACAACAAAATCACACAAATGATCAATGGAAATCACATTTATGATTATTATTATTATTGATATTATTATTGGGGGTGTTTTGCAGTCCACCTGTCCATTTGCACAACAGCAGGTGAAATTGATTGTCAGTGTTGCTAGTTGACAGTTTGATTTCACAGAAGTGTGATTGACATTTTGATTGATTAATTGTTCCCTTTGGTTTTTTTGAGCAGTGTATAAATATAAGGCATTCAGAAGACGCTGGCATGATATGTGGTATTCTACACTGGTCCCAAGGTGTCAGTAATGTTAATCCCCGAAACAACAGGCGTTTATTGCAGGTTTGAATCATCTCACAACAGGCACAATAATCCCCAACATGGGCTACTGTTGCGGCCATAACCCACGCCAAACTAAAACTTAACTCTGAACCCTCGACATCACTTCCTGTCCGCCCCCCACTGAACTCCCCTGGCACCAGAACACATTTACAGCAACTGTTACTGTATTTCATGTCGAGAAGGCTTTAATGTTAAAACCCATATTTAGAAGGTCTGTGCTCAAACTACGAAAATGTTCCATTTATAAATAAGGAATCCTACTTTGTGGAAATTCACTTATCACGGTTGGGGCTGTGACCAGTTAACCGCGATAACCCCGATAAACTTTATAAGCAATATGCTAATCGCTTTGTTTTGCTTTTTTTCAAGATGTTTTATCACCACCATTCTTGAGTGAAATGTATGATTTCTGCATCTCTGCAAAGTTGTGATCAGTTTATGAGCAAGGGAATGGAATTTTCATATTTTCTTGAACACATCATTATAATGCTGCATTTGAGACTACAGGGAAACCGGGAAATATCCTTACATGGTCCGACGTTAAAGTGCTTCCATCCAACATAATGCTGACAACCATGATAGATTTATCCTTGCTAATTTTGTGAACAGATATATCGTTTTGCCGATATAATTGTTTTTTGTTAAATAACTTTTAACAGGGATGTAACAACAGTGTTAAAATTCCCAATTTTTTTCCCAATGAGCTTGGCAGTTAATTGGAGCATTTATGATAGGTCACTAAGAAGAAGAAAAAGTTAGGTTATTATGGGAATAAATCAAAATATTATGGAAATAAAGTTATATAAAGTTATATATATATATATATATATATATATATATATATATATATATATATATAGTGGCAAAGTTGCATCCTTTCATTTTTCACTATGTGGCCCTGGCTGGAAAAACTTTGGACACCCCTGCTCTACTGTCATATTCTCCCATTTTTATTATTTTTGCCACCATTGTTGCGTGACATCAGATTTCTGCAAAACTGGGCTACGCTCAGTTCGCAAGTCGGTCCGATTTTCCAGTTTCCTTGAACGCATCATTATAATGTAGTCTTTAAACTGCCTTGTAGACCACAGTCCAAGCTGGAACCCTCCTATCCTAATTTGAGATACCTGTGGTTAATCGGTAGTAGAATCAGCGGCGCCTCTGCTGGTTTCTACCAAGTAGTGCACTCCATCAACAATGAATATAGATAATAATAATAATAATAATAGATGGTATTCTTTATTATGCTGTCCTTTATTTGGGACCCACTTCAAAGAGGCGGATACTTTATTTAGAAGCTACAAAAAGCTGCAATAAATTGAGTAAATCTGCATGTGTACCACCTGGTTGAATCTCCCTTTTGTTTTTGTTTTTTTATTTTTTGTTTTGAAATTTCTATGCAAACTTTCCGACGCGGGACACAGACCTCTCTGACGGGACTTTCCGTAAGACCCCCTTAGTTAGGTAGATAATTAAGCGCCCCACCCCTTGGTACCAAACACCTGTAAATACTTAACACTATATTTAAGTACTGATAATAATAATAATAATAATAATAACCCCAGCTTGTTGGTTCTTTTTAAAGATAGAGGTGTATTTATCGTGGCTGTCAGTGTTCTATACGGTAGCTTCTATTGACAGCATTACTGTGTACATAGGTCCACCTGTTTTTTTTTTAATTGTATTGTTTCACATTGAAAATTAGCGGGCATTTGTGACTTGAGCGTCTAGTAAGAGATTCTCACTAGTTTTGTACGATAGAAGGAAGGAAGGAAGGATAGCGCTAACATGGTACAGTAGTGGCAGGAAAAATTTTATATATGAATATATATATATAAATAATATACAGGCTGCTAGATACAATCACTAATTTTATTGTGCTGACAGAGAAAATTAGCTATGAACGACTGTTAAACCCTAATTCAAAATGTGGTGTGTGCATGCGTGCGCGCGTGTGTGTGTTTGTGGTTGTTCTCCCATCGTATTTTTTTGGATGGCTCCCAAGCTGAATGAACCTGATTAAAACTTGCTGGCTGACGAGCAAAATGTAGGATGTGTGGGGTTTTTGTTTGTTTGTTTGTTTGTTTGTTTTTTAAAATATATCCAACAACAAAAATATAACACTTGTCATTTTGCATTAACCAGCACAGTGCAACTTCCTGTCATGTACTGTATTATATATGCAACATGTCTGTCCGCTTTAATATATATATTATATATAATATATATATATATATGTATGTATATATATGTATGTATATATATGTATGTATATATATGTATGTATATATATGTATGTATATATGTATGTATATATATGTATGTATGTATATATATGTATATATATGTATGTATATATATATGTATGTATGTGTGTATATATGTATGTATATATATGTATGTATGTATATATATGTATATATATATATATATATATATATATATACATATGTACTGTATGTATGTATATATGTATATATGTGTATATGTATGTATATATATATACATACATACATACACACACATATATATATCTACATATATATATATACATACATATATATATCTACGTATAAATATAGATATATAAGACTTCAGTTTTAACCACTTTTGCTGCTAGTCTTTTATCCTTTCATTTTGGAAAAAGTTTGGGAATGCATACAAAATAAATGTACATTGTTGTGTAGATTTACGAAGAAAAAAAAGCTATATAAACCCCCGTTTTTTTTTTATTTTATTTTATTTTCAGTGTATTGTTTTTCCAAAAGAAAAAAAAGTTTACTTTTTCACAGCAGTTTTGAGTGTTTTTGTTTGGATTCCCCCGACGCTTTTGGTGCACTGATACTACTCTACGTATGCTTTGGACATCTTACAGCGCTTGATGTAACATTTATGTGATTAGTTCTTAAAATAGTGGAAGACATTTTTGTGTTTTTTGAAAACTTGCAGTATAAATGGTACTATTAACTATTCTGTAAACACTGCCTGTTTATTTTTTATTTTCTTCCTCCTTGTGTATATTTTTTTGTAATTTAAGTTCCTTCTAGTGCCATCTGCTCTCCCATCCTGACAACCTCAACAACAACAAAAAGTGCCTCACGTCCATCCTAGTTTCCATTGTACACTTTTTAACATCTCACTCCTCACTCTCTTCTGGTTCTTCTGTTGGGTTCTTTTTTTCCTTCTCACCACACAACTTGTTAGGTGTTGTTTCTTGTGGGAAATGCCGAATATATGATGTAAAATTGGATAGTCCCAATAAATAACTCATGGCATAGTTGTATTTTCTTTATACAGATGTAGCTTGTTACTTTTCATAAGATATTATAATGTAAATATGCATACATATGTTTGTAACTGTTTTTATGTTACATCATACACTTGTAATTTGACATATCAAATAACATTATCATAATAAAATTGTGAGTTTTAATTTCTGGCTGTGCATAATTTTTGTGTTTTTTATTTCACTGTGGAATAAAAAGGCAAATTATCCAAATGTACCAACAATAAGGCCTAAAAATGGACATACTGTATTAGATACTTAACATTTACAGACAGAATAGTACAAGTAAGAATAAAAAATGTAGCGGTAATATAAAATAAAAAATGAACTGTGTACATTCATGTACAGTAGGTGTGTCCAATATATATATATATATCAAGAAAAAACATGCATCTCAGCTTTGTGATATAGCTGAAATTAGTAGGCGTATTTTTAGTGACAACTTCGGTCTTTGCTTTTTTTTTTTTTTTTTACCAATTTTTGCTGGGGTTTTTCCACCATGCGGCTCAGGACAGAGATGTGCAATTTTATTCGTAGTATTAGGGACTTTTTACATTTCACGTGTAATCATTTTCACATTTTTATATTGAAGGTGCTTGACCGTAAGTGATCTGATGCAAAAAAAACAATTATAGCCCCCAATATGACTCTATATTACAATACAGCCACTTTACAATAATCGATACATGTTGAGATTTATTTAACTGAAGAAACTAAACATAGATATACAAAACGTGTATGTATTGATCATGTGTCTGTAAATATTTAAATATAACCTAAACATTAAAGATATAAAAAAAAATATGTTGAAGTACTTCTTACACTTGTTTGGTGGTTCTCTTTTTCATATGATGAGTGACTCCTCCAGGACACATGAGGTATTGCTTCACATAGAAAACAAAGAGGCAGTAGAAGTAATTTAATTCATTAAGAAAATAAAATCTATAGTTGGTCTTATCGTATCCATAATTCAGAACAATATACTACGATGTCATCAATTGTATTGTGTCCCATTCTGTGACTGTGTATTTTATTAAGCGGAACAAATGTTGCTTGTTTCCGACCGGTCCTTGGCAGCAACCGGAACAATATGGTAACGCGACGTGCATGTGGGAATGAATGGATGTAAATGATTATTATTATTTTCTTTGTAAATACACTTTCATTCTTAAATGAGTTGTCAAGTTATGATTGGTGTAAAGTTATATTAAGCGATGGAGTGTGACATTTTAGACTCTCTGGAGCAGCTCGGGTGAGTTCAACCTCTACTAGCATGCTAACATGTAGCGTTGCGTTGTTTGTCTTCCGACCTGATTCACTTCAAATGTAACGTGGCGGTGTGCTCTTTACTAATGAGTTCTGGTCTCCTCAGCTATGACGGTCCGTTAAAGGAGGAAGCGGTGCTACTCCAAGCCGCCAATGGTGGTCTGTCCTCGGCTGAATATGTGGACTTGTGCAGGTGGTTGGTGTCCCGCTTAAAGCCGCTGTGTAACCTGGAGGAGAGTATCACTTCCGGTCCAGGTGAGACAGAACGGCCGTCAAACGCCTCCATGACTGCCAGTCCAAGTTTCATTTAAAGCTGTGTCTCCTTCCAGAGGACATGGACAGCCTTGAGGTGGACATGAGGGGCTTGCTGAAGGAGCTTTGCTGCCCATATGAAGTGTCAGCGATAGTCAGGGGGAACACTAAAGATCATCTTAAGTTTCTGTGTAAGTCATCACTCAAAGTGCAACCGCTGTGTAGACTTCAGTGGGCTTTTTAAAAAAATGTTTTCTTCTTGTGAAGCAATGATAGCCTAGAGCGGGGGTGTCCAAAGTGCAGCCTCGGGGCAATAGAGGCCAAAAGAGCAAAGTTCATGCTAATAGTAGGCTTTTTCAACTAAAAAGCTGGGATGCAATATTGGTATTTATTTATATATTTGGAACTTACCCCGCCTGTCGCCCGAAGTCAGCTGGGATAGGCTCCAGCATGCCCCCGCGACCCTAATGAGGATGAAGCGGTATACAAAATGGATGGATGGGCTCTCAATGTGGTTTGCTGGAGTCCCGAAGCTTAAGAAATGTCTTCACACTGATAGATCTCAATTAATCTCAGTTATGTTTTAACGGGGGGGGGGGCACAATCTCTTTTCAACATAGGGCCATGTAGGTTTGGATTTTTTTTCTCCCTTAATAATAAAAAGTTGCATCTAAAAACTGCAATTTGTGTTCAGTTGTGTTGTCATTGGCTAATATTTACATTTGTTTGATGATCTGAAACATTTAAATGTGACAAACATGAAAACAAAAGTCAGAACTGAACTTTTATGTTTACCGTTTATATCTAACCTTAAAAAAAAAAAAAAAGCTCACTGGCCTCGGTTGGTTTACTTTTTTTCGGTACAGTTATTCATTTTGACGTAGTGTAGTCAATGGACTACTTGACGGCGGTTTTGGCTTACCTTTCCCCTCTTCCTCTGCAACCAAACGTCCTATGATTGATTGATGACAAGCTTTTTTCCACCAATAGGAATGCGGTGTCATGTTCCATTTGAAATAACGTTGATGACATCATGATAAAAAGATGGCGCCTATTGCTGATCATAACGCAGGTTTCACTTTCTCGTGTAGTGTTTTTAAGCTCTGAGCTTCAGGCGGCACAGATTGCCGGCAGCGGACGAGGTTGCGTTACAGGACAAAACGAGAATTCGACTTCCCGGGAGCTGCGGAAAATCTGCGAGACCTTAAACGTGTCGCAGTCGGAGGGCCGGGATGCTGCAGACGTCCTGTCTCTTATCCAAAACAAGGTGATGCCATGTCATGTCCCATTTGCTGCAATCGGCAGTCAACAGTGACTTTAGGGAGATGTATTGTGTCTTTACAGGTGGATACACTGGTTAAAAAGTGCCCTAATGGCACAGTGGGAAAGCCTGTACTAAAGAAATCCCTCAGCAGTGAACAGTGGGTGCGTGTTTGCCATTTTTATTCCTCATCATCAGCACAGTATGTGGACTGCTACTGTGTTTTGTAGGAGAAGCTACACACCATCAACACAGTGCTGTCGTCGGAGTACGAGTGCCGACGCAGGATGCTGATCAAACGTCTGGACGTCACCATTCAGTCTTTTGGGTGGTCTGAGCGAGCCAAGGTACTTCATGTTGTCGTCTGTTCGTGTCTTGTTGCCTTTCCGTCACATGAGGATGGCTGTGTAGTACCATCTACTCCGTTTTCTTATTTGTACTCAGGCCAAGGTGGACAGCATGGCGAGGGCCTACCAGCCCAGGAGGCACACTCTGAGGGCCGAGTCGACTGTGGACGCCGCCAGGCTGCTGGCAGCCAGAGAAGACATCTGCAATGTTGTCAAGACCAGCAGCGGTGCCAGCAGAGAGAAGACGGCGTGTGCGGTCAACAAGGTACTATGTTGTTATTTCTTGACTTTTTAATTTAGACATTTTAAAATAATCAAAAGATAAGGACTCTTTCGCCACTTTTTTCTATTTTAGTTTAGTTTTTTTAAATTCAATTGTTTCTTAAATTCATTATATTAGAACAGGAGTATAGAAAGTGCGGCCCACAGCTGTTTGTTTTTTTTTTTTTTTTTTAAGGCCCTCGACATACAGTACTGGAATTGAAGAAAAGTAATTTTACAATAATAACATCAAGATATTAGGAGAATAAAGCTATAACAATGGGCGATAAAAGAGAAACAAAGTCGTGATTTCACAAGAATAAAGTTGTAATATGAGGGGAAAAATTAGAGGCATAAAGTTGAAACTTTTGGGAAAAAAAAACCTTTTTTTTTCAAAAGTTTTAATATCGTGAGAAAAAAACAAAGCAAAGGTGTAGTTTGGTTTTGGGATAAAGTCACAAAATGTGGAAAAAAAGATTCACAGGAATAAAGTTGAAATATGTGTTTTAAAAAAAAAAAAGCAAAAAATTGTATTGTAAGCAGCAAAAGTTCAATCGCTTCGTCGTCTACAACACAAAGCTTCAGATGGAGGCTGCGTTTTCTTGAACTATATTCAATTCTTAGCATATCTTCATGAGTTGGTTTACAAACTATGAAACATCAAAGTGGCCCTCGCACTCTTTGCTTTTTCACGATGCGGGCCTCGGTGGAAAAAGTTTGGGCACCCCTGTATTGTAAATAACAAAATACTACGAACGTTCAGCAGGGTACAGTTAAGAACTTCTACACTTGGTGGCTTTTTTTATGTATTATCTTTTTTAATTACAGGCCTTTTTTCAACAGTCTTCTTGCATTTTTTATGCCGCTACGCCGTATTTTATTTTGTCTTTCCCATTTGTTTATTTTTTTGCATGATTTTGTAGGCCGGTACAACTGAGGACCATTTCCACATTTACTTTTTAAAAATGTACTTTATTTTTACTTGTGCTGTGTGACAAACTCAATATTTACTAATAATATAGAATAACTAATATTAATTTGTAATATTTTTGAAACTGTTTTTGCATAATAAATGACAGCATGCACAGTCAACAAGTGGGTACATTTGTTCTTTTTCCACAGTAATTATTGTAATATACAGTAGTTGGTTCAACAACATGCCATGTTAACTTCCTCCAAAAACAGCCATTTCTCTTCCTTCCAATGGGCTCAGATCCAAATGGGAAAAGTTCCAGACCGAGGAGGACGTCCCGCAGAGATAGAAGCCCCGCTGCCGGAGATGCCCCCTTGGCAGAAAAGGCAAGATGGAGGGGGTGATTGGGGAGGTCGTGGGCGACGACGTGGCGGTGGCAGCGGCGGCTGGGGAGGAGGATGGGGTGGAGGAAGAGGAAGTTGGCAAGGAGGCAGACAGAACTACGGGGGACACGGTGGAAAGAGAGGACGGTACCAATATTGATTTGCTACTGCTTCTTTTTTTTTTTTTTTAATGAATTGAAAAAACACATGAAGTTAACATTTGCTATAGACCACACAAATGACGTGCAGGATTATCCCCCCCCCCTCCAAAAAAAAAAGTCTGTAGTGCATCATAGGAAGAATGGACACTTTATATTTCACACTAGTTTTTACCAGTTATCATACACCTTAATGATGTGATTTTAATAATAAATATGGATTACTTTTCTACACTCCCTCATGCACGAATATTTTTTTCCCGTCATTCATCTAAAGTCTATAGTGCATCTAAAGAGATTTCAAATGCACACCAGTGTTGCTCAATAGATACTTTATACACTTTGTACAAGAAAAAATGCACTCTTACACTGTGTACATTATCAACAACCTGTACAGGGACCAAAAAAAAAAAAAGTCACTCATGCACTAAGACTCCATCTACAAGCAAAATCCCTGAATCAAATTCAATAGGGATTTAAATATAAAATATTAAGGAAAGATCCAGTTAAAACACACGCATACATCTGTTTGTAAATTACCAACTTCTGATTTATCAAAAAAAAAGCACACACACACACACACAGGTAACTTTCTCACTGCAAAAAAAAAAAACTTTGCTGGCACTTGAAGAGTTGTTTTTTTTAATAAAAGACCTTTCAAGTAAAAAAAAAAAAAAAAAAAAAAAGCATATAAAATGATCATTTCACATAATTTTGCCTTCATTTAACCACTGACGTACTGGCAGTGCTTTCCACACAACAATCCAATCATCGCATTTTCACACACACACACACACACACACACACACAAAACAAAGCCTTCAATTGCCACCTTCTGTTACTTCACGTATTTGTCATCAAAAAGGTGAAATCATCTTGGTCAAATGAATTGTCCATAAGATTGTATTGATGCAGCTTGACGTTGGGTCGTTGTATACTGTACAGCAAAAGTGCTTTATTAGGCAATAATGAACGTAAAAACTTGAATACTGTTTCAAAGTGGCGGTCCTTCACTTTGCCCAGCTTATAGCCCACTTTTGCAGCGGGCGCTTTGTTGCTGAGCTGATTTTTGGCAACAAACCTGCTTCGTCCACACGTTCATCCCGGTTATCCGGGGGGGGGGGTGCCTCAGATGAGGCGGGAGTTGCGGAGGTACTGGATGAGCACCTTGTAGATGAAGTTGTACTGGGACAAGGTCTGGACCATCATCATCCTCTGGCCGCGCAGCTTCAGCAGGACGCTCTTGACGTCCAGCATCTGAAACAAAACGCACCCGGGTCTGATTACTGAGTTCACACTTGACGGTGGGACTAGAACTGGATTGAAACCAGACCCAGAAGGGTGCTAGATTTCTTAGAATGTGCCGTCTGGTTACCTCGTTGTGCTCCAGACAGGCGATCATGATCTCGGACAGGATGACCACACCGCTGCGGCCCACTCCGGCGCTGCAGTGCACCAGCACGGGTAGGTTGGTGTTTGTGTTGCTGATGCTGTTAGTGTGTCTCCTCACGGACTGGATCTCCTCCAGGTATGCTGTTGCGATCAGAATGAAACATTAGCCTTCAAGAGACACGAATTGTGTTTAAAACAAGAACAAAAAATCCAAAATCTGTCCAACTCACTGAGGAATCCTTTCAAATCCTCAGGACAGCCGTGGTCGGGCCAATCCGTGTACTGCAGGTGCCACACGGTTCTCTCCTGGCCTGTCAGCAGGTGTTTGATCTTCAGGCCCGTTGTGGCGTAGCAGCCCGACTCTGTGCGGAAGCGTGTGGTGATCTTGAAGCGGCCGTAGGTCACCGTGTTGTGTCGTGAGCCGAGCCGTGGCCAGTAACGGAAGCTCTTTTCTCTTCCGCTCTCCTGCGACGCAAAGATGAGGAGTTTCATTTAAAAAAAAAAAAAAAGACACGGGCCTCATTTACAGATATGCCACAAAATAAGCGTAACAGTAAGCACAAGATGAATTCCCCTGTTCCATTTCTGCAGAGCCCAGTGAAGCGGACTATTGCTGCAACTGTGTTCACTTTCACACGGCATAGACCCGGCAATATTCTGCAGTGGAGTTAGCAGAAGCAGGACGCAGCCTGTGTTTAAGGATATTTCCGGGGTGGGTTCAACACCTGACTCTTGCTTCTGTCACAGACAAATGCTATGTCATCACCCTGATGTGCTTGCACGGGCAGTTTCGTCCATAAGCCTTGACTAGGTGCTGTATATTATGATTATTATTGATTAAATGTCAGACTTGAATTTCTGTGTGAAAGAGTCTCTGACATAAGTGGTGTCCCGATCCGATATAGATGTCAGTCCAATATCAGCCAAAAAACCCCCCAAAACTCCCAAAGTATACAGTATCTAATATTGGTGTTCTGATATGAGCAGTCCATTCCTGACCCTGTGCCAGCATGCAGACCCCATGCGATCACGACAACAGCGTGTGCTAGCGTGTTTAGCAATATTATTTTTGCATTGATGTCCAAAAAAAGAGGTTGCAGCTGAGTGCAAAACTTGTCGTGCACAAGTTTCCCGTGCTGGATCAACCTCATCACGCATTTGAAGCAGGATTTTGGCAAAACCACAGCTTCCTGAAACGTCCACGGGACAGCAAATAGTTGTTATCTATAACAGAAAAGAGTAGTGTCTGGTTGAAGCGCTTCATTGAGCACCTGGAGCCTCGATACGTTATGCCTATTGTTGATAAGACGATACAGCAGATGCATCAACAACTAAATGGGACAGTTTTTTTTCCCCTCATTTCTACTGTTGCTGACTATTCTCAGTTTGTATGATACCACTTGATTAAGCCTTTTCTAACACTCCACACTACTAAACACGTAATACAAGTATGTGTGATTTGTGCTGTTATCGGATCGATGTCGGTATCGGACGATATTCAAGGCTGCAATATCGGAATTGAAAAAGTCGTATCAGGGAAACCCTATCTGATGCTGCCTCGGAAGGCAGAAAATTGCCCAGGAGACTTTGTTCCTCATTGCATGTTGGTGCCATTTTTTTTACAGAAACCCAGTGGGGGGAAAAATGTTAACTCACCTCTTCGGCCGTAACCATGGCGATGATGGTGACGCCCTGCTCCCACACCATCTGCCAGAAGTCTTGGCATGTGTTGGAAAGGGGCCCCTGGGTGGCGATGTAGTTCCACTCATCTCCACCTACGTTTATCTGGGTAGAACAAAGACTTTGTCTTTTTAAAAACACAAAAACAACACTACTTTCTGTCGGGTGTCAGGAAAACCTGTCCCGCAGCAAAGCTCCAGACACCCGCGTGGGAGTCACAGCATGTCGCGCATTGTTTTCTGGACACTTGCGCGATTTGTTGTGACTGATAACGCTCATTGCACACTTGATTAAGTACAAGTCACGCCCTCTAAGTAAGGTAACCAAAATATTAGAAACGGCTATCACAATGAAGCTGTGCACTACAACCACAATAACAAAAACTGTTCAATTTGTAAGTCTGGTATTAGATCCACATAGACAGCACAGGTGTACCTAATGTTGTGGCCAGTGGGTTGTCACTTACTCTGACGTGCGATGCGTTGATGTAGCCCGTGTTGTTCTCTTTGGTGGGAACCAGCTCCACGCGGGTGTCGTCGTACGGCAGCACATCCTGGAAGCGGTTCTTGTCAGCGCTTTCTGCCATCTGGGCGATGGTGCACTCCCCAGATGGGCGACACTTGGGGACGCTCTCATACTCCTTCAGCAGCTCGCCCATCTCCATGTGACGCTCCAGGACTTTACACTGGAGGACAACGTGGAACACTGTTTAGTAAATACATGCCCTCATGTGGCCCTCCTTTTAAAATAAGCCGTGTTTAACTTGACTGAACTTCTACTAATCCAAGACTATCACTCATATTACTTAGTCTGAAGTTAAAGCATCTTCTACGAGTCCAACATCTTTCAGCATCTTCGCTGAAACAGCAGATTTTTTTTAAATGCACTGGAATTCACTCTCGGTGCACAGTGCGACACCTGAACAGGTGAACGAGGCTAACCTGTTCAGCTGGCATCAGAAATCCTGTAACATCATTCATAAAAACACAAGTTAAGTAGTTTGATTTGGCTCGGCTGTCCCTACCCGCTCATCATTGGAGGCTTGTTCGGGCTCGTCCTTGACCTCGCTCTGCGCCGGGTGCCTGGACACGGACAGGCCATTGAGATGGGCAACCTTCAGAGGGCCCATCTTCCTCATGTCCGACCGTACGCTCTTCTTCATGCCCTGGTGTGGGAGGAGGAGTACAAGCAGGGCAAGACAGGTGAGGACAACTGCCTAGTGTTGTTTCCGACAGCCAGTCGCTCAAAAGGGGGCGGGGACAATAGCGCCCCATTTGGAAGTTCTGTTGTGAAATGTCACCTGGCCGGTTTGCCGGCATGGTCCAGGCAGCATTCTTCCAGTGTGTTGGTGAAAACATGAGCGAATCATTGCGTGGAGGTTTAGGTAAGCAAGCTGATGTCATCGTGATAGAAAAGGGATTTGATTTGCACAGGAAGAATGACACATTATTGGATGAGACATGTCACATGACCTACAAGATGTTGAACTCCAGAGAAGTAGTTCACATTGCAGAAAAGAAAGATAAGTCTATTATCTCACAGCTGCAGAAAGAGCAGGAAGGAGGCGATAACTAGAAAAAGAAGGCATGCACAGTGTGGGAGAGGGAAATGCTGACTAGAAGACATCCCTTTGGGCATTATGATCATTTATTAGCGGAAGATCCACAAGGCTATAGAAATTACTTGAGAATTCCCGCCATGTGAATGACACACTTTGATATGCACTGCCTGCATTGTTGGCACATAGGTTGCAGTGCGTTCGCGTTGTGTTCACAACTACTTGTAGATTAGGGAAAATTTGCGTGCCACAAATTTTGAACGTTTCAAAAGTTTCAGCAGTCCTGCACAGTTGACATATACTTCACACCTGTTTACGATCAATTTACTCATTGGCACACAAAATTACATACCACTGCGGGGACCAAGTGCATGTAAGTTTAAATGGGTCAGTTTTTCCTCGTAACTACTGTTGACAACTATTTTCTGTTTTGAGTAATATCACTTTTAGCTTTTTCTAACATTCCACACTACAAAGTAAGTAACAGTATGTATGAGTCATGTTGATATTGGATCGATACTCAAGGCTGCAATATTGTATCAGAAGTGAAAAAGTTGGGACACCCCTATAAATTGTGACATTCACTGGAGTTGATGGTTGTCTCTTTGTGCCCTGTGATTGACTGACTGACAACCAAGTCCGCCTCTTGCCACAACGTCAGCTGGGACAGGCTCAAGCTTACCCGCAACCCTAAACAAGATAAGCGGATGAAAATGAATGAATGCTGACAACTCACCGGAGGAGGTAAACCTTCGATGGTCTTCTTTGCCTGAGGTACATCAGACACCGGCCTCCTCTTGAAGTCTTTCTTAGACTTGTGCTTGACCTCGCCACTCAGGTCTCCCTCCGACACAGAGGGCATGATTCTGGGTTGCAGCAGATACAGAGGCTCCTTCTCTTGAATCAGTGAATGAACCTTGTAGGTGAGGGCGGCAGCTAGCGAGGGGTCCAGTGACGAGCCTATCGGATAAGCCGGAGGGGGCTCAAGGGGAGTCTGTTGTTGAGGAGATTGAGCGAGAAAGGCATGAAGCTGCTGCTGCTGCTGTGGGGGTGGAGGTGGCTGTTCAGGAATAATGGTGCCTATAGTGCCATGAGAGAGCGGTGTGTGGTAACCTGTGTCTTCCTCAAATTCCTCCTCATCACCACTGCTGTGCACCAGCATGGTGGCATCGGAGAGGGATTTCTTGTGTCCGTACAGCACATCCTCCTTAGCGTCGGCCTTGTCTGTCGTCTTTGTGCGCTCCAAATAAACGTTGAGCTGGGAACCTTGCGAGTGACCTCCGCGTGGGGCCGAGGTAGGCGTGGCAGCTTCGGTCGCTGGCGAGGACATGTGCCGCTCTTTGAGCCTCATGCCCTCCAGGCTCTGTGCCAGCCCGGCAACCTCGATGGAATTGCGCTTCTGGGCGTGGTAAGGAGGTCTGTGCAGAGGTCCGCTAAGAAGAGGCTCCGATACCTCTTGCAAGGAGTGAGCCACGGGCAGGCTGTCCTCTTGGAAAGTCTGGACCGAGTGGTGCACACGGCGCGTGACGATGAGGTCTGGGTTGCTGCTGCTGACGTAGAGGTGACGCGACAGGTCAGGTGTGCTGTTAGCGGGCCGAGGATGCGCATACGGGTACGGCGGAGGTGGTCTGTACACCTGTGTCCTCATGATGTTGGGGGCTGGATACTCTTGGGCTTGCTGTAGCTGGACGTTGGTGAGCTCTGGGACACTGACCGCCCCCACCACTGGTCTCCTCTCAGTGGGGTACGGGTGGTACGGCGACGGGCTGTGAAAGCTGGAGCCCATGTGGAAAGGATAGTGGTGGTGGTGCTGGGCAGTGCCACCATGCTCCCCTCTGATCTCCGGCTGACTATAAACGAGAGGGTCCGGCCTGCTGTAGGCGTACGAGTTCCCGATGTTCAGGTTCCTCATGGAGTGGCTCTGCCGGTGTTCCTGGGATAAAAGCATCCCCCCACCACCTCGATTCTTCTGACGCATCACCGTCTCGTAATCAGGAGTGGCGCGGTACGAAGGTGGGATGAGGGCGCTGTGGCGATGCGATGGGATGTAGTCCGGCCTGGTGATGTCGCTCGTGATTGAGGGGTTGGAGGACATGGGTGATGGCTGAAGGTAGTGCTGCGGGTTGGTCAGAGAGCTGGTGCTGTGAGCGCTGTACACGCTGCCGTTTCGTAAGCGCCCCCCGCTGCCATACTCCATAGGCGGGCAGTCCAGGCTAGTCTGCGAGTGATAGTAACATCCATTCTGACTGTTCATGTACAGGTTGTCTACGACAGAGAAACGAGTCCCGGATGAGCAACACCAAATAAATAAATAAATGTGTTGAAAGGCATTACCTTGCGACGAGCTGTAGGGCTCTGTAAAGTGGCCGTTGTAATGCATTTGTGGTGGGGGCATCATGTAGCCCTGAGGCTTCGGCTGTAGTTCAACAAGAAAGCGATTTACTTACTTTCTGCGATGTTTACATGCAACATAAGAGTCTGCGTAGAACTTACCAGAGACAATCTTGTTGACGATCTCCTTCTGACTAGGTTGACACCTGTGGGCTCAGTTTGTCTGGTGGGAGAAACACACGTCTACATTTACAGTCCAATAACAGCACTTAATGACGTGTGCAACATGTTTTACTCGAAGGCCTAATTTGCCTTTGCATGAAAGGCACCACACAACTTCTTATAGTTCATGCGATCTTGCTTTTATTAAAGTTATAAAGACAACACTATAGAAAAGATTTTTCACAGCATTACATTTTGTAATAAAGATAAAAAGCAGGCACCCCATAAAACTCGGGACTATAACAGGCTTTTAGAGATGTGTATATTTAATCTAAATGCTCAGATACGAAAGCTGAAGCTACCTGATTTACTAATTTTTTAATGTAGCATTAACAATACTTCCAAAAATGATGGATTTGCATATATAATAATGCAGTTTGGATTGACACAGTCAGAGAGGTATTAGTTTAACATGTTTATTATTGTGTTTGCAATTTGCAGTAGTCTGCAACTGGGTTGCATAATACTGAGAGCTGTTTATTATTTTGGGAGTTTTTTGGGGTCAGGTCTGTTGTCTTCTTAATCATGAAGTCGTAGGCATACACCAACTGTGTTGCAATGTATTATGTTTTGTCTTCATGTTCTGGGGCAAGAACCAGGGAAAATTGTTAGACACAGCGCTCAGTATATAAGACTACAATAATCAACATGTTGGCAAATAAACACAAAACTCTTGTATTCGATCTTAGATTTTGCAGGTGCACCTAATATCCTGGCCAGTGACTGTATTTTTATTTTTATTTTTTTAACTTGCTACTGCTCACCCCTTACTGGAAGGCGGAGAGGGGCGAGAGAGCATTGGAAAACGAGGAAAGGATAGAGTGAGGAGGGACTTCTGGCAGCCCTCAGAATGCTTGGAGTCATACTCCTCCCTGAGGAGGGGGAAGCAGGAGGGGAGGAGGACAGGAGTCAGGAGCGGCACTTGCCAGACAGCAACCATCCAAAGAGGCAGGAGCTGGCCTAGACGTGTGAAACTTACAGGCTACTTTTGTTGATCTTATAAAACTTGAGTCTGGCCAGACACATGCGACACATGTATTTGGACGTTTCCATGTCTTCCTGCAGAAAAAACAGAGAGAGTGAGGATTGTGGATAATGCATTACTGCCCGCTGACATTCAGCTGACGCTCTGTGACTTTAATGGCCCACACCCAAATAACGGCACACACACAGGCACATTGTTGTGCTGGCTAGCTGATCCAATAAGAGTGCAATGTCGAGAAGGTGCGACACCAGAGGAAAGAGACTTACGGTCTGGAACTGAACACTCTCTTCTCTGTTGAGCAGCTCCAGGGCAAAGAAAGACCTGTTGTGACTCATGTTGTTAATTTCATTCCACCTATATGGCCAATTAAAGCGCAGTCAAAAAAGGAAATAGCAAGGCGGGGGGAGAGAAGAAAACACGATGTCATTGCAGTTACAGCAAAATGAGGAGGTAGGTCTAGTATTCATACACGTGTACAGGCACTACAGTGACGCAATATTTATTAGCTGTTAGTCTGCTTGACTCATTTCCTTTAAAGCTCAAAAAGTTTGTTTTTTTTTAATTTAGTTTTTTATATGTAACAGGATGAGTGAACATTTAACAGGCATTTTCACCAGCTGATTAATTTAGGTTACCTAAATAAATTAAGAGGCCTGCCATTTTTGTGCTTGACAAAGATCCCATCAAGGCAAGATCCTAGGGTCACGTCAGTGCCGGTGTGGTCCTGTTTAATAAGACATTTTATTAGACACATTGGCTGTAAAGTAGCCAGCGATTAAGCCAGCTTCTTCCAACTACAACTGACCTTGGCTTGGTAGCTCTCCTGGCCATAGCCATCCATTTTCTCCACCTCTTGCATGTACAGCATCTCAGCCTCCGGGGCCGGCAAACCCCTGAGAATGACACAAAGTCATCTGAGAACAGGCATTAAGAACACAGTATCTGAGATACTGGAGTATATGACACTTTCTCTGAACCCGTTGACTTAAAAACCTGACAAGGGAGTTCAAATTCAAAGTTGCGGTGCACTCACAACTTGCTTAATTTTTGCAATGTTCATCGGGCCTTAAATAATGACTCCTAAATCATTTTACAGGATGCAATTACAGTTATCAGAGCCCACTCAATACTATAACATTCCTGTCGATTATGTATTAACCCCCCCCCAGGTTTAACTTGTCAATCAAGAGAATTATATTATATTACAGTATCCAATATTCATTTTATTATCACTATACCTCAACAAACAATTACATTCATGGAATTTCCATTTCACCTACAACTAACAATTTCAAAATAGACATAGAATAGAACGTCCTTGGTGAACATCTCTGCAGATTTGGAGAACGTGTCACATCCAAGTTTCATTTCTGCAGTATTATCCATTAAGAACATATCCTGTAATAAAATGCTTACTGAACTGTGAGGGGTGTACTCCCATTTGTGAGATACTGTAAGTATGCTAAATCTCACCTGTAGGACTGATAGAGAAGGGCCACCTTCTGAGTGGCCTCCTCCAGCACTTGTTCTTCCTGGATCCAATCCTGAAAGGACAAGACCCCACTGATGCAACGCGAGTACACTCGAGGACCGCATTAGTTCATTGCAGACAAAGAGAAAAAGGCTTACGATAGGGAACAGCACAAACTTCTGAAGGAACTCCTGGGAATCGTAGCGGTCCAAGTCACCAAAGTCGGCTATGGAGAGAGGAAGAGACTATGGCGTTAGGGGTGGGGGAAATAGTCCATTGTTAGATGCATCACGATGCGGACATTGACGATTATTCATCGATTCATAAATGTCAATAATTGATGCTGACGGAACAAAAACACTGAAAGCACAAGTGCCGTCCGGACAGTTTATGGTGGTGCACCTAAGTGTAATGGGCCCCACACACGGGAGGTGACAAACGACTGCATTTGGCGAAGCTCATTGCCAACGCGTAGCAAACCATGCACACGGGAGGCGGCGAGCGGCTGAGACCAGCTACAGGGGTGAGCGACGTGTTCACATCCAGAGCAAATTGTATGAATCTCCCACGGTTTGGATTGGCTGTCTTGCTAGTATTGAAGATAAACTTTAAATAAATCTGACATGGCAAGTATAGCGTACTGATTAGCTTCTTGTCTGCCCATTGGTCAATCAATGAAACTCCTGCTGATTGGTCCTCATCTGGACGACGGCGAGGAAAAGTTGAACATTTTTCAACTTTCTGAGATCGAGTTGCAAGCCAGCATGTGCACGAACACGCACGTACACAAACTTTCACACGCACGAATTTAGCGTGTCGCTTGGCTGGACTGTGACAAGCGATAATCACCCTGTCGCGCAGGTTCCATTGAAAATGAATGGAGTAGAGGCAATGCCTCCCGTGTGTGGCGCCCATACGACGCTACCAGAATGTCTGAGCACAAACTCCGACCCGCACCCGATGGATTTAAAGCAAGTGTCTGGAAGCACTTTGGCTTTCACATAGTTGAAGGTAAAAATGAGCTGGACAAGAACCAGACAATATGCAAACTTTGTCATACAAGCTTAAAATATTTTGGGAACACGACAAATATGAGAAACCACATACAGGTACTAGTTTCCACTCAAACCAGGAGGAAAAACAGCCAGCTGAAGTTGCTGCCAACCAGAGAACCATCAAGCAGGCGATAACTAATTTTCCAACCAACTCGGAAAAGGCGAAGCGAATCACAAAGTCCATCAAAATTTTTATTGCGAAGGATTTGTGGCTGTATTAGATTGTTGAGAAGCAGGGCTTTCGTGCTTTGTTGCGCACTTTGGAAGCCAGATACAACATCCCATGGCAACGTTATTTCAGTGACACTGCAATTGTTTTTTTGGTTATTCACAATGTACTGATGTCTGCAAGCATTATTCTTGTATGAGAGCCGCTGGTACAGAAATTTATATTTTCTATGAAAGCCGACTCTATGCTCAGGATGCTCAGGATTTTTGTTTGAATTCAGAAGTCTATTTGTGAATAATGGCAGATTTGTTATGTTGGTTACTCAGAATATGCTGAAGTTTGTTAATTTTGTGCTACTGGCGCAATTTACTTGCTGCTACTGGCGCAATTTACTTTTCCTACTGGTTGTGTACAAAGGGAAATATGTTGGTAGATGTAACCTTCCAATTATTAAAAGATAATGAAGTAAATAATCTGTTTCATGTTTATTTTAATTGTGGATCATTACAAATATGCTTTGTTTTATTAGTACACAGTGAGTAAAAAGAAATTATATATAGAAAAAAATTATGCATGAAAAAACGGTCAAACTATTCATAAAAATGACAAAAAATGATGCATCGAGATGCATCGATAATTGTTATATGCCATCGCAGGCCTCTGAATCGTAATCGCATCGAATTGTGAGGTGGCCAGAGAGTCCCACCCGTATATGGCATGTCAAATTTGACTGGGAAAAACAAGGTAAATCACTCATTCAACAATGGAAGAATAACTAATTGGCAGTTTCCTTTGGATTGGAATTGCTTCAGTGTGGAGCAACTGTTGAAGCTCCAGCCTGCCTGTTGGCAACACTCTCAGCTATGTTCACTATCCTCGGCATCAGCAATGTTCTAAAGCAATGCCTGCCCTTCACTCCAGTGTCCCTGCCAGGGACACCATTAGATTTATGCAAACCTATGTGATTTTAAAGGAAAAGTTGACTAGTGAGGGAAGCTTACAAATAGAATGTGCCACAAGGGGTGTGATCTCAGAGGCTTTGCCAAACTAAAGGTGCGCATTCAAGTTGCAGTGCCTGATATAACTTTGTGGCACTGTTTGAGATTCTTCTGGCCTGCGAAAAGGTTGGAGGATAAGCCAGAGGGGCTTTGGGACTGGTGGTGGAACTCGCATACGCAATGATGTGTCACTATAATAACAAACAACTGACATTTATTTTCAGCAAGCACCCAAAACAGACACAATACAGTATTTCCTCAAATAGTGGCCTCATCTCGAACAGATGCTGTGCGTCAATTAATCAGCAGGTAGACAAACATACCTTACCTATAAGAGTTGTTAAGCACACACTCCAATTGAGTAAATAAGTAGCCACTGTTTGAGGAAATGCGGTAATTATAAGGGTGATGTAAATGCCGTTGGCATTGTGTCTTGCAGACACGACTACTGGTATTTGTCGTGCCAGTGTTGACTGACAGCTGAGACGGTGTGTTTGTCTCAAAGCAGACGCGTGTGAAACAATTCACGTTACCTTGCACGGCTAGGCTCGCCAAGCGGATCGCCTGTTCTAAAGTGCATGAGATCCGGCCTTCCAGAACATCCTTCTTCAGCTGGAGGTAATACTGATACCTGTGCAGAACGACAGAGTGGACTTGAAGTCGGTCAAATGACACAATGTGACTTCAAAGATTATGGACAGAAAAGCTATTACGCCACAAGCTTAGTGAAGGTGCAGCAGCTGAAGAGACTGAACTGGTGACTGGAGGCGACCGATAAAGCTAGCTAGCTAGTCACGTTGTCACTTGTTAGCAGTAAATGTGCATCTGTCGTCTTGTGCCAACGACCCAAAACAGACTGACCTTTTTGAAAGGTAAAGATATCTCAGAAAAAGATCCTTTTTGGACAAAACAACCGTCTTACCTTGTGATCTCCTGCTGCAGTTGCGCAACACTTGGGATGTAGAACACGACCCCAAAGTAAACAGTCGGCTCCACACCGTACTTGTCCAGCTGCTTTTTCAGCGGCTTGTCCGGGTCGATCCATCTCTGCTGGTTCTGCTTGTTGAAGTACCACAGGCTGAAGTACGTTATCTAGCAGCACACAGTGGAGAAAGCACCTTGCATGTCATATCAGGGACAGCGTCAAAACAGGTGTTATTATATTCCAACAGTGGCACCTCCAAGGTTTTGATATGCTCATTTTAAAATGGGGTTTCAAATGGAAAGTAGGGGTGTCCCGATCCGATATCGGCTACATCTAAAATCTCCGATACTGGTGCTCCAATACAAGTAGTCGATTCCAGACTCCACCCCAGCACGTCTACCCAGCAGCGTGTGCTAGCGTGTTAAGCATAGAGTAGAAGTGATGTCGGCCGTGTGTATTTTTCATTGAAGTCCGAAAAAGATGTTGCAGCTGTTTAATACGACCAAACTCATTGCATATTCGAAGAAGGATTTGCTGCTGTTTGAAACATTTGCAAAGTGTGAGAAACTCCCACAGGACGACAAGAAGACATTAGCTATAACAGAAAAGATACCCAACTCGTCGGTGGCGAGTTAAGTTGGGTTTAAATGCTTGATTGCACACCACCCTATAATACCACATACCACCCTTTCTGCTGCTGTTCTCTGATAGTATAGTGGTACGTATTCCGCCCTTGGAAGGCAGTAGGTGCGAGTCCGATCCTTACACTGGACACCGTGTTTGAACCATAACACGCAGAAACCGATTTTTGTCAGAGTTCACCCCCTAGTCGAGAGACTCAACTGACATATTGACTCAATGACCTACTGTATACATTAATATCGAAATGGTTGTATTATTTTATATCTTTACCAACGTTTAAAATAGCTTTTATATCTTTAAAAAATACAGTCAATAAATAACGAACGTGAACGTGTGTCCATAACCTGGAAAGTAAATTAACAGTAAAACCAAAAGTAAATCAACAATGTAAATTGAATTCAAGTATTAAATTAATTTCATATCAACTACTTCTGAGGAAGTAGTAAAATGTTTATATACTGTATCGATGTGTATTGATGAGGTGTCTAGCTTTATAGTCTTCTCACTCTAGGCAAAGGCAAAAAAATGGCCAAACAATCCAAAGAAAAAGCAAAACGTCCAGGAGTTACTCCTTTTGATGGAGGAGTTTACCCCTTTGGTGCTCACTGAACTGAACTTGTATGGAGGCACACGCTTAGGTCTTCACAGATTTCTCGTGTGATATGCTTGACGTCTCGCATGACGGGTCGACCGATGTGTTTTTGTGAGAATGTAGAAGCGTATTTTGCCGGAAAATTTACGGTCGGTTTCTAAATCTATTAGGGCAGCGTTTAAATTCTTGCTACGGATATTGCATTCAGTCATGCAATGAATGCATATTAGTAATGACAAAACTGGCGACCTTGTTTGTCAGCTTATTGCTGAAAGTGCAATACAGGAAAGAACAATCTCAACTCTCCAGTGCAAACATACCTCTCTTAACTCCAGCCTCTGGGCAACCGCCTCCAAACATTCCTGGCCTGTGCTCTCCACTGACAGCGTGAACTCCACAAACTCTCCATTAAGCTGCTGGATGCGAGTGACCAGGCAGCTCTTGCTGGAAACCGTGTACCTTCTCGTACGTTTGAGTTTTAAGCCAAAGGGCAGGGGCATGGTTCCGCGCTTGCGGGATCCTCTCGCTTCTTCTAGTCTTGACAAATGACTCTGCTCGCTGCCCCTTCTATGACCTTATGGTTGTTCGAAATCATGGGGATCATCGTCCAAGCAGACCTGTAAAAAGGCGACACAGGAAATGCGCATCAGAATATATTCAATTGCATGATAGACCGGCAAGGTCCAAAGTGATCCTTTCACCTCCAAAATACATATCGTAAAATAAGCCCTTAAAGTATCTGATTCTCAAACTTGCGCTCTCCATCTAGTCAGAAACACCAGAACATTTGCAGCGGCTTGTTTGTTTTAATCAGCTCTCAGTACATGAAAACTCATTTATTTATAAATAAAATATATACACATATATAGGTGTATAGTTGGAGGTAGATCTTTGGGACAAAGTAGCCCACAGGCTGAATATGTTTGAGCACACCTGTGCTATTTAGATACGTGTATAGACTGTTATTTACATATTCACCACAATTCATTTGAAATAAAATATCTATCAAATATCATAAAAACATTTCACTATACTTTATTTTGAAAAACATGCACCGGAATCACCAGTCTGCCCTGTTGGCACTTGACAAAGAGTGGGGAAAAAAGGCTGAGAGAAAGGCATTTAAAGTTAATTAATGCATTTGTTGTTCAAGCCTGCGGACAGACCCTAATGTTGACATTATTACCGACAGTAAATTTAAATATATATTAAAAAAAATCCTGCCACAGCGATGCAGCAGCGGCTGTCCACCCCCTATGCAGCCCACCACCACAGCTTCAAAAAATACTAGGGGAAACCCTGCAAATCTCCGATATTGTCACTCCGATACAAGCAGTCTATTCCTGACTGCGTGTCAACACGTCTAACCAGCCGCGACTGGACAAAGCCCATGTTATCACAACGTTTTGCTAGCGTGATAATAAAGTAGCAAGGAGCAGGACTGATGTCAGCTGTGTGTCAGTAAAAAGATTAGTGAAACAAGTTTCCACAAATTTCCCGTGTTGGCACACAACGAGGGATGTTTAATACAACCAAAGTCATCACACGTGAAAATCCTACAGGAAGGGAAAAGTCAATAGCTATAACAAAAGAGCAAGCCCATGTCGGTCGGGTTTAAATATTTCATTGAGCACCTCGAAACTTACCAAATTATGCTCAGCTGCCACTACTTTGTGGCTAAAACTATACGCCACATGCATAAAAAAGTAAATGGGTAAGTTTTTCCTCATACTACTGTTGCTGACTGTTGTTCTGTGTTTGAGTAAAAGAACTTGATCAAGCCTTTTCTAACATCCCACACTACAAAATAAGTAATAAGTGTGTATGATTCGTACTGATATCGGATGGATATCTGTATCGGCCTATATTCAAGGCTGCAATATCGGTATGGAAAAAGTGTGAAGTGAAAAAGGGGGAAACCACTAGTTGTAGCATATTGGATCCACAAAATGTGTCAAAGTGGCCCCCCAAACAGCCTTCAGTTTCCCCTCAGTGGAAAAGGTTAGGACACCCATCTAAGATCTAAGACAAATTCTGCCTTTGCCAAGCAGTCTGTGTGCACGTTGTCAACAATAATAATATTGTGGTTTATATTGGAAGCTGCAAACCACAACAATAATGCTCAACAACTTAATTACACAAGTTCACACACTCAGACTTCGCAAGTGTGCACGCTTAGTGTAATGTTTCCATTTGCTCCTTGAATTAATTTTAAGGACTGAAATGTTTGTTGAATCAAGCCGGTGATACCCCGTCAAGTGTTTAGACTGAGCCAGTAGAAATCCCTGCCCCCCCCACCCCCCCCACCCCACCCCCCATCTATACCGCCAGAGTCCGAATGAACTATCACCTAACTACGCTACAACTTTGACTTCTGCGTTAAAACATAAATTCCCCCCACTTCTTTAAACCTCAGGTGAACCTACCTATTGCTTTACATGCTCGGTATAGTAAACAATATCTCTATTTACGTGTAACACCATAAGCTTTTTAGCACATCATGCTAACACATCGCCAGCAAATAGACGACACCCGCGAGTACTAGCTGACGTCGCGGGTTAATATTTTGGTCAGTTGACGTTACCGGAGTGAGCCGCCAGATGAGAGTTGTAAAGGTCCGAGTTCCGATAAATTCCACTTGGTTTTAAAAAAAATTAAATAACTACATTAAAAGTAATATTTGTAGCGTTGGTGTAGTTTCTGAGTCAGGACGAAAGTGCCAGTCCATGCCTGCTTCACTTTTCACTCGGCTTCCAAGCGTGTTTTGCTTCCTGGGATTGCATGCGCAACAAGTGTCTACATCCGCGGATCTAGCTCTTTGTGTTTGCGTTTTGTAAACTAAATCAATGCCAAAAATCCCAAATGATTTAAACGGTTTTTTTTAATCAACACATGTATAGTAATTGATTTACACCTTTTAAATACGCTCTTAAAATGTACATTAGTGGCAGCGTCGCGGAGGGATACACGAGGGTTTTGGGGGGAGCCATGAGCTCAGACAGCTGGAATGCCGAGTGGTGAGAATTCCCCAAATGGGACAGCTGCCTGGACCGGCTGGACGCTGACCTGTCTCTTTACCTTCCACCTATCTCACATTGTGCAAGGATGCATACTTGGCTTCCCCCCGATCACATTCTTTGAAAATTTTAACGATAGGCTGTGCAAATGCAAGGTGAGGGTAGAAAATGTTTTATTGTAAACTGGGAAATACACTGATGATTGCCAACTCTTGTCAAAACAAAACACTTTAGAGACAAAACACAGCAACACCATTATGATGACAAACTACCGTATTCACCCAACTATAAGACCGTCACTCTTTTCCCTCTATTTTCTGTCCTAATTTAGGTCACAGGTAAGCTGGAGTCTATCCCAGCTGACTTCAGGCACACTCGCATTCTCACCTATTTACAAAAAACTCGGAAAATAAAAACAGCCAGTGTACAAAGCATTACACGAACAAAACTATACATTTTCAACAAGGTAAATAGGTTTATCTCTTTAGCAACATACTGTTGGTAACAAAAGAATACACTGACTAATACATCAGAATTCAGAAGTCCTCATCACTGACTGAAGCCACAGTATTAGTATCCACGTTGTTTTCATTGACTTTCAGGGACTCAGAGAACTGTCTTGCCAGGTCTTCAAGCTCTTTGAAATGTCCTTCAACCTCTGGTTCACTGCTCCTATCAGCGCTTTTTTGATGCTGGTCCTCATCGTCCTTCTTGTCTGCATTATTAGTAACGTCCCCGCTGGTGTTCTCATCGCCCTCAGTCCTTTCATTTGCAAATGGGGAACTTCTTTTAGGAGACAACTGCAGTGTGGAGCTCAGGATGGGCTCGGGACATTCTGGACAGTCGCTGTCTTTCCTCAGCGACTCATAAAAAAAGAGGTTGTCTTCGGTTTTCACCTGATCAGACGCCAGCAGGGAATCGAGCAGGGATGACGCATCTTTTCTCCCGAGCTCTTCACTGTAGGAGGACAAGGTAGAGGGCTCGTCTAGGTTGTTGCGCAAGATGTCCAGAAGGTGGCGCATTTTAGCCTGCAGACAAGACAAGCGTTTGAGCCCTTTTACTTTTTTTTGTTTTTTTTTTAGAAGTTCTAAGATACTATACTCACTTCGTCAAGACGATGCAGATTCATATCAATGTGCCGCTGAATCACACGGTCAAGAACCCTTTGAGGAGACATAAGAGATGTGAAACCCCACAGTCTGTTTGCATCACGTACATAAGGCCACGCTTAAAGCGGTTATCCCGAATAATAAAAAAATATTGCTTTAGTATTGCAAACGAAGTCTCCAAAGTTTTACAGCCACTTGCACACAGAGAAAAACAAAACAAAACAAAAAACAAACCACAGTAACCTAGAATCAGAAATTAAGGTACGCGACTCCATGTTGGTGCTGTTTGTACAGCACAGTGACCTGGAAAGGAGTAGGACAAATGCTGTTTTTTTCAGGCAAGTATATTTGGCTTTTTCTTTGACTTTTTTTGTTGTTGTTGCTAAAGAACTCTATCAGTGATTCAGTGATGGAAAATATGAGAAATGTGATGACCTCTAGAGAACTGGAATGCAAAGCAGAGAGGGACAAAAAAAGGGAGACCAACCTGTTAGAGATGAAGCCTCTGGACAAGATGTCTTCTGTCACATCGGAAATAAACTCGAGGTACATTAATTCTTCATCCCTGAAGAAAAACAGAAGAGTTATTTCATCAGCATAAACTAACATTATTTGTTTGAGCTTCACTTTCAACCTACTCTGCACTTGTATTCTTCATAACTGGAGATCCTTTCCTTTCAGCCTCTAGCGGGACCCTGACAGAAAGCAGTGTCATTCTTTAAAAAAAAAAATCATTTTGGGTTCTGTTTTACCTGGAGGAATAGTCGAAGGAATCATCTCGGCCCTTGTTTGCTTGTTGCCTTGATGCTATTGAATATGTGTACTCATCTTCAGATGGGTGGTGCTCTTTTCCCTAAAATAAAGTTAAAGTTTAGTATTAATGTACTCAAGAGTAGGAAATGTGTTTGAGTCTTAAATCTTTTGTAATATTACCTGATGTGGCTCACACAACTCCTTTGTCTGCTCCCTGGTTTTTGTGCTTTGTAAAGGAAAACACAAACGTTTTAAAGACACATAACCACCACTGTTTTTCCAGATGATATGTTTGTGTTAGTACTGGTTACGGTGCTTCAGTCTCGTCGGGTCGTCACACTCCTGAGCCGCTGCGTTATTACGTGGAGCCCTGTAGTAGCGGTAATTGGACAGATACGAGCTCTTTTCCGATTTAAGCGTCTTGGGCGTGAAGGGTTTGTCTTGGGTGAAGCGCTGTGAATGTTTCTGGAGCAAGTCTCCGCTGTACGTCTTCTTTGCAGGGTTTTGGAATGACCTAAAGAAGCTCTGATCCCCAGAGGTGTACTGGGAACACACCAATGGATGCTGGTGTGTAGTCGGCTCCTGGCTCCGGTGCTTGATTTCGGAAGCAGAATAGGGACGACAGGGATGGTTCTGAGGGGCGGCTTTGTATGGCGGAGAGGGGAGCTCCTGGGCGTAAAAGGAGTGGCTAAACCTGGGGCTGGAGACCATAGAGCTTCTAGAGCAGAGGTAGGGACGGCCTTCAGATTGCACAGAAAAGCGACTCTGAAAGGACAAATGGATGCATATTGAGTATGCATATATATATATATATATATATATATATATATATATATATATATATATATATATATATATACATACACACACACACACACACACTACTAGTGATAGGCATGATACACTGATTTACTGAATTTACTTTTTTGTGTAGTAGAGGTCCCGCAAAATAGCCGTAAGAGAAGCTGCCTTAGCTTTTTACACAGAACAAAGCAGAAGTGTAATATTGCTGTAACTGTGTAATTTTACACAGCAAGCCGCCTCTGATAATATCTCAAAGAGGGTGCAAATTTGCCGGGTCAGGCCCGCCATTCTGAGTCAGTGCTTTTTATACAAAAGTACAACAGAAAAAGCCTACCTTTACAGGCAGTGTGAAAGGGGCTATACAAAAAAAAGGTGGACAAATGCTGGCTTGAAAAGGGTTCACGGAAGCAGCTTACAGTATGTGAGGCAATTGGGGTGTAACAGATGTCATTACTTGACAGCTACCAGCAGAGGGCAAAGGTAATTCAGTCACCGCTTTCTACTGCAGAATTTGAAACAAAGTAAGTAAATAGGACTACATTATTTTCCTACAACACAGACAGGTGGAAAGTAAATGGAGTGAGGTTCCCCATGCTTGGCGCCAAAGAGAGATAGCACCTTTAAAGTACAACATGTATCTAAGTGGCCTCCTCGCAGCTTACATTTTTCTGTGTCCGGCCGGACCTTGCTGGAAAAAGTGTGCACACCCTTGTGATATAGATAGCTAGTTTATACCAGAGCATATTTAGGTTGCAATTTTCAACAGTTTCCCCTCATTTTACAAGAACAAGACGTCACCGCTAGTGAGTTCCCACCTGGGCCGAAGAGCACGATGCTCTGCTGTTCCTGTGTGAGAGCGACTGTGCTGACTGGGGACGACCCCCTTTCTTTAGACGCTCCTGCCTCATCCGGTCATTATCTGTTGACGGCATGGAATCGTCAGAACGTCTCCTCTGGAAGCAGGTTCTCACACACCATGTACATTTTATACAACACATGGTAGGATGGATGTTCTACTTTAACACAAATAACTCCATAAACTAGCATCATCACCGGAGAGAGGTGTGACTTACATTTCACATTAAGCGTAAGGCTTTTGGGTGCTGTGGTGTCAATGACAGCTGAGAGATGCGAGGGGGGGAAAAAAACATATCTTAGCACCTTATGCCATTAATATTTCTCGAAATTATAACTGGCTTACCTTTTGCTGAATAAATCCTTTTGTAGTGAGACATCATGTGAGATTTAATTAGAGATTGGGCCCCTTTGTTAGAAGTGTGAGGACAAAATGCTAAAAAGAAAAGCAAGGAATCACAAAATTGGAATAGAAACATGTTGTGTTGTGTGAATATTGGGTAATATGAATACTTACGGCTACTTTTCAAGGGTTTTCCTCTAATATCAAGGCTGGAGCCAGGCCCAGATAACACACTCCCTGAAATGACAATATATATTAATTTATTATAAATATCTATTGGTAACAATATTCACATTTCTTGTAATTTGGCATTTTGGGGTATTTAGTTGGTTCGTATGTGTCTATATTTATATTTTCTTTTAATTAAACAAATAACATTCATGTGGCACCGACGTAAAACTATAAACAATCCACCCAAACTCGCAGTATGTACTCCACGCCATTAGCAAGTATTTCATTTCAAATATATGCTATTTTGTCCTGACTGAAAATAGTGGCGTCAACACAGATTATCTAGACAAACAACATTAACAAAGGTGGACATTATTAGTATGAACTTCCATAGGCCGATAGGTTAAATTTGTCATTTGCAACGACTAGCTAATGCTATGGCTAACCGTCGTTACGTACTTCTTCTCGACTCCATGCCAATACTTTCAACGTATCCCATTTTGTCCAGAATTAGTCACAAACCGCGACGAGGGAGTCCCAATACACCCAGCAACTTCGCTGACTTTTACTGTTAACATTTTAAGGACGTTAGTCGATGAAATCAGATCAATAGTAGCGATCTTACAGCAGCCAGGGGACTAAGGAAAAGCTTCCCCGTCGCCATGCTGGTTGCTAGGAGTGGGTGATGTCACGTTGCGCAGGCGCAGATGAACGGGGAAGCCGGAAATGCAAGCGTGGTGCAAAGATGACGAAATGTATCGAATTTTATTTCTCGCTTTTATTCTTAGTTAATTGCTTTAACCCACAGATGACACGCTATGCAAGGCTCATCTGATTTTGGACTAATTACACAGGTTAAAAAATAAAATCAGATGTTTGCTAAAATGTAACATAGCATGTACCTCTTGCATTCAAGACTTTTATGAAAAAAAAATGCATATTTTTGCTTAAATGTTTACAACAACAATGCACATGCTAAATCCGCCTAATAACTGGATTCAGGTTACAGTATATAGTAGTGTCGAATAGGCCTCTTGACCTCTGACGTGGCATTTACCAACAAACTATTGTCAATTATTTAGTGATTCTGACATCTTGACACATTAACTTCCCTAATCTGTTCAGTGCCAAGCCAAGTGAATATTAATTACAGTATGTGATGTACCATATGCTTTGGGCCCGGCACACCATTATTAAGGGCTCATTTAATGCAAAATCAGCATGATGATATAATAATTTGCTCAAAATAATAATAATACTATTTTGCAAGCAGCCGTTGTCTTCTTTTTGGATGTTCCCATAGTCTATATTATCCTGTCTTATGCACTTTGTATATATAAATATATCATATAAATTGATCATTTATTTATATGTATTTTTAAATGTTCTGAATTGATCAATTAAATTGACCTCAGTCTATATATAATACAATATGAATGATAAAAGACTGCAACGTTGTACAGTATATGTACAAAACAGCATCCCCGCCCATTATTCAGTAGCGTGCTTTATATCCCCTCCATCAAACTGACACTGCTCCATCTTGCTACACTTATAGTGTCTACAAAGGGATGACCCTCTATGGGGTAGAAGTTCATCAATAATGCACACACGCGCGCGCGCACACACACGCACACACACACACACACTCATACATATGAATGATGTAATGCTGCAAGCCCACCAATGGTTGGGCGTGTACGTCTCTGATTGCCTCCTTGTACCTGTACCGTGTGCTCACGGTACTCAGCGATGGAACGATGAGGGGATAAATCCACATTTATTTGCAAGGAAACACTGATAAGAGTGAGTATTTAAAGATACGACATGCATGTGGAGATATGTGTGGTGTAGAAGCTATAGGAAGGAGCGGGTTGGATTGTTTTTAAAGGAGCAGAGCATCCTTTTCTGTTGTTCTCTGTCCTCAAGGCAGTGCGTAAAGTTGGTACCCATCGGGCGTGTCTATGGACCCACCCCTAATGTGCGTGTGGGGGGGATGTGCTTTTATTATTTAGAGCATCTACAAAAAAAACTCTCAAGTATCAAGTCCAGACGAGGCGCAGAAGAAGAAAAAGGAGGGGACACTAGACCAGAGCAGGCAATGCGGTTATTTCTTTCTCTTTTGTGGCCATTAGCAGGTTAAATCCTAAAAGAAGATGTCTTGAACATGCTGGACATTATTTTTTAGCCCATTTAGTGGTGCTTTTCTGCATTTTTTTAAACCGGCGATTAAATTTCACAAACGAAGATGAAATTCCCAATAGAAACCCCAAGAAAACAAGTTAACTGGGATCCAGAACAAGGTCAGTATTTATTTATTTTAAATCAAATATGTTTTATTTGAATCACAGTTATTCTAATTTATGAGCAACGGCGTGGACTTAATACCATATTTTGTTGTTTATCTCACTTTTTCCAAATTGTGTGTTGTAGTTATTTTAAAAAGCGCCCAAACACGAATAGATTTGAGCTATTTTGTTATTAATTCTGCATCATTTTGTGGTAAAATGTGAAAAAAGGAGGGATGCCGGAGTGGAGCGTTTAAACGCAGTCATGCTAGCATAAATACCTAAGAAAAGGCGGAAGTAGTTGTCAACATAAGAGCATAAAAAGCCACTTTTTTCCGAAATAAATGGCAAACATTAGACAAATGAAATACTGATTTGTTTACATTCCACATTTATATTGAATACTATTTTAATACATGACTAATTATGACGATTGTTGGCGGGCTTATTTTCATTTTCACCGGAAATAGTGCCTTTTAGTATGTAGCTTTGCCAGCGTTGCACGATGAGGCTCAGCTGGTGAGTTAAACGCCCACAACCTGCCTTTTCCCTCAGGGAATAACGTGCAAAAACACCGAAACATAGCCTCATGTTTACTATTATTGGACATGAACTGCAACCATCCATGCTGTAGACCCGCGATATATATATATATATATATATATATATATATATATATATATATATATATATATATATATATATATATATATATATTTCTACAATATCATTTATATTTTTGGTATTTTTCCATAACATAACTAACAGCAGTTTTTCTGCAGCCAAAATGGATCAAATGCTCTTATGAGGAACAGCTTTCAGCCTCTGAGAGGTAGTATCAGATGAAAACATTGCTTTCCACTTAGGCTTTATTCAATTAGTAAAAATCAATAGCAGGCAGTGCTTTGAATTCTAGATGGATACATGTACGTCATGCCAACATTAGCACAAGGCCAAATGTGGGCAAAAATGTTGATTAATCAATTTTTCATTTTTTTTTTCCGCATCTCAAAACTATTTTCCCCATGGGAAGGCATGGAAATGGAATTAATCCGTTCCAGGGTCAAGCTGTTGTGACTAAAAAAACCTTTGTTAACTGTTTTAAGTAACATTTATACATTTTTAACGGCCATACAAGTTTTACAATAACTCATCATAATGTTCCATCTCATGCGCTAGCTAATCTGTGGCTTGTGTTAGCAGCTAACTTTAGCAGTGGCACTGAAATACTCCATCTTATGCTCTAGCCAGTCAGCTAAGGTTAGTGCTAACAGTAACTGCCCTAATGACATCCCAGATGCCTCCCAGCATACTGACTGAGGCTCAGTGGCTTTCCGCTGCTTCATTCTTATTCTTAACATTGTGGTTTATCCACGTTCTATAAATAGCTTTCATTAAAGAGTGCAATTTGGGAAGGGAGGGGATATAAGAAATCACTTAGCTGTAATTGATTCAGTCATCCAACAAGGATGAACATAACAAGATTCATAACCGCTTGGAGGAGTGAACGGGATGCTTCCTGGATGTCCTTGACTCATCCCGCTGCGTGTGTGTGTGTGTGCAAAAGAGCGCCTCCCTCAAACAAACCCCACTCTTGAGCGTGTTATTATTTGTGGGTGGGTATCGGCATCCGCCCATCGAGCTCTGAGGCACCTTTGTTTATTGTTTTTGTTAAGAGAAGTGGGATCATGTAGGGGACAAACGTACGGCGGAACCTGGAATACAACCTGCTCTGTTTGTTTTTGTATTATGAAGCAATTGTCCTTATAGGAATTAATGGTAATTGAATTAATCTGTTGCAGGGTCAAACTCCTTCGTAAAAGCTGACGCCCAGTCAACTTCATGTATTGCACTTTTAAACAAGGGTAACAACAAGTTAATTGTGTACGCCTTAAAAATGATGATGGCCTCTTTCACACAGAGATCCTGCACAATTCTAACTTTCTGTCCGTTATTCATAGATTCACAGATATGAAAATTGCCGAATATTGCTGCATCTCATTACACACTGCGACACAATTGCTTTCAACTCAGCAAAGCCGTAGAAGTGAGTCTTCCGTCCCGGTATTGTGAAATACCCACACAGGCACCCTCCCGCCTCTGTCACGGCTCTGACACTACCTTTGAAGCCGGAAAATTGGCAGGTCAACTTCATTCCCTCATTCTATGTGGGCGGTGTTTATATGGCACAAAAAACTGGGAAAATGACAGCTCCGTTGTTCTGTTTTTTTAATGCTGTGTGAAAGGTGGTCGTGGGACACTATGACTTTAAATCAGGGGTGTCCACACTTTTTCCAGCGAGGGCCACATGCTGAAAAATGAAAGATGCAACTTTGACACTTTGATGTTTTGTAAAGATTCAAGATTCAAGAGTTTTATTGTCATATGCGCCGTAAAACGGGGAGTTATACTACGCAATGAAATTCTTATTCTGTTCATTCTCCCCAAAAAAAGAAAGAAAACACAAGAAAATGAATAAGAATATAAGAAACATTAATAGCAATAAATTAAAAGCAACAATAATATGTTCAGTGTTATAAAGCAGTAAAGCAACACATGTCGCAATGCTAAGAACATTTCAAGAAAAAAACTGCATGTCAGCTTTGTGATATACTGTAGGTAAAAGCCTATTATTTGCATGAACTTTGGTCTTTGCTCTTTTTCACCTATTTTTGCTGTTGTATTTTTTTTTTTAATTTTCCAAACATTTCAACTTTCTTCTCATAATATGTTGACTTTATTCCAATGATGTTATAACTTTTTCCCCAACTCAACTGACCAAAAATTACAAATTAGTTTTGTTTTGGTGGTTTCTCATAATATTACGACTACAGTAATGTGTTATGTGTTACTAATGTGTTATTATGAAAAATGTGTTTAAGATTTCAACTCTATGGTATTAAAATAACATTATTCTTCCTTATAATATTATGAGTTTATTCTCATAAAATTGCGACTTTTTTTCTCGTTAGAATACAGCTTTTTTCTCTCGCTATTTTGACTTTTCTGCTGTTTCCCTCTCACCAGTTTTCCAACCATTTCAACTTTCTTCTTGTAAATTTTCGTCTCGTCATTATGACTTTATTCCCACAATATTTTGACTTTATTCTCATAATATTATACCTTTTTCCACAACCTAATTTTCCAAAAATTACAACTTTATTTTGTTTTGTTTGTTTTTCATTCATTTTACAACTTTAAAAACATGTTTTTCTTTCCTTTGTCTTGAATATTTAAAGGGATAGTTCCGATTTTTTGACATGAAGTTGTATGATCCCCATCAGCATTGTAGTCCAATCACAGCGACTTACCCCCCACTTGGTCTCCTCAGTCCAGTTCTGGTCAGAATTCTGTGATGAAGAACGTAGTTCCGCTTAGTTGCTTGGGACAATTAAGTAAAGACTTTGGCTTCTCAAAACAACATGCGTTCAAAAGACACATTTGCATCACAAAAATGCCTTCTCAAAAAACTCAACCCCCACAAAACGCTTGGCGTTATATATTTGTCTCCCGCCGTATCCCTGCGCACTGCCGCCTGTGCGTTCATGTGAACGTGACAAAGACACTCGCATCTTCTTCCGCTGTGGAACACATGCATAAACAAGATGGTCGCGGCGATCCGTAGATGCGAGCGTCTTCGTCACGTACACATGAACACACAGGCGACAGTGCGCAGGGATACAGCGGGCAAAATCCAAACTATCCCTTTAAAGTCTATAAAATGACGTTATTCTTTCTCATAATATTCTGTTTTTCTTGTAACAGTGTGTCTCGTCAAATTACAACTTTTTCTCTCGTTAGACTACAACCTTTTTGTCTTAATATTTTTACTTTACTTTTGTAAAATTACTGCTGATTTTTCCATTTTTGCGGTTGTTGGGTTTTGTTTTGTTTTGTTTTTTTTTTCGAATACATTACCTTTTTAGAATTTGGTGCAAGCCACTAAAAAAACAGCCTGGGGTCGCAAATGGCCCCCGGGCCACACTTTGGAAACCCCTGCTTTAAAGTGTATTTTTCCAGAATGGGCACCGGACTTGAAAAAGAGCTTGCCATTGGCCACATGCCAATAAATAAATCCAATCAATGAGCAATGACAGGAAGTGGCTTTAAACTGCTGTTCGAGACTAACACAGTTTACACCAGCAACACTCAAGTGACATGTTCACGCCTTACATTATTATTTCCGCAGGAGCTTTCTCGTGATATGTGGTGCACATGGATTCATGAAATATTTACATAATAATGCATCGTTTCCTCGGGCGTGCATCTTAATGGCACATAAGAGGCGATTTGGGTTTTCTGCATTAGTGATATTCTGTAGGCTTTTGAGGCCCCGTTCCACATGACTAATGGCTTTAATGTGGACAGCCCAAAGCAGATGGCAGGACATTTTAAAGGTTGCCTTTGGTGCAAGCTGGAAAACAGACACTTTTTTATTGATAGTCCTACAGTATAAAAAGGGATATACAGTCATGTGTGCCAACCTTTCTGCCTCTCAGCGGCAGCACACACAAGGGTGAAAATTGGTGAAAACGTGTACCCGTGCTGTGTTTCCCGTGCTATTATATTTCTGACAAATGCTACACGTGGAGGCGCTGTTATTTAACCCTTAAGTTTGACTCCGTAAGTCAGATCGACTTAGAATTTCTCACACAGCTCAACCAAACGCTCACTGCAACGTTAGGGTTTTTCGCTGAATCACCACAAAATTTGGTCCGCCCCTTTAGGGGACTGACAAGCACATGTCTGTCACACTTGAGCAAGGTTGGTTGGAAAACATGGCTGCCATCAAGCAAAATGACTTAGCAAGGAATTGCCAGTAAGGCATTGACCATTTGTCTAATGATTATGCAACTTTGAGGACATCTGTGTTACATTTTGAGCGCAACCCATAGGTGGCACCACAAATGTTATTTTTGACTGCACAACAATACAAGAATAAGGGTATTATTATCCAAAAGTGCTAAACAGGTACAGAGTACATGTATTGATGTTTTTCTCCTATCTTTTCCAGTGGCAGTCCAGACCAACTTGGTCCCTCCCAAGAAGGCCCAGCCCGGCATGGTGAAGTCCAGCCTGGTCCAGGCCAGCGTGGCCACCATGCAGAACCCCATGGGTTGCGAGTCCAAGGCCAACGGTCACTGCGCACTCCCTCGCCTCTCCATCTCCTCGCGCTCGGCCAGCGTGGTGGCAAGCATGGACGCCAGCTGCGACGGCTCGACGGGGGTGGCCGCGCTCCACTCGGTCATGAAGTGGAAGACCGTGCTGGCTGTGTTTGTCGTGGTGGTCCTGTACCTGGTGTGCGGAGGTCTGGCGTTTAGGGCACTGGAGCAACCGTTTGAGAGTGACCAGAAGACAAGCATCACCATGGAGAAGGCTTCTTTCCTGGCTAGACATCCATGTGTCACCCCTGATGAGCTGGAGGCTCTCATCAAGGTGAGTTCATGACAGCAGTTTTATAGATGATAGGTAACTGGGGTGATTCAGTCTGCTTCTATTGACTGGACAATTACAGCAGTTGATTCCTTTCTTGTCCTTTAGGGATAATGAAGGCTTTAACGTTTTGTATGTGGGAGGTATTGTTTTGATTGGATACTTATTACTGATTTCATCAGTAAAATGGTACATTTTAACCATTCAATTTACATAGGATTATCTGAAATACAGGAATTTATTTTCAATGTTTGACTCTCTAAACAGTTGTGTTAAGAAGTTTACATGCACTCATCATGGACTTGAATGTCATTTTGTCATTTTGGGCCCTTGATTACTTATTTGAACCATTCCAGTGTGAAATGTTCTGGTTGGATTGTGATTGACTGCAGTTCGAGGGAAAGGCTTCTTGAGACGTCATCTGTACTTCTGTGAAGAAGGTGTCGAACGTTTCGCTCCTCATCCGAAGAGCTTCGTCAGCGAACTAACAAGTGCTGGTAGCCTAGCCCTTAAATACAGTAAGAGTGGGCGGAATTGGTGTGCCAACACCCTCCTCCTATGGTTCCTTACACTAAGACTGGGCGGAGTAATCCTGCCATTAGCACCTCCGAACAAAGGGAAGAGTAGCTCCCTGTAGTTGGGTATGAACGACTCTGATACTGGCTCGTTAGCATCTATTGTTCTGGCTTGGCCCTGGCTCTACCTCATTTGCAAGACTAAGAGCTGTGGGTTTTGGTCTCAGTAACCTGCTGAACGCAGGGTCCAAATTAAACCTCAAACCACCATTCCGATTCAATGATGGGTTCTGTTGTTTGACAAAAATAGCTTCCTTTACTCCTCTTTCAAACCATCTGTTTTCTTTGGCCAAAATCTTTACCTCGCTGTCCTCAAAAGAGTGATTGGTTGCTTTAAGGTGTAGATGTACTGCTGATTGACGACCACTAGAATTGTCCCTGCGGTTGTTGATAAAGCCTTTTTTGGAGCACTTGCTTAGTTTCCCCCAATGTAGTGCTCTTTTTGCATCTTTTTTTGTTTAGAATTTCCAGTGTTTTTCCTCGAAAGGACTCATCCTAGAGATTTTATCAAATTGCTACCGGATTTGAATCAAATATGCTAGACAGACGGGCACTGCTAAATTGCAGAGCACTTGAGGTTTCGTCATCGTGTGTGGACGTAGCACGGCAGTGGATTTTGATGACTTGTGGTAAATGCAAAAAAGCGAAAGGCAGCAGAATTGTATACAGTTGTCCCTCGCTACATTGCAGTTCGAACATGTCTCCCTCACTTTATCGCAGTTTTTCAAAAATGTATTAATTTATTTATTAATTATCTCTGTTTTAATGGCTGGCCTAAATCATATGTATATTCTGGTCTCAAGGCATCAGTAATGTTACATTGATGAGACATTAGCTTACATGACATTACCTTAACTTGGATGCAAAGTCCGACGATGATATCGTGAAAACAAAATTCTCCTCCCATTCCGTGTGGAAGTGGTACTTTTTTGGCTTCTTCCTTTGTCCAGTTTCCAAACCCTTTCTTCAGGTTAGAATAAATAAATTAGAGGCTAACTAGTTAGTTCGGTAGCTTGCTAATGCTTAAAGCGGTGGCCGTCTTTTGTGTCCCTGTAGAGATCCCGTAGCCTGCGCATAAGAGTTGTGCAATGTGGTCTCAACAAAGGTAGTCATGGTGAGGATGGATGCTAGACTCATGTCGATGCCATGCGGTAGACCCACATTATGTTTGAGATACTACAACAGCAATGAACTTTCTCATGCTAATGTGAGTTATTATGTCTTATTATCGCTTATCATGTCTGATATATTAGGTAATAGGAGTATAAAGGTGACCATAGGGGTGTTATTTAATGTCTACAGGGCTCTAATAATGTTTAAAAATTTTTTTAGAAGGTCATAAAGAAGTTTTCTGCGCTCTAACTACAAAAATATTTCATTTATTAATATTCAATCCTACTTTGCGGAAATTCACTGGTCGCATTGAACCGCGATAAACGAGGGGTGACTGTAGATGCAAAAGCTCCTGATGCTCAGATTTCCGTTCATCTTTATCTCCGATTAAGTTCTCGCGACTTTTGTGTGTCCGCGGCGAGGAATTGGTTCGAGATGTTGTGATGGAAGACCCAGTCTTATAATCCTCACTTCACTTTGGTATTTCTGAAGGAACATACTGTACTGTACGGCCATGCTGGCTGCTTGACAGCAAAATGTCTCAAGCACCGCCATCCTCAGGCAGCAGGAAGATGGTAATACCTTCAAGGTCGCCACTGAGATACCCGTAATGCTCAGTGACACTTCACATGTGTTGGTAATTTACAGCTGTTTTGCATTACATAACACAACATAAAAGGTGCCTTGGGAGGCCGTCTTTCTTGATGTCGTCACAGTCGCTACAGGAATCATCGCTAAAAGTTCTCTATTGATTTTTTTGCTCTTACCAAAGAGGTTGTTTTTGAAGTAATTTCCCACTGAAAAAAAATGTGTGAGACATGATGTGCTTGAGCAACATTCTGTTCCTTCTCATCCACTTCCATGATTTTTTTTTTTTATGAACTTTGTGACCTTATCATACAGTTTTATATCAGCCGTTGAAGCCATAAATTAAAACTGTGAAAATTAATCATTTGGCAAATGTCTCATAAGATGTACCTAAAAGCGTGACAAAGAGTGTCGATTGAAGCGTGCGGCGTCTCTCAGAAAATCTAATTCGTCCCATCTGATACCAAGTCGTAATGCTAAGTAAGGCGTGCAGCAGCAACAGCAGGACTAATCGAGGCGTGAGGCGGCTGAGTGGAACATTTGATTCTTAATGAAAGAAAACATTTGGAATTTGGTAAATGTGATGTAGAAAACCATTTGTACCGTGATGCTGTTTTTTAGGACCTACTGCCAAAACACTAGTCATAGATCCTCCATAAGAGGAGCACACTGCTGTTTTCAAGGACCTACTGTCAAAACATAATCAGAGGCTCTGATGTTTTTAAAAACCTACTGCAAAAACTCCAATGAAAGATGCTCAAAATGACAGAAATGTGCTGCTGTGTTTAAGAACCTACTGCAAAAACACTAGTCAAAGATCCTCTAGTCCATATGACAGGAGGGCACTGCTATTTTTAAGGACTTACTGAATGATCCTCTATATAACCGCATTGCTCTGATGTTTTTAACGCCCAACTGCAAAAACACTCTTCAAACATCGTCTTTATGAAAATACTGCACTTGCTGCAAAAACAGAAGGTTTGCCCTCCAAAACACACGACTTTTGGGGCGTTCCACTTTGGAAGTACCACTGCCACATGCGTTAATAAAGCAAGAATTAGGGCCCTCCCATCCTCGTTAACTTTGAACAACCCCGGCGTGGGAACCAAACACATTCAATTTGGAGTGCTCCACTTTCCACGAGAATAGTTGTCTTCAGCACTGCAATGCTGAATATATTAGTCTTATCTTTCTTTCCCTGTAACACAAGCATCCATTCCTTATCTTCCCACACAAAGGCGATTCTATTGTGAGTTTGCAGGAGAAATCAATGATAGCGTCTCCTAAGGAGGGGGACGGAAATAAGAACCTTTAGTGTGGTGTGCTGGCGGGGTCCAGAGGGAATCAATTATTCATCGCACAGGGCGGTAGCGAGATACCTCCCGCTACGCTAGAAGCAGCTGCTGGACAAATACTTCCTATTCAGACACATGTAAGAACACAAGGAGGGAGATTGCATACTGGTACTGTATGAAGCTCAGCTTAGCATAAAGGGGTGTTAGCTGAGATTTGGTGTGTTTATTGTTTTATTAACACCCATTTTGGACCGACGTTGTCAAGTTAATGATGTTGTTTGTCAAAGCGCCAATAGCTGCAGTGTAATCCACCAACTTCCTCAATAGGTGGCGCAGTTACACTCAAATTATGCTAATTTATGCAGGTTACCAACTTGTCACCTCTACTTGCCTGGAGTTGGGGCAGTCAGTTCTCTGCGAAAAGCATGTTGAATGCATTCCACCGGAATGTGAGCCTACAAAAATCCTCCTCGATAGCTTACTGTTATTCCAATCCCGCATTGGCAACATTACCCGGTCTGCGTATTTCCATCTACGCAACATCAATCGCCTGTGCCCCTTCCTCAACCCCCATACTACTTCTACTCTTGTTCACAGCCTGGTTCCAACTCTCTTCTGGTCGCTCTCCTTCACAAATCCCTCCATAAGCTTCAAATGGTCCAGAATTCGGCCGGCCCGCATTATCACTAGAACCCCTTAATTTCATCACTTCGCCCCCATCCTGCACCTCCTCCCCTGTCAAATCCAGAATAGAATTGAAAATCCTCCACATTGCCACCTCCTCCCACTTCCTCAGCTCCTCCGTCATCCATCCACCTCACCGTCCCACCTGCGTGCCTAAGCACCATTGCTGCTCTGCTCCCAAACTTTGGAACTCACTCCCACCGGACATCCGTATCCTCGATAGCTGTTTCTATGTACAGTGTCCTTGCGTTCCTTGAAAGGTGCTTACAAATAAAATGCATTATTATTATTATTATTAAAAATAGATAGCATAAACAGACATGCGTGTTTGTTTATTTTTGTCATTTGTAGCTGTGCATCCTAAATATTACCATGACACAGCGTTGACCAATGATCATCCAGCAGTGGTTTAGTCCCACCAATGATATCGTTTTGGAACCCTGGCTGACCAGGTGCTAGTAATACAGTGGAACCCGCTCGTCTCGATGCCCCTCGGACTGGCTGATATCTAATTTTTATGCCATGCGGTCAGCTGCTATTATCGGACGTCTCTAGAATCATACTTTTGCCGGGGGAAATGCATACAAACCCACATTAAGTCGGCACAGCACAGTGGAAAAAGGACAATAGAATATGTTGTGGGCATGTGACCATGTATTTGTGGTTTTTAGAATTTTTCATAAGCTGTGGCACTGGATTCTATTCATTTTTAGGGTATGCCAACTTGTGTGTCTGCAACCAAACCTTATAAGCTGATCATTTATGAGTTGAGTCATGCCAGCTTTGACGTCGTTCCTGAATTGACAACACTGCCGCTCCACTGCGCTTCCATTAAGGATGTGTTGTGTTGTTTCAGTGCTGCACTGCAGTGGTGACTCATTAATTCTGATCTGTTTTGCGGGGGAATTCCAAAAAGAAGACACAAAATTGTAAAACTAGAGGATGGAAGCACATTAAAGAGACAGTCCTTGTATGTGTCTGTATGCTTGCTACCCCCCGTGTGATGTCCACCTACACGCTGTGATCCTACCATGTGTTGCAGCCCCTATAAATGCCTTTCCGGCGCATTAAGGCTGACTCACGCTGTCACACAATGGGAAGCAGCGCCGTGGCTGACAGCAGTCAAGAAGTATTTAATGATGCGCCTTGTTTTAACTTTTATCCTGATTTAACACGGGCCACCCTCACCCCTGTTACATCAGCACACCTCAACTAATCTTGTTACACGTATGTTACACACAGACGACAACCTTAAGCACACCTGCACAAAGGCATATTGTGTCAAACAAAAATCAAAGCAAAGCGTTTATTTCATTTTTCCTATGAAAAATAGCAAAAAAGATTTTTTTTAATATATTAATGGGAGGAGTGATTGCATTGATTTTGACTTTAAAACTTGCTAGCATTTTTGTATTCCTAAGAACACCAGTAAACTCTCGTCATGTAGAGGATCTTTGACTACTAGGTTTGCAGTAGTGGTCCTGTCCTATAGAGGATCTTTGGATGACATTCTCGCAGAAGATGGTTAAAAACTTAAAATAGAGGATCTTTGACTAGTGCTTAAAAACTTTGGAACACTCCAATCATATCGAGGATCTCTGGCTAGCCTTTTGCAGAAAATGCTTAAAAACAGCAGTGCACTCCTGTCATAAAGAGGATCTTTGACCAGCACTTAAAAACAACACAACACTCCTGTTGTATAGAGCCTAGGTTCCCAAAGTGGGATATAAGTGCCCCCAGGGGTAAGCCAATTGTAATAGGGGGTACTTGGATAAAACAATAAACGCCTACCACTTGCAATTACGAGCGCGCCTGAACGCCTCACGGCGCAAGGAGAATGGAGCAGGAGGGCGACAGCACGAAGTTGTTAATTTCTCTGTGTGCATCATGTGAACAAATAAGTAAGTTTGATGATCATTTTCTACATTTAGAGTGTTTAATCTTGAAGATTTCGTTCATATTGGTGTTCCAATCCCTGTGAGTGGGGATTCCCCCCTAAAATGAGGCTTTATCGTTGGTTGTGAGTATTTTTGTACTTCAGATGCTACTTGATCATGACTATTAAACCTTCCCCTTCAATTTGGTATTAAATGAATATGCAGATTTAAACCATAGCAATCGTGAGTGGCCAAAAAAACTGAAGGATGCCAACATTAGACTGGAATAAAAGATATGTAGGATGATTACGGTACGTCTCTATTTATCAGTCCTCATGTCAAACTTTATCAAAACGTGACCATGCAAAATCCTAAATTTTGACCCGGCATTACTATAAGATGAATTAACCAATGAATTATGTTCAGTATTTCTAAAAGAGATGTAGGATGATGTATTTATTAGTTCTCGTGTCAAGCTTGATCAAAATGTGACCATGCAAAAGACACATTTTTGACCGGGAATTACTATAAAATGAATCAACCAGTCAATTATGTTCAGTATTTGAAGTTAATTAAGATAAAAAGGTGTATGTTTTTTAAGTGTGCAGGAGTAGGGGGTGCGTGGCTTCAGGTCAAAAGTCTTGCTGTCAGGTCTTGCTGTCAAAAGTTTGGGAACCATTGATATAGAGGATCTTTGACTAGTGATTTTGCAGATGTTTAAAAACAGCAGTGGACTCCTGTCATATAAAGGATCTTTGACTAGCCTTTTTGCAGGAGATGCTTAAAGACATTGGTGGACTCCTGTCATATAGAGGATCTTTGACTCGCGTTATTGTAGCGGCTTCTTAAAAACAGCAGAGCACTCCTGTCATATAGAGGACCTTTGACTAGCGTAAAAGTGTTGCCTGTGATTTCATGTATTATTTCATTGTATGTGTACTACTACTATGATATAATACATACAAAATAAGAATAGTATTCATCATGTATCGTGTTATTATTCTCAGCTCACTCTTCCCAGTGAAGGAGGCGATGTTGTTGGCCAGTTATTGGCTGCAAGCTGGCCAGGGTGAATATAAAGACATTAGTGAAAGTGTTTGGCGGCGCGTCATGGTTTTAAAGTGTAGAAGGGCGACACGCGGCGCTGGCTGGGTCAGTGCCACTGTGACATACCGCACTGCCAGAAAGAGACGCTGATACTGTGCATTAACTGCGAGCGCAACAGTCTCCAGCAGCCTCTCGTGATTGCTTGGCAACGAGGGCGCAAAGTGGAGCTGCAGCGTGTGCAAAACAGAAGCGAGAAGTCCTTCGGTAGTCCTCGTGCCTCCAAAGTGCACGTGCAGAGAGGAGGATTTTTTTTTCTGACATCTTGGCTGGCGAACAGACGATGGATATAAATAGAACACCTCATGAAGTATTCAGATACATTGCAAGGCTATTTATAGCTCTCTCCACTCCAGAAATAGGTTATTTGGGGTTTATTATATAATTAAGGCCCAGATATGGAAAGCTATGAAATAGCATTGCTGCTTTTGGCTCATTGTAGACGCACAAATGGATTTGAGGTCAAGGCATGCATATATAATGTGTATAGCAAGTAGGCATGTACAGCACTGTGCATTGAAGTGGTAAGTCACTCTTTGCTTTGACATATATGTCATGGGAGTGAATGAAGTATCTCTCAAAGCAGCTTGCACATAATGTGTGGGGGTGGGTCTTAGCGTGGGAGCAGTACATTCAATGTGTTATCACGTTGGCACAAGATTTAGTAGGAAATCATGCAACAAACATTATATCATGCAATGAAACTATATATTCGGTGCAATAGAATAATACTACATCTTCCATCACCACAAACTCAAGATGCTTATTTAAAAAAAAAAATTAATTACATTTTTAAACAGCATTTTGCCAGAAGAATGCAATGCAACAGCTTGCCGCATTCGGCACGTCAATGCAGCCTTATGCCACAAACGTGCACCGTATTGCAAACTTTGTGCCACAAAAACAAAAAAATGCAATGTTTTCACTACAAAATGCAATTTTTTGCCACAAAACTATATATTTGACAGGAAAAACAGTTGTACTATTACAAACATTTTTTTCAAAATTAAAAACATGCTATATTTGGCCTTACACACACCATTTTACCACAAAACACGATGCCATAAAAAAGCAACATTTTGCAAAAAAATGCAATGTGAAGCCTTAAAAACAGAATTTTTAAAAACCAAACTGCAGTGTTTTACCATGTAAAATGCATAATTTTGCCACAATAATGCAATATTTTGCAACAAAATTGTCATGGGCGGCTGTGGAACACAGCGAGTATTTTAGGATCCCAAATGCAGACAAGGGAGGCAGAAAGTACAAAAGAACAATTTAATATACAAAAGAGTCCAAAGCAAAAATACAAAGTACAAATAAGGAAAATCCAACAAGGTAAGAGTCCATAACAAAAAACACTAACAGCAAAAGGCTGTTAGGATAAAACTAGAAATAACAAAAATACACTGCAGGCAAACCTTACAGGAGAAGAACACAAAAAGGGCTAGCAGGTAGGTACAGGTAAGCGGGGAGCCAGAGAGCAGGGTAAGGAGCAGGTACAGGGAGCAGGTTGTCAAGGAGTACAATCTGGCCCCGGTCTGGAGTTTGGCTGGAGCTTAAGTAGGCCGGTGGTAATGAGCTGCAGGTGTGTGTAATTAGGGCTGGGTCATGTTCAGGGATGTGCTGCAACAAATAAACGACAGAGGGCAGCAGAGCAGAACACAGAACATGACAAAAATGCAATGTTTTCAACAAACAAACGCAATATTGGGCCTTAAAAATACAACGTTTTGCCACAAAATGCAATGAGATGCCATAAAAAGCAATATTTTGCCAAAAAGGCAATGTGAAGCCATAAAAATTGAATCATTTGAAACAAAACTACAGTGTTTTACCATATAAAATGCATATTTCTGCCACACTATTGCAATATTTTGCCATAAACTGCAATGTGAAGCCACAAAAAGGGATTTTTTAAAAAGGGTTTTGCTGTATAAAAAACATAATTTTGCCACCATAATGCAATATTGTGCCACAAAATAAAATGTTTAACAACACTTTTATATTTTGATACAAAATGTTTGTCAAAGTACATAATTTCACCACACAATGTTTTCCTATAATGCAATTTGTTTCAAACAAAATACGGTTTTCAAAAGAATTGTAAAATTTTGCAATAAAATGCAATGTGAAGCCACAAAAAGTGAATATTTTGAAACAAAAATGCAGTGTTTTACCACATAAAAAGCATCATTATGCCATAATAATGCAATGTTGTGCCACAGAATTGGAATATTTTGACACAGAATGCAATATTTGGCCTTAGTAATACACAATTTTGCCACAATATTGCAATATTTTTCCATAAAATGCAATGTGAAGCCACAAAAAAACCCAATATTTTTTAAACAAACATGCAGATTTTGCCACAATAGTACAATACTGTGCCACAAAAACATAATATTTTCACACAAAACTGCCACACAAGTGCAATAAATTCAAGTAAAAATATTTAATTATATTTCAATACCCTACTAATACGTCATGACTTTTTGCTGGAATTGCTACTAAATGAAGTGTGTGAAATGCTTCTGCATCATCATCACCCCACCAGGAATGTCACTTCATGCACTATCTTGATTTTTATTTTTTAATTAGAGCTTGAGAGGAACGGTGTATGTTGCCGTGGAAACAGGGAAACAGAACTAAGTTCACACAACATGCCCATGAGCGCAGACGTTAGTGCGTTGTTGAATATTTCATGGCTTCACCATAGATGATTGACAAGTCACTGGAGAGCTTTTTTTCCTGTTATGCACAGTGAAGACTTGAAAGGGTCTACAAGCAAACGGAGGATGGAATTATGATGTATTACAGTTTTAAATCAATCAGTTTGTTTATCGGCCTTTAGAGTCACATTAGTCAAGAAGTGAGGTTAAAATCAATGCATTCTTTGTGTCTTTCCAGCATTCCATCGATGCCGTGAGTGCCGGCGTGAGTCCCATTGGAGACACGTCCTACAATTCCAGTTATTGGGACCTGGGCAGTGCCTTCTTCTTCGCTGGAACGGTCATCACAACCATCGGTACCTAAAATAATAAACGTTTTGTGGGAAATCCAGATCAGTGATAAGACAGCCGTCCTGATATTGAACATAATGTCACAAAAGTTTAGTTGACGTCTCCCTGTCAAGAACGAATGTCTTTTTTCCCTTATGGACAGTTTAATTAACCCTTACTCCTGATCTTATTTAGCAGTGGAGCGGCAACATTTAATAGATTAATTGATTGGTTAATCGATTACGGCATTAATCCACAACTCTTTTGTTAATCGATTAAGCGTTTTTGATTTAAATATGTAAATATCCTCTGATTGCAGCCTCTCAAATGTGAATATTTTTTTGTTTCCTTAGTCATCCATGAAAGCCTTATTATCTTTGTGATTTTGCCAGAACAAGATATTCACACATAACAATTTTTGAAAACAGTGATGGGCATTTTTACCTCTTTTCTGATATTTTGCGGACCCAACCACCAACTGTAGCTGTTTGCTTCGTCTTAATTTGGTCCATCTATGGCCTAACCGATTACTCCATTAGTTGAAACAACAAGCTTCAGATTAATCGACTGAGAAAAGGATCGTGATTATATTTGTGTACATTTATAGTTTTACTGAAGCTATTTGACAAACATTTACTTTTTTTTATTATTTAACATTATTTTAACCAAGTATTCAAGCGGCCACCTGGTGTTTGTGCACTTACTTGTTCCGTCAGTGCAAATCTTCTATTTCTGAATAAAGAGGCGGAAATAGTGTTTTTAAAAAAATCAGATGAATCAATTAATCAAACAAATAATCGACCTATTAATCGGTTATTAAATAATCATTAGTTGCAACCCTATTTAGCAGCAACCCTTTCCTCCAGGAATTGTTACATAAGCACATCTACTGCTGATGTTGCATAAGGACATCATCTTAGCCTTAATGGCCCCTCTACTTCTTCCTCCTGGCCTTCCTGTTAGTGCACCTTCACATGTCCTTTTATTGCTCTTGATTAGCTTGTTTGGAAAACAAACACAAATAGAGGACAAGGGAGGTGCTTTCACGCAGAGATCCTGCAAAACAGCCTCATCATTAAATGATGTGAGCATCTCATGATGTGACGTGAGATCAACAACCTGCAACATGTCGAGTATTGGTGTATTCGCACACATACTGTATTTCCACACAAAATGCAGTATTTTGCACTAAAATTTTAATATTTTGTCAAGGAAATATTTTTAATGACAAAGATGTAGTATTTTGCCATAAAACGATAATAATTTGCTTCATAAAGGCAAGCTTTTGCCAGAAAAATACAATGTTTTCCATTTAAAAAAATGTTGGCATGAAAATACAATATTTAGCCAGCTTTCAGTTTGCTTAGACGCAATAGGGAATAGAGGCATGCGGTCGACCCTGCTATTTTCAACTTTTGGAGGTAGTGTCAGAGCTGCAAAAGAGGTTTGACTACCTGTGGGACTATCCACACAGAAACGTTTTCAGGTCAAAACGGCAAAGTATTTTAGCGTTTCAGCCTGTCATCCACACAGGATGACCTGAAACTGTATGTTTTTTTTTAAAACGGCCTCCAGAGTGGGAAAATCTGAAAACGCCAGCTGGTCATTGCAGGCCCTGTACACACAGGAACGTGCGTAAGGGTGCGTATTCTTCAATGCAAGGACACAGGTGTCAAGTTTAACACCTGACATTCATTTCTCCTACCCTGTTGTGCTGAACTGTCTTGCTAGTATTTTATACATCCCACAAGACTGGCACGAAAAAAAAGTCATCATACCAGAAAAATAAGAAATATATTAAAGAAACAATATATAAACAATATGTATATAATATATAAGTATATACACACACATTAGGGGTGTCACAAGATTATAATGTGACAAGATTGACAAATGCGACAAGTCGTGGGCACTAGGCCTGGGACGATAATAAATTAATTAATTAATCACACAATAAATAAAAATGAACTCGGCCTTAATATACTGTATTGCCATGTGCGTGTGTCTGTTTTCCTCGTCTCCCGCCTCCAAACAGGCAAGAAGAGAGTTCCTAATAATGTTAAAAAAAAATGTATTTAGAGGGTTGTAAACGGGTTTTTTATGCTCTAACTATGAAAATATTCCAGTTATTAGTAAGGAATCCTACTTCGCGAAAATTCACTTACCACGGCGGGTCTCAATTAACTCGATAAACGAAGGATGAGTGTGTTCTAAATCGGATAAAAAAATATTTGCATTAGAATTGCATTTGCATTTTTTGTGGTGGCAAGACTGCGTTTCTGAAGAAAATTCTTTTTTCGTAGCATTTTTGTGGATGTGTGTGGGCGAAAATGGCGGCTCAATCCTGGCTGTGTGAAAGGGTCTGCTGTAAGTTATGACACGTCGTCACCTTTCTGTGGTTTCTTGCCGTGAACAGGTTATGGAAACATCGCTCCCAGCACGGAGGGCGGGAAGATCTTCTGCATCCTTTACGCCATATTCGGCATCCCGCTCTTTGGCTTCCTGCTGGCCGGGATCGGAGACCAGCTGGGCACCATCTTTGTTAAAAGTATCTTGAGAGTGGAGAAGATCTTCAGGGTGAGTTTTAAATGAAAAAAGCAAGTCAGTGCACTGTCAGCTTGAGTGATGCTTCTATTACAGTTGCAAACCCTCTCGTTGCTTCCTGCCTCAGCAAAAACACAGACAGATCAGCCAGACAAAGATACGGGTGACATCCACCATCCTCTTCATCTTCGCTGGTTGTATCGTCTTCGTCACCGTCCCGGCTGTCATCTTTAAACACATCGAGGGCTGGACCACGCTGGAGGCCATCTACTTTGTGGTCATCACTCTCACCACAGTGGGAATAGGCGACTATGTGGCGGGTGTGTATCCAACGTGCCGAATCAATCAGAACATGCCGAATCATTCTCAGTCGTAACTTCCTGAACTTTTTTGTCGTTTTTCTTCCAGGTGGAAACCGCAGGATTGAGTATATGAAGTGGTACAAGCCACTGGTGTGGTTCTGGATCTTGGTGGGTTTGGCCTACTTTGCGGCCGTCCTCAGCATGATTGGAGACTGGCTTCGAGTGCTGTCCAAAAAGACAAAAGAAGAGGTATTTCATTACATCCCTTGTTAGGACCACAACAGTCACAGTCTTAACAGTCCGGAGTATCAAAAAGAGCGTGGTGCCTTGGTTAGCGTCATTAATTAGTTGCAGAAGTACCGACTCAAACCAAAACGGACTCTAATCAAGGCAAGTTTTCTCATTGAAAATAACTTAAATCCAGTTAATCCGTTCCAGACACCCAAAAATGTTAACCCAAAACACATTTTTAGCTCTACATGCAGGAAATGATGCAAAAATAATTACAAATGACAAATCAATGGACAACTAAGCATTTGGCATCACGTTTACCTGTATGGAACCTTCTTTGCAAACAGCAACCAGAGAGAGGAGGATCAGAGTGGAGTTTTGCAGAGAGGGAGGAGGAGGAGATGAGATTATGCTTGGAGGGCAATCCCTTTTTTCCTCCTTGACCCATAATCTATAGACAGTAAAGATCAGGTCAGTATGACCATAAAGGTCATTAAACATAATTGATTCATAATTATGTTCATAGAGTCGTTCATTATATGCAGTCTATGTTCTACCAGTGGTCAGCATTGTGTCGAGCAACTATTACAAATTTGTCACGAAATAATACATTTCCAAACAAGTAAATGGGGAAAAAGCACACTTTTGAAACGGAGTTCAGGGCGCAAGTGACGTTTTTCACGTTTTTCACACAAACTAGAACAAAACTTCAACTAAACTTAAAATACGATGGTGGCTATTGGAAAAGGCGTATCCACTTTACCGCTGAGTTGTTCATCCAAAATTCAAATAATTAAGGTAGTAAATGTGGTTTCAGCGAATCAGGAGGGTGCTTCACGTCAGCTGACTGGAGTCATGTGACAGCTCCTGGTTGACGTTTGGTGTTTACGTCAATATCACAAGGGTTTGTTTTGGGTTCATCCAAGATGGCTGTATAAACAAACCAAGCACAGATACAACAGTTTGGTACATGCGCCATATTGTACTAACCAGGCGGGCGAACACAAACCAAGGCCAAATTTTTGCATAAATTTTGGGTGTTAACTGAAAAACGCGCGAACCGGGGAGGAGGTTAACCGAGGTAGTACATTCATTTTTAGGGCATTTTATGGATGCATCCATTGTGTGCGTTTTTTTCTACATTCGCGGGGGTCTTGGAAGGTAATTTCCACGTAAAGAAGGGATCTACGGTGTAAAAGGAGAAAAGGCAAAAATTATGAAAACCTTTTTTTTTACAAAGTTATAATATTCCAAGAAAAGTTTTTATAAATAAAATATGTCAGGGGTTTTTTTATGTCTGACGGGAAAAAGTAATTTAAAAGGAAGTAGGTAAAAAAAAAAATTTCCACGATACCAGAAAAAAACCCTCAATGGTTCCAAGAAAATGACTTCATTTGACGTGAAAAAAAGTAGAACTTATCTGAGAAATAGGTTGTACTAAGGCTGGTTGTTATCTTATAAGAAGAAAGTAATATTTTTTTAATGAAAAAGTTGTAAAATTTCAGTAGTAAAAAGTCAAAAGTCATCCCCCCAAAAAATCTAAATATTTTTAGAAAAAAAGTAGTGTTGTTTTCAAGAGAAAAAAGTCATCATACCAGAAAAATATATTATTTTTTAAACGTTTGTCATCATTCCAGAGAAAGGTGTAATATTGGGATTTTTGAATCCCAATAGCCCGTCTTTATATTTTTATAGTTAGAGCATAGAAAACCTGTTTACAACCTTCTAAATACAGTTTTTGGCATTATTGGAGCCCTCATGATAACATGAAATAACACCCCATAGTCATCTATACACTCGTATTATTCCATACAGTAGAAATAATAACAGAAAACAAGACATATTAGACATAAATGAGACCTAACATAGACTCACACGTTAGCACTGGGAGAGTTTTCTGGAAAGCGCACTTCCTGCGGTGGCTACTGTCTCATCAATGTAACATGACTGACACCTAGTGGCCAGTGTGGAGTTCTACATATTATGTCTTTGAATGCCTCTTCTGAATGCCTTATATTTGTATTTTTGTTCTTTAGCCATTTTTAAGCTTCAAAAGGCTTAAATTAGGCCAAGAATACATAAATTGGCTTAAATCTGCATTTTTTTAAAACAAATAATAGCCCGTAGTTAACCACAAAACAGATCATATTTATTTGGTTATTTTAGAGCAAAGTCATGAAATTTGAACCGCGAACTGGCGAGGCACGACGGTAGCAGGCCTTTTGTGGGTCAGGGAAAACCATGTGACCTTGCCCTCATCTATTGGTCATGGAGGGGTGCAAGAATTGAATTTGACGTTATTGCTCTAAACTGAGGACGCTTTGGGTCCAGAGTGATAGGTCACAGTTTAACAGAGTGATTCTGAACTCTTTCCCAGGTTGGAGAGATCAAAGCTCACGCAGCCGAATGGAAGGCGAACGTCCGAGCAGAGTTCCGAGAGACGCGGCGGCGCCTGAGTGTGGAGATCCATGACAAGCTCCAGCGGGCCGCCACCATCCGCAGCATGGAGCGCCGCCAGCTGGGACTGGAGCAGCGGGCCCACTCCTTGGACATGCTGTCCCCCGAGAAGAGAGCCGTGTTCGCTAGCCTGGACGCGGGGCGCTTCAAGACCTCTTCCCAGGAGAGCATCGATACCAAGCTGAACAACCTGCGCCTGAAGGGGGCTTGCGAGCCGTACGAGCACCACGGCGGCGAGCAAACACCGCAGACGTCTTCATCCTCGGAGGAGAACCTCTTCAACCTGCGCTTTGGGTCGCTGACCAAGCTGGCCAGACGTGGCAAGAACATCCGGAGGAACATCCCGGGGGACTCCAGACGTGCTAGCGTCAGCGTTAGCAACGGGAGCGCCGTAGTGGACGAAGAACGGGGCGAGGACATGGGAGAGGACGGAGAGCTGGAGGAGGAGCCAAAAGAGCGCAACACCAGTTTGAACAACCTATCGCAGTACTCTGTGGATCGAGCCAAGCTCAATGGGTGTAAACAGCGGGAGAACACTGGAGGTTAAACATGGACGTCCAGAAGGAGTCCGAACCTACTCCAGAAACTGTTTCTATTCCAGGGCCAAAAAGTGTGCAGGTATGCTCCCAACTGGTGGAAAATCAAGGGTGCTTAAGTTGTACCCTTGAGGAGTCCCATCAAGATGCCGTTGAAGAAATGTGCCTTTTTGTTTCCTCAGTTTTCTTTTTGGGAATCTCAGTCATCGTGCCACAAAGCCATGGGAAGAAAAACCTGTTGCCAAAACCACCAAAAGAGACGTACGTCAAGAGGGTGTCGTCTTAATACCTCACCACGGCAGGCTTTCATCTCAATGTTAGCTAGCTTCTGCTCACACAGTTGTTAGCATTTTCCCACACAAACAAAACAGAGCAAGAAGTCGTCCATCTTTGCTATCGACCGGTCTCGTAACGCCGTGTCTATTTTTAGACTGCTGCTGCTCATGGCGGACGGAAGGAAAGGGGGCGGATCAATAAAATAAACAATTACTCACTAATCACCCACATTGACAGGATCTGCATCTGAAAGATCTGCTGTATGAAATGCGCTTCTTTTGTAACCAAACACATTCAGATTGTTTTTATTATGTGATGAATGAATGAATGTGATGTTTTTTCCCAACTCACAAGCATGTTTTTACATAAGTGTCTGTTATTTTTTTCTTAAAGGTCCCGTATTATTCTATTTTTAAACCAAGTCCCACAATAGTGTATTTAAAGCCCCACAACTACATTTGATGCTGGAATTTAGGCTGTTGAAAAGTAAGCCCCGGTGGGAACACGCTGTTTTGTGTGTCTGCAGCTTTAACGCTAACGAGCTGTTTGTCCACAACTTCAAGCACTTTATCCACTTCTTACACATACACTAACTCTGCACTTGTCCAAGGAAATAGATGCCATATATCACATACAACAACCTAACATGAAGGAGCTAGCAACACTAGCATAGCTATGTGAGCCACAGTGCCAACAGCGGCGTCACGCTAGGTTAGCCTATTTGCTGAAGAAAAACAAAATGATCAAATGTACAGCTCCCACGTCTGTAGCTGACTGATGGATAGTTGGCAGAGCTTTAGTTTAAGATGTGTAGCGAAGCTTTTATTTATTTATTTTTTTTACAAAGCTAAGCCTGTCACGATAACAAATTTAGCTGGATGATAATTGTCCAACAAATTATTGCAGATAAACGATGTTATTGTCAACATTATTTTGAGACCATTTTTTTCATTAATGAAATGATAATATATGGCATAATAATGCCAGGATACACCATATCAAAAGTAGTATACTTTAATTTCTCAAGAGTATTTAACATTGTAATCGGAATGTCAAGAGGTTTTAAATAAAATAAACAAACAAACAGTAAATAAAAAAAAAACACAAAAAAAACAAATGAAAAAAGAATGGACTCCGAGCCTCTTTTAGCAAAAATTGCAAATCAATCACAATATTTCTGACTTTGAATCAAAAAATGGAGAAATAACCCAGAAATACTCTGAAGTTCGCATTGTGTGTCAATGCAGACATCAGCTCATTTGCATACACACTTCCTTGAATCACTTTTAGCAACGTGTGTAGAATATGCTGTTTACATTTAATGCGGTGTGACATTGTGTCGGCGCTTGGTTCATGTTTTGGATGCAGCAAAATGCGTTTGGTGCACCACGAGGTGTTGTATTTCACTGAAATGTACGGCAGGTTTCATCGTTTTGTGTTATTTTTTTTTCACTGTCTTTGTCACAAACTCTTTCATGTCACAAATTGACGATGCGCAAACGGGCTGAAATTGACATCAGATTGCGTTCCATACGTACACCAAAGGCACAAAGAAAGTATTCTATCATGTGGCACACGACACACACAACTAGCAAGTAGTGCACTCACTAGCACGTAGCTAGGGACAAAGAGGCTGAATGATTGACAAGAGGGTTCACTCACTCCGTTCATTCCGCTACGGAACCAACACGCCTAGGTGTTGAGACAGATGCACGGAGTGAACCTTCTTGTCATCCAGCTTGTTTGGTAGAGAGAGAGGTGAAAAAGAAACACGCAACATATGGAGGCTGGCAAAATTATCAAGTTTTTATTTATTGTGCGGTTAATTGATTGATTGATTGATTATCGTGACAGGCCTAAACAAAGCTGTGAGTGAAGTGATGGACGTGTACACAGGGTGGGCTCATCTAGCAAGGGGAGGTTTTCCCTTCACTTTTGCATAATAGGGGACCTTTAATGAGTCGAGCACTTGCATTTTTTATTCCACTCTAAAAGGATCACAGTTCAGCACAGTGTTATGTTTAATACGGGATTAGGGGTGGGTGTAATCTGTCAACAGAGTGCAGTACTTGGCTGCAACCAGCAGAGGTGGTGTTGATTCACTCTTAACTAGTTTGCATAAAAATATAAACCGAAATTGGATTGATGAAGTCAAAAGTCCGTCATTACACTGGAAGATTTTTTTTCATGTTTTATTGTGGTACTTTTACTACGGCCAACTACACACAAATGAAGTTCAATTTGATTTGGATTGTTCCCGTTCCAAAAGTGCAATTTTCATCCAATTTGACTCTAACAGTCAGAACCTCATCCTGACCATATGACCTGTGATGACCGGTTATTTGTTGTGAATATTTTATGAGCATTTCACATTAAATGTATCCAGTGCCTTTTTTGGGTTAAATAATAAAGATGGCAAAATGAAATGTAAATGTCGACACATCGTCATCTTATTTGCTTACATTCATGTTAAAAGTCCATTTCAGTCAACAACACAATGGAATTGTCAATTAAAAACGTCTTGGTTGTGTTCCAGCAATATTGACTTATACTATATAATTGATATTATTTATGTACTTTATACGTTCTACAGTGGTGTGAAAAAGTGTTTGCCCCCTTAATGATTTCTTACTTTTTGCATGCTTGTCACGCTTAAATGTTTCCCATCATCAAACAAATTTAAATATTAGTCAATGACAACACGACTCAACACAAAATGCAGTTTTTAAATGAAACTTGTTATTATTACGGGAGAAGAAAAATCCAAACCTACATGGCCCTGTGTGAAAAAGTGATTGTCCTCCTGTTAAAACATACCTGAGTTCAAGTAGAAAAGGTTATAAAGCCATTTCTAAGCTTTGGGATTCCAGAGAACCACAGTGAGAGCCATTATCCACGAATGGCGAAAACATGGAACAGTGGTGAACCTTCCCAGGAGTGGCCGGCCAACCAAAATGACCCCGAAGAGTGACTCATCCAAGAGGTCACAAAAGACCCCACAACAACATCCAAAGAATTGCAGGCCTCACTTGCCTCAGTTAAGATCAGTGTTCATGACTCCACCATAAGAAAGACACTGGGCAAAATACCCTGTGAATTGAACTTCTTGGAAGGTGTGTGTCCCATTACATCTGGCCTAAAAGTAAAGCTGCGTTTCAGAAAAAGAACATCATACTAACAGTAAAATATGGTGGTGATAGTGTGATGCTCTGGGGCTGTTTTGCTGCTTCAGGAACTGGAAGACTTGCTCTAATAAATGGAACCATGAATTCTGCTGTCTACCAAGAAAATCCTGAAGGAGAATATCCGGTCATCTGTTGGTGACCTCAAGCTGAAACCAACTTGGGTTCTGCAGCAGGACAATGATCCAAAACACACCAGCAAGTCCACCTCTGAATGGCTGAAGAAAAACAAAATGAAGACTTTAGAGTGGCCTCGTCAAAGTCCTGACCTGAATGCTATTGAGATGCTGTGGCATGACCTTAAAAAGGCACTTCATACTGGAAAACCCTACAATGTGGCTGAATTACAACAATTCTGTAAAGATGAGTGGGCCAAAATTCCTCCACAGCGCTGTAAGAGACTCAATGCAAGTTATCGCAAAGGCTTGATTTGAGTTGTTGCTGCTAAGGGTGGCCCAACCAGTTATTAGGTTTGGGGGGGCAATCACTTTTTCACACAGCGGCATGTAGGTTTGGACTTTTTTTCTCCTTTAATAATAAAAAGTTTCATTTAAAAACTTCATTATGTGTTCAGTTGTATTGTCATTGACTAAGTGTGACAAACATGCAAAAAAATAAGAAATCAGGAAGGGGGCAAACACTTTTTCAAAAGCACTATTTCCTTTTCAACTAGTTCCACATTATTGCATTTTTATAGTCGAACATAGTACTCAGTGTCTCATATTTTTGACAAACTTAGGTTTATTCAATTATTATTATATTTTATTATTGTCATTTTATTACAGTTCATATTTTCTTGTGTAAAGACAAAAAAAATGTAATTACAAGAAAAACGTCACAAGAAGACGTCAGTTTAAGTACAAATTATTTTATTTTAAAAAATTCTCGAGACTTTTTTTCTCGAGAAAAAAAACATCATAACAGAAAAAAGTTGTATACTTTGAAGGGAAATGTTTTATTTTTTTTCAGGAAAAGAGTTGTAATTTTGTCAAGTTAATGTCAAGTGAATGTCAAAACTACCTTCGACTGGGAGGAAAGTGAATTAAAATGAATGATTTAAATTAAGTTGTTATATTTGATTTTTTAAATTATAGTTCATTTTCTTGTGTATTATGAGAAAAACATCACAAGAAGAAGTCATCATTTTATTTTTAAAACGTTTTCTTGTTTTTTTTTGTTTTTTTTTTAAATAGTTGCACCTTATAAGACAAAAATACCATCATACCAGATAAAAGTTGCAAATTTTGAAAGAAAATGTTGTATTTTGAGGGTCGTTAGTTTTGTCAAGTGAATGTCAAAACTACCACAAATTCAGAGAAAATATGAATTAAAATGTTTTTAATTTATTTAGATTTTTTAACCACAAAAAGGCAGAAAATATGTGAAATTAGTTTCACTAGTACAAGTATTATTATTATTTTGATATATGTTTTAATATATCCGTTTACAAAAACACATTTCTTGCGAGTATTTATGTTCCATAAGTGTGACCTTCATGTACAGTACGTATATTTGAAGTATTCATCATATAATAGAAGACGTGTCCTTCAAGTTAAACGTGCGTAAGGACAGCATGACACCATAAAGTATGTCATTCGTTGGCATAAATACAATATGAATTATATGTGCTTTATGCAGGCTTCAGTTCACTTTTTGCATTCATTCTTATGCACGCCTCTAATATGCTCGCTTGTCCTGATGCACCTTTTTGCTGAAATCACATCATTCAACGTTACGTAATTAGCAGGCCGGCTGTGAGTTCTCCATGCAGCCGTGGTCACGTGTGTCCAAATGTGTGCAGCACCTCATACAAAGAGCCAGCTGGCAGCACCCCACCGCAAATGGGAGGTGGGAGGAACGGTCAGCGGAGGGTAGACTATAAATTGTGAGTAATAGAACAGGAGGTGTGTTCTTTCAAGGTGGACGTGACCTCTCTTTGCTTCGTGTCCATCTCTCTATCTGTCCATGAATCAACCCGTGACTGCTTCCCCGCTACAGTGGAACAGTGGCAGAGCCAGAAATGTTTCATTGGGGTGGCCGAGGTGAGACCATTACTCACACGGGGTGGCAATAGGTTGATACCTGAAATGCCTAGATGGCCAGTTGCTCGCCTTCTCCCCTCGTTTGCAGTTTTCCCCTCTTCACATCCTGCAGGCTCCAGTGCCAGAACCAGCAGTTGGTGCGAAGATGAAGATGATGAAGAGGTGTGAATGCGCAGTGAGTGACAGGAGGAGCGTGTCAGTTTGCAGGCGCGGGGGGGGGCGGCTCAGCATGATCCATATCGCACATCACATGCATGTACTCAAGCAATTGTTTAAATGGGGTCTGAGTAAAATAAAATAAAATAAAATAAAAAAAAATAATAAAATAAAATAAAATAAAAAAATTCAAGAAATTCTTGGTCTAGGTACGAGTTTCCTTCCAATGACGGCGATGTAAGTCCAGTTTTAGTGTAAGTCAGAACTTAAATCAACACCTAAATCACTCACAGTGTACACAGAACACATGGAGGACATATAAAATACAGGAATAAAAAGATCAAATGGAAGAGTTAAATGAAACAGTAACTTGAAAAAAAAAGATTTCTTACTTTTATCCCCAGCCTTGCACTCTGGAAGGGGCGTTGCAAGAGAGGGAGAGACAGGTTTATCAGGAGGAGCACGACTACACTGCGTAGCTATCACTGTCCATTTCATAAGAGCAGATCCTTACGCATGTTGAAACATCTTTATCCTTGATGATGCTTTTCACTCTCACTTTACTTGTCTTTAATGCACTGCCATCAAAAGAGTCTTCGACACCCTAGGGAGCCCTCATGGAGAGAAAAAGGTTAACTAAAAAGAACCAAATCGTGGCGGCTGTCTACATCTGTGCATTTCTAGCATGCTGTTGGATGTCTTTGTTATGCTTGACTGGGCGATACTTCAATTCAGCAAAAGCGTTAATTTAGCCACGTTTCCACAGACGGATCATGGTGGTCACACACGGAGATAACATTCTTGGTGTCGATCGCTTGCATTCCGTGACAAAAACGCATTGATCATCGCTTATCTCCCATCCCCACATAGAAAGATGGATGCCTGCTGAAGAGTCAAGGACAGAGGAAGGTGACAAGAATACTACTGAGGTGGGGGCCCCAGGTTGTGCTGATGCAGGTACTTTGGTGTTATGCGGCGTGTGAACCACATTATGTGACATGGATGAGTGGGGAAGGAAGGAGGGAGGAGAGGCGGGACTCACATGTTCTGTCAGGTCTATGTAATTATGAAAGGGAATAAAGCACGGAGGCTTACATGTCAACTAGTATTGCACCTGACTAAGACATTTGACTAAATACCAGATAAAACAGACCAAAAAAGGGGGAAACATCATTGGTTTACACTTTATTTATTAGTCAAAAATACATGCTCTAAAATCATGTTGGATGTTTCATTTCAAAAACATTTTATTCTGTAAGGCAAGCGCAGAAAACAGGATGTGTGGCGTCCTCACCGTGTTGCTATTCGACAGTAAGTATTTTGGTAAATTAAGGGTTAAAATAGAATACAATTTGCACAATTTTACTGTCACTGGAGCTTATGCCAGATGAATTTGGGCGAGAGGCGAGGTACACCCTGGATTGGTTGCCAGCCAATCGCAGGGTACATATAGAAAAACAACCATTCACACCTATGGACAATTTACAGTCACCAAGTAACCTTACATGCATGTTTTTGGAATGTGGGAGGAAACCGGAGTAGAAAACTCACGCACAGGGTGACCATGAAAACTCCACACTGAAATGCCGAAGGGAGAATGGAACCCACATCTTCCCCACCTTCAGGATGTTACTGTGTTGGCCAACAAGCTAACTACGAGACCACGGTGTGGCCTATGATGGAATGTTTGCAATGTAATATTCATCGATCACATCTATCCAATGAACACACTTTTCTTCTTGTAGACTTGAGAATTGTACATTTGACCGTCCATAAAATGAAAAAATACACAAACACAATTATTGTTATTAAAAGATGAAAAGCATTGTCAATTAAAACTATGATGTGTGATTCAATTAAAAGAGAGAGAGCGAGAGAAGGACATCCTACATTTGCCGAAAGTGACCAAAGCACACTGAACAGTGGACTGTGTAATGACACCTCCTAACCTGAGGGAGGCAGTAATGCTATATTGCTATACTACTGTAGTCTCGTCTACCGGAAGTAAATAAAAAAGGGGTCGCGTCAGCAAGATGGCGTGATTGATTAGTCCCAATGATTGCGGCCATCACTGTTCTTTATTATGTACACATGTCGGTCATGTAAAAGAATAATAATCATACATTCATTTTTCGTACAGAATTCGTCTCGGGCTAGCTTCACTTCTTAGCTGGCGCAAAGAGACCCGGAAGTTATCAGCACATAGCTCAGCAGCGATAACGTGTGAGCGTGAGGTGCTGTGATTGTGGGAATAATGTGTTGAAACTACAAATGCTGAGAGCGTTGGTGAATCAGCGACTAACTGCGGCTGTTGAATAAATATTTGTAGTGCTGGAAAGAACGATAGCAGAGTACGAGAAGGAACTTTCTCGAACAAAAGAGGAGAACCGGCGACAACGTCAACTCCTGGACGCTGTTTCAAGAAGCCTCCAGTTGTGGTACACAGAGCCGGTTTGTTCACTTCTAATTTGCGCACGTTTAGCAGCTCCAAACTGTCTTATTTTACAGAAGTGGGAAGTGTTTCATGACGCACGCTCATACAGCCATGGAAAGATTTATTAGACCACACTTGTTTCTTCAGTTTATTGATAAATGTTTATGCCTGGTACAACTAATGATTATGATAACAAATATAGTTCATAAGAGTTTAATTTAAGAGCTGATATCTACCAAGTTCCATGGTTGTCTTGATAATAACCAAAATCACTTAAGTTCTTACATGAATAGCTATAGCATTGTACTGCCCAAAAAATAACTCTTATGAGCTATTTTTGTTGTCATTGTTATATTTGCCAAAGCAAATGTACCTTTAGTTGTATGTGGCATTAAAATGGACAAGAAACTGGAGAAACAAGGGTGGTCTAATATTTTTTTCCATGACTGCGTGTATGTCTACAGTTGTCCCAGACCATCCTGTGCAGGGATATGCATGGACAATGAGACACACGAGATGAATCCAGTCTGAAAGCCAAGACACTACTACATGATCACATGAGAGAAAGACAATACCATGATTATTCTGACACGACAGTCATCACATTCATTCAAACAACAGGTTGAATGATGCTGGCGCACAGCTTTTTTCTTATCCTCTTATCTTCTCTACAAGGCATCATTCTTAGTTGTCACTTTTCTAAAGCATGCGTTTTGGACTTGTGTCCTGCAGATGGCAGTGAAGAAGAGTGTCCCCCTGAGCAGGGGGGGGTGGAACTCCAGGGTGGAGCAGAAACAGCCACAGGCCCCCCACATTAAAGAAGAGGAGGAGGAACACGGTATCAGTCAGGAGGGAGATCATGTCACCAAGTTTCCGTTGACTGGTGTCCCAGTGAGTGAAAATGAGAAAATCCAAGGTCAAAGTGAAGGGAAGAGAGAGGTGGAGCCTCCAAGCAGCAGCTCAACACCACACCACACATGACAACAGAAGCTGATGGAGACCACTGTGAAGGATCTCAAGCAGACAGTCTCTTAGCTCCACTATCACATAGTGGTGACACAACGTCACACTCTCCTGACACTGATAATGAAGACTCCAAAGCTGATATTACATGTCACACTGACAACACAGGCTGGAAGTGCTCTCCCTGTGATAAAACGTTTGGTGACAAGAAAACTCTGATGACATACAGGCGATGTCACGCTGACAGAAACTGGAAATGCTGTCAGTGTGGCAAAGCGTTTAACTGCAAGTCCTCTTTGGAAACGCACACAAGGGTCCACACAGGAGAAAAACCAGACATCTGCTCAGTTGTCACGCATTCTCACAAAAGGCAACTTTGACAGCACACATGAGAATACACACTGGAGAGAAACCTTTTCTCTGCCCGGTCTGTGGTAAAGTATTCACTCCAGAGGGACTTATGAGATCACACACACAAGAATACACAGTGGGGAGAAACCGTTTACCTGCTCAGCCTGCAGCAAATGTTTTACAGATCATTCTTCACTGTTGAAGCACAAAAGAGTACACACTGGAGTGAAACCTTTTAGCTGCTCGGTCTGTGGGGAAACGATTAACTCGGAAAAATCGTTTAAAAAGACACATGAGAGCTCACGTGGGCGAGAAACCATTTCCCTGTTCCATCTAGATAATCCTTGATTAACCACGAGAGGAGATATACTGATAAGAAACCTGCCCGTCGTGTCGGAAAACATTTGCTCTAAGGCATAGGTGGCAAACTCAGGCAAACGTTTGTCTTAAATGCCCTGTTAAAACCCCAAAAATATGTATGTATAATGTGCATTTAAACACAGATTTCAAAAACAGTTGTTGACATTTTTAGATTTTACTTGGATATCTTTAAGTGCTGCAACTGGATAGGTCTGGATCTCCATCTCCAGCAACAAAAATACACAACGATTTTGGCTCTAAGAAATAGCTAAAGCACAATGTGACCATACCTTAAACACATGTTCTGCTTTTTACTTCAACATTGTTGTTGCTGAACATCACACACAATTTCCTACATTGGACACTTAACCCAAACATAAAATAGGATCATCGGGAGAACACTTAAAACAGGCGCCAAACACATCTGGTAATTGTGATGGCGATGGCGATTGGTGGGGTGTGCATGACGTCATTTGGCCAGATCCAGACAGAAGGCGTTTATGCAGAATCCTCCCGCGACAAATACTTTTGTAAACTAAAAGACTGTAAACACTTGTTTTTATTGTGTTGATTTGTGTTTTGAGTCTGAACTGTTCATTACTCTATCTTTATTTAACTATTTGTAAGAGATACACTGTTTAATGTTTGGGTATAAATTAATGACTGTGACGTATTTCCGGTGATGCTACCGGAAGAAATCATACAATCTTTGACCCTCGTGGCGGGAAAAATGGTTGCTATACGGAGCTGTAAACGATGGACTTTTCATCGAAGATAACACAGCTGTAAGTATGATTTTATCTTAAATATTTGTCTGAAGGTCCGCGATTGACGTTACCGCCCCATGCGTCAGACATATCTTCTGGTAGCAAGTGTCCCTGTTAAAGATACACGACAGGACATTGTACTATTCCTACAAGAAGCTTTGGTCTAAGGCAGGGGTGTCGAACTCGTGCCATGGAGGGCCAAAACACTGCAGGCTTTCTCTCCAACCAGTTTCTCCAGCAGGTGATTTTAATTGATGAGCGCCTTCCCTCAAATGGAAGGAGGTGTTGATCATTAAAATCACCTGCTTTAGTGACCGGCTGGAAGGAAAACCTGCAGCGTCTCGGCCCTCCATGGCACGAGTTTGACACATGTGGTCTAAGGCAAGGGTGCTCACACTTTTTCGACCTACAGGCTACTTTTAAAATGACCAAGTCCCAAAGATGTACCTCCTACTATAAACACTGAATGAAGGAATGAATAAATAAATATATTTTTTTACTACATTCATAAAGATGAATATTGATGTACGTCATACATGTATATCAAGGGTGCACTCACTCTTTTAGCATGCAAGTTACAAGTCGACATGATCTATCTCTTAGTATAAAACATCGACCATACCTATAAAAGCTAACTGGTAAACTTTGAAACTACTATACTCAATACTAATGATTAGTATTTGTAATCAAAGTAGTTGATCTTATTCAGTAGTTCACAATTGAATTCAATATGGTAATAAAGATATACATACACATACTGTAATTCCCCAATAGTGTGTATATAACCCCAGTACCGGTACTATCAGTCAGTCAGAAAATAGCTACGTAGCATTCAGCATTCAGACACACAGTTCATGTATTACATCCAGTTAGCATTTGCTATCAAACATGACAGATATTCAAGAAATGAACATTATTATGCAAAAGACAATGCAGGCAGCATATTAAAAAGGTTTCAGCCATGGGCACGTTTTCCAATGAATCATGAAATAACAGTTTGACAGTGGCGTTCAGTTTCTACATTACTAGCTTCTACAAGTGGACAGATAACTTTTCTTACAGATATAGACATCTTACTTACATCTTACAATTTTGGTCCCGGTATTGACCCCTGGAGTACTCCGCAAGATATATTTAAGCTTGCTTTGTTAAGTAGCTTTTCAATCAGTTCAAAACCAACCCTCTGATGCCACGCCGTTCAAATTAATTTTTTAGGACAGTATGATTTGTGTCAAATGCTTCTGTTAGATTCATAAATACTTCGGCTGCACACTGTCTGGTCTATAGCGTTAGCTAGATAGATACTTTATTAATCTCCAAGAGAAATTCACATATATATGCACATACATATATATGTAACAGGGTTTCTCCTAGGATTTTCTGAAGCTGTGGTGGTGGTCTGCATGGGACTGCTGCCACTGCATCTGCAATAAAAAAAAAAAAAAAAAAAAATGATGACAATTTTTTTCATGACTTATTAACTTAACATTTTTCAACAACTAGCAGAACATGAACCGAGAACGTTGCAAAACTGTTAATTTATTGGCAAAGTTGCTGAGAGCAAGTTAGAGTTTAAAATGTTGAGCCTCTTTTTGTTACCTGACCTATTTAGTTATAAGATGTGACTATTGGTACAAAAGTACCACACATTTTGTACTATTTGACACAAACCTACATTTAATCTGATGCCTGTTTTACAGTAAAACTAATACATGGGAAACGAATTGTTCAAAAAATATTTTTAGTTCAAAATAACACTATTAACAAAATAATTTTAAACAATTATCAAAGAAATGTGTCCTGTATAAAGAGTATAAATTGAGAGTCCAGGGTTATGACAGCTGTATCCAACTCGCTTTACCTCTACAAAAAGAAAAGGGAGGTGAGGTATTTTATAACTGCAAACATTTAATTATAGTTTATTTACAAAATACATCTCCACTCAGCGTGCTCATTTGTCATAAAATACAGGCGTAATGTTTGAATAGAACACTTATAAAACTACTCAATATTCTTTGGTGAATTACATCAGCTGGTGATCTACCGCTAGCATATGAGCTAGCTGTTGGCTAGCCTGTGATAGCATCACTGTTTAAAGATGGACACACTAGGTGTTTAACAACTTAGCCATACACCTAGTATTTTAGACAAGCTATAACTATTATAACGACAACAAGAAAGCAAGGTTAAGTGACACTTCAAAACGTAAGTTGGCATCAATGTGATAGCCACTTCTAGCTCGCCCATGATCGAGCTAGCTACGGGGTAGCTAGGGTAAAAAGTCGCCAGAAAGTCGAATGAAATCGAAACACGAACGATCACACACACGCTCGTATAGACAAGCTTCGCGTGTGACAAGCTGTCGTGAACTGACTACACATTTACGGTCTTTTTTTGTTTTGTTTGCACGATAATAAGGACCACGGTGAACACCAACACAAGACACTGGTGCCGCACAGCCACGAGTCCGCAACTTAAGCAAGTGCCAACACTGTAGACAGGCGATTCCGGTGTGTGTTTTCAAAATAAAGGGCTGTGAAACATTTGTATGATATTTTAAATTGTTATAAAAGTAATTGTAGTCAATATGTGCGTACATATTAAGCTATATAGCATATACAGTATATACATTCATACAATATATTACTCAGCCATGGTGGCCAGGAGATCGGGAAGACCTTGGTTCAAATCTCCGCTTTGGCACCTCTGTGTGGAGTTAGCATGTTCTCCCCGTGCGTGAGTTTTCTCTGGGTACTCCGGTTTCCTCCCATATTCCAAAATCATGCAAATTAGGTTAATTGGCAGTCCAGGGTGTACTCCCGCCTCTCGCCCGAAGTCAGTTGGGATAGGCCCCAACGACCGCGAGGATAAGCGTATAGAAAATAGACAGATGTTTTAAAGTTAATTTTTAAGGTGTGTCGGCTTTTATTTTGTAGTGGCGGGCCGCCACAATAATTACATGTAGCGGAAACACTGATGGTAAAAAAAAAAAAGTTTTGATTAGTGCCATCGGAGTTGAAATGTTAGCTGTGTATTCATATAGACTGTCCGCCAGTAATTCATTCATAATTAGATATTTGTCTAACCTGTTGTTGAATAGCTTCTAAATGATTTTGGAAACTTGTGGCAATAAAGAAACTAGTCTGTAGTTTGTAAATTGGTGTTTGTCACCAGTTTTGTACGTTTTTAAACTTTTTTTTATCGTTTCCCTTTCAATTCCATGGCAATCAGTGTCCACATTTAATCACAATATCAAATGTAATGTGATTGTGATCCATGCTCACATCAGCCCCTTACAACACTGGATCTTTACATCCTGCATGTCTATTGCGCAACTAAAAGAAAACAGTTTCTATGATGTCCACCAACCAAAAAAAACAACATAAAACTGGAGCAGACCAATGTGTCCATCGGGAATGTAGAACTTGACAATGTAGAGGAGTTGAAGTACCTCAGAGTCACAGTGGACCCTTCACTTTCATTAAAAAAACACACACACAACAAACTCATGGCAAACACAATCAAATTCAACATAACTTTAACCAAATGAGAGTATAAATGACAACCAATTCTGCTAAAATATTCCTATGCTAAATGATATTTTCACACAATTACTGCATCACAATCTGCTCACTCACAATATTAAACCCAATAGAAATGTTATGAATAAAATATTATAAAAATACTACATCAAAAGCCTCTGCCATTACATCAGTGCCATGTTTTGGAAACATTGACGATTGCATTCATTTTTAAAATAGCTGTTTCATTTTCTAAGGTCTTCACGAACTAGTCCCACCTCCAATTTCTAAATACGTCAAACTCGGGACTGACAGGTTTTTGCACCACAGAAGAATCCGTCTCATTTACAGTATTGGACTGTTCAATAATGTGCACTCTCCTGAATAAATGAATCAAATGTAACAAATGATTTCCTCATCTGTCATGCCAGTCAGGCACTTCGAGCTGGGAGTCCAGTCTCTTCCATTCCTATTCTATTCCAAGAGTTTGGGATCCTTTTCTTCCAGATTTGGTCTAATAATTACACGGTATTTATTAAAGCCTTTAAGTATTTTGTTCATATTGTCCTTTTTTACAGTTCATCTGCCTTCTGAGAACCATTCCCGATGATGCTGCTGAGGAAAACCAAGGTTGCACTAATGTTTTTGCTCTTCCAGTAACAGACCATGGTATTCTTTCCTACACACTGCTACCATACTCGTTAGCTACTTTTTTAAACATCTTGGACTTATATTCTGCTTCTTTAGTTCTTTATACATTTCCTTTAATAATGTGTCCTCCTTGTGACAAGCGTTTTGCAATTCCTTTGTCATCCATGGCTGATTTCTCTTCTTTTGCTTATTGGAATTGCTGTCATAGAGCGTTAGTGTGTGTTAGTATGCGTCATCCCACCATCACAACTTTTAGATCATTCATTAATGCTTTTCTCTGTGCAGTCTTTGAGATGTATTTTTGTCATCCTTGTTTCTCTTCTTGTAGTTTGGTGCTAAATTGCGAACACTGGTAGATGCTTACTGATGTCGTTAATTAGCAGACCACTAGTGTTATCATCAAATCATTAGTGAATATATTATCAAGTCCTGCAGTTTCATTTACCGCTGCTGTTCTCACCAGCGCACTTGTGATTGTTAACCTGGTACTTGTAAGAGAATTTTTCATCGCACACGCTACAGCTGAATACTTTCTCACCAGTGTGTTTTCTCATGTGCACTACAAGTGTTGTACGTTCACAGAAGGTTTTGTTGCAGCTTGAACAGGAGTATGTTTTTTCCCCCGTGTGTGTTCTCATGTGTCTTTTCAAGTGCTGACTGCGTACAAAACCTACACCACACACCGAGCAGGAAAAAGGTTTCTCTCCGGTGTGTATTTGTGTGTGCATTTTCAAATTTGCCTTCAGAGAGAACCTTTTGCCGCAAAATGCGCACATGAATGGTTTCTCTCCTGTGTGACTCCTCATGTGTCTTTTCAGAGTGCTCCGGTCATAAAAAGTTTTGTCACACTCGGAGCATTTCCGGCTTGTGTTGTCACTGTGACGTGTCATTTCAGCTTTGGGTTCTTCGTCGTCAGTGTCGGGATAGTGTGACGTTGTGTCGTCACTATCTGATAGTGAAGCTAAGAGCCTGTCTGCTTGTGATCCTACACAGCGGTCTCCATCAGCTTCTGTTGTCACGTGTTGGGTTGAGCTGCTGCTTGAAGGCTCCACCTTTCTCTTCTTCTCACTTTGATCTTTGTCTTCATCATCTTCACACTTCACAACGATACCAATCGCTGGGAACTGCTCTAGTCCTTCAAGCTCCTCCTGACTGGGATCCTCCTCTTCCTCTTTAATGTGGAGGGGCTGTGTCTCCTCCTTTTCCTCTTTAATGTGGAAGCGCCGTGGCTCCCCTTGCTCCACCCTGGAACTCCACTCCTGCTGTTTGGTGGGAAAATCTTCTTCACTGACGTCTGCAGGACACAAGAAGACAAACATTCCTTAAAAAAGTCAAGCTTTGCTCGGTCAAATGAGACATTTGCTGAAGATGGCAACATGTGTGCACGCAGTGGCTCAGAGCTCTTCACTTTCTTTTTATTCATGTTTGTCTTTTTGTTTTCACTGTTGGTTCATACACTGGAAGTCTTAATTCAGTACGGAACGGCTGAGCTGTTGAATGCCTGAAAGCAGTTTGTTTATTATGCCCCCCAAACCTGGAATTTACTCCGCCAGCCATTTATTGGCTAACCGAAGCATTAGCCACCGGTCCTGCAACTCACCAAGTGACTTCCACCTTGAGCAGGGGTCTCAAACTCGTGACTTGGAGGCCATTTATGGCCCGCCGGATCATACTTTGATGACTTGACATGAAAGAGTAACCTGTGAGGTCTGAGTTAATATGAAGTTACTCATATTAACCACTGAACTAACGGTCAGCTTGTCACATAGAGAAATGAACAGGGAGGTCAATAGACAGAACACTACCTACAATCGCGATGCTAACACACACAAGAAAAAAAAGACAGCACAATATGTAACGGGTACGTAAACACACATGGGGCAACTACCGTAAAGCACCGTGTATAAACCGCACCCGTGTATTATCCGCACCCCCATTTTCAGGCTCACGGCGGGGGAAAAAATTGTTTTTAGTTCATAAATGCTTGCCAACTCTTTCATCGCAAATCAACATGCGTAAAGGTACTAAGCAATTTCAAAAAGAAGAATAAAGAAGAAATCTGAACTTCGGCATTTAGATCTTTAATATTATGGCTAAGCACAGATTAATAATAATAATAATAATAAAAAATCCAAATAAAGAAATTTGCAATTTTCAGAGATGTTTTGATATCTTATATTTCTCTTTTTCTCTATTATTTTATTGCATTGCTTCAGTGTGAATTTGAAAAAACTGCAATGTTTTAATGGAAGCTTAGGTTAGCTTCAGTGTATATAGAGATCATTTCACTGTGTGAAAATACAGACAGCCGTCAGATAAGTTAGTTGCATACACAAGCATTTTCAGCAACTGTACAGCAGAGGGCGCTAAAGTGAAAGCAACTGTCTGACCCACAGACGGCTATTCTAAAATGGGCTTCTCCTCAATTTCTGCGTCTGGTCACAGACCTGTCATCGTGTATAAACCACACCCCGATTTTTTGCTTCTTACCAGTGCAAAAAATGTGCGGTTTATACAGGGTGCTTTACGGTACAACTATGGGGAATAATGAACAACTCTAAACACAAAACTTCAACTTTTTACAAACAAAGTACCACAATGCATGCTGGGAGCCGCCATCACTCCAGATTATGGTTGTGTCAATATCTATATATCCAACTATCGCGATATTAAACCCTACTACGGATTTTCGTTACCTTTGTATTACGCCAGCATAGTTAAAATAAAAAATGTGGACTCACTTTGGCTTTTATAGTGTGGATGACAACGCTGGATCCGGACTTTGCAGTATAGAAGAAATGTCTGACGAAAACACCACACACGGGAGCCACGACAGACATGGACAGCCACCACGTTCGTCACCACGCTTGTGGAGACAACTATTTCTGACTGTACTGAGCCGCACTTTTACTGCAGTTATTGTATTATTTTATACACTGTGCCATTTGCAGTGACGTTGTTTATATATATTTTTTGTTTTTATTTTAAGCTGTGAGTTTCAAAGGCAATGTTATGTCTAGGCGTAATGACAAAGACTTTCTGAACCTTACATGCATTTTAAAAAATTTAATTTTTTTTTAAGTGCATGTCAACAGACTGCCTTATTCTTTGCAGTCATTGTGATTTTCTATACTACCTCTGTTGCAAATGCCAGGTATGCTTTCCTGTTTATCGTCATTTCTTCTTGGTTTACACTGTCTTCCAGGCCGCAATGTCGGTCTATTTTTCACTTCAGTTAGTTTGCATCAATTCTCAGTTCTTCAGCTTTTCTTACGGCCTCTGAATATCACATTTTTGAACCTGTTCACTTATCTTGCAGGTTACATCCTCTCGTCTCCTTCTTTCAGCCTGCCATTCTGCGTTTCCATAGCGAGACGATCTTAATTTCCCTTCTTGACAATGTTCCTCCACTCGATACAGTTCTTCCAATTAAGTATCAATTTCATGACAATTTATCAAATATTTAGTAAACATGAGTTAAAAGTAAACAAACCTGCACTGTATAACACAGGGTGAGGCTTCTTGAAAACTGTGTCCAGTAGTTGACGTTGTCGCTCATTCTCTTCTTTTGTTCGAGAAAGTTCCTCCTCGTACTCTGCTATCGTTCTTTCTACCAATACAAATATTTCTTCAACGGCCGCAGTTAGTCGCTGACTCACGAACGCTCTCAGCATTTGTACTTTACACATTGTTCACACAATCGCAGCTCTTCACTCCCCTGAGCGAGGCGTTAACGTCGGCGTCTCTTTGCTAGCAGCTAACCAGTGAAGCTAGTCTGACAAGTTCCAACGTGAAGATTTAATGTGTAGTTTGTTATAGCACAGACAAAATTACAAACATATAAATCAAGGAATCAACGCGGATTTATAGATTACACTGCCTTCTTGCCGTTGACCTTTCCTTGCTTAGTATTTCCGGTATAGCGCTGCTAGTACATCGTAGCGCATTACTGCCTCCCTCAGGTGTGGAGGTATCATTACACTCTTGACCCATGAAGTGAAATAGACCTACAAACACAAATTATCAATTGACAATAGCCATTTAGTGTAAACAAAACGTGGGGGTAGACAGAGGAAAGGACAATAGCAGGAAAACACACTAGCTGAGAGGAAAGACAACAAAGGAAAGCGGACAATAGCAGGAAAACACACTAGCTGAGAGGAAAGACAACAAACACTAACGGACTGGCTTGCTAACCAGGCTAACATCTAACAACAGAGCGGCTTTTCAGACTCTGGTCAAGATTGTATTGCAGAAATAAGTGACTGGCAATCTGTCACAGCTTTTTCCTATTTTATTGCATTTAAATAGTCAAAGCATATTAACAAAATTGTGTTACGCACACACACACAATGATGTCACATACAGTATATGTGGTGATGTTTGAAAGTCAAAGCTATCAAAGTCTTTACAGTTCAAGTCCTGCAGCTTCATTTACAACTGCTGTTCTCCCCAGCACACTTGTGATTATTAACTTGGTACTTGTAAGAGAATTTTTCACCACACACACTGCAACTAAACACTTTCTCACCAGTGTGTCTTCTCATGTGTACTACAAGTGCTGCTCGTTCACAAAAGGATTTGTTGCAGCTTAAACAGGAGTATGTTTTTTCCCCCGTGTGTGTTCTCATGTGTCTTTTCAAATGCTGACTGCGTACAAAACCTACACCACACACTGAACAGGAAAAAGGTTTCTCTCCAGTGTGTATTCTTGTATGTATTTTCAAATCTGCTTTCTGCGAGAATCTTTTGCCGCACACTGAGCACATGAATGGTTTCTCTCCTGTGTGCGACCGCATGTGTCTTTCCAGATAACTACGGTGATTAAAAATTTTGTCACACTGAGAGCATTTCCAGCATGTGCTGTCATTGTGGCATGCCATATCAGTTTTAGATGCTTCATCATCAGTGTCAGAATAATGTGACGTGTCATCGCTATCTAATAGTGTAACTAAGCGGCTTTCTGCTTGTGATCCTACACAGTGGTCTCCATCAGCATCGGTTGTCATGTGTTGTGTTGAGCTGCTGCTTGGAGGCTCTGCCTCTCTCTTCTCCTCACTTTGATCTTTGTCTTTATCATCTTCACTCTTCAAAGAGACAACAATCTCTGGGAACTCCTCCAGAACTTCAAGCTCCTCCTGACTGTGATCCTCCTTTTCCTCTTTAATGTGGAGGGGCTGTGGCTCCTCTGGCTCCATGCTGGAGCTCCACACCTGCTGTTCTTCACTGACATCTGCAGAACACAAGAACGCTGAAGAACGCACAAGAAGAATGTTTTAGAAAAGCCAAGCTTTGCTCAGCCATATGAAACATTTGCTGAAGATGGCAGCGCCTGTGCAAGCAAGTGGCTTCGAGCTCTGGGCTTTCTGTCTTTTTATTCATGTTTGTCTTTTTGTTTTTACTTTTAGTTCAGAAACTCAAACCCTTAATTCAATACTGAAATGCAGACTATCGAAAAGCATTTGGGATATTCTGCAGTCCCAAAGATGGATTTTATTCCACCACAGATTAAGTGGACAACTGAAGGATCAACTTTAACCTCGCCCTGCAGCTTTCTGTGATTTTTGTGTGCCTCAAGTCCTCCATCATTGCTCTCATGCCTAAAAAGTCTGCAGTCACCTGCCTGATTTGCGACCAGCTGATCTGACCCAGGTGATTCTGAAGTTGTTGGAGAGGACAGAGCTCAATTAGCCGTCTATTTTTCCCATATGTTACTCTTTTCATCTCAATTCTTCTGCTTTCCTTGCTGCCTCTAAATATGACATTTTTGTATCCTAGCCAGTTATATCCTCTGGTCTCTTCGTACAACCTTCCATATTTAATCTTCTTTCATTTCCATACACTTCTTGACACTGCTCCTCCTCTTTCCAAGTGTGCTTTTCATGGTAATGGTAGCAAACATGTGACAGTTGAGAGACAAACCTGCTCGATGTAACTCGTGAGGCTTCTTGAAAACAGTGTCCAGTAGTTGACGTTGTCGCGCGTGCTCTTCTTTTGCTCGAGAAAGTTCCTCCTCGTACTCTGCTATCGTTCTTTCTAACACTACAAATATTTCTTCAACAACCGCAGTTAGTCGCTGATTCACCAACGCTTTCAGCATTTGCACATTACACATTATTCACACAATCACAGCACCTTACACTCACACTTGATTGCTGCTTCGCAAAGCGTTTCCACGTCTCCTTTCTAGCAGCTAACAAGCGACGCTACCCTAACAAGCTTCATCGTTCACCGAGACGACTTTATGATGTCATGAAGAATTGATAACGTGTAGTTTGTTATTCGACAAACAAAAGTATAAAGGCCGACTTAAAAGACTACTCTGCCCGCTAACCGTTTTCCTTTCCTTGTTTACGACTTCCGGTAGCACAGCTACTTTCGAGTGCATTACTGCCTCCCTCAGGTGTGGTTGTGTCATTACATGCTTGACAGCGCTAATGTCAACACGAATGAACGATGGACAATAGTCTTTCAGTGTAAACTAAAAGTAGTGACACAGTCGAAAGCGGACAAAAGATGTGAAAGATAAAAGACGCTAAACACAAACACACTAGCTGACTAACCAGGATAAGGGCTAACAACGGAGCGGCAGCATTTCAGACTTTTTTCCCCTCAAGTTTGCATTTTAACGAAGTAAAACAGACTGACAGTGTTTCACAGCTTTTGTAACCTGGAACTGATTTGAGACTCTTTCATTACACACACTACAACAAAACACTTTTTCACAAGTATGTCTTCTCATGTGCACAAGTAGTCACAAAAGCTTTTGTTGTAGCCTGAACAGGAATATGTTTTGTCCCAGTTTGCCTTGAAGGATTTTGTACATAACCCATACCACAGGTTGAACAGGAAAAATGTTTCTGTATTCTTGTGTGTGCTGTCAAATGTACCTTCGGAGAGAATCTTTTACCACAAACTGAGCACACCACTCCAGTGTGTGTTGTCACTGTGGCATGTCATATCAGCTTTAGAGTCTTCATCAGCAGCAGCAGTGACAATTTACACCCACACTTGATCTCTGCTCAGTGATGTGTTGACATTAACTTCCGGGTCTCTGGCTACATTAGCAGCTAGCATGCTTAGCTAAACTGAGCAAAGTCAAACTGCACTCAGACTAATGTATCCGCATACAAACAAATATTAACTATGTTTACGAGTGATGAATCCGGTAACATCGATGTGTTGAGCTCGTAGAGCAAAGCCTGTGTCACGTGATCGATACAGTCGCTGTTGTCACTACGCGAGCCGTACCGGAAACACGATCGCTTCTACGCATGTGCAGATTGCATCTACATCCGGTCGGCCTATTTTTCGGCAGTCACGTGTTAGGCAAGGGGAGTTCACTACGCATGTGTAATCTACGTCATCCGTCGATCTATTGTACAGCAGTTACAGCTCGTAAACGTCAGGCAACATGATTTCTACTATGAATGTGCAATAGGCGTTCCAACATCATTTTTTTATATCATATCCATGGTGCAAGTGAATAAATTATAAGCCTATCACTGTTTTACAGTATATGGCTTATTGTGTTTGTTTTTATTCATGTATATTATAGATGACCGGATATGACGTTTACGTCTGTGGCGCATCTGCGTTTTTAGTTTTACGTAGATCAGCCTTATAAGAGTCACTAAGAGTCACACTTGGGACCGGGTCTGTCGGGGGTGCGGTGCTCTGTCAGGTGTTTGTTGCCGACTGTCTTTGTGCTTCGCTGGGCTGTATTTCGCGTCTTTGCCTTTCCCCAATCTGACTGTGGGCTTGGGCGCAGGTGGTACGCTGTTGGTTCTGGGACAGGGGGGGCGATCTGGCTCCCGGTGGTTGGTGGGGCCCAGCGGCTGGTCGGCTGCTGGTCTCGCCTCTCGGCTGTGGTGCCCAGTGGGTGTCGGCCGGTGCTGTGTGGTGGGTTGCCTTGCTGCTCATCTGTTCATCTGCCCGCTTGCTCTTTTGCTGGCTTTCCCCCTCGCCTGCTCCTGTGTCCGCCTTGCTGTGGTCATTGGGCCGTTGCGGTGAACGAAATGATAACAGTATTTTTTTTCCCCAAAATTAAAACTGAAAACACACTGTTCCACATTATTATGCACAACAGAGGTTCAAAGCATTTTACTGGTTGTTCAGAACCGAAAATGGTCATTTGTTGAATGTGCAGCATAAGGAGGTCATATTTACTGAAAGCAAAAGCGATTTCAATCATTCACATTTTAACAGGCTAAGTTACATGTCAACATAAGATCCCTTCTTTAATAAAACCTTCACAATTCTTACATGAACTTGTGAGTTTTTGGAGTGTTTTGCAAGATGTCAGAATAGCCTCCCGTAGCTGCTGTTTTGTTGTGATCTGCCTCTCACCCTCATATATGTTTTGCTTGACGATGCGCCATAGGTTCTCAATTGGGTGGAGGTCAGGGGAATAAAAGGGGCCAAACAGTGAGTTTGGCCAAACCATTTTACGTCCATAACAGCCAATGACAGAGAGGTAGGTATTCTTTGCATCAAGAGATGGTGCATTGTCATGCATGAAGGTCATTTTTGCCACAGAAGGTACAGTTGTTCACATTGTACCATGGAAGAAAGTGATCATTCAGAAACTCTACATACTTTGCTGAGGTCATTTTCACACCTTCAGTGACCATAAAGGGCCTACCGCCTCTCTCCCAATGATTCCGATCCAAAACATGACTCAGTCACCTCCTTGCTGACATCACAGCCTTGTTGAGGTGTGCTGGCCGTGCTCTACTTCATCCATCTGGACCACCCAAGGTTGCACGGCCCTCATCAGTAAACAGGATTGTTTGAACATTAATCTTCATGTATTTGTTGGCCCACTGCAACGTTTCTGCTTGTGAGTATTGGTTAGGGGTGGCCAAATAGTAGGTTTATGGGTAACTGCAAGTCTCTGGATGATCCTTCACCTTGAGGTTCATGGGACTTCAGAGGCACCAGCAGCTTCAAATACCTGTTTGCTGTTTTCCAATGGCATTTTAGCAGCTGCTGTCTTGATTCGATGCATTTGTCTGGCAGAAACGTTTCTCATAAGGCCTTCAACAGCACAATCCCAGCTGTCATCTGAATCCAAATTGACGCTTTTTTTGTCAACAGAGAGATCCTTTTTCTTTCTCATATTGCTTAATCACATGGAACATCATTTTAAAGTCGTTTTCTTTTAATTGGGCTCACCTGGCAAACTAATAATGACAGTTGTCCAAGATTGATATATCCAAAGATAGAGGCTCCAGCGTACCCGCGACTCTAGTGAGGATACGCGGCATAGAAAATGGATGGACAGTCCAGGGTGTACCCTGCCTCTCGCCCAAAGTCAGCTGGGATAGGCTCCAGCATACCACTGTGACCCTAATGAAGATAAGTAGCATAGAAAATGGATGGATTTTACTCAGGAAAGAAAGCTTCAGAAACCAGAAGTGCAGCATCCTCACAGAGCTGCTATTCCCAGCTACGATGGCTCACATGGGTATTTAAAGCGGGTGTTTTAGTAATTCACGGTTTAAAAAGTGACCGATTTGTGAAAGCTGGCGAAGTTTGGGACATTTTAATTAATTTAACAAACACACATTAATCTAACTATGTAAGCCTGTTTCTTCCAATGGGAGGTCATAACTATGAGATAGAAAAGTCATAATTATGAGATAAAAAGTAAGTCACGAGACAAAAAGTCAAAATCATGAGATAAAAAGTCATAACTATGAGATAAAAAGTTGAAATTATGCAATACAAACGCCGCATGTGCTGCCGTCATCACTGGAGCGTTTGCCTCGGCACATGCACCGTTTATATCTCATCATTTTGGCATTTTATCTCATGACTTAGCCTTTTTATCTCATAATTATGACTTTATCTCATCATTATGACATACAACTGGGATATTTGTGGCGGAAACGGCCACACTTAAAGCAGTGTTCCTGTTCCTTTTTAGTTTGTGCCCAATGCAGACAAGTAAAATATAGAATTTATACAGTTTGTACAATGCAGTTGTACGTAGAGTTTCTCAATAATGTTCTCTGAATGCTCTCTGGTGGTAATTTGGGGGCAGTTTATATTAGGTAAACTGTTTACTTTTCAAAGTATTTCAAACAGTTAATTCTTTTAGGCATTTTCATTGTGTTTAGGAAAAATGTACATGGACCAGAAACGTAATGACAGTCATAGTATGAAAAGTTTGGAGACATACAGTATATTTCACGGTCAGTTCCTGGGGTACACCAGTAATACAATACATTTTCCATACATGCAGAAGTAATAGGCACACAAAAGAACATTTTGTACAGTTTAGCTTATACATGCTTACAGAGACTAAAGTGCAGCTCTGATTTTGGGGAGCAACAAATCTAGAGGGGAAAAAGCTATAAAAATGTTGTTTCCCCCCCCCAATTACATACAGTCACTCTACAGTATTTTGTGGCGAAAGCTTGCAGCGCCCCCGTGTGGTAATATTGCTGCACACAATATAGTGCAGAATATAGTGCAACTCAGACATTAATTTCATTAGCTGCACTTACTGGATACGACACGTATCCAGTAAGTGCAGTCCAGTAAGTAAAATACGGATAAAAATAGCGACTTTACAAAAAATAGTGCTCATTTTTGAGTGACACTGTCAGAGATGTATCAATTACTTTATTATTTTGGATGCAGTAATCTTTGTGTTTAGGTTATTTCTGCATTGCATAGCGCTGAAGGCGATCTGAAATTGGTATTTAAATGACTACTGTTATGACTTACCGGTATTTCTTGTATAGTGTGGCCTGCAGAGATCATGCAGTTAATTAGAAAATTGTTTCCAGGGTTTTCCTCTTTCTAATCAATGTTATCTCAGTAATCTCAGCATGTGGTGGATTTAAAACACACATTTTACCATCGCTCTAATAATAATAATATAATAATTTTAATATTTTTTTAATAATTTTGTAATTTGATGCATTTCATCAACGAGGAACAATTGACTGGCATTAGAAAAGTTCAGCTGGATTTGCAGTGCGCCATCTAGTGTGGAAAAATTAGGCTTTCAATGCACCACCGGATGGTAACTTTGGGGTTATTTGTTAGGCTTATGTGTATGTTGCTTTATTGTTAAAGGGTCCCTGACATGATTAATCAAATTTGCTTCAAAGTCTTATATATTGATTGTAATTATGTTCGACATTGTTCAATTTTTGAAAGGGAATGGCAAATCGGCAAAAATTACATTTGTAGTTTATGGCGCCACCCATGACCAGCTAGCTCTCGCACTTGAGCCTCAATTCCGGAAGTGACATCATCGGAGTACTATCGCTGAGTTGCACAAACATGGCGGTGTGCGAGACAGATACAGGCTGTTTACAGTAATTATAGCCAATATTTGAGCGATGTGAAGAAAGAAATATTTGGAAATTAAATAGAGAAATTGCAAAACATGAACCAAAGTCCCCAGGATGGTGTCACTTCTGGAATGAGGCTGAACTGCGAGAGCTAGTTTGTCATGGGTGGCGCCATGAACTGTAAATGTAATTTTTGCAAATTTACTGTTCACTTAAAAAAAATCAAACAATGTAGAACATAATTACAAACAGTATATAACAAGGTTGATGAATCATGTCAGGGACACTTTAAGTTACAGTTGTCAGGCTGCACTGTGACTCACACGTGTGCTGACAGACGCTACGATTCTGTCATTTTGCATCCTTATGTATTTGCTAAAATGCCGTGTTTTGTTTCAGTCAGGCAGACAGACAGCATTACAACCATATATTTGACTGCCTTAATATTTTGATGAAAAATCATCAGTCAAATGCTGCTACTTTGCCCGCCAACAGCAAATGACCCACAACGTTTTTTCCAACAGCCTAAATGACAACAGGCTTTATCTGCTCAGGTCTGTGAATGTACGTGGACGCGACAGAGCGTTGATAGGTGGTCATGTCTGATCCTCTACGCTGATGTAGAGTCCTCCTGTAGATGGCGCAAACTTTCTTCCTGAAGTATTGCCCTGATAGGACATACAGCAGAGGATTCATGGCACTGTTAAGGACTCCCAGATAGGCCGAAACCTGCCCTCCTACGTTCAAAGTATGGGACCACAGTTTGATGTCCAGCACGTGGACTTCGCAGAGGGTTTCGAGGAAGGTGAAGACCTGGAAGGGTCCCCAACAAGTGACGAAGAGCACCGTGACGGCATAGAGCAACATCGAGGCCTTTGTGTCGTTAACGTCATGAAGACCTACATTTTCCTTCCTCCGAGCTAAAGACTTGATTATAGCCCAGCTGCTGAACACAATCACCAGAGCAGGCATGACAAAGCCAACAATATTCAGAAGAAGGTGATTGGCTAACTTCCAGGACCTGCCGTAATCCAGCACACAGGCAGTCATCTGGAATTCTTCAACGTACGTCACCTTTCTGTGCAGCGTGGTCGGTGTGCTGAGCGAGAACCCAAATATCCACAGGAAGACGCAGATGACCTTGGCGTGCCGCGTCCTTCGCAGCCACCTCGCCTTCATGGTCATCACAATCGCCAGATAGCGGTCGACGCTGATCATGACCAGGGTGTAGATGCTGGTGTAGAAGTTCACCGTGATGATGCAGTTGACTATTTTGCACAAGGTGTCTCCGTACAGCCAGTTGTAGCCATTGAGGATGTTGGTGCCCCAGAAGGGGAGACCGCACAAGAGGGCGAAGTCGGCCAGAGCCAGGTTGCTCAGGTAGACCTCCGCCACAGTCAGTCGATCTTTGTGAGCGAGGAACACGCACAGGACAAAGGTGTTCAAGAGGAGGCCGAGCACGGATACAGTGAAGATGTACGGCGGGACCATGAGGCGGATGGTGGCGAACTCTCCGGATATGAGGTAGTTTGAAGGGAGCGATGAGCTGCTGTTTTCAGACCACAGAGGAACCTCTGTTGTCAAAAGCTTCACTGACTCCATGTTCTACAGAACGACACAACACCATTTATTAAGCACCCTTCTACCATTGTACGAACACTAAAGCCTAGCTCACAACCGGTCATGTGGGCTCCTACGACCAGTCTGTGCAAAAAAAAGGGGGGTAATAACTATAAAAGTAAACTTCACTCGCTAAATGTACTGCAAAAAAGAGCAGTTAGGATAATCCATAATGCCACGTATGGAGAACATTTCTAAAATAACCAATATTAAAATTCGCTGATCTATTAAATTTTCAAACAGCTAAAATTATGCAAAAAGCAAACAATAACCTTCTTACCCAAAAATGTCATACAGTCCTTTTCAACAAGACAGGAGAAATATGATCTCAGGGAAAAACAAAACTTAAAACACACGAGAACAATGCTAAAAAACCCACCGCATTTCAGTATGTGGAATTAAACTATGGGACGGATTGAGTAAGGAACTCAAACAAAGCACCAAGATGAGCGATTTCAAGAAACAATACAAGCAGTTGATGTTTGCAAAACACAAGGAAGAAGAGTCTTGAATCACTGTGCACAAAATGCTATGTCTGATCACTACAACACGTCTTGAGAGTTCATTGTCAGCACTCCCCCATTATTCCAACTATGCTCCGTTATGTCTATTTATACTGATTATTACATATGATTATTATTTATTATGATTGTGGAAAAACCTTGTTACATTACCTTATCATTACATGTATCATTTTCCTATGTATTAACCAGCAAAGACCACATTTGGAATACAGGAAGTAAATAAATGTATTGCCATTGATGTGAAACGGACAGGAGGGTAGGATTAAATGAGCCTTGCTTCTTCCTACTCCTTTTGGACGTGTGGAACTGCGAATTGTACTATTTGATGTATTCCATTGTAATTTGTATGCATGTTCAAATAAAATTAAACCATTACCATCATATTGGCTCATACGTTAGCATTGGGAGAGTTCCTTCTTGTTCTTCTTTTTTTTACTGAGGAGGCTATTGCACCTAGCGACCAGTGTAGAATGCTACATATCATAACGTGCTGTTCAGTGCATTTTCTGAATGGCTTATATTTGTATTTTACTTCATTTATTAATTGTTTTGCTCCAAAATGCTTAATTTAGGCCAAAGATATGTAAAATTTGCTTAAACATGCATATTTGTGGACTAATAATAGGCCATAGTCAACCACAAAACAGCGCTGATTTATTAATATATTTGAAAATATAGAGTGATAGAGTGAAGCCGTGAAATAGGAAGCACCATGTGGCGAGACGACTGTTTCACGACTTTGGTTTACTTTCGTTTGAAGAATTATTTCAATTGATGACATTTGAAATGGAAGTGCTCACCCCCGCTCCGAGCAATGGTAGAATCCCACCTATCTTTTTGAGCATCTGACGTCATTTGTCATTTTACATGAAGCAAAATCTAGTCTGTTAGCTAGCAAACGGGCGTACAAACCAAATCTATAGCTCCATGATTTTGCTGCTTTCAGTAGAGTATTATTTTTGCCGTTCTGAATCACGTTACAACCTTCCCCTCCGCTGTCCTTTGTCCATTCTTCAAAGTTTACACCAATATCCATGAACTACAAAGTAGCCTGCTAGCTAACAATGAAGTACGTACAAACACAAATAGGTCGCTTCTCAATTTTTGTTAATGATATTTTCCATTTTCACCGCTTGAGTCATGATGGAACCATACCTCCCACTCCAGACATGACCTGGTAGACATGACCATTCATTCCTATCATCTTACATAATTTTCCATGAACCAGAAACCACCCTGCTACCCTGGACGTAGAACAAAAATGCATCACGTCATGATTTTATAACTTTTGTTTGCGGCATTTATTTGAATCTTTGCCGTTTGACAGCTGTCACAGTGGAGGAGAATAACCAGGAAGTGTCTAGCTAACCTACGGCAAAATAAAAGAACCCTGGAGGAGGTCTGTGCTCTACTTGTAGCCATTCTATTTGAAGTAGACATCGACAGGACTGAGGGGTCATCTGGGGATGGTGCATGTTACCTTCCAGTTGCGAGACAATCCCTTTACTACAGGGCTTTTTTCCAACGTGGGCCACATAGTGAAAAATGAAAAGATGCAAGGGCCACTTTGATATTATGTACAGCAACACATGTAGATATGCTAAGATGTTACATATATACTGTATATTTCAAAGAAAAACGTGCATCTCAGCTTTGTGATGTAGCTGAAAAAACTATTATTAGTATGAACTTTGGTTTTTGCAATTTTCCCACATTTTTGCTGTTGTTTTTTTTTAAATTTTCAAAATATGTCAACCTCTTGAAAATATTTTTAAATTGTCCTTTGGTAATATGACTTTATTCCCATAATATAACTTAACTTTTCCAAAAATGTATTTTGTTTTGATTTTTTCTCGTAATATTACAACTTAAAAAAAATATATAATTTTTTAATATTTCAACTTTTTGCTTCTAAAATGACATTATTTTCCCTCCTAAAATTACGAGTTTATTCTTGTAAAATTGCCATTTTTCTCTCTCAATACTTTGACTTTATTCTTGTAGAACTACAGCTCTTTTTTCCATTTTGGCTTTTTAATTTTTTTTTTAATTTCAATTAATATTTTGACTTTATGTTTGTTACACTATAATTTTTCACAACCCAATTTTATTTGTTGTTTTTTGTCACTCATAATGTCACAACTTTTTTCACTAATATTTCACCTTTATGCGATTAAAATTATGTTATTTTTGTTATGAACGGCCAAGGCCGTGATGCAGGAATCCAAAATGCAGAGTCGAATAGGTGAAAACAGAAAAGGTCTTTAATACAAAAATGGATAACAAAAAGGTACCAAAAACCACACAAGAAACAAAGTACAACCAAAATACATCCGGACCTAGTCGCGGGAAACAGTAACAAAAAACACTGCTAGCAAGGTGAGCTGAGCAGGGAAAAATACAGACAAGAACAAAAAGAGCTGCTAACAAAAAACTAGCAGAAGTACCAAAGAATACAGCTACTGCAGAAGACGTCAAGCAGGCAGGTAGGTACTTACAGGTGAGCAGAGCGAGGGTCAGAAAGCCAAAACACAATGCACAAGAACAAGCTGGAAGGAGCTGAACAGGGTGTAGCAAAGGGACAATCTGGCACTGGATGTGAGTAAGCACACAGCTTAAATAGAACAACTAATCAGGCACAGGTGAAGATGATCAGCAATCAGGGTGCTCAGGAGTGTGCTGCAACAGAGAAGCAGTAGAAGGCAGTACCGCAGCACACAATCCTGACAGTATCCCCCCCTTTTATAAGACGCCCCCTGGCGGCATACCTGGTTTATTGGGGTGAGCGGAGTGGAAGTCGGAAATGAGGGAGGGATCCAGGATACGGGAGCAGGCGACCCAGGAGCGCTCTTCTGGTCCATATCCCTCCCAGTCGACCAAATACTGCACCCCCCTCCCCCTTCTTCTCGAATCTAATAAGGCTCTCACCGTGTACACGGGCTGACCGTCGATGATGCGGGGCGGGGGTGGAGCCTCGACCGAAGGGCACAGTGGACTGGTAGCGACAGGCTTGATGCAGGAGACGTGGAAGACTGGGTGGACTTTAAGAGCCGGTGGGAGCTCCAGCTTGACAGCTGACTTGTTAACTATTGCCTTGATCTTGTAAGGTCCCACGAACCTTGGAGCCAGCTTCCGAGAGGTCCCTGCAAGCGGAAGGTCTTTAGAAGACAGCCATACCTCCATCCCAGGCTGGTAATCAGGTGCGGGAACCCGGTGCCTGTCAGCAATCCGGCGGTTGTGTTCTGCTGTACGTGTTAATGCAGCCCGGGTCTCTCGCCAGATGCGTCGGGCACGTCGTAGGTGTACATGAACTGCCGGGACGGTAATTTCTGCTTCCTGGGAGGGGAAAAGCGGGGGCTGGTAACCAAAAACAGTCTTGAAGGGTGACATACCTGTCGCCGAGCAGGGTAACGAGTTGTGGGCATACTCGATCCAGGGGAGGTGGGTCGACCAGGAGGAGGGGTGTCGATGACAAACGCACCTGAGTGCTGCTTCCAAGTCCTGGTTGGCCCGCTCCGTCTGGCCGTTGGACTGAGGGTGGTAACCAGAAGAAAGACTAACGGTCGCCCCCAATGCCTTATTAAATGCCCGCCACACTCTTGAAGCAAATTGAGGCCCTCTGTCCGAAACAATGTCTGCAGGTATCCCGTGTAGGCGGAAGACGTGCCTCACCAACAGTTTAGCTGTCTCTAGGGCCGTGGGCAACTTGGGGAGCGACACAAAATGCGCCATCTTCGAAAACCTGTCCACGATATTGAGTATGACGGTCCGGCCATATGACGAGGGTAATCCAGTGATGAAGTCCATTGCGATGTGGGACCATGGCCGACCAGGGACAGGTAACGGCTGAAGCAAACCGGCAGGAGGGCGATGGGAAGCTTTACCTCTGGCGCAGACGGAGCAGGCGGCGACAAACTTCTTCACGTCAGCTGTCATGGTAGGCCACCAGAACCTTTGGGAGACCAGGAATAGGGTTCGTCGAATCCCCGGGTGGCAGGCAATCTTAGACGAGTGACCCCACAGCAGCACCTCGGATCTGAGTCGTTCAGGAACAAACAATCTCCCCTCTGGGCACCCCTCTGGTAGTTCCGTCTGTCCCGCTGCCTCTGAGACCTTCCTCTCCACCTCCCACTGGAGGGCGCCGAGTATCCGGGCGACAGGTACGATTGTCTCCGGTGGTGAGTCCGACTCCACCGGGGAAAAGATCCTAGATAGTGCATCAGGCTTAATATTCCGTGATCCAGGTCTGTAAGTGATAGAGAAGTTAAACCTTGTTAAGAACAGTGACCATCTGGCTTGGCGAGAGTTGAGTCTGTGCGCTGAGCGTATATATGCCAGGTTCTTGTGGTCCGTAATAACTACCAACGGCTGGGCTGCACCCTCCAGCCAATGTCTCCACTCCCGCAGCGCGAGCACAATGGCCAGCAGTTCCCGATTGCCCACATCATAATTTCTCTCTGCCGAGGTGAGGCGACGTGAGAAAAAGGCACACGGGTGCAGCTTCTGGTCGACTGGTGAGCGCTGGGATAGAACCGCCCCCACTCCCGTATCCGAGGCATCGACCTCAACGATAAACTGCAAGGCAGGATCAGGGTGAGTAAGGACAGGGGCAGACGTAAACAGTGCTTTAAGCTTGGTAAACGCTTCCTCAGCTTCGGGAGACCATACAAAGGGAACCTTTACTGATGTAAGCCTTGTCAGAGGTTCTGCCTTTATGCTGAAATTACGAATGAACTTCCGGTAGAAGTTCGCGAACCCCAAGAACCTCTGCAAGTGCTTCCTTGATTTGGGAGAAGGCCAATCGACCACCGCCTGGATCTTGGCGGGATCGGCTCTTAACTTGTCCTTCTCCACTATAAACCCTAAAAAGGACACGGATGTGGTATGAAACTCGCACTTCTCCGCCTTGACAAAAAGGCGATTCTCCAACAGCCGCTGAAGGATGCGGCGTACATGCTGGATATGCTCCTGGAGGGAATTAGAAAAAATCAGGATGTCGTCTAGGTAAACAAAACAGCAGTGGTTAATCATATCCCTAAGTATATCATTTATTAAACATTGGAATACGGCGGGTGCGTTGGTAAGGCCGAAGGGCATAAGATACTCGAAGTGACCAAGTGGCGTATTAAAAGCCGTCTTCCACTCGTCCCCCTCTTTGATTCGAACCAGGTGGTAAGCATTCCTAAGGTCGAGTTTGGAAAAGATCTTGGCCGAATGAAGAGACGAAAAGGCGGAGTCCATGAGAGGAAGCGGGTAACGGTTCTTAATGGTAATGTCATTAAGGCCGCGAAAATCAATACAAGGCCGTAGAGACTTATCCTTCTTTTCGACAAAGAAAAAGCCGGCCCCAAGTGGAGAGGACGAGGGGCGAATAAGTCCGGCAGCTAGAGAGGAAGCAATGTATTCCTTGAGCGCAAGTTGCTCGGGTCCAGAGATGCTATAAAGCCTAGCATTGGGTAATGGTGCTCCCGGAAGGAGTTCAATAGCGCAGTCATATGGACGATGGGGGGGTAAACTCTGAGCTCTATCCTTGCTAAATACCATGCGGAGGTCATGATAGACGTCGGGAACACCAGTGACATCAATCTTCTCAGTGTTCCTAGGTTTACCTGAAACTGTGGGTACCGCGGAACGTAAGCAACTAGCAAAACAGTGACTGCCCCAATTAACTATCTGTCCCCTCGTCCAATCCACCGTCGGGTTATGAATCTGGAGCCAAGTGAGACCTAGAACTACGGGCGCGGATTGAGACGGAGCGATAAAAAAACTAATGGATTCATGGTGGTTGCCAGACAATTGAAGAGATAACGGAACGGTTCTATGAGTGACTACCGCCAAGGGGCGTCCATCCAGTGAGTGAACCTCCTTATGGTCTCTCAACTCAACCCCCTGAATGCCATGTTCCTTAACAAAATTAGAGTCAATAAAGCAATCATCCGCCCCAGAATCGACTAATGCAGAAATCCGAACATTGACGCCCCCCCCCGTAATGAGTCCAGTCACCTGTAGTCTCTTAAAGGCTGCTGGAGTCGGAGCCGACGCCGGAGGCATTTCAGCATACTCACAACGGTCCTGCGTAGGCTGATTCTCCCTCGACTTAGATACGGCGGTCGATCCTGCGCCAGTCTCCTTAATAACGTCAGGAGGAGATCCGGCGCGGCGTGCCGGTCGCGCGGGGCATCTGTTGATGGTGTGGTTGGGTTCGCCGCAGTACAGGCAAAGGCGGAGTCGTAGCCTCCGCGACCTCTCCGCAGCAGACAGGCGTCTTCCCCCGAGTTGCATGGGCTCCGCAATCTCCTCGGTGGCCGCCGTTGATGGAACTCCCTCTGTTCCGCTGGTTCCGGAAGTTAGTGGTATCAGCCGAAACTCCTGACGGTGGTTCTTGGCTGATCCTGCAGGTAGTCCCTCACTGCGTTCGCGATCACGTTCCCGGAGGCGATTATCCAGCCGTATGGCTAGGTCGACAAGCTCGTTGAGCGTGGTGGTGAACTCCCTCACTGCCAGCTCATCCTTGATCCGCTCGTTAAGAGCCTTGCGAAATATTCCGCGGAGAGCCTCCTCATCATATCGGCTTTCTGCCGCCAGCACTCTAAAGTCCACAGAAAAAGCCGCTACCGAGCGTTTGCCCTGTCGTAGGTCCAACAATTGGTTACCGGCCTCCCTACTACGGATAGGGTGATCGAAGACCTGCCGTAGCTCCTCCAAAAAAACAGGATAGGAGGTGCGTAACTCCGGCTTAGCTTTGCTCACCGCTATAGCCCACGCTGCTGCTTTATCAGTAAGTAGGCTCATTATAAACGCTATCTTGGCCTGGTCGGAATAGTAAGTGCTGGGTTGTTGGTCAAAAATCAGGGTACACTGGTGTAAAAATTGTCTGCAATCCATAGATTCCCCCGAAAAGCGTGGGGGGGGGTGGGAGGCTAGGCTCGCGACTATTACTGCTGCTGGCAGCAGGTGCGATTCGAACAACCTCTGATGAGGGAGCTGCACCCTCCGACTGTCCTGGGTGAGAGCCAAGTCCCAGATGCTGCTCAATAACGCTAATGCTAGTGGCGAGGGCGGCCAGGGACTCCATAACTCCCCGGAGGGATTGCTCATGGCTGCCGACGAGCGCACCTTGTTGGGATAGTGCGGCCTTTATATGTGCGAACTCTGCGGATTCCATGTTTGGCCAGATTGTTCTGTTATGAACGGCCAAGGCCGTGATGCAGGAATCCAAAATGCAGAGTCGAATAGGTGAAAACAGAAAAGGTCTTTAATACAAAAATGGATAACAAAAAGGTACCAAAAACCACACAAGAAACAAAGTACAACCAAAATACATCCGGACCTAGTCGCGGGAAACAGTAACAAAAAACACTGCTAGCAAGGTGAGCTGAGCAGGGAAAAATACAGACAAGAACAAAAAGAGCTGCTAACAAAAAACTAGCAGAAGTACCAAAGAATACAGCTACTGCAGAAGACGTCAAGCAGGCAGGTAGGTACTTACAGGTGAGCAGAGCGAGGGTCAGAAAGCCAAAACACAATGCACAAGAACAAGCTGGAAGGAGCTGAACAGGGTGTAGCAAAGGGACAATCTGGCACTGGATGTGAGTAAGCACACAGCTTAAATAGAACAACTAATCAGGCACAGGTGAAGATGATCAGCAATCAGGGTGCTCAGGAGTGTGCTGCAACAGAGAAGCAGTAGAAGGCAGTACCGCAGCACACAATCCTGACAATTTTTCCTCTTAATATTACGTCATTCTCGTAAAATTCTTGTACTACTTGTTCTTGTTAGATTGCAACTTTTTTCTCTTGATATTTTGACATTATTCTTGTAAAATCACTGCTAATTTTTCCATGTTTTGCTGTTAAATTATATTTTTAGAATGCACCACAGGCTAATAAAAAAACTGCTGCGGGCTGCACATAGTCCCTGGGCCGCACTTTGGACACCCCTGCTTCACTACCACAGTGAAGCAGTAATGCAAAACGTACCTGTAAAAATACCTGTCTAGCTTGCCCCAAAGAAATACTTGCTTTTGTAAATGACTCACAAAATAAAACTAAACAATGTTCTTGTTTTAAGTTAACCAGCACACAAAATGGGACTTTCAATTTTAAGATATTTACCAGATGACTGACTCATGCTGCCACTTTTTAGATAAATATGCTGACTGTTTTTTTTCTTAGTCATTATTTCTACAAATGCTAGTATGCATGATGCGTCATAGAGATCCTTAAATGACAAGAATACAACGTTAAAAGTTCTTACCGTGGTCCACACTGATCACAGAGCTCAAATGTGTTTGTGCGTGTGTGTGCGGTGAGTGGCTGGAGCGAAACAAGCTGTGAGCGTTTTTGTATACAGAGCAGCATTCTTGCACACCCTCAACACATCAGATTGTTTATGAACAGGCTCGAATCTGCGACGTGAATGACTGCAGGCCCCTAAATGGAGAGAAAAATTCATAGTGCAACCACAAGTTTATCCTCACTTCAACAAACCTTCAAGAAGGTTTGGAGCTTGTAATGATTATTATGAAGTTATTAGGAAGTTATTATTTTCCTCACGTTCATCACTGCAGTCATGTCAATGAGCAACACTGGCGTTGCAAGCCCTTCATGTAAATGTGCATTGGCTGGCTGTTTAAGGGCCTAGTGTGTGCAAGTTAGCGACATCTGGCGGTGATGGTGCAGATTGAAACTTTTCCAATTTTTTTTCATTTTCATTTTGTTTAAGCCAACTTTAGTGTTATGTATATGACATGTATAATTATAGCAAGTAATTACAAATAATACATGTTAAGTTGTATTTTATTGAAATAAACTTTTCATTCATAATTAGTTGTCATGGAAAAGATGTATTAATGTATTATACAGTCATTTTAAAAGCTAATATATCATTTTAAAAAACATTAAATATACTTTAACAATTCAAATGTAGTTATCATGTAGGACACTTTATTTTTTAAGCAAACTTAATTTATAATGAATACATTTGTCATAATATGCCTGATCGTTTAATTAATTATAGAATGAAATATAGTAATTAATAATTATTAGTAATTAATGTTCAACAAAAGTTCAGTTTATTTTTTCCCTGTTTTTTCAATTAATATGTAAAAAAAATACATACAAGTCGTCCCTCGCAATATTGCGGTTCGATTATCGCTCCCTCGCTATATTGTGTTTTTTCACAAATTAATAAATTATCGCTGTTTCGTGGTTGACGATGGTCTCGAGTCCCTGCAGCGCAAGAGTTGCACAATGTTATGTAAACAATAAATAATAGGAGTGTAACGGTGACTACAGGGGTGTTATTTCAAGTCTACAGGACCCTAATAATGTGAAAAACTGTGTTTAGAATGTCATAAACAGGTTTTCTATGCTCTAACTCCCAAAATATTCCATTTCTTAACTTTGAAACACTGGCGCCTTAACCTACTGTAGGGATAGCCATCTTTTATTGTGTGTGTGTGTGTGTTTTTTTATGTTCTATGGACCATGTATGTGTCTGAAATAAAGTTGTTGATGATGATTGAATCATATATTGCAGAAATCAATTTATTGCAGTTGGGTCTGGAACCAATTACGCGCTATAAACGGGGGACGACTGTATATAAAACTATCATGAACAATAATACTAATGTCGTACTACATTAGTGAAAAATAATTTACCAAAAAAAACATGACCATCCATCCATCCATTTCTATACCGCTTATCCTCATTAGGGTCGTGGGTATGCTGGAGCCTATCCCAGCTGACTTCGGGCACCCTGGACTGGTCGCCAGCCAATCGCAGGGCACATATAGGCAAACAAACATTCACACTCACATTCATACCTATGGACAATTTGCAGTCGCCAATTAACATAACGTGCATGTTTTTGGAATGTGGGAGGAAACCGGAGTACCCGGAGAAAACCCACGCACGCATGGGGAAACCATGATCATATAACTGGAATTATTTTATCCATATACACAAATTTGAGCATGAATCAAATAAATCCAAAATAGCCTTTTAAACTGTGCAAAGACAGCTCAAATACATTTATTTCACTGCCAGCATGAAATGAGTAATTCAATATTCTGATTGTTAAATTGCACACATCGATGCTTGCAACATGTGTATATTTATATATATTCCATTTGACTATTTTATCTCACACAAACACAAATGTACTTGCATTATGGTACAGTACATACACAGGAAGAATACATGCTTGCACAATCATCACATAAATATCTGCAGTAAACAAACAATGCATATATTTGGCATTTTTTTTTAATTGATTGAGGTAACTTTATTTACACCAGTGGTATTTCACAACCATTTTTAACATTCACAATGTGGTGGTTGAAGCCTGGCTGTCTTTTTGGTCCGCCTTGCCTTTATTTTGGGGCGAGTCAGGAGCGTCTGTGTACGCACCCTCCCTCAGACCTCTGAGTCAACATTGAGTGGGCTGCTTATTTCTGGTGTAGTGCAGGGAAAGAAAAAAAGTACCACGAGACAACTGATGTTCGGAGAAGGAAAAAAAAGAGACGTGATGGTGTGTCATCCCTGGAAACTTTGTCAGCGGACAGTGAGTCAGAAAGGCCAAAAAAAAGAGCAGTCATTAGTTCTTTGCTCCTCAACTTGAGGTTTAAATGTGTTTTTAAATTAAAAAAAAAATAGGCGGACTTTGAGTCTTTAATTTCTTCACCCATGCCAATTAAAGTGGGAATTTTGCATACTTTTAACATTTTATGTGTTTTACAGCAACCAAGCAGGTTTTACACCGCACTAGTAGCTCATTAGCATGCTAACTTTGGCGAAAAGGCATCTTCTTTACATTGTGGACACCATGAATTAAGAAGGAAGTACAAAAAAGACATAGGTCAAAGTGAGGACATTTGCTAAATGCCTGTTTTTGAAGTATTGTAAAGTGGCCGGTAGTTTTGACAGTTTGACAAATTGGGGTTTCACTGTTTTCCAAAATGTCCAAAAAAATCGTTGGTCATTGTTCTAAATTCATCCATCCATCCATTTTCTGTACCGCTTATCCTCATTGGGGTTACTGGTTAGATGGAGGCTATTCCAGCTGACTTTGGCGAGAGGCGGGGTACACCCTGGACTGGTCGCCAGCCAATTGCAGGGCAAACAACCATTCACGCTCACATTCACTCATTTGGACAATTTAGAGTACCCAATTGTTGGAGCACCCGGAGAAAGCGCGCGCAAGGACAACATGCAAACACCACACAGACATGCCTGCACGGGTGTTTCAACTTTCAGTCTCCCGACTGTGAGGCCAAGTTGCTAACCACTCGGCCAACAAAGGTTCTGTATGAAAGCGACTGCGTGTACGTGGATGTGCTCTCACACTATGGGCACGTGCCTGTGCACAAGTCATGAATGAATGAGTGAATGGCAGCCACTACTACCCCTTTTAGAGCCAAACACAAATTTCTTTCAGTTTAACTCGAAATTGTAAAGAATATGGACATTTTTTGTACATCTATTCTCTGAAATCACTATCAGGTAACTAATGCTAGGAGATGTTCTTGTATTTTTTGGGTGAAAAAAGCGTAATTTGGAGCCAAGGAGGGATAGCATTTTAATACATTGCACATTTTGTATTAGTTTGTATTTTTTAAAAATGGAATTTAATAGTTTTCACATGCAAAATGAATGTACACAAATAAAGCTGTCTCATGTGTTTTCTTTTTTTGTCTAATCATGTCGTTTCTCTGCCACCAAGGAAACAAAAGCAACACCCAAACATACAACAGAAATGTTGCTGTGCCTGTTAGCTAGCTAAAATGTGTCATCTTAAAATAAATCGTATAGTTCTGTAAGACTATAACAAATTTGTAAGACTACTGTAAATTTTCTGGTTTGTAGCCATTCTTTCCAGCTTTTTTAAAAAATATAAAAATCCCTTTGGGCTGAGATGAGCATCCATTTAGGAATGCCATTCCCACACCACTGTGACTGGAATGAGAGTTCTTTTCCCCGAAGGGATTCAAGGAGGCCTTTTTGTACCTGAAACTACCCTTAGGTGAATGTTCTCAGTGTTGCGGAAGTATTTGAACGCGTGGATGCCGTCGTCACTGTACTGACGGCCCACTGCTTGCACACTTCCTGGACCTTCTTCCGAAAATTTTTCCCAACAATGACATACAAGATGGGGTTGATGACGCTGTTGAAGAAAGCCAAGTAGGCGAAGATCTGGTTGCAAATGGCTATGACTGCTTCGAGGCGACATCCTCCCATGACGTTGGTTCTATGGAGCACATCCAGCACGGTAGTGAAGTGAAGGGGCACCCAGCAGATGAGGAAGACCACGAGGACGACCAGCACCAGTGTAGTGGCCTTCTGCTCACTCTTCTCTGCGTTGAACCTCGCAACCGACTGTTTCTTTAACGCTCGGATGATCGTGACTGTGCAGAAGGCGATGATGGAAATTGGGATAATGAAGCTAAAGATGATCAGCATCCCGTCGCAGATCAGCTCTACCGTGTGGCTCGGATAATCCAAGAAGCAAGCTTGCACATCAAAGTCTGGGAAATACCTTACCGCCCTGAAGACCAGCGTCGGGGCACTCATGAACAAACCCAAGCCCCACACCAGCAGACATCCCAGTTTGGCATACTTGGGTCGACGCATTCTCCCGTGAGACATGGGATGCACCAGCGCCACATGGCGATCCATGCTAACCAGAACGAGGAAATAGATGCTGCAGTAAGCGTTCATCTTGATGCCAGCGTTGACCACTTTGCACAGGGCCACGCCAAAAGGCCAGTTGAAACCGTTGCCGATGTGGACGGCCCAGAAGGGCAGACAGGACACCAGGAGAAGGTCTGCGGCCGCCAAGTTGCTCAGGTAGATTTCGGCCACCGTGCAGGCCTTCTTGTGGAGGCAGAAGACCAGCAGCACAAAGGCGTTCAACACGATTCCCAGCGCCGTGATGATGAACAAGTAGACTGGTTGGCTGCGGGTCAGCCAATCCCAGTCATCTAAATTGATGCACTGCGTTTCATTGGTGGAGTTTTGGTTGCCATCAGCGACCGTGATGCTCAGCTCCGGCAGTCTGCGGAGAAACATGCCGGTCAGCAAAAAATTTTCATTGCAATACAAATACTTTGACAGGTTTGGCTCTCCTAACTCCTCCGCATTCCACCAAAGTACTCCACACTTGGCAGTTGACAAGTGTTTTAATATTTACTGATCCCTCCTTTCACATTCATGCCAGATTCCCAAATGAAACCATGTCATGATTTGGTTAGCTTTAGGCACAATTTGGGGTGTCATCAGACACCCAACTCACAAGACGAGACAATCCACGAGACTGGGTCCACAAGAAGGAGACGAGATTTCACATTTTTTAAGAAAAGGCTAATGAAAAAATATATGACTGGAGAAACAGTTACTTTTTCATTTAACTGAGTCACAAAACAATGCAGGTGCGTTTTGAAATGTCTATTGTCCCCCAAAATTAATAGATATATAAACAATATTATTGTCAACATTGTTTTTACACCAAATGAATCACTAATTATAATAATAGTAATAATAAATTATTATATTTATTATTAATTATGGGATAGGATAAGCGGCATAGAAAATGGATGGATGGATTAATTATGGGATTGGCGTTGGTTGATAATAGGGACCTCATAAACACTACTTAAAATGTCGAAACGGCGGCGAAAAACCTTGGAAACTCCTTTGTTACGGAGCGTAAATGGAAGCTAGCGGGGTTCGCTTAGTGTGTGCGACTCAGGCTGGGTGAGTCTATTTTCACCGTGTTGTGTTTTACTGCTTTAATGTAAGGACAATTTTACAACGCCCACTGACGACGTGCAGGTTTTGAGTGAAAAAAGACGAGAGGCACGTTTATCTTGCACTCGCGTATCAACCGTCAATTGCCATTCTCAACGCACACGACACATTCAAGCTTTCACAATACGAGCGCTCTTTGTCACATTTGTCATTGTCATTAAAATATCTTACATTAATAACGTGATTGGAATTACATCTGTGACTCCATCTTGCTTCATCAAAAGGCCACTAAAGGCCAAAATAGATAAACAGCATGAAGACGTGAAATCCTTAACGAAACACATTAAGAATTTGATGAATGAAACGGCATCACTTCGTAAAGAAATGATGAAAATGATCGCATTATATCACAAATGACGCGCAGAGTGGATGATTGGATCAGCCGACGCGCATGAACAATGTAATTGTGACTGGGCTTCACGTAACTCGCAGGTCTTATGCCAGTGCAGCTGACAACGGAGGACACCATGTTGCTCCAACAGAGCAACAGGTGGCCAACTTTCTGCAGTCAAAGGTGGTGGATGTGGACGTCAACAGCATGGATACATGCATCCCAGTGTTTGGAAGGAATAACAGCACCACACCTGTCGTCATGATCATACACTACAACAGAAAAAACAAGGTAGCGTTGCTGAGGCAGAGGAGTAAGCTGAAAGAAACAAATGTCGACATCAGTGAGCATCTTTGATGTCTTTGACAATTGACATTTTGCAGTTGTTTGGTTGCAGATGTTGTTTGGTCTAGAGACAGTGTCAATGAGGAAAAGACAGGAGACAGAGCTGGAGGTAGCAGAGATGAAGATGCTGAGGTTCTCTCTGGGAGTGACCAGGAAGGATAGGATCAAGAATGAGTACATCAGAGGGACAGCACATGTTAGAGGTTTTGGAGATAAAGTCAGAGAGGCCAGACTGGGATGGTTTGGACATGTCCAGAGGAGAGATAGGGAATATATCGGTAGAAGGATGCTGAGTTTTGAACTGCCGGGCAGAAGGCCTAGAGGAAGACCAAAGAGGAGGTTTATGGATGTAGTGAAAGAGGACATGAAGGTAGAAGATGCAGAAGACAGGGTTAGATGGAGGCAATTGATTCGCTGTGGCGACCCCTGAAGGGAAAAGCCGAAAGGAAAAGAAGAAGTGAGCATCTGACAAAATGCAATGCTGACATCGCCAAGAAGGCACAAGACTTAAGGAAGCGGGGGAAGGTTCAATGCACTTGGAGGGCCAACTGCAAAATGGCAATTGTCAAAGACGTCGAATATTGAAGATGACATCATGTCGACGGCAATGAAATTAAAGACATAACCCACAAAGACTCGATGCAGATTTGAAGTCAAACATCCTCAATGTTTTGTTTGATTTCATATTTACTCATTCCAAATTATTATTAACAATTTATTCCCAGTTTATTTATTTTTCAGATTTGATTTATTCCCTTGATACTGCACAAAGTTTGTAGTGTCATTGCTTTAACTCCTATTTGCTTCTTGATTTTTTTTCACACCATACTTTCATACAGGAAGTGGAAACAAGTGTAAATGCCAAATGTCGGAAAGTGAAATATTGTAATTGTCAACAAGTAAAAGTTATGGTGTGAATGAATTATCGGTAATAGACATGGGGAAGAGGTAGGATTAAATTGTTAGACCACCCTTGTTTCTTCAGTTTATTGATCCATTTCAGTGCCTGATACAACTAATGGTACATTTGTTTGGACAAATATAACGATGATAACAAATATAGATCATAAGAGTGGAATTTTTCTGGGTCATAACCAAAATCACTCAAGTTCTTCCATGAATAACTACAGCATTGTACTGCCAAAAAATGTAACTCTTATGAGATATTTCTTCTTCTTCGTCCTTTTCAGACATGTTGAATGTGGCAACTTCCCATGTAACTTCCCATATGGGAAAAAAAATAGAAAAAAAACTTGTTTTATTTTGTTTCACATATTGTGCATCATATAAGGCTCATATGAGTAAATCATTTCTCTGATTTACTCATGAAAGTGGCCACTTTCACATTGCCTTGTATGATGCACAATATATGAAACATAGTGACTGGAAGTTACATTTTTTTCCCATGTGGGTTGTTACACATGTCTGAAACAAATAAACATACCATGCCATTAAAAAAACGTCAAAAAATTGGCTTTACTTGAAGCTCGAAGAAAGAATGCATGTTGGACAAATCATATGCCAGAAGTGCTTTGACAAATGGCAAAATATAAAATTTTTCTGTCAAATGACTTCATTTTTATTACATGCCCACAACCCTCGCCTTGGTATTAGACGTAAAAGTTCAATCAACCTCCAAATGTAACAGTAACTACTGCAGTGTTTTTATTGTTGTGTCATCTAATTCCATCCTTCGACTGAACTTGGATACAATTCTGTTCCTTTACCAGTCATATAACAGCCGTGCATTCATCCAAGTTACAGTATATCACAGCGTACAATTAGCTCCAATAATGAGCAACAGGCTCGGGTCTGCCGGCTGTAATTCCCCTGGGGGAGTGGGGAGAGTTAAATTGGGTACTGCAAATTATGAGATATCATCCTGCTCATTTTGCACGAGGTCAGTAAGCCCACATCAGCAATATTTAACTATAATAAGAATCAATAACAACGAGTTTAATTCTTGCATGGATGTAAGTGTAGGTTCTCCTGTGAATTGATCAGGTGTCGTTTTTATTCAGTCTGCATTGATTTTTACAAACTAAAGTCGACAAACTAGGTTGCTTTTCAAAGTCGGGACTACATGCACCAGTGTTATTTACCTACACATTACATATGAATACAAAGTGAAAGCTTTTACCTGGTGGTCTGAAGAGCCATTTCCCCCTGAGTAAGTAAGTAAGTCCAGATGTGAAGTGTCCAGATGTCCGCTTGCACTGTGCACGCAGCTTCGCATTCTCCGCCTTGTCTGTGTTTGACTTGCTCTCTTTGAGGAAATTGGAGCTGAAGTGATGTCAGCCAAAAGTCTTACATCAGGCTGTTGGTCCTCATTTGAGTATTTCCCCCCACTCTCCATGATACGGTATCATGTCAACATTTTTTCATTTTCATTTTTCATATTTATAAGTTTCCTCTTCAACTTATTCTTCTGAGGTATTTCTATGTTTTTGTGGCAAAATCAGACACACAGTTGATGTATGTATGTTTCTCTTTGCGCCTGTTCATTTTCGATGACGTATAGCTCGGACATACGCAACCCCAGCCTTCAGACTGCAGTAGCATCAGATACATATCAGATGGGGCTTGGGTCGCATTCGAAAAAAAATGGGAATGGTACGGTTCACACTGACATGAAAAAAATGAGATATATGCAGCTAAAGCATTGCTTCTCAAACAGCGGGGCGGGCAATTAGACTCTTAAATACGCTTGTATGTTTCTCTGCTCTCCATTTTGTTGCATTTTGCAGGTTTCAGTTTTGAGTTCAGTCTGTACAGTACAGATAAGTAGTAGTAGTAGTAGTACTTTATTAATCCCACAGCAGGGAAATTCACTTGTTACAGCAGCAAGCAAGATACACAAGTAAAGAATGCATAGTGACATAGTGAATACAAAATGGTTCAGGTGTTGTAGAGCCTGATAGCGGTCGGTATGAAGGACCTGCGGAACCTCTCCTTCTTACACCGTGGGTGTAACAGTCTGCTGCTGAAGGAGCTGCTAAGGGAACCCACAGTGTCATGTAGCGGGTGAGAGGTGTTGTCCATGATGGATGTCAGCTTAGCCAACATCCTTCTCTCCCCCACTTCCTCCACGGAGTCCAGAGGACCATCCAGGACAGAGCTCGCTCTCCTGATCAGTCTATTGATCCTGCTCCTGTCCCTGTCCATGCTGCCCCCTCTCCAGCAGCCCACAGCATAGAAGATGGCTGAGGCCACCACAGAGTCATAAAAGGTCCGTAAGAGAGTCCTGCACACACCAAAGGACCTCAGTCTCCTCAGCAGGTGGAGATAAATTGTAATTGTAATGCATTTGTTCACTTCCTGTGTTCCAAATGTACTCTTTGCTAGTTTAAAGTACATAAACAATGATTAGATAATACACAATGTGGTAAAAGTGTCTTCCTAAATAAGAAAAGGCACAATAAATGTTTCTCATGTGCATACTGGATACACTACCATGATGAACCAACCTGCAATAGTATAATTTAGGTGCTACTCCACAGCGTACTTTGATTTAGAAATTAACCCTTGAATCATTTGTCTTTGTAACACAACATCACCCCAAAAAGTTCTCTAAAATGTATTAAAACACCCCTTCTACCCCATGCATCATCAGTTTTGAATCATCACTGCGTCTCCATCGTCAAGCATGAATGTGATTATGAGTGATCGATCTCAGCGGTTAACATTTGGAGGAGCAACACTGCAATTTGTGAGCTATCACAGTGTTGCAGTGCAGCTCATTAGAGCTAATGCACACTGAAACAAAAGGTTATTTTCAAGTTAGCATCAATCCCGAGTTGGGGAAGAGTCGATAATGTCTGAAAACCACATCATAATTGTAAAAATGCATGACCGGAAGTACAGTAAGTGCGGTCGTGAAGTCATGTTGCAAAGATGCTTTTAAAAAGTCTCTAATTCATTTGATGAATAATTGAATAGAGCTTTAGCGAGTTGGCGTTCACTCGTTGGTACAGAAATGGCGCCATTCGGGGCAGATTGGTGTGGAATCTAAGAATGAGACTTCCGGGTGTTCCACTGGATGTTTTGTTTTTCTTGCTTTTCCTCGCTGTAGTTGAGATAAGGAACACAATGAAAACATTACAGTTAGTAAATCTTGATGGATGATTTAGTGCTTTGTGTGTCAGTCTGGTCTAAGTTCCACCTTAAACAAAGCAACAAAAACTCCTCTTCCTCCTTAAGACATTTCCTTAGAGCTTAATTCATTGCACTGAAAGTCAAATAGCTAAACACAAGCTAAACATAAGCCGTTATGTAACGCATCTACCATTCACTCAAACATCCACTTACTGACCACATTTGGGACACCAATACCCTAATTAAATGAGGTCATTTTTATTGCTAGTAATGTCCCAAACTTCATACTTTCCCCGCTTGGCAACTGTTTACATAATGTTCTGCACACTTTGTTGCCATGTTGTACGCCAACCTTACTTAGGCTAACTCTGCTACTGAAGCAAATTACAGATCAACTTGTCCTTGTTAAAAAAGGAATACATTCTTGAGTTGCACCTGACTCACTGTCATCCCACAAACCACTGTGTGTGTTTGACCAGCGTCTCTGTTCTTTGTTTTTGGTCTTTGTTAATGCTTACTAAACGCCAAGAGTGTCAAACTCAATTGCACAGGGGGCCAAAACTCAAAGTCAACTTTTGGTGGTGGGCCGAACAAGACTATAACCTGTAACTATAACCCCCACCACTCTACTACCAAACGCGCATAAGAGCCGCTGAATGTGTTTCTTTGTGGACATACATTTTTTTTAAACTTCTCTCATGTGGAAGAAATCCTTTTATACCTGTGTTCCAGTCCGTCCATGCCTCCTTGAAATGTCTACTTTCTGAGATAGTAAATGTGTCTTGACTGCTGATCGGATGAGCCAGAAAAAGAGCAGGGGAGTCGAATGTGGATATACGACTATGGTTGTTTTGGCGTGGTTGCTAGTTTCAGTAAAGTCATTTTTGATCTCAACATCCGAGCAAAAGCTAAAGTATTTTATATTGACAGAAAAACATCACAACCTACGAGATGTGTAAGCCGGAAGAGCTTGCAGGTGTGGAATGGGCGGATTCCGCGTTTTTCAGCATACTTTGTTGTAGTTAAAGAGATAATTTTTGACTCTTTATCTACAATTAATTGTGATTAATTATGAGTTAACTATGGACAAAATGTGATTAATCACAATTTAATATTTTTATTGATTGACAGCCCTATTTGTAATGTATTGTATTGACCTGGGTTAGCTGCGCAGTTTACAGCAGGTGTCCAAGTGTGAGGCAAACCACCCATCATCTTGACAAAAATAAGGAAAAACATTGTTTTCAAACCTGCTAAGCTAGCTTCTGTTATGTTGAAAGGCAAAATAAATAGAGTTTTAGTTCCTAGAGTAACAGTGAATGAGTAAACAGAGTCTGGGATTTTCTGCTCCAGAAAATCCGTTTTTTGCAGCAAAGGGTAGACCCCGACCTTATGTTCCCTGAGGGGAGGCTGACTGTGCCACACTTTGAGCAGTTGAGGTTCAATGCTGTATTTTATTTTTGCACAAACTCGACATATGTTTATTGTGACAGCCTGAAAGTCCCTCGACTAATTATGGAACCAGTGTCTTGTGTTATGTCTCACTGGTGTGTAATGGGGCATAATGCGGCACCAAAACATGTGGCTGAGGGGGCGGTCAGGCTCTTGCTTCGTCTCCAAAATACTCTAGTTTCCCTTCTGCTCCATTTCTTAACGTTCTTTGCAGGCGCTCATTCTGATTACATGCAGCCGATCCCACCCTTGTGGTTTCTTTCATAACTCCGCTTTTCGAGACGGCGAGCCGCCCCGGTTCCTGGCGCGCTTAATGTGCTGTTTTCATAGCTGTCTGTCAGTGTCAGGCCTTTCAGGGAGCTCATAGTAGACAGAACCAAGCCAACCTCGAGGTTACAAAAAAACCCCAATGACAACGTGAGACGCCGCTAATGGCTGCCATGGAAACACACATGTTCCAAGTAAGGCTCGGCCAATGCTTTGGATGCTCTGGTCTGGCTCTGCACACTGGCAGAAAACACACACAGACCACCCACTAACGGTATATGTGCAGTTTTGGATAAAAAGACCATAATGAACGGTTTCTGCACAACCAGTTGGCTACATTTTGGGTACTTTCTTCTATTTTAGTGTCTGCTTCATAATTACAACACAAATGCAAAACTTGGAATCAGACGATAAAAAAAGGGGTTTTGCGTGTGGGAGCTGATGTTACGGACCTCATAGTTTCAAAAGTGAAATGTAAACTATAAGCCGCACTTTGATTAAATGCTGGTTTAATCATATTCACTCAACAAAAATACAAAAGCAACACTTTAGCTGTGTTGGGTGTGGCTTTGGTTCTCAACCCCTGGTCTACTGTAGTTACTAACCTGCAGAGAGCTCCAGGCATCAGTTCCAGGTAAGACTGTGTTCACATGTTAAGCAGCTTTTGCTCCTGAATGCTCTTTGAACACCAATACAAACGTCAGCTTTACAGATGCCACGTCTGCTAAGATGTCAATTAGAGTAAAAGTCATTAAAGCCACCTAGTGGTAACGTGTGTTATTGATTTCAAAAAGGTGTTTGAGGCGCTGCACTCATTTTTGTAAGTGGCCAACCTACACGATGATTATTTTGCATGCAGCGTCTGTTGAAGAGAAAATACAGTAGTTTTCAGCAGTAAATAATATTTTCCCAATGCAAATTAAAATGAATAAATGAATAAAGACATTATATTGTATTTTTTGGGGGGGAGTGGCATCAGGGACAAGCGAGACAGTGCCCCAACAAACCCAGCAGAGGGTGCTGTGGTATAATAACATTGTTAGTTTTCCCTTCTCTCCAGTATGTGTTAAATTGGAATATGCGTTACATACTGTATGTGCAATGCATCCATATAACTAGAACTGTTCTATCGAGGTCTCCCTGTCTTTTCTCTGCTGTGTGGGGTAGCGTAGCCTTCTATCTCAAGTTGGCAAGGAAACAGCCTCGTGAGTTTGACGGGTGTAGCCAAGTTTCATTTGTTTTATTGGGCTGGAATGATTGTTGTTTCCTATATATTCATCCTAGCAACAGGCGCCCCCCCAAATATCTGAGGTCACCAGGGAAAATATTGCCGTGTCTGCTAGTTAGCTAAAATTTGGACTTGTGAAGTTGTTAAAGTGAGTCACGTACTAGATTCATTGTCTATGCGGTTGAGAACATTGACATTTGAAAAGAAATTGGAAGTTAAAATGCACATAAAAGATTAAATTACAGCGCAGTCGTTTTCCTGGTAAGTACCCTACCTAAAAGGCTACTGAGACACACACACACACACACACACACACACACACACAGAATGTCAGTTACATGTTCCTTTTCAAGTCCCTTGTTTCACTGTGTGTGATTTAGAGCGACAGTCGACATAGTCAGCGTCAGACGGCCGACTACTCGCTGGCTGACTGGATGACTTTTGACAACACATTGATACTGGCAGAGAGAACGCCACTCACTGAGTAGCTCTTTGACGGGACCTCCTCATTGTCACCGCAGCGTCACTTTGATTCAAAAAGGCAAGTTCACTAAGTGTGCAGAAAAACCCCCAACAATGGCTGTCTGGCGAGAAGTGTTTGTAATATTTTAACCCTCACATGTAACTCAATAAGGTTACCAATATATTAGAAACACCTCACATATACAGTATGATGCAGTTCAGTTGTGCACCACTGCAAAGTACAACCACAACAGTAAACACAGTATTACCTGACAGTGGCAATCGAAGTGAGGATTTTCTTTGCACATGTGCTTCTATACGGTATACCGGGCATATTGAGCACAAAATGGATGTGGTGCCCTCTCTTGGACATTATCTTTACAAACACATTATAGCCAATTCAAATGATTTGAAAAATAACATTTACATTTATTTTTATAAAATAATATTTTTCACAATCCTAATCCAAAGTATTTTAAAAAATATCAGTAGTGACTTTTGTGGATTTTGTGTGTGTGTGTGTGTGTGTGTGTGTGTGTGTGTGCATGCATTATATCGCATGCATTTAGGTGAAATGTTCATTCTTATGTTTGCATACAGTGGTATGAAAAAGGGTTTGCCCCCTTCCTGATTTATTTTTTTTTTTTCATGTTTGTCACACTTGAATGTTTCAGATCATCCAACAAATTTAAATATTAGTCAATGACAACACAACTGAACACAAAATAAAGTTTTTAAATGAACCTTTTTATTATTAAAGGAGAAAAAACATCCAACCCTACATGGCCCTGTGTTGCCCCACTGTTGCCCCTGTTGCCCCACCCGGAAAGAAAGTAACTGACTCTATTAATCCGGAAAAGGTTATAAATCCATTTGTAAAGCTTTGGGACTCCAGCGAACCACAATGAGAGCCATTTTCCACAAATGGCGGAAACATGGAACAGTGGTGAACCTCCTTCCCAGGTGTGGGCGGCCAACCAAAATGACCCCAAGAGCGCAGCGATGACTCATTCAAGAGGTCACAAAAGACCCCACAACAACATCCAAAGAACTGCAGGCCTCACTTGCCTCAGTTAATGTCAGTGTTCATGACTCCACCATAAGAAAGACACTGGGCAAAAACGGCTTGCGTGGCAGACTTCCAAGACAAAAACACTGAACAAAAAGAATATTATGGCTCGTCTCAATTTTGCCAGAAAACATCGAGATGATCCCCAAGACCTTGGGGAGAAGTTTAACTTTATGTAAGGTGTGTTTCCCATTACATCTGGCGTAAACGTAATGTCGCATTGCAGAAAAAGAGCATCATACCAACAGTAAAATATGGTGGTGGTAGTGTGATGGTCTGGGGCTGTTTTGCTGCTTCAGGACCTGGAAGACTTGCTGTGACAAAGCTATGAATTCTCATGTGTGCCAAAAAATCCCGAAGGAGAATGTCTAGCCAGTTTTGTTTGTGACATCAAGCTGACACCAAGTTGGGGTCTGCAGCAGGACAATGATCCAAAACACACCAGGAAGTGCACCTCCGAATAGCTGAAGAAAAACAAAATGAAGACTTTGGAGTGGCTGAGTCAAAGTCCTGACCCGAACATCCTATTGAGATGCTGTGGCATGACCTTCAAAAGGCGATTCATGTTCCAAAAACATCTTATGTCAACAGCATCATCATAAAAATCCCATTCATCATTGGGCATTTAAAAAATGCTCCAAAATATAGAAATTGACTATTGGTCATGAAATATTTTTTTTTTAAATAATTTCGATAAACTTATTTAATATTATTATATTTTACAATTAAATTAATTAGTTGATATGTCCATAAATTATTTTACATTTTATTTAAAATTATTATTTATATTTTGAATTTATTTTGGCTTGATATTTATTTCATTTTGACACACACAAAACACCACATAGCAATTATTGGTAACTATCTTAAATAACTTTACCCTTTGTAAGGCTTCTCACTGTAAGAGATGACAGGTAGATGGTTATCCTGCTGCAGTTCACCTTGACAGGATGCTGCCTCCAAACAATATGACTCCTGTCTTTTTTGGATGATGGCTGATGCTGGGCTCCCATCATGATTGTATACCAGCAATAAAAACATTTATTACAGGGGCTGCTATCACATCTCCGTGGGGTGCAGCTCTTGCAATAAAGACTAGCCTATTTCTGTGCTGATTCCTGTAATGGTGTCAATGCAAGACCACCAAAGACCACTCTGCTCACAGGGCCTGTAATGATGTTTAATTGTGCTAATGAGTCATGGCTGCAACGCCGTGCAGTCCTCGTCAGAAAATAATTAGCTTGATTGACAAGGATCTGCTTTGAGCAGCCATCTTGGTGAGGGGCAGTGTTTGGTGTGCCGAAAGAAAGGAAACAAATAGAGTTGAGCTAGTCATGAGCCAAAAGATGCAACCCCCAAATCCATTACAGTCTGCTGTTGCCATGGCAGCAGATGACCTCAAATCCTTTTCTCGCCAAGCTGCTCTTCCCTCTAATGTTATCAAGAACAAATCCCAATGTTCCAGTTGGTGAAAGCGCTGCTGGTGCGATGATTACATCAGTTTACAACGCCGCTGTGTGTGCGTGTGCGAGCTGTTATTGTGGCGTAAAAAGACTCCAATGGATCATCCTGGCAGTTCACTGTTGTTAAATGGAAGCTGGACATACAAGCACTTGCACTTCTGCACACATTTCATTTTGGCCCCCCTACAAAAAAATCTGAAAAAAACAACACACTCCCAAGTTAATATTAAGAGAATAAAATTGTTTTTTTTTTTTTTAAACAGCATAGAAAATACTAATTCAGATTTTTAGGTTCAAAATATTTTAAGTAGCCTGTACAGGAATACGCAATTAATGCGAAGATATTTAAAATGGTTTTATGACCTTAAGTCACAGAATTACCAAAATACAAACAGGATGTAGGGTTGTATGTTACAAAGCCCCCCAGGGGACATGGGGAAAATAATTGATAATTAAAAAAAGACACATTTTTACGAGATAATGCAATAACTTTTGCAAGATAACGCAATATTTTTGTGAAATGTTGCAAAAGGTTTGATCAGGAATTCGATTACATACTAAATGTTGAGGACAGGGGTAGGGAACCCGTGGGAACCTCTATACCTAACCTAACAATTGTCATGTCAGAAACTCAGCAAATGCGCTTGATCTTAATTGGAAGATTTAACGCAAACATCCGCTACTGGCTGATGTTGAGGCATTAAGGCATTTTAATCACAGTTTGTACTTTGTACCTCCTTAATGTTTCAGTATCTTATGTAATGTCCGTGTCACCATTGACGTTTAAGATCTTATATTGCGTTATCTTATCTGTAGTATTGTTACAGCAAATTGTTAAATAAAATAAAAAAAAAGAGAGAAATAAAAAGAGAGAAATATAAAATAAAATCTAATTAGTACATAAAAATTTTTGAAGTTAGTCAGCAGCCAGAAGTTTGTGTTGTTGTGTGCTTCGGTTTGGATCAAAAACACAGATAAAATACCGCAATGCCCATCTGATTCTGAGTGTGGACAGGGACAAAAAGTGTGTTGCTATTAAAATAGCGTTCACTGTCATTGGCTTTGAGCTGACAGATTGACAGCATGTGTCTAACCAGCTTGACAGACATTAGCATTAGCCAGCAACTCATCACCAGGCTGTCACTTTGGAGCAGGCAGAGGTCAGAGTCATGTTTTTACCGTCCTGTGAGACAACGTAGGAACCCGTGTATTGCACCTCCCCTGCTTTCACCACACCTCCAGAAAAAATTAATCATTTCCTTGCTTCAAATTAACACCAGTGTCTATTAGTCACCGTCAGAGGCAGCCTTATCTTGCAAAGTCTTAGTTGGCCACTATGGATTTCCCCCAGGGGCCACCACCTGAAAGTCTAATAACCTCCATGCATTAGCATAAATTAGCACTCACAAGGGCCTGCGATTATCAATTGTATCTAACAGCGCCTCCATGAGTCAGATGCATCTTACCAATTGCTTGATAGAAAGCACAAAACAAACAAGCTTGGCTCCCGCCTCCGCTGAGAGGCACCAGAAAAGGCCCGTGGCAAATTTAAGGGGGTAGCTGATCCTGGCGTTATTGAATCAAGCTGCGATATCAGTCTGCAAGGTGGCACGTCGGTTCACAAGTGCAGCTTCACAGAATTACAAATGTGATCTCTAAATCTCCCTGACATCACCTCCCACTCCTGAGGGGCGGACGGCGAGTTTGCAGCCGCAACCTTCAGCGAGTGACTCATTCTCTTTATCGTGTGATTTCAACAGCACAGGCTTGTGTAAAGAAATACTATCTCTTAGATTCTGTTTACACTTGAGGTGATGTTTTTCCGATGACCTTGTTCTACTTGAAGAGAAACGTGATGCAAAAGAAAGCTGCTTCGGTCATCCTGGTGAAAATTGACAAACTATGTAAACCCCAAAATTGGATCGGTAGCGTACCTGGAATTTTTCAAAAGGCAGACCCTAAAGTCAGTTTTACTTAGCAACATGATCTCTTTTATGAGTAGACCCACACAAAAGTCCAAAGAACTTTTGCCCAAAAACACACAGGTCGTCGACCATTTTGGCTTGAAGTGGACATTACATTTTGGCAATTTCCAAAATGACTGCGTGTCCTTCAAAAACTTACTTCTCTGAGTTATTTTGTCTGACTGCTGCCAAACTTGAACCACGTTTACCAGACACATGGGCGATGAGAAATTGTGATGCGGGTAGAGCAAGGAGGTGAAGATGGGAGACTCTCGTAACTGGGCTGGACCAATTGCCTTGTTTTTCTTGTGTGTGATGAAGGTCCCGCCCCGAAACGTGCCACTAATTATTACTGTCCAATGAAAACTAGCAAAGGAAACCTGTACGGCACCCAGTTGACCCTGTAATAATAAGCCTGCAAATAACCAGAATTTGTCATCATAAACATAGAGATTGAAAGGTATTACATACATATAGATTTTTTACACATTCTTATAAGCACTGCACCACATATGGACATTAACATTTATTGACCATTTTCAAAATGATTGAGGTCCTTTAGAAACTAACTACAGTATTTGTCTCAAATTTTTAACCGGCTAAAAAAGTTTGGGGAAACCCAGTCAGTCAGTCACAGTAAATAAAGTGAACATACATAGAGAGTCAGGTGCCTTTATAGGAACAGTAAATCAAGTGCACACACTTCTCAGAAACAGCTTTTTTTTTTACTGCAAATACACAAGATCATGTTTACATTGCTTTACCACTGAAAACTTTCAGTAAATCATCTTTTGTTTCAACCAAAACAACAAAAAAAGAAGGTTAAGATTCGGCAGAGCGCACAAGAATAGAGTGGCTTTCCAAACAACTTGTGTCAAAATGACAGACGGCGCCATCGGACGTTCGCATCAGTCTCGACTGAGATGACTCTGCAGTGCGGCGCCTCCACCAGGAAAAACCAAAAACGAACTAAAACAACTTCTCACCTGTTTACGTTTTACGCTCCCATACAGATATTTACAGGATACAATGTACATTACCGCATTGATTCTAAAAGCGTACATCTTTACAAAAGGAGTATTGTGTATAAGTGGTTTACAACATTTCTAAGTAGTTCTATACATCAACCAGTTATTAAAAAGCAGGCCTGAAAACCCCCAAGAGTATTGATTTAGCAAGTACACTCGTTAAGATACTTACATCATCTTGTGTCTAGGATACAGTCGCCGTTGTAAGTCGCGTTAAACATTTGACTATTGAATATTTAAATAATCTTATCACGAGGTGAGGAAAGCAACAAAAGTCAAACTATATGTGGTCACTTCAGGGTCACATTTTGGAGAACAAAATTAAATCCAGTTGATACAATGACTGTTTAAAAAGCACATACATCAATAAGTAAAGATGTTATATTTTTGTGAATGGAGTGTTTGATTGGTTTTTGTGTGTGAATGAAAGAGAACAAAAAACTTTGTAGGTTGTACTTGAATTAGCATGATTAAAGTCTCCATTTGAGACCGTGGACGGTAAAGTACAGCACAACACTAATGCATTCACTCTGCAACAAAGAAGCTGAAATATGTTTTCTGTTCTAAAGCGTATATCAATTAATAGAAAAACAATAGAAAAAAATGGTCCAACAACACAACGTTTCTATGTTCAAACACACCAAGTATCACCAAACTGCTAGTACAGTAATCCCTCGTTTATCGCAGTTATTTGGTTCCAGACACGACCATGATGATTGAATTTCCGCGAAGTAGGATTTCGTATTTACAAATGGAATATTTTTGTAGTTAGAGCATAGAAAACCTGTCTACGACCTTCTACGGTTTTTAACATAATTAGAACCATTCAGTCAGCTGGGATAGGCTCCAGCATACCCCCACAACCTTATAGAGGAAATGCGGCATAGAAAATGAATGAATGGATGGATATTTTTGTAGTTAGAGGATAGAAAATGTGTCTATGACCTTCTACGGTTTTTAACATGATTAGAAATGTCTAAATGTGAAATCACCTTTACACTCATATTACCCAAAATAGTAGACATAATAACACAAAATAAGTCATTCATAAATAAGACTTGTGTGTGTTGCTGTAAATGTGTTCCAGTGGCGAGGACAGGAAGTGACGTCAGGGGTTGATTTTAGCTTGGCATGGGTTAACGGGCGCAACAGTAGCCCGTGTTAGGGATTATTGTGCCTGTTGTTAGAAAATTTAAATAAAAGCCTTAAATAAAGGCAGTCAAGTCTGGTGCTTGTGTGTCAGCAGCAGACATTACATTACAGCAACATTACTGACACCTAGTGACCAGTGTCTAATACTGCATATCATCCCAGCGTCTTTGAATGTGTCTTCTGAATATCTTATATTTATGTTTTACTTCATTTAGCCATTTTTATGCTTGAAGAGGCTTAATTGAGGCAAAAATATGTGCAATTTGCTTAAATATGACCAATAGTGACTATAAGCTAGTGACTAATAGTAGGACATATTTGACCACAAAACAGCATGAATTATTAATTTATATAATTTTGAAAAACCATGATAGCGTGAAGCCGTGAAATTCAAAGCGCAAAGTGGCGAGGGACGGCCGTACCACCATTTTTCAGGTAATTGGCTTGTGGCCTGTGACGTGAGTTCATATTTCAGCAAAGAACAATTTGAATTACATTTCATCTAATCTTTGGTTGTCATTTGTACAATATGTCACATGTATATGCACCTAATGTAATTGCATTTTTATAAATAAAAAAAAATTCTGAGTACTACCAAATGGAGCCTGCGTACCACCAGTGGTATTTGTGCCACAGTTTGAGAATAAATGTAAATGTTCAAACATGTTTTGTGCTTCTACCGCCGTGTTTTATTTGTTATTTTGTTAACATACTCGGGATAGACATATTAATCTGTCATATTCTGAATTGTCTGGAATTCATTCTTGATCAATCTTGTGCAGTATTTGGCTGCAACCAGCAGAGGCGCTGTTGATTCATCTCAACTAGTTACTAAACCACTGAGCTAAAGAAGAAGATAAAGACTATAATGCCAGTTGTTTATAATAATAGTCTTTGTCCAAAAATGTTTTTGGATGCATTTCCTTAATATTTTCTGCCATATAAAATTTGAAAATGAGAATTCATTGATTAACTGATAGTCGATGAAGGAGATTTTGTCAAATGCACATCCCTAATTTTCACTGACAACAATAATGACATTCAACACAAGCAAGAACTGTATCAATGTAGCAATGCTCAGTTTTAATTGACACTGTCAGAAGGATATTCATGAAGCAATGTGTTTATTATATGCTGTTGCTGTTACTGTTTCTTATATTTTGTTTACTTCATTTAGCCAATTGAGTAGGTTCTGAAAAGCGCATTGTTAAATTGATGCCTCTCTAGGCATTATTATCCTAATGTTGTGGCCACTGGCTAACATAATCGCTTCATGATAATATTATGATCATTTCTGAGCATTTCAAAGCAGGTTTTTCAGCAGGTAGAGCACAACTTGTTTGTAATGAATGCTGGCTTTACACCTGTTAAACACCTCAAGGTCACAGCGAGCAGATTGTCACCCTGACCAAACCCTGTCAAAGATAACGTATGGCTAGTAATGATCAGCAATGGGGTAAGAGGAAGATGTGGGGCTAACTGAATTAGCGCATTGTTAAATTTAGGCCTTGATGATGTGATAGCGTTGTGATTTTCAGTGTACAGTAAGTGGAGTTCAATGATGTTAAAATGTTCACTTCTTGTACAGTATGTCCATGTTTGATCCACAACGTATCCTTACATGAGCCCTAATGGCGTTGGGCCTCAGGGTTGCCTGAGATGAAAAAATCCCAGTGCCTTCTAAATTTTTTAACATTCACCATCCATGTTCAGAGGCATAATTAAACAGCGCTGCCCTAAATTGCTTTGCGGCAACAGAGGCTTGCGATGGCCCCGGATCAACCCGAATCTCAAGCCCCATTTAACCTTCATCTCTGCATGGCAAATGAGTGTCTTCTGTTCTAAGGGGAAACATGGAAACAAACTTAGGAGGAATTAAAGTTCCAGTGATTCTTGGTGGACAGGTGTCCCGTTTCCAAGGGAATCTTAGAATCTAACAAAAGAGTCTTCCACTCTGGTGATGTTTAAAGGTTCTCAAAGAATTGGTCTTTGCACGGAAGCATACGATTCATCAGAAAGTGCAGGCATAGACCACGCCCACCACCACAATGTTCCCAATGGTGGCGACGATGGCAATCCAAAGCCAGATGGCGTCACTGGACATGGACTGTGATTCGTCCTGCTGGCCTTGCACAGAGGCAGCCGAGGCAGCAGCGTGGACGCTGGCCGACGAGTTGAAGAGCGAGTGCTCGCCGCTGTAGTCGTCGTTCGGTGACGAGTCCATGAAGGCTCCCGTCATTACTGGGATCTGGCAGGGAAGAACAAATAGAGTTCACATTACCAAAAACGGAAACATTTGGTTGAATGTAGGGTCGACTATATGGGGGAAAATGTTTAAAGGTCCTCTATTATACAAAAATGAGTTTTCGATGATGTTCTAACAGTAATATGTGTCCCTAGATTCTGTTTATGAGCCTACAGGACAACACGTTGTTTTTTTTTTAAAGTATTTTAAAATGTTTTGCATAGGGAGAACAGAAAATGCTGTAATATGCATGCCAGGCCAGTAGGTGGCGATGTCCATTTGCAAGAGATTACGCACATCCGCACTAACTGCTTTTTTCCCAAAACTCTTTTAAAGGGACTGTATGCAACTCGATCTATATTTTTAAAAAGTAAAAATTGTTGTAAACTTTGGCGTTCATGGCTGTTTCTCACAGCTGTTGGTATTTACGTGCATGTCTGTAGCGCATACACATAAGCGGTCTTAGATCAACAATCAAGCATACATATACATATAATGACAGCTACCCTTATTAATTATACGTTGCCAAATCGCTATCATTAGCTGACAACAAACGAATGCACATGCGTGTGTTACATCAGCGTACTCAAATCAGGAAGAGGTGGGACATAATGCTAGCAGTATGTTTGAATGTTGGTGCCCCCTTGGCATCTGGAAGACCCGGCGGCATATAGTCTTATTCCGCTTGTAGCTGCCTCTCTGGTCAATGTGGGTCAGGTCACATTTGAGCAGGAGTGACCTCTAATTTGGGCCCCAGCCTCAAACCTCTTTCACACACAGATTCTGCAAAACTACCGCATCACAAGCAGTGGAGCCAGCATTTACTGTATTTGTATGTTTAGCACTAAACCTGCAAAAAAATCTTTGTGTGTACCCCATTTAACCTGAAATTTGTTTTCTACTAATTAACATGCTATTGCTTTTTGTATGAAATCCTACTAAATTCACCTGTGAAGTGTGAATGCTAACATGGCAGTATTAGTAAATGGTTCCCCACTTTCTCAAACACACACACACGCACACACACACAGACACACATGCATTTGGGAAGCAGTGCTTGATTAACACAAAAAATAAGTGTTAAGTGAAATCCGTGTAGTAGAAGTTGATTTTTGTTGTTTTCATATGTTTTTCCATTCATTATATATTGTTTTGTTTACAGGACATGTTTTTTCATTTATTATACAGTCAAACTTGTCTATAGTGGCCACTAGAGGGAGTCTGCAAAAGTGGCTGCTATAGACAGATGGCCTCTATAGACAGGTTGGCGTCCAGTTTGAATGTTGACCAGGAGAGGAAAAAAAAGGAAAAAAAAGGGAAAAAAATCATAATAATAATGTTGACCAGTAGAGGGCACTTCGGACTGCTGATAAAAGTTGTACAGCACTACTAGGCTTGTTATTATCATGGTTCATGGGTCATGGTTTTAATTCATCCTGAACATGCATATGAGTCAAACAGTAGCACATCACATAGTACAATTCACAATTTTGCATGTCCAAAAAGGAGTAGGAAGAAGCAAAGCTTATTTAATCCTACCCCTCATCAGTTTCACATCAGTTGCAATACATTTATTCACCTCTTGTTCTTCCAAGTGTACTTTGTAGGTCTACATGACAATGTAGTGCAATCATAGCCAAGGTTTTTACTTACTAAAAGGAAGCTAGAGGCTTAATAATAACTGATAACTGATAAAATACTTCAGTTAAGTACAACCGAACTCAGTTTTGCGCCCGCTGCCGCATGCATGCTAGCATATGTTTTTTTTTTTTATTGTAGCGTCGCTGGGAGCACGTCCTGTTCCCAGCCTACGTTGCGGTAATGTTTTGGTGCAAGTGCTCTTAAAGTTACATGTTTGACCAGGAAATAGCAAGCTCAAAAGAAGACGGCTTTTTTATGTGGAACAACTGACAGTTTGTGTGGATCTTGTGAATGATTGTGACTTAGCTAGGACTCAGTAATTAAAGTCTACACACGACGGCTTCAATTGAAAAACAAAACTTTTTCGTGCATGAAGCTTCTACTTGAGTTGGTAATTTGGCCGCTATATGCAGTCAGATATTGACCAAGGGAGACAAAATGGGTGGCTGCTGGCTGCGTTGGACAAGTGACTGCTATACACAGGGCCTATAACATGTAAATTTGCTGGGGGGGATTTTTCAGGTGGCCCTTCTATAAAGGTGGCCGCTAAGACAGGTTTGACTGTATATGTTTTTTTTGTTTACACTGCATGTTTTTTTTGTTTACAGGATATGTTTTTTCCTTTATTGTATATGTTTTAAGGCTGTAAGACCCCTCACCACACACTTTATACACTTTTCTCAGATATGAAAAAATATATATGTTGCGCATATGGAGGGCCTTGAAAGCGCGACTCACGCCTTGGTCCACGGGCTGAATCAGCGATGTAGTGTTTCCAAAATAAGCCTGTCTCATCCATATTGAAAACTTGTTCAGTCTTATATCCCCCTTCCTTGATGATGGCTTTAAATTTGTTCATGTGTGCCTCTGCCCCAGTGGTATCCGCCTAGGCGGCCTCTCCGTGGTCTTGTTGCGGACAGTTACAGCCCTTTTTACATTCTTGTTAAAATGTATTGCTGCTGTCGGTCTTATGTTATTTTCCTTTTTCTTTATGGTCGGACCGAAGATTCATTTATTCCGTAATGGCGCCCTACAGCTGCGTAAGTTCTACCTCCCTTCAGCACGTCCAGAATTCCAACTTTTTCTGCATCTTCCTCTGCCTTTTGGGTGCGTCGACATTGTGAGTTTTGTCCGGGAGAAAACTTGCAAACATACAGCACTAGAGAGCCACACTGCTAGCCATCGAACAATTATGTCAATTAGGCAAGCTGAGCGCATTCTGTACTGTACAGGACACATGGCATGAAGGAGATTGATTGATGGTCTACAGTCCCTTAGCCAATCGGGACACAGAAGACAAGGCGGGTTCTCCCTTAGCGAATCATGACGCAGAACACATGGCGTTCATCCGCTGTAATAAAAAAAAAAAAAAGAAAAGCATGCCACACTGTAAAAAATTTCACACACACAAAAAAAATCCATGTAATAGCGAGACCGCGTAAAGTGAACCGCGTTGCAGCGAGGGAACACTGTACTGCTTTGGACAATCAAGGAGCCTTGTCAAGGTTAGCCATGAGAGTAGACGGATCTCATTGCTCTAGTTTCTGTGTTCTTTCATCGATGGCAGGGTGGAGGGGGGTTGTGTGATAGAGAAATTCGTGTAGCCGGCTTCGACCGGAAAACACTCTGTGCTGAGGGAGGCTGAAAAACAATGCTAAAAATACCTCAGAGGGATGTTGCACTCTCGCATACACAGAAATTCATGCTTCCTCATTTGCTTACCTTCACTCACTCTCTCTCTCAGTCACTCACACACACACACACACACACACACACACACACACACACACACACACACACTCATGCTTCAGGTCTTCCCTGGCGCACAAGGCTCGGGGAACTGTTTCAAAAGCGCTCTTTGGCCCCTGGTGGTGAATAATGACATGACACAACCCATGGAGCGTCTGCTGTGAAGCATGTAGTGAGCAGTCACTGTAGTACTGTCATCCATTTGAATATTTTCTAGCAAATACACCCCGCTGTGCTACACAGAGGTGTTTAAATGTCATATGACAATTGATGCAAATGGGTAGGAAAATTCAGTACATGCTGCTCCCTGTTATCTCTGCCAAACAGGTTGTGCTTGCATTGTTTGTTAGTGAGCTGGATTATGTCAAATCTTCAAAGCCCATTTGCAATGTGGGCCAGTTACAGTTTGACTTGGATCTGTTTTTTTTTTTTCCCTGACTATTTATTTTCAACATTTTTACATAGCTGCTTCATAATAAATCATAATTTTTATGCAAAATTTTTGGGGAATTTTGCCCATAATCCACAATCCTTATGTTAGACATAAACACAAACGTATTTTTCTTGTCTATATAATCTAAATATTGAAAAGCTGCTAGCACAATGTTTACAAAACGGAACTAAAGTGCCCGTGCAGCCTGGTCAGAATTTAGTGAGCACAACCAGCTAGTGTGCTGTGCGCACAAAGCGGCCCTCTGATTTTCCTTCATGTCTTTTGTACTATTTTGCAAGTATGGATGTGAAATGGGAAAACCTGCAGAGACCCTGCATTACAAATAACATGAAGAGAAATTCCAGGGTCAAGCTGGAGCCTGACAAAGCCTTTAGTTACTGTCATGCAAGTGTAAAAAGAAGTTAACCACGGTTAATATTAACATGTTTAACTAAATTCAGAGACAGATTAAGAAGGTCTAACACCAAAGTATATTTTGTGGTCATTTTTCATCATTTGGCAGTTGGAATCTTCAGAGCTGTATTGTATATTCATCTTCATTTTTTGGTTGAATCCTGAATTGTATGAGGTATGATTTTGTTCTCTATGTTTTTGTTCTATATATTTATGATTATAAAATATAAAATATTATAATATTATGTATTTTTTGTTGTTCTGTAAAACATTCTTAAAAAACAGAGAATTTGGGATAAATAAAATATTATTTGTAGCAAAAACAATAAGCAAATTGTTCTGAAACCTGTTTCAAAAAGTAACACAAAAAGCGTCCTGTTACGCTGACTTTTTCCAACATCTAGTCTGATGCGAACAGAAGCTCTCAGCCTTATCTGCATTCTTTATATTTATGTTTTATTCAGTACGTCCACAGAAGCGAGTTGTTTGCATAAATTGAGAAGTGTAGTGTATGAAACAAAGTGTGTAAAAAATATTCCACTTGATGTTGCTGACATCTAAATATTTAATTGCTGTGTTTTTTATTTTTATTGATTTATTTATTGATGCTCTACCTATAGATACAATATGTACAGCAATACATCAGTGTAGTTGTTGGGCCGCTCCTGTGGCTTTTCCCCAAAGTCACAATCCCCATGTGCACGTTGTGCATGACATAAATGCGGAAAGAGGCTGATCACTAATGGAGCGAAGGGAAACTCAGTGGAGACCTCAGGAGGGGAGTATTCCGAAGTATCTTAGCACTTAAGTGGGCGGAGATGGTCATCCCAATTGCATAACTGTCAGGGAGCACATGCTTATTGACATTTCATGGATCAGTGACTTCAGTGGCACTGTACAATATGGTCCTCCATATGGTAATGCCTAAGCACAGTAAAGAGGTGATAGGAACTGTTCTGGAAAAGTCATTGAGGTTGGTTGAACAAACGCTCATTCTGCATTTTGGTCCAACCAGATCAAAAAGTACCGAAGTAAACACCATAATACTCGCTTGACTAGCACCTTGTCCATCAGCAAAAGCCTTCAACAGTTCACAACGTTGCAGTACAATCGTCGCAAAGTTCTGACCTACGACAAGGAAAACGCCGCCGCTCGAAATCAGACCTCATTGTGGATTTGTGGATTACGGGCGATGTACCGCATCTTAACAAACATATCGTAGTCATCTCTATTAATTATTTGGTAAAAATGTAAAATAAATAAATATAAGATGATGTTTGTTATCGCAGGACTGTTGAAAGGGTCTTCAGCAACAAAACATAAACTAGCTCATCGCGGCCGTCAGCCATGTTTTTTGATTTATGTTTGACTGGATCGCTTTGAGTCAACTCCAAAGCCTCTTTCACACAGGGATTTCGCAAAATTGCTGCAACTGATCCAGCAATTATTTAAACAGGACCCACTAAAGCTTGGATATTGCGGGATATTAGTCAATCTGTATGCACTTTCACACAGCTGAATGAGATAGTTACAGGGTGAAATACTGTACATGTTGGAGAACGGCAATCACTTTCACTAAACAGGGCGGGAAACGTGAGCGTTGGATGTTAAATGTCACACCACAGCATCAATAAATTGTGGAATACCCAGATGAATGGGCGACACCCTCCCTCTTTTGAGCCTTTCATACTATCTCCCAAGGTGAACAATTGCCGGTGTCGGTTCCATTTGTACAGAACAGCGACACTGAAAAAGTGCGGAAAAATGCCGGCTTTTACATGGGCTAAAGTGGGGTACTTCCAACCTGTCTTGAATGCAGTGTAAACAATTCCCCTAGCTTAGTATACCTGTAGTCTTTAAAACCAGAGTGCCATATACTCTTCCAATTGCAGTCATCGCAGCGGAGGAATGCATTCTGGGAATCACACTGTCAGGTCATATTCAAGATAAGAGGCTAAAAGCACTAGCAAAAACATTTTGCACACTTGTTTCCCTTTAGCTGAAACACCCTGCGATCTCCGACCAGATATCCCCAAATTTGTCCATCCTAGCAGAAGCAAGCCATGCTGACAGCTAGAAACGCTACTGTCAGATCCTGTTACCCCCGTGTCTGATATCCAAAAGCAGCGACATACCTTTTAAAATTCTTACCATCTGACCCGTCCTACTAAAATATAGAGTAGAAGAACCGCAGCAGCCAGATATGAGGCATGCGTTACATCTGCCTGTGCATTGATATGTTTCAAGTCCTTGTGATCTTCAAGCCAGATGGTTTACTGTTTGTGAGCCACAGCGCAGGGAAATGTATCCTGACAGATGCTACTGTCACATCATGCTCTCCCCATTTACAACATGAAACTAACCCATCTGTCAAATTCCTACTAATGACTGCATTGCCTCAATGAACAAAGATTCTTATTGTTTTCAGAAAGTTAGTATATGTATCACATTGAGTCTGACATGCTAGTGTGATGTAGTTTAATCCTTCCCTTGTTGACCTGGTCAATCCGCAATAGAAGGGCATCGAGTCAGAATTCTGTCAATTGTGTGTCATTGATTAACTGCATCTTGAAGCGACTGAGGCAAAAAGGAGAGCAATACTTAGCTGTAACCAGCCGAGGATCTGTTGATTGAGTCTTTTGTTACTGTAGTTTGCTGTCTATAGAAGTACAAGATGATATAAACTAAGGAAAGCTGAGTTACATCCACAAAAATGTCCATTGTAGCACAATTTTTCCTGCTCATCGCTGACATGGAGACAGATCAGAACATTTAGAAAGGCATTCCCCTTTATTTTTTCCACACAATCGAGTAAAGTAAAGTGTCCCTAGTTGGCACCTCAGGAGCAGAGTGGGAAGTGACCCAGTAGATCCAGCAGATGGTGCTGTTTTTCTTTTTTTCCCGAAGTAATTTCAAAATAAATGTGTATTAAACCTTTTTGGTGTACAGTAATCCCTCATTTATTGCAGTTAATTGGTTCCAGACCCAAGTCTGGACCTAAGTCAAGTTCTGCAAAGAAGGATTCCTTCTTTATAAACTGAATATTTTCATAATTAAAGCATAGAAAACCTGTTTGTGACCTTCTTAATACGGTGTAAAATTATTAGAGGCCTCTAGACATGAACTAACACCCCTATAGCCACCTTTACTCATGTATTACCCAAAATATACTGCTCAAAAAATAAAAGGAAAACTTAATCAATCACAATGTCAGTCACACTTCTGTGAAATCAAACTGTCCACTTAAGAAGCAACACAGATTGACAATCTCACATGTTGTTGTGCAAATGGAATCGACAATAGTTGGACAGGAAGACCCCCCTAATAATAATAATAATAATAATAATAATCATAATAAACTCTAAATTGTCCATAGGTATGAATGTGAGTGTGAATGGTTGTTTGTCTATATGTGCCCGGTGATTGGCTGGCGACCAGTCCAGGGTGTACCCCGCCTGTCGCCCGAAGTCAGCCGGGATAGGCTCCAGCATACCCCCGCAACCCTACTGAGGAGAAGCGGCATAGAAAATGGATGGATGGATAATAATACATTTCATTTCTATTGATAATTTTTGTGTGATTTTGTTGTCAGCACATTCAACTGTGCAAAGAACAAAGTGGTGATATGCCAGTGTCTCCTTGTCCTCGGGGGCAGATATGTTATATCTCTACGAATTGCCTAGCAACAAGTGGGCACACAAACATGTTGGCTGACTACAATTTTATTTTCATGATGCATATTTTCATTATTTCATTATTCACTTAATTTTGTGATGAATCACATAAATGTAATCCCGAAAAGCAGTGAGGTTAGGTTCAGTTCATTGTGGTATCCATTTTTTGCCGTTTTCCATTGTAGAGATTTGCCAAATGCAAATACCCAAAGTGGGGCCCTATGGTGTGATTTGATATGGCGCAATCATCTGCAATTTCCATACAAAAAAAGACATATGAAATTGAATGCCATTTATTGTTACCGTTGTCTTTAATTTGTAAGATCATGTCTCACCCAATTTACATAGTTACCAAACTACAAAGAAATACAAAAAACTCTGAAATACAATGGAAACATCCTTACCACAAAATAAAGGAATTAATAATATTCATAATAAATTATAAATACAACAGTTAACATAAAAAAATAACCACACAGTTTGCACACAATAACTCTATAAACTACATTTATCCTATGCAATAACTATGTACTGTACAAAAATACAGGTATACCACTATATGCAAAATGATATACAAAAAAATGGGCGCTGGGAGACTTATTTGTTATCATTTGTAGTAATATTAATTGGTCGTTGCTTTATCAATGTGAATTTTTTCCATTTTAAGACTTCATAGTAATAACTAGCCCAATTATATAGAAGGTCAATTTTTTCCCAATTTTTTTGGCACCCCCTGGAGGCGAGGGTGCCCTAGCCTAATTGACCGGCCGACTCTGGCCTTATGTCATGCCGTTTAATACATAACAGCGACACGGAAAAAAGGCAGAAAAATGCCACCTTTTAGCGGCAGTGTAGAAGTATGTCTCAATTAAAAATATTGTCAATTACGGTTGTGAGAACAATTTAGGTCGCTTGTGTTGCTTGATGTTAAAATTTGTCGCATAATGTTTCCACAGAGATCTCTCAAAATCTGGCATTTATTTCCCTTGTGCCTTTTACACATAATCCAGCAGCAGTGGGATAATTATGGAGTTAAAATCATGCCAAAACCTCACAAACGTACAAAACATGTTTTACTCACGCCCAACAATTCACAAACAAACACAGTGTGGTTTGCAAATATAAAACATCATTCACAAACTAATGCATTTTGTTTTGCAAATAACAAACTTACCTATCAAACAAATAAAGCATATTTTACACATAAACAGGAACATATTTCTTCAATGACAAAAAATATCCTTCAAGTATCCAAGAAATATCTTTTAAGTACAAAAAAATTCCACAACTACAAAAAACTGTGACGTGACTATTGCCATAATCCTACCGCTGTCATGTACAACTTTTGCCACTATTCTTCCGCCTTGCAGTTCCACACACAAATGCACTCTGATTTACACACGAATGCCAGTAAGCTTTCTGAGAAATGGCCTGCAATTTGCACACCACAACAGCAGGTGGCGCTGTTGATTCAGGACATTCATTTTTTGAATGTTCATAGGCAGTACTCTCTGGTACATAATGAACGGAGTGTGTATGTGTATTTGGGGGCGTGGTCGTGTCACGAATGCTAGTAGAATGAGCAGAACAATTCATAAGTGAAGTAAGATGTGAAGTAAAAGTGTTTATATCGCTACTAGAAAAAGCTTGGGTCACAGGGTTGATTCCAGGAGCCCGTTGCAAAAAAGTAGCATTCAGACATCCAGCATGTCTGAGCTGAGCTCAACCAACCCAAAACAAGAGCATCTGGGCTTGATTGGTTGCACAAAACCCAAGCCAGGATGAGTAGACACGGATTAATCAAGCCAGGTGAAACCAATCCCGGATCAGTGTGCGTAAGCGGCTTCCTTCAAGGGATAGTTCGGATTTTTTGACATGAAGTTGTATGACATCCCCATCAGTAATGTACTACAGGAACAGTGCGTTCTGGTCGGAGATCCGTGACGAGGAACATAGTTCCGTTAGGAAAGTAAAGAGTTTTGCTTCTAAAAAATAGTAATACCATCATAAAAATGCCTCTTCAAAAAAAATCATGCCTCACAAAATGCTCGGCGTTATATACTGTATGTATCTCGCCGTATGCCTGCGCACTGTTGCCTTTGCATTCATGTGTATGTGATGAAGACGCTCGCGGCAATGCCACTCTTCTTCCGCGACGGAGAGCGCCACGGCCATCTTGTTTATGTATGCGTTTCACAGCAGACGAAGATGCGAGCGTCTTCATCACATACGCACTCACTGCTCCGCTGAAACCATCATCATTTAAATGTAAATAGTTAATTAATGTTATGTTTGTTGCTTGTTTGACAAATGAGCAACAGCGGTCTACAGTAATATCTATGAACTCTTTGCTTTATTAGCACCATTACTGGCTCGTAGCTTCAACATTGGGTAAACTTGAGCGCTAAGCCTTCTGGGTAATGTAGTGCACATCCACATCATCCAACACAATTAACATTTCTGAAAACGTAGTCGCACTGTGATTAGGGATCTGTTGAAAATGTAGGTGAAATTGACTGCAGATGTGAATGAAATTGTGTAACTATAACTCCATCAGACTGTATAACTTATCTTGCAGATATTTATTTGTATTTATATGGGATTTGTATTTTTTATATAGTAAATGATCTTAGAAATGATTTAATGATTGCAGCATCATCTAAAATCCTTTATCTATGATGATGGAAATGAATGATGACAAATGTTTGAATAATGACAGCAGGTGTAGTTGAATGTGATAACAATGTGTGGTGGGTAGTGGATTAATTATTGGTTTCCATTTATGGTGACTACTGATTAGGATAAGGGAAGAGATTAAATAGATCCCGGACCTTAGCCTGGTCTGGAGCAGAATAAATAAGGTAGAATAAATAACTCCCCAGAATAAATCTCATGTCAACTCATGTCAGAACATATCCCACTTTCTACTATCCCACTTTTGTGCAACCAGCTCATGGGTAAATTGAGCCAGGATAACCAAAATATCCCGGCTTAATCCTTCATCCTAGTTTTGTGCAATGTGCCCCAGCTGTCTCCGACATGCTTTCCTTCCTTAATATGAAAATATGATCAATTGACTTTCTTGTGACAGACAATTGTGATTGGTGCCCTCTTGTAAATGAATGGGAAAAGAATGGTTTATTACAGCTCCTCATTTTTCACTTATGACGAGTTCTGCTCATTCTACTTGCATTATTGACACTCGTGACCACGCCCCCAATACGCATGCACACTGAGTTCATTACTATGACTGAGTGTCGAGTATGAACATTAATAAAATTAAAATTGTCCTGGCGGCCTTAAATTGAATCAACATCGCCACCTGCTGATGTGACGTGCAGATTACTGGCCATTTCTGGCATTCACGTGTAAATCAGACTGCATTTGTGTGTGGAACTGCAAGATGGAAGATTAGTGCCAAAAGTCACCTGACAGCGGTAAGATTGTGACAATCTTCGAATTGTTTTTTGTTTTAACGCCATAGATACTGTAATGATGAAACTGTGAGGGACACAGCAACGGCATCCCGCAATCAGATAATTAGATGTGAGAGCAGGTGTGACGTATGAAATACTAGTGACTTCCAAAACAATAAGGTGACAATGTAGAAAACAGACCAAGGACTGGAAGGATTATGTCTCACAGCGGGCCTGGGAACACCTCATTGTTCTCCCAGTGGAACTGGAAGAGGTTACCGGGGACCGGGAAGTCTGGACTTCCCTACTCAGACTGCTGCCCTCATGACTCGGACCCGGATGAGCGAAAGAAAAACCCCCTACACACCGATGGCATCCATCTGCTGGAATTGTTTATACAGAACAGGATAAAAGGCGACTGTTACAGGCAGTGTTATGCATTGGGGTTATTCCTACAGTCTCCTTCCACCTGCTCTGCTCCCACAGCCTGATTCATTCACCACAGCTGTTCATGGCGTGACATGAGTGAGCACGGTAATTGTGAAATGGAATGAAGCATAATTGCCTCCGCCACCAGTTAAGCGCGCCCTGAAACCACTGCCAAAATATGGCACCTAAAAAATGTGTATCTGTAAATGTTATCCGATGGACGGAATTGAAAAAAAAAACTCCCTCCCTCTCTCTCTCTCTCTCTCTCAAGTGAGTTTGTGCATGCTGCGATGATATTGTAAAATGAGTCTCTCAAGGGGGGACAAGGCTTGCGTCCTCGTGAGAAACAAGCTGTTCTGGAGCGGAAAAACAGACTCTGAGGAGGACCCCTGCAGTGTGAAGAATGGACTGTAGTGTGCCTGGCATCCAGAGCACAGTTAATGACAGCATACGGCAGCTGTAGGATAGAACCACTACTGTTGTTTTACCTGCGAAAAAAGCTTTATTCACTCACAATGCATCATGCTCGATTTTTTTTTATGCAAAAAGTCTTTGTTTTGATGTTACTTAAGGGTCCTTAGCACTTCTGTTGTTTAATTTCATCAAGAACAAGCCATGTAAGATAAAGACAACAGAACCTGTGAAGTTGAATGTTCCTAAAGTCCTATGGCCTGTCAGACAAAACACAAAAGGGTCGGAGAAGTGAGTCCCAACTCCCAGCATAGCAAAATAACCTTTCACACAGCCGCTGTCCCATTGGGTGGCCACCAATCCAATGGATACCCTCCCTCTCGCCCAAAGTCAGCTGGGAAAGGCTCCAGCATGCCGCACGACCCTAATGAGGACAAAGGGTATCGAAAGTGGCTGGACAGCTGTTGTCCCGCCCCTGTTGCACCCCTGATACAGTTTCTGGAGCTGTCTTTTTACACGTGTGTGACAGCAAGAATGTTAGAAAGTATGATGCACGAGTCGCATCCGTGACGGAAATCACCTGCACATTACACTTTCATCGTACATGTTAAGACTTGTTTTGAATAATGGGGGTTTTACACTTTTATGACAGTTACAATATAACATTAAAAACTGCCTATACAATTAAAAAAAATTATTTTAATAATATTTTAACTACTTATTGTGTATTTATTTATTATTCATTTTTACGGGGAACAAAATCCAAATAAATCGATCGGAACATTTTGTGTACGACTTTGGAGCTTCCACTGTAAATTATTTTTAGATTTAAAAAAGGACTGCATACTTTTGTCATTAAGATCAATGCTTCATTTCGAAATTTAGGCAAAGGAACCACACTGGAACCACACCACACTGGAACCACACCAAAACATGGAAAATATGCACCTTTCCGTGTGGGTTAATGCTTGACCCATACTTTATGCAAGTTTTGTGGAAATCAATGGTCATCATCCGCACAAACATACACGCTACTGTACAACCTCAATGGAGGTAATACACACTGTGGAAAAAAAACACGTCTACACTAAACAAAACAAACTTTCAGATGCGATAAGGCAGTCGACAGAAAGAGTAACCGCACCTGTGTGGAGCAACAACGACACATCCTGAAACAGAAGGATACATACATTGAATGCAGTGTTACTCCGCCACATCTGTAAACGTAAATCTGCCGGGAGATTTGCAGTGGCCCTCTCAGACGTCTTAAGACCTCCACTTTCAGGCCCTGCTTCGTCCTACTGCTCAGATTTACAGCTGTGTTCTCGTTGATTATTTTTTCCCTTCCTTCCCAGCAGCCCAGGAGGCCTTTTTTTTCTTCGGTAAATAACTCAGTAGAACAAGTGTGACGTGATCTGTGCTTGACACCTGCGCCAGTTTGTCAGCACTGAAGCAAGGAATGATAAAGCTTGTGTAAAGCTATGAAAAGAAGTGGCACAGAACAAAGGAATAAGGTAAAATCAATTGTTTAATATAGGATTACTGGCCTTAAAAGCACATTTAAAGCAAAAAATTTCCTGGCTTTTTCGACGGGTTGTTTTCCGGCTCCTGGAGTAGTATCAGAAGCCTCTTTTACACTTCCACGGGGACGATAAAGCATTTTATCGTTTCAGCCTTTCATCCACACGGCATCTGGGTGCCCCAAAACAGTATCTTTTGAAAACGGCTTCCACAGTGGGAACATTTGACAACGGAACACCTTGTCGTGGACAAGAAATACACTACTTTCTGACCTCAATGACCTCGCCGCCCCGTCGCCACCATGCACGTGCCCAGAAGTGACCGGTTGTGTACTGCCACTGAAAAGCCAACATAATATCCGAATATTTCGACTGGCATGACTCTCAGTCAACATTCTCCTGATATTTTTTGTCTAAATTTTTTGTCCAAAGTAACTCACAGAAGCAATTCCATTTTGTCATCAGTCTAGACAAGCCGGACAACCAGAAGATGGCGACCCTTATGCGCATGACTTCTTTCTTCCTCTATTGTTTTGGTGTCATGTGGTTCTGCCTGTATGCCTGTTTACAGCACCACGTGTAGGCGTGCCTTATACTCTCCTGATCGAAATTTTAAGACCAGTTGAAAATGACATGAATTTACATTTGGCACTGCTAGGTCTTAGGGAAAGTAAAGCTTCAAAATGAAATGGGAATGAGAGAAATAAAAATGTGAGTAAACAATTTATTGCAAACAACCATTAAACTGAAATAGGCTGCTCATCAGCTGATCAAAAGTTTAAGACCGGCAAGGAGATCCCACCTGAGATCCCACCTGGCGGGGGCGCCATCATGATCTGGAGTGCTTTTTCCTTCAATAGAACAATGGAGCTTCAGGTTGTGCAGGGTAGCTGGCTATGTTGAGGTGTTGCAGGGGGCATGCCTCAAGACTGAAGGCCCTCGTCTGTGTAGTAACAACTTTTCAACAGGACAACACTGCAGTTCACAATTCCCGCCTGACAAAGGAGGAATAACCTCACACTTTTGAACCATCCTGTGTGTTCCCCTGATCTAAATCCAATTGAGAGCATTTGGGGATGGATGGCAAGGGAAGTTTGCTATGAGTTCCAGACAGTGGGTGCCTTCGTGAAGCCATCGTCGACACCTGGAGGAACATTCCCACTACACACGAGGACAATACACAAGACGATGTGCGGAATTGGGTCTACGAGAACGAGACAAGATTTTAGCTTTACTAGTACAATGAAAATATAAATGACAATATATGGCAATCTACTAACATAATTTCTGTTATGTTACTCTCTTCTGCACTCTTTGTGAATGCTAGCGGCCCAGCCTCCATCCACCAAGAAATAGAGACTGTATGACTGACTAAAGGGCTCACTCCATTCATGTCGCTGTTCTATGGAACAAACGCGCCAAGGTGCTGAAACCAGTGCGCAGAGTGAATTCCTTTGCCTGTTTGTAGGTGAGATATATATATACAAATATGAGAAATGGGAGAAATGCATGCTCACATCTGGTCTCACTAATATATGCTGCTAATTTGCAGTCACCAAAACAAGAAGAAATGAAATGCATCAATTATGAAACAAGAATTACCCCTGCTAACAAAAAGTGATTTCTTATTTGTGGCAGATGGGAACGAAGCTAGCTAGCTATTGTAGCTGTGTGTGTAAAAGCATGCATATTATATCACAGGGGGGGGGGGGGGGGGGGGGGGGGAATCCCAGGGGATTCATTGCAGTCATCGTCTGCCACCAGTTAGTGTTTTTTCAGAACACACGTCACAGTATTGAGAGAAGTGATAGAGGAAGATACATTTTGTTTATCGACAAACATTCGTCTTGTTTTAAAAATCGTATGTTTCATCGTACAGAATGTCAGTCATAGAGTCTCTCTGCGTTGGTCTTAAATGATCCTAAATGCATTTGCTAAAATTGAATTTGAAACAGTGTTTAGCTGAAAGAGATTTGTGACACAAAAGATCTGATTTAATTTGGTGAGAAGAAGACTGAATTATATTTTATTACTTTCGCCACACCGATGGTGTGGCCGGGAAAATCTATTAAATTCAACACATTGTAGCGCAAGCACTTTTTTGAATGTCCTTCCAGCTGTAGAAGTAATCGTTACTCCTTTCTAAGACTGGGCTGCATAATGTGTGACTTGTTGTTATTCTTTACACAACACTTTCATTTAATTTAGTATGATTGCATGCTGTTTCATTGTTTCATTTTAGGGTTTCCGCTACATGTAATGGATCATGGCGGGTGCCAGGGCTCCCTCATGAGGGTTTTTTTTTCTTTTTTTAACGTAAAACAGTGTTAAGCAATATAGTGCATGAATGGACATATATGCTATATCAGGGGTGCCCATTATGGCAGTCGCGAAAGTAGTGTTGGTCACGTCTCACCTACATTATAACCGTCACTTCGTAGATGTCATATGACATCAGTCAGCTGACATTAAGCCCCTTCCTGATTCGCTCATGTGCCGCCGTGGCGACATAAAAGAAGTGGAGAACAGATGTCGGTAGCCACACACGGATAATGCAACTTTCATTTTTATTATTCCGATTACGGATAAACTAAAACAGCGGTAAGATGCATATATCGATAACAAAAGTTATCCGCTCACCGCAAGCATGTAATTTTCATGACCCCCGCAAAAATGTGATCCAGCCAATATAACCCCCCAAATATAACCACATCATTCTGATTTAATAAAAATACACATTATCTTGCATTAATATCTTGCTCATTGTCTTTATTTATATAATTAGCCAGCAAAACAGAAGCATGTTTAGTCATCTGGTATTGTTACACCCCCCCGACCCCTTATATACTGTGTCTATAATGTTATACTTATTTGATCATTTTTATTTATTTATTGTCCACAATTTAGCACAAAATATGTCCATAGGTGTGACAAAAATGTTATATTATTTTTTAGTAATAATTAAATACCACGTATTGTTTCTTTAAATGTTTAATAAGAGGTAAAATCATATGAAGGCAGACCTAAACATAATTTGTTTTATTTACATTATTATAACTTAATAATTTACTACAGTTATGCCTAGTTATCCATCACTCACATCATGTTTTTTTTTCTCAAAATGGCCATAATATGCCTTTTTTCCCCCAAAGCCAAAGACCATAAATCATTAACGGGAGCACATATTTTAAATATGTATAACCCTGATTATGTGCAGCATGTGTTTTTTATGGTACAGTTTACACCAAGGAACATATCATGGTGCAGGAACATATTTCTTAGTGTGCAATATCACACATTACTTCAAAATAATAGATGCACGGCCTGCTCATGCATCTTGCATTGTGATGCAATTTCAATTAAAAGGCACCCAGCGCACTCGCATGTCACCTCTCGCTGGCTGCTGCTGCATACTGCATAGATGGCCCCCAGGACACGACTTAGTGCATAAAACATTAATAAGTGACATTTCTTTTCTAAACAAATGAGGAGGGTCATTCATATACTGTTTAAAGCTTAAACAGAGAAAAATATAGCCTTTTTACATTTGCCAATTATGAAGATGATTATTTTTAAATAGTTACAAATATTTATTTTTTACTTATGTATGTACTTTATTTTATTTACTTTATATTTTACAGAAACAATGTATAAAAAATATTTAAATGAAGTATGACTTAAATAATAAATACACAATATTAATGAAAAATGTAGACTTGCAAGAAACTTGCTTTGTATTTAGGACAAATTGAAGCTGACAGTCAGAGTCGGAACATAAAAAGTGATGATGAAGCGTTTTGGTAGCATCGAAATGACCCTGTGGCATTTTGACCACAGTGGGGTTTTTTCCCCTCACTCAGTTTGCTTTGTTGTCTCCTCGTGCGCCGGCAGTAATTAATGATGCTTTCGCATAATTGCTGTAGAACAACAGACACTGTTTATTGCACACAGAAGCACAAAACACAAAAGGCAGGAAGGTTGAGTGATCTTATGCAAACACTCGGATTAACAACGCATTTGGCTCATTAGGGACTGCTTGCGGTGTGGTCCTGTGAACCTTATTACATATGCCGCTAACAATCGCAATGTAGGAGATTGAGTGTCTCCTGTGAGACTGTGAGGAGACTGAGGGCTGCAAGAAAACTGAGCACTGCATCAAAGCGGAGACTGTGGAGTATAATACTGGAGTATTATACAACAGGGTAACAAAAGTACCTTACAGTGCTTGGGTTGGAAATGCGTCAATAGTGAGTAGAGTCGTGGTGAGATGAGTAGGTACCATGCAGTGGAAAAGTGGCTATAGAAAACCATTTCCCCCCCCAGATAATAAGTGTAAATGGTATAAAAAAAAAGGAAATTCTAAAAAAATGTAAACAAAAAAAACGGAATTTTGAAAAAAAAGGAAGGAACTTTATTGTCACAAAGGTACAAGTGAAATTGTGCAATCACCCGTCCGTACATTTACAACATACTATCCAATATGACAGGAGGGTTGGGGGGGGGCGGGGTAGCGTAACGGTGACCCCGCTTGTCAGCACTGGGGGGATGAAGCGGTGAAAGCTTGGGATGGGGGAGGGGGCTTGTGTGCGTATGTGCATATACGGTATGTCAGTGGTCTGGCGCTGACATCATCACGGGAAAAAAATGAACTGATTGGCGGATGCTGTACGGATGTGCAAAAGTGCGCACAGTTGTGGCAATATCCTGCCGTTGGTGGGTTATGTATAGACAAATGAATTTACTGTAATTATATTGTGGATATTGTGTTTATCTTCCATAATGACATTTAGCCCCATTTGGAGGGTGGTTATCAATGAGAATGTACAATTTGGTGTTGAGCCAAATCATGATGGTCCAGATCTCCACTCTGCTAAGTACCATTCTTGTTTTTAAATACTTTTTTCCTCACAGTCTCAGAGTTATTAGCTCCATGCGGCCTTGTTAGACAATGAACTCCTTGCCCACACTTGTATTCTACCCTACTGTGTCGCGTCTGAGTTTATTAAGTCCACCAATTTCCATCCAGTCCTATCAGATCCTCGTCACTGATTATGTTGTTCATCCCTGCTGTGCCGCGTCCTTCCCACTGAGAGCTTTTGTTCTTTTTTGGTGGCGTCAACACTTTTGCATCCTAGCCTGATGGCTTTTGATGCGTTCTTCTGTTCTGGTGTTCCAGTTGTACTACGAGTACAGACACCCTGTCATAGGAGAGGTACAAAAAAAAAGACTGAACCAGCTTTCCCTCTGCAATGCAGACACATTCCAGGGATGGAGATGGAAGCCTTTAATTGAATCTCCACTCATGTAAGACTCAGTCCAGGATGAGGGGGTGTTTTCACCTCCTACGACTGAAATAACGCAGCAGAGCGACTTCAATCCACTCTGAAGTGCAGAGCAGAGAGCAATGACAAGATGAAGAAACATCTTTTTCTTCCTTGCCCGGTCTCGGTCCTTTCATCGTTTAGACTGCCACCATTTGTAAATATTCATTTGCACTGGTAATGCCGGTGACAAATGGTGATGTTTGGCCACTCTGGAAATGAAAACGTTTCATTCATCGATGCTGAACCATCAACTAAATCAGCTTTTGCAATTAAACTGAATCATTTAACAAATAAAATAATTTGTCCTCACTAGCAGATAAACCACTGCGTGATCACCAAACACATTATCTGTCAAATTGAATTGTAAATAGGTTTCATTGCAGTTTCCACTGGAAACTGGAAAAACAGTTTTGCTTTTTCAGTCCAAATAAGGATCTCACCTCCACTGTGGTAACCTACGTCTTCACTATCAGGCAGTAGAAGCATGTGACTTCTCGCATGAGCCTGTGCAGATAGTTAATTAATGATCACGATGATAAATAAGTTATAATTGAATATAATGGGGAAAAAATGCAGGCTCAGACTGCATGTATTTCATCCAGTCATGGAATGAAGCATAACTACACATGCGGAACTACACTCTTATTATTAAATAAAATGAACGATACCCATTATTATTTTTTAACCTAAAAGATCAACTGAATAAAATTAAAAAATAGATATCTTCTTCTTTTTCTTTTCCTTTCGGCTTTTCCCTTCAGGGGTTGCCACGGCGAATCAATTGCCTCCGAAGGGAAAAGCCGAAAGGGAAAGAAGAAGAAGAAGATATATATTTTTTAATTTTACTGAGTTGATCTTTTAAGTTAAAAAAATAATAATGGGTATCATTCATTTTATTTAAAAATAAGAGTGTAGTTCCGCATGTGTAGTTATGCTTCATTCCATGACCGGAGAAAATACATGCAGTCTGAGCCAATTTAGAAAATGTATAAATAAATGGAATTTAAATAATTTTCTGGTGTTAAAACTTTAAACTTCCAAGTCATTGAAGAAGTTCTTTCACACAGAGATCCTGCAAAACTGTCTTTAACCTAACTAATGTAACTGTGTGCGCTTTCATACAGCGTCACGGCATCCGGGTGTGACATATAAAATACCACACAGTGACAGCGAGAATCGTCTCGAGTGTCGAGTTCACACCCCCGTCCTGCCATATGATGTTTTATTCCCTTTGGCACAGGTGCCATCCTGCCTCTCTTATGGCTCTGATACTAACTCCAAGGGCTGAATATTGCAAATCTGCATCTGTGCTGTTTAAGCAGTACGCCGTAAACCTCTTTCAAACAGAGATCCCCCAAAAATTGCTGCATCAGAGCTGTAACAGTATAATCCTGCATTTGTTAGTCTGTGCATTTCACACAGAACCCATTTAAGTCCCGCTTATATCGACAACCTGCCTATGTTGATCACCTCATCAAGTTCTGGTCTGCCGTGTTCTTCTTATTGCTAAAATGTGCCTGTTTAAGCCAACGTTGAGTGCTTTTGTCGACATAAATTTGAGACACTGGCCACTCGATGTCATTGTTCGGTGAGGCAGGCACTCTACCCTTCACTAAGGTTTCCCAGGGAGCACATTTACTGTGACACTGCTTGAGGAGGAGTTTTATTTACTTAAGTGGCTCATGTTGTTTACTGCATTGGGTAATACGAGGGTAAAAACATTTAAAGCCGGCATTATAATGGCGGAAGTGCGCTGGAAGTACGCAGTCCAGAAAAAAACAACAACAAGGAACTGCTAACGTGTGGGTCTGTTATTTAAGCCCAGTATGTCTTTCTTCTGATAATATCTACTATATTGGGTAATACAAATGTAAAGCTGACAATATGGTATTATTTCATGTCTTGAGGGCTCTAATAATGTTAAAAACATGATTTAGAAGATTGTAAACAGGTTTTCTCTGCCATAACAACGAAAATATTCCATTAATAAATACTGAATCCCGCTTTGCGGTAATTCCCTTATCGTGGCCGGGTCTGAAAACAATTAACCACGAGGAACGACTGCATTCGACACTGCTTATTCAATGTGTAGTCTGTGCGTCATGCCCCCAGAAGTAACTCCACCGTCGCTGGTACCCCTTTCAGGAGACCCCCCCCCCCTTATGTCAACATACTGTAAATGGGTTCCTCTGTATTGTGATAACTGTGTATGCTTTCACCCAGTGACACAGCGTACTGCAATCAGATAATTCAATGATGTCCGGTGTGACATATTAAGTACTTATTGGACAAGGACAATTGCTTTCAACACAACAAATAAATAAAGGATATTGAGGGTATAAATTGTAGCTAGTAAAATGGTATCATTATGATGGTAATGCTTCTGTGGCCTTTGTAACTGCTTAAGACAGAACACCTTTAGTTTAAATGACTTTCAACTCTGTCGCTGTTTAAAACATTTCAAATAAAATCACGTCCCGCTAGATTGTGCAACACAACGCCCAGGGAACATTATGCTCTTTTATTGAAATGACTTTGCATGTTGCCTTGACTTCTACCTCCTCACACTCAATTGTCTCCCACAGTGTGCCACGAAACAACTTCCGAGACACGTCGAAGCACTCCAGGTTACCGTCTGAGATGGACGCCACTCGGAGCTTCCGGCCGCTCTGACCTTGTCATTATTGGTCTGCAATCCTTTCCCGCCTGGCGCCCCCAAGGCTGCACAACAGTCACTCCTCATCACACAACATGGTAACACACCTCCTCAAGAAGTATCACACCTTGTATCATCTCTGTGGATGTGTGCAAACCCAAATACGCCAAAAAAAAACAAAAAACCCTGGAGGTTGTCTTTTTGCACGCCTCTGTTGTGGTTTTGTTGAAACTGTGATTCATTTAACATGGCCTTTAAAAAAAAAAAAAAAAACAGACCAATGTAGACGTTTACAAATTTACATTATCAAACAGCGGTCACGTGGATCGCACTCGGCGGGAATGCTAATGTTGCGTACAAAGCATCATTAAGATGCTTGACAGCAGATTACAAACAACATCTGCTCAGCTTCTTTTTTCTCTTTTAAATCAGTCATTATTCATTTTCCAGCAAACTCCTTCTGTGTGTGGTCTAATTGCGTTGCATGTATTTACTAACCAATGAGAAGCCTGGATTTGTAATTTTGAGACTTGTTCATTTTTTAATTGGAATGTTTTTGGATTAAAAGAAAAAACTCATACATTACACAATTCATTCGTACCACCTGTTTGTATTATATAATAAATGTCATTTCCCCTCCCACCAGTTGCTAATGATAACCACCACTTTGCATGACAGGAATAAATTGAAAGCCTTAAAGTAATCCACAAAATCAAATACTAAAGTAGGGCACATGCATGCAAAATGTAGAGTATGTGTTATTTACACTCAACAAAAATATAAACGCAACACTTTTGTTTTTGTTCCCATTTTTTATGAGATGAACTCAAAGATGTAAAACTTTTTCCACATACACGATATCACAATTTCTCTCAAATATCGTTGACAAATCTGTCTAAATCTGTGATAGTGAGCACTTGATCCATCCCACCTCACAGGTATGCCATATCAAGATGCTGATTAGACACCATGATTAGTGCACAGGTATGCCTTAGACTGCCCACAATAATTTATACCTTAGTCCCTTACAAAAAACAACAGGAATCTAGTAAACTTCACCGGCACTGTCCAGTATCCAGGTATTTATTTCACAGTCACACTGATTGAATTTTTGGCTAAAAATTTACTGAATCGATTGAAAGTTACTGAATCGTTTCGGATCGTATCGTTCTAAATGAACCAATACTGTCCTTGAATTGTATTGGCAACCACGAATCGTGATATGAATCGAATCGTTATTAAAACGAATTGTTACTCCCCAACCCTCCCAAATTCCTGTATTTTGTCCTTCTTTCCCGTCGCCCCCTCGTAAATAGTTTCCCGTACATTTCCTCTGCGGTACTGCAGGTGACAATGCTGCTTGCTTTCACGCTCGAGCCACAGCAGTCTGCGAGGACAGCGCATTGGCAGTGGGCTGTTAAATTTCCCTTATTTTCTTTTATTTCACAGAAAATATCCCTTCTTGTCAAATGCAAATGTTGACAAATATGACCGTGCTGAACATGTGACCATGTGCTAATATGCTCACGTTAGCTTGGAAAGTCATTAGCAGCTGAAGTCACAATCAATCCAGCAAGTAGACTTTGTGACTAATATAAATATACACATGAGAGTACATATTTAATGTGCCCTGCAATTCCTCTCAGCACACATTATTTGACGAGTCCATTAAACACATGGTCGGGGGAAACATTGACAAAAGACCCTAAGCAAACAGTGTCCTTGTAGTGGAATTAGATTTGAATATTTTACACAGCATCCTCCTCCTCGTAGAACGCCCTACAACAAACTTTTAACTGTGCCACATCACGTGACACCGTAAGTATGAACAATCACATCGCTCTGTGATCAGTCTGCAGTTGGTCACATGATAAAATGAAAAACCGCTTTATTTAATTGTCCTAGTTGCGTTTATACAAATGTACTCTTACTGATGATGCCGCCAGCATGCTGTTAGCGCTTTACCAGTATCAGAGATGAACTGCATTTGTTTCAGTATTTTGATACATAAAAAACTGACATTGGATCATATTACTTGAGGCAATGATGGACGTGTTGTTGTTACCATAACAGCAAACAGCCGACAACACAACGGCTATAAAATGAAATTAGCACGTGGGCGTAGCTGCTACCGAGCCGCGTGCGTTGTGGCAGGTGGGCTTCAGCATTTGTGAATGATTGCTGCACATATTTCCCTGCGGGAAGATGAGCTGTGTTACGGGGGGAGGAGCGGGGTGGGTTAGTTTCGAGTTTGTCACATGTTGGCCTAGATACACATGGTGTAACACTTCGGCGGGGGGCTCCCTCGCTTGGCATGGCCTCAATGTTGAGCGAACATGTTGCAGTATGGTTCTCTGCACGGAACGGCTCCAACTCTGCTCATATTGCTCTGAATTTGATTTTGAAGTCGGAAATAACTCACTTTGATCTTACAATCTGACCTTAAGCCCAATGTTAACAAAAACCATGGCTGACAACCATGATGAAGTATTTGTTTTGTTTATGTGAATAGTGGCTGAAAACAAACCTAATCTTGTTCACTGCCTTTACCATTTAAAAACAATTATATTTACATCCATCCATCCATCCATCCATCCATCCATCTATCCATCTTCTTCCGCTTCGCCAAGCTCGGGACGCGGGGGCCGCAGTCCAAGCGGGGAAGCCCAAACTTCCCTCTCCCGGGCTATTTAGTCCAGGTCCCCCCACCAGATCCTGAGGCATTCCCTTAATTGCAGATTGTAAATAATGTTACATGAAACCTCAACTTCGAATCTTATTTAATTAGCGCAACAAAAACTTTGGAGTTTGACGAAACGGGAGCGATGCTAGGTACTGTATCCAATGCGTCTGTCAATATATGACACTGGAATGTGAGATCTACTCACCAAACGGGGGTTAAGAGAAGAAAAACCTGAGTAGAGAAGAATAATAATACAGTAACCCCTGGCCGCTTCAAATTTTGCGGCTTCACTCTACTGGCGTCCCACGTTTATCGCAGTTAATTGGTTGCAGTCCCGACCGTGGTAAGTAAATTTCCGCAGATTAGGATTTTATATTAATAAATGGAATTTTTTTGTAGCTAGAGTATAGAAAACCTGTTACATTATTAACATTATTAAAGATGTAATGTCTCATCTATGTTTTATATTGTAGGTTTGAATTATCTCACAACAGACACAATAATCCCTAACAGGAGCTACTGTTGTGGCTGTAACCCAATCAAAACTCAACTATGAACCCCTGACGTCAATTCTAGTCCGCCACCCCCAACTTATCTCCCTTCGCACCGGAACACCTTTACAGCAACACACACAAGCATGAGTCTTATTAATCTCTTAAATGGCTTATTTTCTTTTATTATGTCTACTATATAGGGTAATACAGCTATAAAGGTGACTACACGGGTGTTATTTCATGTCTAGAGGGCTCTAATTATGTTAAAAAAAACATATTTAGAAGGTCTTCAACAGGTTTTCTGTGCTCTAGCTATAACAATATTCAATTTATAAATAAGGAATCTTACTTATCACGGTCGGATCAGGAAACAATTATCCATGATAAACGAGGGATTACTTTATAGTATAAATAACAAAAAACTTTTGAAATCCTGTGACAACACATGAAATGAAAGGCCATAAATCATGTTATTTTGAAAAAAAAAAAAAAGTTAAGTTTTTAATAACCTTATAGAAGTATATTAATAACGAAAAAAATATTAATGGCCATTCTATTTTGCTACATGCTTGGAGCTAAAAACAAAAAAATTCACATCCGTGGTTTTTAGCTTGCTGCAACCATGGTGAGGAAAGTACTGGGGGAGTGGAGAGGAGGGGTGCACTGGCCATGAAAAATTTAACATTTTCAGAAAAATCAAAGTTGGTGTACTTCACCACCACTCATGCATACCAGCAGCGTGCATTCGGAATCATGTCCGTATGTAATACAACTCACTGTACTGTAAGTGCCTGATTCGTCGCCTCGCCATTAAAGTTGCATGCATCCGAAATGAGAAAAGTCCCGGTCAAATGTGGTTTATGTACATAGACCATTAAAGGAACCCTGCAGCTTGATGAAAATCACGTCTATGAATCTCATGATGATCGAGCAACACATTAGGAGGAGGGGATATACAGTAATTGACATTTTCTAAGAAGAAGAGAGACGATTTGTAACTGAAATTATTGGATGCATGTGACACAAATGAGCTGCCAGGCTGGAATAATTGAGATTTAATGGAGGAGGCGTAATGTAAAATAACGACTTAATGTATGGATCCAGTTATTTGCGGTACTCATTGAGCACAAAAAGCTTCAATGCTGCCTGAGATTGAGTTACTGCATTACTGTATCTATTTGCGTAACACGGATGACATTTAATTGAGACACGGCGTCCATTAGAGTGGAGGCCACTATTTAAGGAAATAGGCTATTCTCCAATTTACCTTGCGCTGCAAAAATGAGGAAATCCGACATAAACACAGTAAGACTAAACTAGATATTCCCATTTGTTTACAACCATAATGTATCCTATTTACTTCTAAAATTCAGCTGAATTCATCCCCATGAAAAGGGCAACTTGACATGAAAGAAATGAAACTCTCCTAGATGACCATAAATGCATCCCGCCATGACACTCTCATACACTAACCGTAGCTAGGTTATGAGCGCCACACACGGGAGGCGATAAACAACTGCGATTGGCGAAACTCATCCCCAACGCTAGCAAACCCTGCACACGGGAGGCGACGAGCAGCTGTGACCAGCTACACTGGTGAGTGATTCGTTCACATCAAGAGCTAATTGTACGAGTCTCCCACGGTTTTGATTGGCTGTCAGATGTGGAGGGAATTTGGGGGTAGCACAGTAGTTCAGAGGAGGAAAAGCGGTTGGTGTTGACCAAGTACTCTTGCTAGTATCGGATCTTGCTAGTATTAAAGATAAACGTACATAAATATCCGTGTAAATTCATGTAAACTTACCCAATATGTTTACTCTGGCACCAACGAGTTCACATGCCGCTGCTTTTCTCTTTATATCTCTATATTCTTTTCTTTAGAAATGTCAAATAGCTCCGGGAACGGCAAGCATTACTTTTTCCTCCCGTGTTTACCTGCGAGAGTGTACTGATTAGATTCCCGATTCCTGTCTGGTCATTAGTCGATCAATGAAATTTCCACTGATTGGTCCTCGTCTGGGTCCCTTTCTGGTATTGCGTCACAAGCCAGCGTGTGCACGAGGACATAGGACGAGGACCGGTTAGCATCCGCCCCGGTTAGCATGTTTTTCGGTCATCGTCAAAAATGTACGCCAAAACTTTACGCCTTCTTTAAGGAGACTTTGGATGTGAGAGTACATTGGCGGAGCCCCAGCAGGACTTTCAGGTGAGTGAGAGAGCACTCGGCGAAACGTGTGTCTTCCACCGCTCAGAAAGGCTGGTCATCTCGTCTGATGAATTCAATCATTTTTCAGGTTATTAGCTTAGCCTTCTGACTATCACGCACATACGGGCAAGTGTCCATATGACTGCGTTAGCTGCCGTTTGACTGATGATCACACCGTGAGCCTCCAAAACGCACCATACTTGGTCAGTGTTTGTTCTTCAAATGCCGTATTAAAGCTTTTTAACCTGCTACCCCCGCAAGATAGTTTTTGTGGCATGTGTTGGTAATTAAGTTCCACACGGCAGACAAGATGGGTTTTTTTTGGCACGCCTGTGCACTGTGAAGGAAAGTGGGGGGAGCACGATGCCCAAGACGTTAGTTAGGGCAAGACACACACTGCGGACTGCAATAGGACTAGCCACAGATGATCGGCTTTTGTGATCGGCGTTGAAAGGCATTTAATGGCATATGCTGACCACATGATTTTTCACGGATATCGGCCGATACTGACCGGTGGCCGATCGATCGGAGCATCCCTCACTTTCATAACTGATAATAAAAAAAAAAAGCTCCAATGAGGCGAGATTACTAGGACTATGCCGGTGAGCAAATCAAGCAGTACATTTTTTTTCTTCCTATGAAGTTACCGTCGTAACGTCCCCCTCGTTCACTTGTAAACAAAAATTCAGTTTCAAAGGAAGACATTTTGTGTGTTAGTTGCACCAAATATGGTCCCATGAGGGGGAACAAACATGAGTTTCAGAGACATCAAACCTTAGCCACCTGAAACGCCAGGCCTTGTTTTTATCGCTGCAGCTTTTCAGCGCTCAAATGTTTACCAGAGACGACCTGAGGGCTAAAGTGATCTGTGATTTCACCATGGAAACAATGGCGGTGGATGACCAACCCTTTACCATCATTGAAGATATTGGCTTTTGTCGGTAAACCCCTTGCAACCACCGTATGTTCTTCAGAGCCGCCGCTATTTTTTTTTTTTTAGTTTTGTTTTGTTCGTAGTAGTACAGGGACACTTAGTCAAGTTTAACTTTGTTTGACTCATTCTCACCTCCAGATGTACACAAACTACAGTTTAATCCAAATAAATTTTAAAAAGACATTAATAAGTTATCAGTTATCAGTGTTGGTCTTGAGAAGCAGAAAGTTATCGGCGTCAGCCTGAAAAGAAAAACATTGTGCATCCCTAAAAAGTACCCTTAAATGTTAATTTAACCCTTGCATTCATAATTTCTAAGCATTTCTGCATGTTAAACTGTAATTGTAAAATGATGCGTTTTGTTTTTTGGCTTTCTGGAAGGGATTAATTAGAGTTACATGATTTCTTATGGGAAATGAATAACACTAACCATGGTTCCACTGTATAAATATCAGCATCTTGCGGATAAATCTGCACTGTGTGTTCTGTGCACAAGAAATATCGGTCGGAAGTGGACACTATGAAGAGGATGAAATTGGACAGGATGAATAGGATTAAATTAAATTGAAATTGGGTTTGCGTCCAGAAATCAGTCCTGTTAATTGTGTTTTGACTCAAGCATTTTCATTTTACACCACATTAAAAAAAACAAAAAAACAACCTTATATTTTGACGTGCTGATGATTTCCAAAATGCGTAATGATAGCAATAACTCAAGCAGCCAGGCTGGTAATGAACTACGGTCATAAATCCTCACTGCGTCTTCTTTCTTCTGCCTTTCCCACTTTTTCAACTCTCATTTCCACTAATGTTTCTTTTTCATCATGACAAATGTTCACAAGATTTTCAGTTTTGCATTCCATGTTGTTGCTTAAATGGCACAAATGTCACAGAAAAACTTCTGTATTTTTGTATTTGCAAACACTGAGTTTGTATTAACAGCAGTGATGAACATATAAAGTACTTGTTTACATTCGTGAGGGGGTTATACAACACGATACATAAAACACAGGACAAGTAACACTTTTGTACAAGAGGAAGGGAGGGTTGTGCGATGTTGGGGGATTTGTCATGAAATAAGAAATGGTCTGTATACTGGCAAAAACAATTAATCAAATGTGAAGGAAAAAAACGCGATAGTGATGAATAATAGTAGTCATGTTGTCACGCTTTGCAGTGACACCACTCTGGTGCTGCAGGTGAGCTACCTATTGGTCTCTGTTTGTTTTGGATTTGGTTTCTCAGGTGTTTCTCATTGCAGGGCCACCTTGATGGGTGAAGCTACTGAACGAGCCACAGGTGTTCCTAATCAGAGCTGCCTCTTTATATTCACACCTGTGGCAGCAGGAAGGCGTCGTTTGATTGACCTTCATGGACTCACGCCACAAGCCATCGTCATCTTCCCAGACGCATTCTTGCTGCCCGTCTTCATCCTTGACCTTACACGGTAGATACAGTATATACTGTCTTTTTTCTATTGCCTTCCTGCCAGTTCGGTAGCTTCTCCCTGTTAGCCCTCCCGTTTGGAGTTTGGCAGTCTTTATGTTCGGTTCCCCTCCTTCGTGGTGCTATTTTGTTACTGTTTGCCCTGCACCATAGATTTTTGTTGTTATCCCTTTTTTTTCCTTCTTTTTGTTGTGGTGAACGAACAATTAAAGGACTTCCTTTTTGACACCACCCTGCCTGTCTGCCTTTTTGGGTCCAACCAAGTTCACGGCGTGACAGAATCAAACGACCACACTGATGGACCCTGCAGAGCAGGAAAAGATTTTTTTGGCACTCAAGGCTCATGGCCAGACTATTAGCCGCCATGAGCAAGTCCTAGAAGACATGTCGACCCTCCTTAAAGACATTCATGTCCGGACACTTGCCCAGGCCACCTCCTCTGAAGACCAGCCCTTACATGCTGTCCCAGTCACACCCTCCTTCATGCTGCCCAGTTCCTCCGTCCGGGAACCCAGCATGCCCCACCCGGCAAGGTTTGGAGGTGATTTTGGTCAGTGCGGGTTGTTCGTGCACCAGTGCTCCCTCATATTTGCACAACAACCAAGCACGTACGCCACAGACTCCGCAAGGGTAGCCTACATGCTTAGCCTCCTTTCGGGGCGCGCTGCCAGTTGGGCGTTGGCCATCTGCGAAAAGAAAACAGAGCTACGTGACAACTTACCCCTGTTTGTGACAGAGATGAAGAAAGTATTCGACCACCCGATGCGAGAGCGAGAGGCTGGCATGCGCCTTCTCTCCATCCGCCAGGGCAACTCCTCTGTCGCGGACCACTCTGTCATGTTCCGCATTCTCGCGGCCGAGAGCGACTGGGACGAGAAGGCACTACGCTGCAGCTACCTAGGAAGCCTCAGCTCCCGCCTTCAGGACGAGCTTGCAGCACGGGACGAGACAAGATCATTGGAGGAGCTGATCGCTTTGTCTCTTCGGTTGGATGGTCGGCTGCGGGAACGCTCATTCCAACGCCGAATGGAGACCCCCACCTTTCCACAACGGGCATCACCATCAACCCTTCCGGATCCCCTCCTTCCTCCTTCGGATGTCAGTGGACCGTCTTCGGGGGATTCCAGCGGAATCGAGCCCATGCAGCTGGGAGCCAATCGCCTGTCATCGACCGAGAGGAGCCGGCGGCTGCGCCTCCATTTGTGCCTCTACTGTGGGGAGGCGGATCACTCGCTCGCTGGTTGTCCGGTTCGCCCTGGAGGGCGCCGATCGCCTTCCTCCAGCGAGAGACCTTCAAAGGGCTCAACTGTGGTCGGACGTCTCCAGATCGAAGGTACGCTGTCATGGGGGCGAGAAGCATTATCCATAAAGGCTCTTGTTGACTCAGGAGCAGACGATAATTTTATTGACTGTGAGTTAGTAAAGCATTATAACATTCCTACTGTGTTGTTACCGTCTGCTAAGACTGTGCGCTCACTTGATGGTGGCCATCTTGCTAGCATTACTAGCCAGACTATTCCCTGTACTCTTCTCCTTGCGGGTAACCATCGGGAGACCATTAGTTTTTTGATAATCCCATCACGTTCAGCTCCGGTGGTCCTTGGCCTCACATGGCTTAAACAGCACAGCCCCACAATTGATTGGGCTATACTTAAAGTTACCAATTGGAGTAATCTTTGTCACAGTCACTGTTTGCGCTCTGCTGCTACACCCGCTTCTCACGCCAATCGTCCTCCACCGGCTCCTCCTGACCTCACTTTAGTGCCCAAGGAATATCACTCACTCCACAAAGTTTTTTGTAAGGATCGTGCTATGTCTCTTCCTCCTCACCGGCCTTATGATTGCTCCATTGAGTTGTTGCCAGGTGCACCTCTTCCCTCTAGTCGTCTTTATAACATCTCTCAACCTGAACAGAAGGCACTCGAGGATTATATTTCCTCTTCTCTCGCGGCAGGTCACATACGTCCATCGTCTTCTCCTCTGGCGGCTGGGTTCTTCTTCGTTAAAAAGAAGGATGGCTCGTTGCGACCCTGCATCGATTTTCGCGCCCTTAACCATATTACTGTCCGGAACAAGTACCCACTTCCTCTCCTTGATTCAGCCTTTACTCCTCTCCACAGTGCAGTCATCTTCTCTAAGCTAGATTTGAGGAATGCCTATCACTTAGTACGTATTCGCCAGGGTGACGAGTGGAAGACGGCCTTCAACACCCCACTGGGGCACTTTGAGTACTGCGTCATGCCCTTTGGCCTAACTAACGCCCCTGCCGTCTTCCAGAGTCTCATCAACGATGTGCTAAGGGACATGATTGGGCGCTTTGTTTTTGTATATCTTGACGATATCCTTATTTTTTCCCCCTCTGTTTCTACTCACCATCAACACGTTCGCTTGGTGCTCCAAAGATTATTAGCCAACCGTCTGTTTGTCAAGGCCGAAAAATGTTTATTCCATTCCTCCTCCGTGCCGTTCTTGGGGTTTATTGTGGAGAAGGGCCAACTCAGACCCGATCCCGCCAAAGTTGAGGCGGTGGTCGAATGGCCGACTCCGACATCTAAAAAGCTTGTGCAGAGGTTTCTGGGGTTCGCCAACTTTTATAGGCGCTTTATACAGAACTTCAGCAAGGTCGCAGAGCCTTTAAATAAGCTAACATCTTCTAAGGTTCCCTTTGTCTGGACCCCAGCGGCTGACACTGCTTTTAGGCGTTTAAAGTCGTGTTTTACATCTGCTCCTGTGTTGGTTCACCCTGACCCGTCTCTCCCTTTCTTTGTCGAGGTGGATGCGTCTGATACAGGGGTTGGGGCCGTACTCTCCCAGCGCTCTAGCTCGGACCAAAAGTTGCACCCCTGCGCCTTCTACTCCAGACGCCTTAATTCTGCGGAGCGCAATTATGACATTGGTAACAGAGAGCTCCTGGCGGTCGTCCTCGCCTTGCAGGAGTGGAGGCACTGGCTCGAGGGGGCGGCTCATCCATTCATCATCTTTACAGACCACCGGAACCTTTCTTATATTCGTGCTGCACAACGCCTCAACCCTCGTCAGGCACGTTGGGCCCTCTTCCTCACTAGATTTCATTTCGTCCTCACTTACCGTCCTGGATCTCTCAATGGGAAGCCCGATGCCCTCTCTAGGGTGTTCGCCCCTCCGGTGGAAGTTTCTCCCCCTGAGACCATTTTACCTAAAGACCGGATTCTCGGAGCGCTCCAATGGGAGGTGGAGAGGCGAGTGGCAGAGGTCAACAAGGACACACCCCCTCCTGTCGGATGTCCACCTGATCGACTCTTTGTTCCTCGCAACCTCCGATCTGAAGTCCTCATATGGGCTCACTCCTCTAAGCTCGCCTGTCATCCCGGAGCCAGACGGACGGCGTTTCTCCTGTCACAGCGCTTCTGGTGGCCGTCCCTGCATGCTGACACCAGGAGTTTCGTAGCCGCGTGTTCAGTATGCGCGAGGAACAAGTCATCCAATCAAGCAGCGGCAGGCTTGCTGCAGCCACTCCCCATCCCCTCCCGTCCGTGGTCACACATAGCCATGGACTTTGTCACCGGACTACCTGCTTCCAGGGGCTTCACTACAGTCCTTACCTTCGTCGACAGGTTCTCTAAGTCAGCCCACTTCATCCCACTCCGCAAGCTACCCTCCTCCTTCGAAACAGCTAAACTTCTGGTCCAGCATGTGGTACGCATCCATGGTATCCCGCTCGATGTGGTGTCAGACAGAGGCCCGCAGTTTGCTGCTGCTACCTGGAAGGCTTTTTGCAAAACCCTTGGAGCAACTGTGAGTCTTTCGTCGGGGTACCATCCTCAATCAAACGGACAGACTGAAAGGGCCAACCAGGACTTGGAAGCAGCCTTGCGGTGTGTGTGCCACCAGCATCCCACTTCCTGGTCCCGCTATCTGCCTTGGGTGGAATATGCCCACAATACGTTGGTATGCTCTTCGACGGGTCTCTCCCCATTCCACGTAGCCCACGGCTTCCAGCCTCCCCTATTCCCCTCCCAGGAGAAAGAATCATCTGTGGCTTCTGTGGCCACCCTGTTGCGCCGGGTCCACCGGGTGTGGCGAGACACCCGGGCTGCACTTATGCGCACCGCCAAACGGAACCAGAGGTTGGCGGACCGACATCGCAAGCCTGCTCCCGAATACAAGCCTGGCCAGAAGGTTTGGTTGTCTTCACGGGACCTTTCGTTGGCCGGAGAATCCAAAAAGATGGCACCCAGATTCATTGGACCCTTTGAGGTCATCCGTATGGTTAACCCTGTGTCAGCCAGACTGAAGCTTCCGCCATCTCTCAAGAGGTACCCGGTGTTCCACGTGTCCCTCATGAAGCCTGTCTCCTCCTGCGAGCTCAGCCCTCCAGCAGTGCCTCCTCCTCCTCCTCGGTTGGTGGATGGCCATCCTGCATTTACGGTCAAATCTATTGTGGATGCCAGGAAGCGGGGCAGGGGCGTACAGTATCTTATCGACTGGGAGGGATACGGCCCAGAGGAACGTTCGTGGGTCTCTCGTTCTCTTATTCTTGACGTCTCCCTTCTTGCCGACTTTTATCAGCAATTCCCCGACAAACCAGGTAACCCTTCGAGGGGTGCCACTTAATTGGGAGGGGGGAATACTGTCACGCTTTGCAGTGACACCACTCTGGTGCTGCAGGTGAGCTACCTATTGGTCTCTGTTTGTTTTGGATTTGGTTTCTCAGGTGTTTCTCATTGCAGGGCCACCTTGATGGGTGAAGCTACTGAACGAGCCACAGGTGTTCCTAATCAGAGCTGCCTCTTTATATTCACACCTGTGGCAGCAGGAAGGCGTCGTTTGATTGACCTTCATGGACTCACGCCACAAGCCATCGTCATCTTCCCAGACGCATTCTTGCTGCCCGTCTTCATCCTTGACCTTACACGGTAGATACAGTATATACTGTCTTTTTTCTATTGCCTTCCTGCCAGTTCGGTAGCTTCTCCCTGTTAGCCCTCCCGTTTGGAGTTTGGCAGTCTTTATGTTCGGTTCCCCTCCTTCGTGGTGCTATTTTGTTACTGTTTGCCCTGCACCATAGATTTTTGTTGTTATCCCTTTTTTTTCCTTCTTTTTGTTGTGGTGAACGAACAATTAAAGGACTTCCTTTTTGACACCACCCTGCCTGTCTGCCTTTTTGGGTCCAACCAAGTTCACGGCATGACACATGTAGATGAGAAAAGAAAAAATATATACAGTATACGTACAGTATATACAGTACATACATATATATATATATATATATATATATAGACACAGAAGTACATGTACACAGAGCATGTACATACCTGCATGTATATAATTACACTATATAAACTACATAGTAAAAATACATGTAAATACCAAAATAGCAGAGAAGCTGCTTTATGAAAAACAGGCTGCAGCGATATTTGTCATCCCAAATCATACATCTAGTTTAGTCCGAGACGTACAGTATCAATACAAGGAGAATAAAGCTGCTTTGAAATGATACCAGGCTGAGAGGCAAATAGATAATTTATGCAGGGATGTATAATTCATACTTCCTGAATATCAAAGGCACAGTCATATAGGAAGCATCATGCAGCTAGGAGGTTAGGTCTATTAGGGAATGATGTTATTGCCTCATACTTTGCTGCCACACTCCATCAAAACGCAACGCCTTCATATTCCGCAGGGCTTCTTTCAACAAGAAATTAGTCACTTGCATGCTACAAGTACCGTAAATGATTGCCGTATAATTACAGCCGGGGCATTATTTACCTAAACTGCAAAAACAGGTAAACAGCCAGTAATTGGAAAGAGGCTGTTATATATCCGAAATTGGGAAACTCATTATATATAAGAACTAGGGCTGTCAATCAATTAAATTATTTCATAATTAATCACATTTTGTTCATAGTTAACTCATAATTAATTTGATTTGATGACCTTATTGAGTGCTAATGTGATTATTTGTGGTACACAACCTCTCTGAAAAACAAGTCCAGGCTTGTACTGGTGGAATGGCGGGCCTGTATTCATTTAGTGCTTTTACTTTGATGTTGTTCCTGTCATAGTTTTACACAATATATAATAAATAAGATACATTAGAGTGCTATAATGTACGTATGTTTTAGTGATGTGTTGCGCTACTAATGCTAGCTAGTGCTAGTGCTGCTAGCTCTTCAGCCATGGTCACACAGAAGCCCCCACATAGCTGTCCTCGGCCATGCCTGCTGTTGACTATCAGCTCATACCCAAATTTTAACTGTTTTTTTTTTATTTTAATTCACTTGGCACTGTAGCTTAAATTGAATACTATTGACATTGTTAGTCGTACTGCGAGCATAATTTACATCAAGACCATGGTACTGTAATAAGCTATTCCCGAAAAAACAACTTAGATGTCCTAAATGATTGTTACAGAGCATAGATTTACCTCTACTTGCAAAACTAACCAGATTGCATACATTCTATATGCCTTCATTCTGTATAATTGACATTCCTGTGTGTCATGGTAACAACAGCCAAAAGCAAACCACACAAATTCAAACATCGACGCGACCGCTTGCACTTGCTGAGCTGTGATCGGACAGCCGTGGTCAGGGCTTAGTGAAGTGCTTGTTTAATTACAACGCGGTTTAACGGCGATTCCGCCAGTGATCAATGCTGAACATACATCCTGTTTCAAAACCCGAGTCTTCACCATTAATAATAGCTGGAACAATAGAAGCTGTTTGAATACAACAGGGGAACGATTCGTGTATAAATGCAGCACGTCGTATTTATTCTTGAATCCTCAAGCGTGTTCTCACAACATGACAGATCAATTGTGAGAGGGAGCGAGCGCTATGACGTGATTGACCTCCCCCTCAACCCATCAATAAGAGTCATCTATTAACACTGTACTAACGTCTCAGCACGGTTTGTTTTTCTGTGTACTTACTGGCATTAAAACCCTCCACCAAGGTCATTCCAGGGTTTCCGCTACATGTAATTGATCGTGGTCTTGGCGGTGCACAAGACAAAATAAAAGCCGTCACACCTTAAAAATTACTTAAAAAAAAAACAAAACTTAAAAACAGTGCAAATTAATATATTGTATGAATGGATACATGTGCTATAGCATAGCATAGGAAGCAGGGTGATTTCTAATATAGCCAAGCTAATGTAAAACAACAAAAACAACAAAGGATAGAATCATATAAAAAAAAAAGTAAAATAATAAAACCATCAAAGTAAATGATTCATTATTAAGAAGTACTATAAGAATTAAAACCTTATTCACAATTCACACATGGCTCTGTTTATGATCGGTCATCATTACTTCAAATGACTGAAGTATCTATAAATAGTAGGTATATTTTGATTTGAGAATCAATTTTAGAGCAGGAAGAACTGGTATCGGAAGTATTAATATTTCAGTTTCTATCTGCACATCATTAGTCACAGGTGTTATCACCTCCACCAAGGAGAAACATGTTTTCTATTTTTGTGTAGGGGTGGGTCATGGGCTAAGGAAAAAGCCCGAATCAAATTTACTTTTGATGTTCACTGACAGGTTATTTGACATGACCTCTGGGAGGTTATGTTCTCATCATTGTTTGTTAGTTAGCACGATGACACAAAAGCTACCCAGCAAATAGACATGCTGTGTGGATGTGGTCCTCATTTTAAAGTACCATTTTTGACCTCCACTAAGTTCTTCACCATTTGTTACCTCTGCCAAGGAGGTTACTAGGAGGTTTTTTAGTGTGTGTTTCTTAGCAGTACTATGCAAAAAAACTAGCTACTTTGCCAATTTATCTAAGCAGGTGAGGTTGTGTTTGTTTGCGGATTAGCAAGCTTCACTGATTTTCAGTTGAACTTTGAAAGGGCCGGCCATTGCAACACGTTTTTGACATTTCCCCTCATGTCTCAATGAATAATACATGGATTTTAATGACACAATTAAGGCATATGCAGGTGGGATTTCTCTATAAAGGTGGTGATCCCCATTAGGAGTGTTCAGCCTTGGTGGAGGCCCAGCACTCTAGTTATCTTTTTATTTATCTCGGGCTTCACAGAAAAGCTCTCTATCTCCTCCAGTTATTGTTATACCTGTAAAATATGCCTACACTATAGAGACGAGCTGAATGCTCCTTTGTAAAAAAAAAACGTGCATGAATAACACACAGTGAGATAACATGATCCTTTAATTGAATTTTTATGCAACCGAGAATAAAGATGGCCTCACGCTCCACCTCGTGGTAGACGCTACTTGGCTACTAAGTGTGCTGAATTGAAATTCTGAACTTTCATTTGCATGTGTGGCCACACATGAAATAGGGGATGGTCCCTGGTTGAAAAGTTGATTTATTTTGATCTCCTGCATTACGCCCGATTGTATGAAGTCTCTAGCCGTTAGTGTGTGGTCCTGATTGTTTCATCAAACAAGTGTAATTGTCTGAATGTGGTCAAGGGGGAGGCTGTGGTTGACGGCCCCCTCCTCTCCCACCCTTTTGTTGTCTGAGATGGACAGCCCTGTCAGACAGAATGTTTCAGCGAGGCAGCTCCTCCAAATAAGGCAATGAGTAATGAGATATGCTGATGGGCTGTCATGAAGAGAGAAACACCTGAGGCCACAATGCAGCTCATTTTTATAACTGCTTTCTGCACACAATGGAAAAGTTTGAATGTGAAGGAAGTCAACATGGGCAAATCTTGCCTAAGTATGTTACGAAAATAAGACAACAAAAGGCCAAACACCAGTGGGTCGCTGTGTTTTTGACCAAGTCAGCCCCAAGGTGTTTGATGCCCTACGTGTCTCCTTTAGATCACGCTACTGTGAGACGCTGGCATTTTTCTGCCTTTTTTTCATGGCACTGTTCTGTATAAACGGCACTGACACAGAATGGGCTGGGGAACGGAGGGGGGCAATTGATATGCCTTTGGAAGTAAAATCAGAACCATAAGAGAGGGTATTCTGCATTCCAGGGACACGAGGGCCAACCTTAACCACTTGACACGGCACCGTGTTGTGTTGTAAGCAATTGACGCTATTTTCTGTATATGTTACAGCAGATACTAGTGGTAAGGTTGTAATGATCAGATTGTGGATGCCGTGTCGCTGTGTCAAAGCGCACACAGTTACAGTCCATCTTCGCTTGTTTCTGTATAAAAGGCACAGGCGACTACCAGGTCCACCATTATGGCTCTGATGCAGCAATTTTTAGCAATTTTGTGTAATCTCTTTGTAAAAGACTCTGCAGTACCTTCAGTTTCTTTGTACCTACTATTCTGAAATACCCTCACTTGGAATTCCCCAATTATGGCAGTGTTTTTTAGGGATGTCCGATAATATAATATACAATATCAACCAATACTAACATAAAAATGAGATATCAGTTCATATATCTCGTATCATATTTTCTGCCGATAATGATATTGGCATGTGAGCTTTCATGTGCTCCACAGAGCAACAAGCAGGCTAACTCAATATGTCTGCGGTCCATCCATCCATTTTCTTCCGCTTATCCGCGTTCAAGTCATGAGGGCAGCAGTCTCAGTCAGGAAGCGCAGACTTCCCGGTCTTTGGCCACCTCTTCCAGTTCCGTTGGACACCAGGGCGTTCCCAGACGTAATCCCTCCAGCGTGTCCTAGGTCTGCCCCGGGGTGTCCTCCCGGCTGGGCATGCCTGGAACACCTCACCAGGGAGGCATCCGGACTAGAGCTGAGGTGGCTTCTCTCCATGTGAAGGAGCAGCATGTCTACTCTTGAGCCCCTCCCGGATGACCAAACTCCTCACCCTAGCAATTAAGGTGAGTCCAGTGCACCCTAAACTCATTTTGACGGCTTGTATCCGCGATCTTGTTCTTTCGGTCACAATCCAAGAACCAGATTTGACCGCCGGAGACCAGGTCGCCCAGGTCGCCCAGGTCGCCCAGGTGCCCGCATTAAAATTAAGCATTTTCAAGAATAAAAATGTCTAAATGAATGAAAATGCGGGCTAAAGGGCTAAATTCAAGAATGCTGTGCAAAAATACTACAACACAGCAAAGCGTCTGTCTTTGTAGTGGGCTTGTATTACAAAAACCTTACAACAAAAACAAGAATGTGGCAAAACTGGGCCTAATTACTGTCCCAGCTTGAAGCGCTATGCTGTACCTTTTATTTTTTTGTCTTGAGGGATGAGATGTTCCATCTCTGGAGGATTTACGCTACTAATGAACTTCATGCGCTGTCACAATACACACGACTAATGGTCGCTTCTTTTGTCTTTCCACATGGTCTGACTATTCCCAAGGTAGATGACAGCTCTGGCAGATTGTATCATCTTTTGGAGAGAAAATGATGGTAAAGCTCCGATGAGTCACAGTCCCTACTGGGGTGACTTGAGGCTCAGGAAGTTAAACTCTTAACTGCAGCCATAATCTGCACTACTACCGAGGAAACTATATGACCAGATGACGCTGGGAAAAATCTTATAAAGTAGGTGACATTATATTTCAGACAATCAGTGCTTGTAGTCAAATTGACAAGTAATTATTTCCAAAATGTACCGATAAGATGCAATATATATATATATAGTGTGCAGCATTGTGCATATTCATTGTGTCAGTTCTTTCAGCAAAGTAAAGATTCTTCAAAATGCTAAAAGAATAAATGGGAGTGAGACAAAAAAAAAATTGAGTAAATAAATGATTGCATTATCATCACCTGACCAAAAGTTTAAGACCATAGCTCATAAAACTTGACCCCTCCCCCCCAAAAGAGAAATAAAATGTTCAGAAAAGGACTCAGTAATGATTACCGTGATTTCCGGAGGTTACATTTTTTTCCCATCAGAGAATTAAACTTTCTTCCTCCTTTCAATGTCCCAAATTTGACACGTCCGTGCAAATTCCAAACGGGCAATTTTGTGGCGCTGAAGGAGACGAGGCCTTTGAAGATGTTTTTTGTTCTTAAGACGCTTCTCTCGCAGATGCCGTCTGGTGGTTACTAGACTGCACTCGGCACCAGTAACAACCTTCATTCGGGACAAACATCGTGCTGTGTCTTCACGGACATCCAGTTGGATCCTCCGGCTCAGGAGGATCTTTTGAAAAGTTTCAAGCGACTGTCTTACTGCGTTCACCCTCAAGCAGTGGCGCGCTGCGAGAGGCCTTGCTTATGCAGCTCAACAATCTGACCACGTTCAGATTGAGAAAGCTTTTTTGCCTTTGCCACAAAGAGATCATGACATTGTGAATACCTGACAGAAAATGACACTGAATCCACATTTTTGCCAAGATTTGGGCTTTTAAAAGCTGTAGCCTTTTTTGATTTGACAAATTTTTGAACAGCTGATGAACAGCCTATTTCAGTTTCATGGTTATTTGTGATAAATTGCTTACTGAGATTTATTGGTGTCACTCCCTTTTCCTCTGTTTGCATTTTGAAGCTCTACTGAGAACCTCCTTATCATCCAACTGTGCAAAGTTTAAATTTTTCAACTGGTCTTAACATTTTGATACAGAGTTTATTTCCACTATTTTCTCGGGGGGAAATAAGTTGCGTATGTTCAGTAGCTTATTTTAGAGTGTGACTGGAGTGTTTCCTGTTAAGTCCCAGTTCAGTCCAATAACATGAATGTAGTGTCACCTCAACTTTTGCATTTATACAGTATATCTTATTCTTTAAGCTATTTCATCAGTGGCCCAGTACCATTTGCACACCCCGTAATCGCTTCAGAGTGTTCCAAGCCAACACACTCCTCAGGCTCCAACACTGTGCGTGTGTGTGTGCGTACGTGCATGTGTCGCTGATGAAGAAGGTAGCCGACCCGCGGCTGTTAGTTGAGCGACTTCACACAATGATGCTCAAACATCCCTCAGTTATGAATATGATTATCAGATCTCCCCCTCAGTAATTCCTCTTCCCTCTACTGCTATTCTTGGTTTTTCAAAAGCACCAACGGCTCGGTGACATTTTTTCGCCTGCATGAGGTGAATAATTTAATGCTTTTGATATTTCACTCACGGAAAGTTTGCACAATTACAGAATGGGAGGAGTCGCACGTCACATCGGCTCCGCTGTGGAACAGTATCACCCACGTCATATTAAACCAAGAGAGGAAAAGGAGGGCATGCTTCAATGCATTTCTATTTAGGAGGGGGCGGAGTTCCCCTTATTGAAACAATTGTGAACCGTTGTTTCACAGCTTGTTTTGGCAATTGCTTGTAGAGATATCAGCGTCTTTTAGACAACACATCAGAGCCAGAATGGAAGATTCAGCATTTATCCGCTTGTGCCTTTTACACAGAACCTTCACACAGTGACATGACATCCCGCAGAAAATTAGATAGCAGCAATTGCTTTCAACACAACAGGGCTGGGAAAGTGAGCGTGTGGTATTAAAGCCAACACCCCTGTCCTGACATTTCAGAAAACCCTTTTACACAGGAGGCGTCACACCTCTGTTAGAACACTGACACAACCTCTTAAAGGTGTAAATTTGCTGAGATGACTTCAGTGCCATCTTTCTGTGTTGGAAAAAGGGCACAAAATTCACACAGCATTAACAGGCTGTGTGAATTTTGTGACTATTCTCACAAATGAGGAAGCAGAAGACCCCTAATTTGAAGCAAATCAAACATTTTCACATCAGAGCCATAACCAAAGATTCAGCATTTGTCAACTTGTGCATTTTACACAGAATCCAACTCATAATATGATGCATGTCTGGTGTGGCAACCCCAGACCCTCTGTGTCTGTGCTGTTTATACAGAAAAGCAACACAAGGAAAAAGCTGGGATTTACAGGCTGTGTGAAAGGGGCTACTGCTACAAATGTAGGGCCCTATCATTTCCACGGAACTGTGGACAGAATGGAGGAATTGGCCAATAAAAACATATTCTGCAGTTAAACACGGAATCTTGCGGAAATCGATGCTGGCAAGGTAAAAAACTGAATTTAAAAAGTTGAAAAGGAAACAGAATTTGGAAAAAAAATTAAAACGAATTTGAGGGGATAAAATGCCCTACAAATGCGAAGCAGCAGACTGCTTTTGAAGCAAATTGCAAACAGTTGCACATTAGAGCCATTAGGGAATGTTCAGCACTAATCAGCCTGTGCCTCTTGTACAAAACCCTACCATGTGCACTTTCACACAGCGACACATCAGATTAGATGTCACTGGGCTTACATGCATTCAATATTCATGTATTTACCAGAGTATGTTTAATATTCAAAATAGTTTTGATTCATGTAAACACCTTCTTCCAATAGCCAATTCCGAATCAATGTCATTTTCCGGTTATTAAAATCTCAATTCGGGCCCCTGGCATATGCCACATCAACCGGAATATTAGTTCATACACATCTTGGCCAAAAACAAACGACCAACACCTGCATTTAACTAAGCAATTAGGTAAGAGCCTCCCATCGGATCATTCCTGCATGGGTGATTATGTTCCAGCTGGCAACAAGTTATTTCAGCCAAACTGATGCACGGTGTGAGTAGCTTCTCGTTTGTTAAACAACAACAAAAATGTAAACCTGTTTCAGAAGGGTCAAATTATCGGCTCAACATGATAAAACACCTAAGGACCTTGCTGAATCTACAAAAATTATTAAAACGTGGGGCAACATGACCTTTGCGCTGTAGTCCGAATTTTCCCTCATTAATAAAAAAGCAATACAAGGACAAACGTACAAGACCAAAAGCAAGAAGCTTGTGGAAAACAATGCCACATCGAATGCGTGCTGTAAGCAAAGCTAGAGGCGGTCCAGTGAAATATTGCCAAAGATTGTGGGATTTGTTTGGGTCTGGCATGGCATCGACCGGAGCAGGTAAAGGTGTACATTTCTGGGACGAAGAGGAAACAAATGGAATGATAGATAAAGTATCACCGAAGCTGGAAAAGCTTCAAAAAGCTGGTTTGGTGTGTACAATTGAGCAACTAAAACATAGATGGAACTACTTCAGTCATCTGAGAGGAAATGGAGCCTACCATGCCAAATTGATTGCTAACAACGCCACACTTGGAACTCCTTGCAAGTTTGTATTGTACCTTGGCAATGCGCTTTTACAGCAATATTTGGAATGTGCTGATTACCATGTAAATGGGAATATTCTTATTGCTTGTGGATGCAAAACGTCATCTCTTAAAGAGAATATCAACCTCAGCTGCGATATTGTGTGCATGTAAACGCGGTCGATTTTCGGTCCTGCCTTTGTTATGACTCTCATACGACCTCAGAAAGGTGAAAAATTGCCGGTTTTACTTCATTGCCCCAACTCCGTGTCGAAACAGGGAAAAAGATTGCTTTCACAGACGGTGTGCGAGGGGTTATAGTCAGAAAAGGGAAGCAGAGTCCCATTGAAGAAAATCATAACATTTGCACTGCGTGCCCACACGAGAGCCATAATATTGCAGACTAAAATAAATTCAGAGTGCAACATGCGCACTATAACGGGCAAAAAGACACACAGGCAGGACATTTAATAAATGTACCACCAAATTGAATTAACCTCAGAGTTAACACAACATCATAGCTTCCTGGCAGCTGGGTGCCTTGCTTGAGGGCACTTCAGCAGTTTGTGGGAATCGAACCTGAAACTTTTTGTCCCCCTGGCCCAGATATGTTCCCATTAGGGGAGTCATCATCATGGCAAAAAACTGGGTTGAAGTTATTCAGTCAGTGAAGTTAGTGGATATTCAGTAATAAGATGATGGCTTTTTTTTGTTAATCTGCCCCGCCCCCCCCCATTGTTTCAATTGCCAAAAAGCTCCACAAATGAAAAAGTTGCGACGCTCTAAAAACGACACTCACCTGCGCAGCCATGAAGGAGAGATCCATGCTGTTGCTCGGCTCAGGGCGAAGGCACTCACAGTGGAAGAAGCGGCAGCGGCAACCCGTGAGCGTGTTTTTCCAACACCCTCCTCCTCTTCCTCCTCCTCCTTTTCTTCTTTTTCTTCTTCTCCTTCAACTCCTCATTGAGCATGTGACCCCGCTTTTGTTTTTAATCTCGCCCCTCTTTTTGGACATGCACAAGTTGCAGTCGCGCGCTTCACGTGGCCGTCATGACATCAGAATGGAGGAGGAGGAGAAGAGTGGGCTGAATAACAAGGCGAGGAGGAGAGGCAGGAAGGGGGAGATGTGGATGCAGGAGGCAGCATGAGAGAATGTGGAGGAGAGGATGTGCAGACACATTGTCTTTCTCTCTCCTCGCTGTCTAGGTCAAGCAAAAAAAAAAAAACAACAAGCATTTCTAGACAGAACAAACATAAGAGATCAGGAATTTCTTGGAATGACTTGATGACAGCATGTTTAGTTCTGCTACCGCTTCACAGGAAGTGTACCCTTATGAATGCTTTGTAAATGAGTTATTAATAGCCTCTTGATACTTTAAAAAGGTGTAATAAATCGCCATATGATAAGATTGAAAGTGTTCATGACACCAAAGTACATTAATCTTGTTATTTCTGCCGTGAACACATTGAAAGGCATCTTTCCTGTGTTAGATGTGTGCTGGAATATTGAAATATTCACCATTTTCGAACATTTTCGTCTGGAGGAGGCAGCGCAAGTGACGTCGACACCAGACAGTCCCAGCCGGAAGTTCCCGTTCACTAAAATGCATTCTCTGTATTTATGCTCCAGTTCTCAGTGAATTTCTGTTTGTTAGTATATTTTTTTATATAACGTCCGTTTGTTGTGTTGAAGGCTTTTGCTGGAACACTCGAGCAGACAGTGTAAGTTTCTTCACATTTCTAAAAGACCCCATTCGCCTCGTCAGATGATCAGCAAACTTAGTGGGACAAATGTTTCAATACTGCCTCGCAGATGGAAATAAAAAGTGGAGCAGTTTGCAGAGGTGGCAGTAAGTCAGTCCACATTTCTCCGGCTAATATGCTCCATAGTAGCCAGCCTAGTGCTCATGGCGGCTAATGCAGTGCTAATATAACTGACGCTCTAGCTAGGCGGCTATTGTAGTATGTGTTGTGGCTATCACTGCCAGTAAAACACATCATACTCCTCACAACACAATATCAGTGAAGGTCAGTGTTGTGAATGTCACTTTCTGTGCGTACGTTCATGGCTGTGCTTGCACCTGGATGGCGGTGTCACCCGCAAGCGTTTTCGACTTGAATTGCTAGCAAAACATGGACTGCTGTCATTTGTCTTTCTCACCTATCTTGCAGTTCATCTGTCAGTTTCAGTAAGTAAATCCGTATTTTTTTTACTAGATCTATTTTGGAATCCTTCGATTGACTGGTGACCAGTCCAGGGTGTACCCCGCCTCTCGCCCGAAGTCAGCTGGGATAGGCTCCAGCATACCTGCGACCCTTGTGAGGATAAGCGGCATAGAAAATGAATGGATGGATGGATGGATATTCTTGGAATATTACAATGATAGCATGGGTTTTTTTTTGCAAGGCTAAATAATCAGCAATTGCTGATCACTGGTCTCTTACTTACTGACTTGTGGCCATTTTTTTGTGTTATATCATAGTTATCACACCACAGTATCAGTGAACGTTATTATTGTTCAATTGTTGTGAATGTGACTTCCTTGGCATTGCTGTGAGTTCTTGGCAGCATGTGTTTGTGTCTGCTTTTTGGAATGTGTGCAGGGGGTGACGTCACAGCTAAGATGGCTTCAGTTCAGAAAACGCGCTCAGGGGGCGTGTCAAAATCACCACTTCATTCCACTCATATTTCATAGTTGTTTATTTATCTATGACAGCAGTATGACAAAAAGGTTTCATTAACTACTTCAATTTTGTTAGTTTTTACCTTGGTTATTATTTTGCCGGTGTTTATCTGTTTGTTTGTTTGTTTGTGTTCAAAATAACTTGAGAGTTCTGAATGGATTTGGATTACATTTTCAGGAATTGTCGGAAATGGGATAACGAAGAACTGATTACATTTTGGGAGTGATCTGGATCACCGTCTGCATCCAGGACTCGAACATTGCGAGATAGGACCATTTTCAACATTTGTGCATATAGCGCCACAAAAAAATGGACTGAGCACTTCCAACAGACTGATCAAAATAATGGAATAATTCCGGATACTATGATCTAGAATATGAGAAAATAGGGGACCTTTGGAATTTTCATCATAGGAACAGGGCCGCCCCACCTACCCCTCCCTGCCCGCCCCACACCCTCACATCTCTCCCCATCCCAAATGAATCATAACTACAAAATGACTGTATAACAACATGGCATTTAACTGGACAACTTTTATTAATGATAATTGAATGTACTGTAAGTATAGATACAGAAGTTTGACTGTATGAGTCGAATAAAATGAAAAACAATTCAACCCTAAATACATAATTAAATATTAAATTAAAAACATCAACCTGAAATAAAAAAAAATTAAATAAAAAAATTCTACCTATGAAATAAAAAAATTTAATAACAAAATTCAAGCTGAAATAAATGAATAAATATTAAATAAAAAACTTACACCTGAAATAAATAGATATAACATAAAAAAAATCAACCTGTGAAATAAATAAATAAATATTAAATAAAAAACTTCAACCTGAAATAAATAAATATTAAATTAAAAACTTCGACCTACATCATTATCATGATATGTCCCTAAAATATAATAATATTTATAATAATAATGGAATATAATAATGATACAGTAGTAGTGGTGTCAGGAGACACTCAACTCACGAGACGAGATGATGCATGAGATTGGGTCCACGAGAATGAGACGAGATTTTAACATTCATTTTAAGAAAAGTATCATGAAAAAATATGACTGGACAATCAAGATTTTTTTTGTTGGTCACAAAACAATGCAGGTGACTTTTGACATGTTTATTGTCCCACAAATTGATGATCAAAGATATTATCAACATTTTTTGAGACCAAATAAACCACTGTTATGATATAATGTATAATAATCATAATAAATAATAATACAGCTCACTGTTTTTCTCTTATGTACTTGTCTTTGTATATTTACATCAGGGCACTCCAGCTGTCCTTTGATATTTGTAATTTAGAAAAAACAACAACAACAACACATAGGCTACATACATTATACATATTTAAAGACAAATCTTTGCAATCTTATTCGTTATTAGTACCAGCATTTTAGCTTTTTGTAGTTACATCATGCCTTTTTGCTCTATTTTCCACTTTTGCTGGGTTTTTGTTTATTTATAGGTGGATGGATGGCTGGATGGATGGATGGATGGATGGACATTTCTGCAATGAGCCACGTTCCATAAATGTCCCCTGCGCCACACTCACTTGCTCGCTCGCTCGCTTGCTCGGCGGATTCTTCACCTTTGATAATCGCTTGTATTTAATTACCGAATAAATGCATGCAAGAAACACTTAAATGCTGGCATCAAGCCAAACGTCTTTGCAGGGTAACACAGGCGGGCCTTGACAAGTAACTGTCCATACGTCATTGACCATTTGTCTAATTGTTCTAACATTTTGACAATATCTGCATTACATGTATGCTAGCATTCCTTCCAAAGCATTGTGACCACAAACCACAGGGGGTGCCACAAGTGTCATTTACCGACACGTGGAATACTGATGCATCTATTTTATTAGAAATTAAATAGACATGCGGCCTCTATTATAGTCTTAACTACAATGAAAAGTGGTGTTCGTGTGGAGACAAGCTATGGTCAGTGTCCATTTCTTAGCTTTTAATAGTTAATTTCTCTATTGAGATGGAAGAGTCGTGCATCAGCACTTCACACCTTCATGTATTTTTTGCTGAATGGACAAGTCAACCCTCCAGACTGGGAATTTCCTGTCACTCCTGTTTACTTGTAGTTTTTTAGCAACTAATCCCCCCTTTCCTTTTTATCATGAACTGCCTCAAATGCATGAAATGTCCCTTTTTTAATCACTGTATTGTTCAAGCGGGATACCCATATTCTTACGCACTCTATTACTTTTATTCTAGCCTCTCATTTGATATTGTTGTGGCCGCAGGGCATTCACCGGCTTCCTCCATTTACGACGGTATAATCTGGGTAAAAATAGATTAATAGCAAGCTTCCGACTAGATCTTGTCATGTTCCGATATTCCAGGTTGATGCTAATGAGTTGGAATAATGTCATGCCACCTCCTCGGCCGCCCTGGCTCAGTGTGGCAGTGTGACTGATGTGCTCTGTCATCCAAGCCACGTGTTGGGCATTTGTGTGCTTTTATGTATTTATATATACACTTGTTTATCCCAGCATGTATGGCTGAAGTCTGTGGGAATCAGTCACAGTCTCTGACTGAGGCTAAAGATCTTTAATCTTGTAGAGCTTTTACTGTAATTTGGCCCATGTGATAGCTAAATGTCAGATGCCATGAATAACATCAGAGTTGTCTAAAATCTGGGTTTAATCAATCAAAAAGGTCCACGCTGAGAATTGAACCGAGGGATTTTTGGAGACAAAACCACCTGAGAAACAATACATCATGAAAACAGCTCCCACATTCCTCGGTCGTACGGCTTACAGGGTATTATTTGTCAGAGAAAGTCCAGACGCATGCACAAACACACAAAACACACATTACACAGGAGTATTAGGGCAATACTGGAAAAAAGTTGTATTTTAGATGGATTTATTTTAATGTAGCTGTAATATGAGGGAAGAGGCCGAATTTTATAATAATAACATTGGACTGTTGAAATACATTTTAATTGTGTGAGACTAAAATCAGAGGAAAAAAATATTTTATGAGAATAAAGTGTTAATTTTTACTAGAGACATTTTCTGAGGAGAAAGCTCGTATGAGAAAAATAATATCATTTTTACAAAAAACATTTTACGAGAGAAGTCATAATTTTGGTAGTATTTTAATGTTGTAATTTAACAAAATTCAAATCATATTATTAAAAATGTATGAGAATAAACTTTTGAATTTGACTTTTCTGAGAATAAAATCAAAATATTCTGAGGAACACTTTTAATTTTATGAGAATAAAATCTGACAATTATGACGCGAAAAAAGTTATAAAAAAGTTCCATCCGAGTCAAATTGGAATATTATGAAGGAAATATTTTTTCAAAGATTTTATCACAAACATGTCATATGAGAAAAAAATCCCACTTATATGAGAATTGTTGTAATTATGTGAGGATTTATGAAATGAATGAAATTATTATTTAAATTATTATTATTAAATTATTATTATTATTAAAATTATTATAAAATTATGAAATTTATGAAAATAACATTGGAATTTCTGAGCATATGTGCATTAATTATAGGAGAAATTAACATTTTGTGAATCTATTTTAAGAATATTATGAGAATGATAAATAAAGGTTTTCTGATGACCATAAAAAACTCAGAATTTTATGATAGCAGTGTTGTCATAAGCAATAAACAGGTTGCAATTTTATAAAAATAAAATTATAATTACGGGGGAAAAGAGATATCAAAGATCTAATACAACCCTTTTCCAACAAAAAAGAATTTGCCCTAATTATTTGAAAACAGGGTTTTTTTCTTGCAGTGCTATGACTTTATTCTACTACATTTACATTCTCTTTTTTTTTTCTTCCATAATTTCACTTATTGATTTATTTTCACTGGGGCCCTAATCCTTGTTTGTACACATACAGTATATACAAAGAAGCACAGTGGGCTTTCGCTGTATGCTGGCAGTGCTTTTGAGCTCTGTGTTCTCTTTGTGCACGTCCTCAAAACAATGTAGAGTCAAACAGGCAGGTGATTCATAATTAATACTCTGCTGGATATCTTCAAATAGATCAAATGCTGTGCGTTTTGGGGTGTATGCCACCAGTAGGAGTGCATACGCTTTTTTTTTTTGACAAGAAACTGGAAATCTGTTGTGAAAAAATATACATTTTGTGTCTTTACTGTACAGCAGGGGACACCAACCCGTCGATCATGAGCTACTGGTCGATCTTTGGGACTTTGCCGTTCGAAAAAAATGTATTATCACATCAGTGCCCTCACCTCCCTGAGAGCGACCAGAGCGGCCGGAGGTACACTAGTACACACACTCTCCTCATCCACCGACTCGCACCCCCGCGCTAGCAAAAAGGTCGAGTGAGAAAGGCAGGAAGTGACAGAGCGCATGCAGCGATGTGCCTGCGCACAAGGGATGTGCCTGCGCACACAGCGGTGTGCCTGTGCACACAGCAGTAATTATTGCACGTTTATATGGCTCAAAATCTGCCTTTGCTACCTCAAAGTTAAGGCACAAATATAACTCCGTAGACATGTACTTACCAAAAAGCAGCGACGACGCCGCTCGTTAAGGGCTGACTGTCGTAGCGTTTTGACCAGCCCCTCTCACCTCAATCTGTATTGCTCGCTCACTACACTGAGCCAACAAGGTATATAAGAGTTGTGGTTTGCTCATGGAGCCGACGCCACAAGCCCAACCCCGACCAAGAGCCACTAAAGTAGGGGTGTAGGGGTCCCCAAAGTGCAGCCCGTGGCTTATTTGTCATTGCATCACTGCTGCAATACTTCAATGAGAAAAAGCTGAAAATGTTGAAACCAATAATAACACAAAGCATATATTGTGTATATATATAATTTTCTCTGCAGATATATCTATCTATCTATCTATCTATCTATCTATCTATCTATATATATACCTGTATATACCCTTGTTGGGGGGCTAGAATATGCAGCCAGTTTTCGGGTATTGTGCCTGCCAAGGCGCCCATTATTGACCAATGAGATGTGATAAAGGACGTTGGCAGGGGATGCGTAGTCTGCTCCATTGTTCTTCATGTGAATGGAAACAATCCTCTACAGGTGATTGTGTGTGTGTGTGTGTGTGTGTGTTTGTGTCTATTGTTCGATGCAGTTCAACAAGATAATCTCTCTCTACACTCTTTATCTCGACTAAATCGACCGTGAGCAGTCTCGGTTCTGTTTGAGGTTTTTCCTTGCCTCGGTAGCCAACGTGCTTGCTCATGTGTGTAAGAACTGGAGTTCTTAAATATAAAAGGAGCGTGGTCTTGAACCTGTGTCCTTACAACTTACCAAGAATTAGCGTTAGAGAAGTCAAACTGACTTGACCCTCAAAAATTGTGTCTCGTCCGTATCGAGTGAGTACTTCAACCAAAGTTTAACCTTGTCAGTCATAACTATAACACTATTCCATTATACACTACATACTATAGGTGGCGGTAGGGATGTAAATCTCTTTGTGATAGACGATTCGATATGCATCTACAGTCATGGAAAAAATGATTAGACCACCCTTGTTTCTTCAGTTTATTGATCCATTTTAATGCCTGGTACAGCTAAAAGTACGTTTGTTTGGACAACTATAATGATGATAACAAATATAGCTCATAAGACTTTCATTTAAGAGCTGACATCTACAACATCCATGGTTTTCTTTATAATAACCAAAATCACTTATGTTCTTACATAAACAGCTATAGCATTGTGCTGCCAAAAAATGTAACTCTCATGAGCTATTTTTATTGTCATTGTTATATTTGACCAAACAAAGGTACCTGTACTGTAATGAACAAGAAACTGACGAAACAAGGGTGGTCTAATCATTCTTTCCATGACTGTAGATGCACCGGTTACTATCCGATTAAAAAACAATATATTTTAAAAACACTATGATTCAACAGTGTACAAACAATAAATAACAAAACACACTCTTAACTTTAATAATCAAAGAACACATTTTGGAATGAAAGTCTTGCAAGTAAAATGCCATATCCTGTAACTATGGCAATGGCTTGCAAGCCTAGCTTGTTCAGTATGCAGTGTATGCAGGCTGTTTGCTAAATTGTTTGGAATGGATCAAATACAGAGGACAGATTTTTCCCCCCTGAAGCTCGAGGAAAGTGTGGCTGCCCATAAATAGCCTGGCTAATGATATTTACTCAAAGGGACAACATGATGCATGAACACCACTGCTTATACTACACCAACATTTCGCCAATCTGGGCTGTCTTTTTATTTATCAATACATTTTATGCCAGACTCACCCAGGGGAAATCATGTGACATGAAAAAAAAAACCTCATTTACTTCTTTTTGGGCTTGGCTCCTTTCCCTGTGTCCTCCACGTGCTTCCACCCATCCTAATTTAAGGGGAATTGCTCTTCTGAAATTGACTTGTATGATCACTTTTTGGGGTGTGTCTGTCTGGGATGTTCATCTTGCCGTCTCACCTTATTAAAAAAATGACTGACTTTCAAATGTCCTCTTGCGTGCTAATATATTCTGCGGTAATGCATCCTAACTTTTTGTGATTGCATCCACACATGCAAGGGCTCAGTGCCACTCTGCTGGGCCTCTCGCCAGGCTGTGGAAAAGTGACAATATGTTTGGCTTTTAGCAGCAAATTGAGGCCAAACTGCCCCGACCTTTTTTGTGTGTCGCCTCCCTCCGAGCAAGCATATATGTTCAGGATATTTGTGTGAATCAACACTGAATGACATGATACAGCTTGACGGCTTAGTTTACTCAGATGTGTGTCATGTAATTGTGTGGGAATCTGGCCTGGATTCTGGCCATGTTACTATCCTAATACAATGAAATTCTCGGGTTTTGTCATAGATCTGCTGCAAATGGTCCCACGAAAACAGATATACTGTATTTTTCCCATAAGAAGTCATGTAAATCCAATTAACCCTTTCTAGACACCCAAAAATATCAACGCAGAACACATTTTATATTTAGTTTTTTAGTTTTACGACTAGCAAATACAGAGATGAGTGGAGGGAGGCTGCGGCAAGAGGGCGAAAGAGCCTTGCAGACTGAGGAACCTTTGCATTACGATCCTAGACGCTACCATCGTACTTTGCTACGAGTTCCTTTTTGAATTCAATCGTGTTTCTAACCTTCTTTATCAAAGTTCTGGCATGTGCAACTTTTTTGCAGTCGTCCAAAATAAAAACAAAAAGCACAGATTCATTTAACTCACAGAAATACGTGGTGCGCTTTAATGCCTTACCAGTGCACGGTGCAGTGCTTGAAAGGAGGAAGGAAGGAGACAGATAAGAGTTGTTCATTGTTATGTGTGCGTTCTATAAACAAATAAACCGCCACTCACCCACATACTGTAATAAAGATGATTAAAGGCTTCCTTGATCCGACTCTGTCGATTATATCTCAACTCTACAAGAAACATGATCCATTCTTAACAAAAAGTGTGGATGCTTTGTTTGGGCACTAGTTTGGCCGTACAAAAACAAAGACATATTTGTGCCAATAATTTTCGTTCCAAAGCAAATCCTATGAAACTGTGGTGTACGACAACCAATGTTTCACTGTACTTTTGCCTCAAATTGTACCTCAGCTGTCATCCACCTCTGCAAATGTACTGGGGTCGGAAAGAATTTAATTGATTAAAATAATTTTAATAAGGAGAAAAAGTTTAGCGCAGTACAGTCATCCCTTAACTTGCATTGCTTAGTCAGCCATGGATGCAGGATCCGACATGACATACAGTAGTTTAAAAAAAGCTGTCCTCCCATTTCGTGTGGAAGTGGTACGTTTTTGGCTTCTTACTTTGTCCTTCTTCCCCACTGAGTTTTAAACCTATTTTTACGTTTAGAATAGAATAAATCGGAGGCTAACTGGATAGCTCGGTAGATTGCTAATGCTTAAAGCGGCAGCCATCTCATGTCCCTATAGAGATCCCGTAGCCCGCGGATAAGAGTTGCGTAATGTGGTGTAAACAAAGACAGAAATAGTGCAGTACTGTCCGTTGTTTTACAAATGTACGTGTCACGCCCTGTGTGTTTACATGCGTGACTGTAAACACAGGAACTGTTCTTATTTTCCATCTCAGTTCTTGTTTTTAGCTCTTATTTTGGTAGTTCTTCCTGTTTTGCCCTGCTCTGTGATTGCCTACTTTGCTTTTCTTCTTTCACTCGCACCTGCTGCTAATTTTAGTTCTTTGTATTTAGTTCACCTTTTGTTTGTTGGAGCATTGTGAATGTTACTGCTCATTGCTGGATCCCTGAAGCTGCATGGGCCCTTTTAAAATAAACATTTTACCCGCACTTGGGTCCAGCTCTCTGCATCCTCTCATCCCCTCCTGCTCTCTGCATTCTGGGGTCGCCGACACAACACCACCAACACCGCCACAACATGACAGAATGCTCCAACCAGAACAAGACGACCTCGTGGAGAGCAACTTCTGAGCCTTGCAGAAATATTAAAAATAAAAAAAATAAATATATACAATAAATGTAATATACTATATATACAGTGGTGTGAAAAAGTGTTTGCCCCCTTCCTGATTTCTTTTTTTTTTGTTTGTCACACGTTTTCACACTAATGTATATCCTATCTATTATCAACAAACAATATGCTCTGTCAATGTAGAGTTGAACATAATGTGATTAAGACAGGAACAGCATGCAAAGGAAAGATGGAAAACAACACAGCCTTTACTGACGGTGAACATACTTTAGGGCTGTTGCCTTTTATTCAACGACGAATAAACCAACCAATGACTCGAGGTGGATCGAAATGTTCTCAAAGTGGAGGTGTTATTCCTCCTGAAAAGCAAAGCACAATATGTCAGGCATTTGAGAGAAATAGTTGCAGAACACGTTGTTTCTGCTTGCCAGTGAACTCCTAAATATAACTGACTGACCGACTGACTTCACTGCCATTGTGTAATTCTCATTTTACACTCTGCTGACTTTGTTGCCGTGTTTCCATACTTTGTGTGTGTGTGTGTACTAAGTACATGGTTACGAGCTTCCCTTGTGACCTATAGAAATACACACTGCTTACACGCCCAGGTCAAAGGTGGCACCGAACCGCAAATTGCGCTCAAGGACAACGGGTGATTCATCGCTCCGATCAAATCGGCTACAGCATATGTCATCTTGCTGTTTTATTTGATTATTTATTTATTTTTTTTATAAGAAGTCCATTTTGGTTTCAGCTTATTTTATTAGTCTCTGTGCTGCTGGGGAAAAGCCTGATTTACAGTGACTGGCTCAAGGTCATTTGGTAAACCTTTATTTAGAAGCTTAGATAATTGTCAAAACAGTGTTTAGTAGGAAGCTATTAGAAGCAATGTTGGGAGGACAATAATATCTATCTATAATATAAACACAATCTCATTTAGGCGCTTGGTTTAATTTAAATAACTGCCGGGTTCTCTAATTATTACTGCTTCAAAACAGTCATGAAGAGCGGTGGCTGTAGGCAACCTCCTGATGTCATGTTTGTTAACTGCACAAGATGACATCAGCTGCATTTGAAGTATCATCAGTGCACAGCATCCAGCGGGTTTATCTGCCTCTGCATGTGTTTCAAAATGTTGGTTGGGCTACTCAGCTGTACTGTTGTTTATAATGAACTAATCTGCTATTACTCTGTGGGGCCGCCGAGTGGTTAGCATGTTGGCCACACAGTCAGGAGATCTGGAAGATCTGGGATCATATCTACGTTTGGGCATCTGTGTGGAGTTTGCATGTTCATGTGTACTCTGTCTTCCTCGCACATTCAAAAAATATGCATAAATTGAATACGATTGTGAAGTTTGTCTCTTTGTGCCCTCCGATTAGCTGGCGACCAGTCCAGTCTCACGCCCGAAGTTAGCTGGGGTAGACTTCAGCCTACCTACGCGACAAGCGACATAAAAAACGAATTCATTATTGTGATGGATAATGAGTTGTCACATAACAGCCTCTCTCCAATTATTGCCTGCTTCCAATTAACACCATGTCCAATGAATTGATTGAATTGATAAAGCATTGGATTTAATCACGGCAGGCTACACATGGATGTTTTTTTAACCGCTTTTAATGATAAAGACGTTACTCTTGTAACAGTTTGATTTGGCGCAAGTTGATTAGTCATGCCTGTTGAGTGGGGCGCACAGATGACGTAAAGGCTAGTGTTGTGGTTGCCAAGGGTTTCAGTGTGGTTGGCACATGTGCAGTGGAATAAACAGAGCCGACACGACACAAAGAGCACAAAGAGTTCCTGTCCTGTAAAGAGTAGCTCTAGACGCCCTGCACCTCAGACGCTACACTGGATTCAGTCTGCCTGTGATGTCATTGCCACGCTTTATACTGGATTTATACTTATATATTTTAGTGTTGGACCACATTGAGTTACACCGAAAGTTAAGCTTTAAACATAAAGCCTTTCAAACTCATGGATCGGAGCTTCAGGACAAGATAAAATGTATTTAGGATATAAATTCACTTTAATATCTATCTGCAGATGAAATTTTATTAAAATCTGATGGTGCGAAATATGTTAATTTTGCCCCGGAATTAGTGTGTAGATGGAATTTGTAGCGTGGCGTGTGTAGTAAGGTCTACATGAAATGACACTTGATTTTCTTCCCTAGAATTTTTGATTAGCGAAAAAATGTAAATGGCGACTTTTAAAACAAATGTCACAGCCCAAGTTATTATATATTTTGGCTTTTTATTATTATTTTATTATCATTATTTTATTTTGGGTTGATCACAGCTTTTGCCTTGACTCAGTGTTAAAGCAATGGCAACCAAAGGCACTATTTCCCGGTATGAAATTTGTTCTAACTTCTTTAATACTTGGGGTAGAGAAGTGAATGAGGTGTCAAATTAAAGTTCAAGTCATGTTTTATCAGCTGGAATTAATCACAAGCTTGATTTAGTTCAACCTGTTAATTAATTCATTGTTAATTCAACCTGAGGTATCGGTTGCACTTTATTGTATAGTGAATGCATTTGCCATTAATTGTTGTTTACTTGTTTGTTTATATCCATCATTAATTTACACGTGATTCCCTTACAAAAAACAATGGAAATCTAGGAAACTTGACCTGCACTGTCAAGGTATCTATTTCACAGTCACACTGGTTGAATTTTTGGGGAAAAAATTACTGAATCAACTTAATGTTAATGCAGTTACAGACATGATGATATGTGGTATACACTGGTCACTAGGTGTCAGTAATGGTACATTGATTAAACAATTGCCACAGCTGGAGGTACTATATAGAACAGGAAGTTAAAAAAGAACAACAAGAAGGAACTCTCTCCACACTCACATGTCAGTCTATATTATGTCTTATATGTCTTATTCTCTCTTATTATGTCTACTATATTGGGTAGTATGAGTGTAAAGGTGACTGTAGGGGTGTTATGTCATGTCTAGAGGGCTCCAATATTGTTAAAAACTGTACTGAGAAGGCTGAAAACAGCTTTTCTATGCTATAAGTATGAAAATATTCAATTTATAAATAAGGAATCTTTTTGTGAGGTACTGTCTGAGCAACTATATGCAATAATGATATGTCATCAAACACATACTCTATTGTGCTATATTGCCTTCATGCATTATATCTTTCAACAGAACAGACATCAACAGCGGGACAGGCTATTTATCACACGAACTAACTTCATTGTGATTTATGACAAATAACACGTCCTGTCCATCAGCCAGACACCCTCAGGGGGGTCCTTGACAGGGCTGCTTTGTTCTTATTACCTGCTGTAAACCATAAACACAAGCCATTTCTCTGCCTTTTCAAAAGCATATACCTGACACCCACAATCTCATATGTGCTGTCACAGCTTAACCTTTCGCCTCTCTTTCTCCCTCCAGATGAACTTCCCCCCCACCTTCCTTCCCCAATCTCACATTCAGACCCGAAGCCGAGAAGGTGGGAAACAGAAGGTTATGGCTTTTTGCTGAGTGATAGATGAGTGTCACGCGGCATTTACGGGACAACTGGAGGTGAGAGATGATGGGATGTGAGGTGTTGATGTCAGTGCCCTTTTGAATCGGGTTTTTGCTCTTTTTGTTTTGCAACCTTCTGTATCTGGCAAGGCAAGGCAAGTTTATTTATAGCGCACAATTCTACACAAGGTATTTCAAAGTGCTTTACAGAAAAAAGGTGAAAATCACTTCATTAAATCATTCCATAAAACATAAAATCATTTCTAAAATCATGACATAAAATTTTATATCATCATTCCATAAAACAAAAAAAATATTATAAATGAAGAGTCAAGATAAAATACTTTCAGTTGTCATATTCATAATTGAATAGAAATGTTTTCATCCTAGATTTGAACATCAACATCGCACATCTTCTGGAAGACTGTTCCAGATTTTGGCAGCATAAAACTGAAACGCAGTCTCATCGTGTTTAGTGCTGACTCTGCGCACCCGCAGGAGACCACCAATCTGGCTGTCAATAGGAGCCGTTGTGCGCCTAAAACAACATGTAGCCTTTTAAAATAAAAGTAAAAACAATTTATAAGGCATTGCCAGCTTTATCTACGTGTGCATGCGCTTTAAAAAGTTGGTTGCACTACTCAGCTGTTGTAAAACTCTTCCCGAGCTGTTGTTAACAATGAAGTCATCACTCATTCCAACATTGGCTCTATTGCCAGCTGGGATTTTTAAATATTGCGTTTACTCAGTCAGCATGTACTGCTCATCTCGATGTGACCTTGTAAGCCCCATTTCCTGGCTGCTTTTCAATGTCTGTTGATGCATTATTGGATGAAAAAGACGTCATTGGGCATTGATAGTTAAGGATTTGTGGAATTGATTGATCACATTTTGATCCATCCTAGCAGTCTTTTTTGTAATCATATGAGGGAATTGTGTGTGTTGTTCTAATTTATATTCTACCTTGTACTTTCATTTTCATGCAAATGCTATTCAAGTAAAAGTACACACTTGCAGATTCTCAGAACATAAGCTCATTTACTATGTGTGATTAATTTGCATTTTCCTGTGAATTCCTTTTTCTACTATACCAACCAACTCTGCAGGGAGGCTCTGAAAAAAAAGACATCAGGGCCTGCAGCTTTAAAGTATATGTGAAAAGGCAAAAGTTGGCAGACATGGATGGAACTTTATAGATTGTGGGAAGGCAAATGTTATGCAGGGGGATCTATACCCAAAGACCGTATTTGTTTTGATACTGATTGTCATGGCCACATGTCATTTATTAACAAGCACAGTCAAAGTCAAAACCAAACCTCGGTTTTTGTATGGCGCAGTTGTTGTATGATTTGTTTTTTGTTGAAACTTTTTGCGTTACAAACTATCCGTTTGCCTTGTACTGGATTGTTCAGCAAAATGAAGTGCCCAAACAAAGCACCCTATGCGTTGCTAACTCACTGTCTGTGGATTTTTAATTGAGTAGGACTGCTGAATAACCCGCCATGGGGCCAAAGAAAGCACCAGGACTTTGATAAACATTCACTCGGATGTACAGGAAGTCCACATCAACAAGAAGTTCTGTCTATTTGTAATTTATAATTATTTTGCATTGTTTTCTGCATGTAAAACTATTATATCTAGAAAATGTTTTTTTGGTCATACTTTTGGGTGTCTGAAATTGATGATGTCCTGTGGGAAAAAATTGCCTGGGTTTTTGTACTTTTTGTTTTTTGTCGAACCTTTTGGAACAAATTAATAACAAAAACCGAAGTACCACTGTAAATTTTACAACACAGCGGCAACAGACCCAATGTTGTAATAGTGGTAAAGAGCACCATTAATAGCACTGAGGAGTCCATGGTGAATAACAGTACGGCAATTGTAACACAAGTCAGTTTCACGCCAACAGTTGATTAGTCATACCAACATTTCAAAGCGCATGCAGAGGTAGATAAAGTTGCTGCATTCTGCCCGCTTATGATACTTAAAAAATGCAGCTACTGCCATCTTGTGGCGTCCAAAAATACTCCATCAGGAGTTTGCCGACAGCCACATCTGTTCATGCCACTATTAATTATGCTTATTTGCATTGCATCCGCTTTGGAAGGAGTCAAGAGAAACTGTTTGGAAAAAGGTAAGCATGAAAGAAGACCTTTGCAAATTACTTTACGAAGTAATACTACAATGATGGAGTGTGTACTTAACTGGAGTCAAGTGATACTTGGTTTGCATGCAGCTGTTTGCCCCATCGTTAATCTAACATACGAATGTTATATAACATATGAAGTATATAAGGTTCCCTGTTTCTTCAAGGAATTTGTAGACTAGAAAGGCCATTGTGAGGCCATTCTTTAATTTTCATGACTGGTTCCCTGTGATTAGAGTTTTAGGTAGGCACTCCCATTATCCTCGCCGTTAAGAGCCCTCCAGCCCTGATAGATTGGAAAATGTACATTAGCACCTAACGCACAGTCTCTAAATCACAGCTTCCATAATGTGCAGCATGCGTCGCCCGCCTGCCTGGGATTTATCATGTCAGTCAGCCAGTTAGTGTACGTATTGTTCTCCCCGTCACTGCGACAACTTGTCTGATGACGTCCGGGAGAGGAAGCTAGTAATGAGCTTGTGTGTGTCAGGCCCGTAATCTCATCAATGTAAATGTATTCCGGTACAAGTTGGGCTCTCTAATTTATTAATCCGAATGAAGCGTCATCAATTTAAAGCTTGTCTCACTATCTACGCGCTGCATGAGTGTCTCTTAAGGATACGAAGGTGTCCCCCGACCACACACATAAACACGATCTAAATTTATCTTTCCAGCTGGAACTTGAAAGGCCGTGTGGCTTTTGACAAGCTGTAATTGCTTCATTTTTAATACGACAAACACGCAGCCTCTCAAGATGGCCCGCCGACAAAGACAGGCAGCGCTTGCGTGCACTTGTGTCGGCGCTCTTGCTTTTATCGTGGTCGGCCTGCTTCCGGTATGTATTTCTCGTGTTTACTGCAGCGGTGCATGAAATCTCTTGCCGGATGAGTGTTGAACTCGCCTCCCCTGGTGTTTATGTTCCAACCTGTGTGCATGTATGCATGTGTGTTCAGCGAAAGTGGATTTGTCATATCAAATCTGCATATGGATATACTCATGGAGACTCAAAATAGACTATTGACTGGAATGAGAGCGGGCTTCCTATCCTGCACAAATCTGTTATTATAAACGGCATAGCACTTATTAATGCTAGCAATACCTGTAAAATGCCACTAAATGCCACTATTGCTCTGCAAACACCTTCCTATTCCCTCTTCTCAGGTGTCTTCAAAGTGTGAGTATTGTTCCTTTAGCTTAGTTTTATTTAGTTTTGTAATACAGCAGTTCATTTTTCTTTTTCATATGAAGTTGAGCCACCATGCAAGTACAGTAATGGACTGAATGTTCCCATTGTCAATCATTAAATGCAGTCAAAGTTACATCCCTATCCCCCTGTATATTACAGTTTTTCGTCATTGGTTTGGCTCATTTCTTGAAACAGAAATTACATTTTCAAAACTCTAAGATCATTTGGTCAAAGCTTACAGTTCAGCAAAACACCATAGCTCACTTGCAAAAACTCATATCTTTCCCATAACTGTTCACGCATGCTGCAAAGCACTGGGACCCCACAGGGGTGTGTGCTGAGTCCACTCCTCTACACGCTCTTCACCTACGATTGCGTGGCCTCCCAGAACAACACCAGCATCATTAAATTTGCAGATGACACTACAGTCATCGGACTGATCACTGGTGGTGTTGAAACATCATACAGAAGAGAGGTGGCGGACCTCATAGCTTGGTGTCGTGATAACAATCTCCTTCTCAATACAGATAAGACTAAAGAGATGATCATCGACCCAAGAACAAGGGAAAAGGAGCCGCATAGACCCCTGTTTATTGATGAGACCGAGGTGGAGAGGGTGAAAACCTTTAAGTTCCTTGGCACACACATCAGCGAGGACCTCACCTGGTCTCACAACACCCAACAAATTCTGAAGAAGTCCCAAAGGAGACTGTACTTCCTGAGAAGACTGAGGAAATTTGGCATGTCCACCACAATCCTGAGTTGCTTCTACAGATGCACTATGGAAAGTGTCCTTACCGCCTCCATCACTGTTTGGTACGGTAACTGTACAACACGTGATAGGAAGGCACTCCAGCGGGTGATCAAGACCTCACAGAACATTGTTGGGGCAGCCCTCCCCTCACTGCAAGACATTTATAAATCTAGAGTCCTACGCAGAACACACAACCTCATCAAGGACAGCACACATCCACAACACTCATTATTCACACTCCTACCGTCAGGCAGACGCTACAGGAGTTTGAAGTCCAGGACCACAAGGCTGGCAAACAGCTTTTACCCACAGGCCATCAGGCTCCTCAACGAAGCACTCGCACACGCCGCACGCAACACACGCACACACTCATAGCACTTTATTTATTTATTTATTTGTATTATTTACTTGTATTAATGTCTCGTCTGTTGTTGTTGCTTAATTTATTGGTATATATGTTTATGTGTTTATGTTTCTTATGTTCTGATTCTTTCATTTGTTTTCTTTCTTTTCTTGGGAGAATGAACAGAATAAGATTTTCATTGCATGGTATAACTGCTGTTGTACTATGCACATGACAATAAAACTCTTGAATCTTGAATCTTGAAAGCTACAGTAATTCCTTTCTCATATGACTAGTCAGTACCACCAAAATGAAAAATTCCTTCTAAATTGCTTAGGCTCATTTCCTGAAACAGACCAGACTTTTTCAGAACTCTTGGTTATTTTAACAAAAATTTATTCGGATGGAGATTCTCAGCCACATCACAGTGCAACTTCTAGTTTCACCTGACGATGAAATAATCAATTTATCCAATGTTCCGAGAGATTCATATATGGTATCCATTATATTACAGTACATTACAAACCAATTTTGAAGTGAAAATTTATTGGTAATCCTTGTATTGTAATGTATCTGCTAATAGTTTCTAGGACCTTAGTAAAGTCCTACATCATCACGAGAAAGATCTCAGCAAAGGTTTAGTACTCCTGTGTAGAAAAGTACGTACATAACATTTAGGTGGTGCTACACACGTCCTTTTGTCAATGTTCATTACCGTACATTGGATTCCTCATAGTAGATAGAGTGTTTCAAACCAGGATTCCTAAAATATCCATCTTCACGAGTGAAATATTGATTTTGTGTGCTTTTTTTGGACCTGTCTGGGGACAGTGATTTGATCACTTGTTGTCTGACTGAGTGACTTCGTCATATAGGCCAGATGAAAAACAGTAAGTGGTCTCTAAAAGGCTGTCAGTGTTTGTTAAAAGATAGCTCTCTGAAAAGGGCATCGACCCCCGTCTGTTCACGCACACGCACACACACACAAAAAGGGAATATACACATTCTCTAAAGGTACACAAACAGCACAGCGACAAACGCAACTTAGAGTTCTGTTGACTCAAATTTCGAAAAATGTTTAGTTCCTCACTAAATAATAACAAAGAATGAAATAAGTAAAACTTCATATTGCTTTATATTGGATTAATTATATAGTTCAAATTGTACTAGATTATTATTACATTCTTTTTTATTTAAATACTATTTTTTATATTATCATTACATTTCCAAGTTAATTTTAATAAAATACATATATTTTTTAAATGACACACCTTATGATGCCTTATTTTGTTTGCTCTTATTTTGTGTTCACTTAAGTTTTTTGCTCCGTCCTGTGTTTTTGCCTACTTTGCCTTTCTGTTTACTCGCACCTGCTGATAATTTCAGTTTCTCTTCTATTTAGTTAAGGTGCGCACGTCGTTCCTGGTGGGAGCATTGTAAATGTCAATGTGACTGCTCTTTGCCATATCCCTGCCGCTGCACAGCAGTCATCCATCCATCCATTTTCTATGCCGCTTATCCGAGTTAGGGTCGCGGGGGTATGCTGGAGCCTATCCTAGCTGACTTCGGGCGAGAGGCGGGGTACACCCTGGACTGGTCGCCAGCCAATCGCAGGTGCACAGCAGCCATTATTATTAAAATATACATTTTACCTGCACTTTGGGTCCTTTTCTCCGCATCCTGGGGTCATGCTCCAACAGCACAAAGCCAAAACGTGACAAAAAAATGTATTTAAAAAGTACATATAATAAAACAAAACATTATGTAATAATTAAAATCGCTTGCAGCTACAAAATTGAAAAACTCAAAAATGATGACGACAATGTATCCCACCAAATGAAATCTTTCATGTGTCCAAAATTGACTGGGGGCTGTGGACATGAATAAACTTGTTCAAGATTCAAGATTCAATATTCAAGAGTTTTATTGTCATATGCATGGTAAAACAGGCAGTTATACTATGCAATGAAATTCTTATTCTGTTCATTCTCCCAAGAAAAGAAAGAAAACACAAGAAAAAGAATAAGAACATAAGAAACATAAATACCAATAAATTAAGCAACAACAACAGAAGAGACATTAATACAGATAAATAATACAAATAAATGAATAAATAAATAAGTAAATAAATAAAAGTGCTATGAGTGTGTGCGTGTGTTGCGTGCGGCGTGTGTGAGTGCTTCGTTGAGAAGCCTGATGGCCTGTGGGTAACAGCTGTTCGCCAGTCTTGTGGTCCTGGACTTCAAACTCCTGTAGCATCTGCCTGACGGTAGGAGTGTGAATAATGAGTGTTGTGGATGTGTGCTGTCCTTGATGAGGTTGTGTGTTCTTTGTAGGACTCTAGATTTATAAATGTCTTGCAGTGAGGGGAGGGCTGCCCCAACAATGTTCTGTGAGGTCTTGATCACCCGCTGGAGTGCCTTCCTATCACGTGTTGTACAGTTACCGTACCAAACAGTGATGGAGGCGGTAAGGACACTTTCCATAGTGCATCTGTAGAAGCAACTCAGGATTGTGGTGGACATGCCAAATTTCCTCAGTCTTCTCGGGAAGTACAGTCTCCTTTGGGACTTCTTCAGAATTTGTTGGGTGTTGTGAGACCAGGTGAGGTCCTCGCTGATGTGTGTGCCAAGGAACTTGAAGGTTTTCACCCTCTCCACCTTGCTCTCTTTTGCATGTTTTTTCAATCATTAAATATGTAATAGAGAGAAGACAGATCCTTTCTTACTGTATTTTATGGTAGGTTCTGGGCCAGACACTTTTTTCTATGATTATTGTCACACTTTTCCTTTTTGCTATCAGTGATTCCCTCCTATGTAGGCATTACCAAAAAGTCAAAGGAAAAGCAAAGTACATTTACAGAGTTAGTCCTTTAGATGCTCACTGAGCGGAAGTGTCATGATATTTGAAGTCCCAGCTTTTGTTTGACTTTTGAGGCATATTTTTCCACAAAATTCTGGTCGAACTCCAGTTGCTATGTTTTTGTTTCATTTTTGTTAGTCATTTGTCGTTAGTAAGGCCGCACGGTGGTCTAGTGGCCAATACAGGAACAGCCTGGAGATCGGGAAGACCTGGGTTTGATTCTCCCTTGGGCATTTCTGTGTGGAGTTTGCATGTTCTCCCCGTGTGCGCGTGGGTTTCTCCGGGTACTCCGGCTTCCTCCCACATTCCCAAAAACATGCAGGTGAGGTTAATTGGTGACTCTAAATTGTCCATAATGAATATGAATGTGAGTGTGAATGGTTGTTTGTCTATATGTGCCCTGTGATTGGCTGGCGACCAGTCCAGGATGTACCCCGCCTGTCGCCCGAAGTCAGCTGAGATAGGCTCCAGCATGCCCCCGCGACCCTAATGAGGATGAAGCGGTATAGAAAATGGATGGATTTGTCGTTAGTAGTTCAATGTTCCGTCTCCAGTTATGCTTTAAAACCAAGACTTGGGATCCCCATCCTAGTTTAAATGTGAATTGGTACAGTCGTGCAACGATTGCAATTAATGATGATGAATTATTCATGTGTACAAGGGGACGCAGTGCATTAACTGTTCATCCTCAGGACGTGTCACATAAGTTAATGGAATAATCGTCCCCTCTAATCCCGTCAGTAGCGCCAAACGAGCAGACACGTGAAAATTATCCACTCCAAAGGTCGTATTTCATTTTCGACTCTCAGTCTACCAGATGTTTAAAGAGTAAAAATGAGGTGACTATGAGGCCACTCTCATTAAGGAATCACTCCCATGTCGCTGCGAGTCCTGGTGCCTATGGCGCATAGATTGTTTGCATTGACTTTCAATAATACTTGAGCTCATTAATGCTTGATAGTGCATATTCACATTTCACCTCACTAATAACTTAGAGGAGCAGACTTTTTAATGATGTTTAGACATGTGTGGGTTGGTCTGCGGCCTGTTTAACAGCTTAACTTAGCTTTGTTTTAGCAAGTGATGCTTCAAGCTGCTTGCTAAATCACGTCTAACAAAATAACCTGCCAAAATGAAAATGATATGCACGTGGTCCTTGTGATGGACAATGATATATACATGTTCAGGCTCCCCGTGTTTTGGCTCCTGGCAGCTAGAAACACTGAGCATGCTTCCGTAAATTACCACCTGCTTCAATAAATTGGAGAAATGGAAATATTTAAATAAAATTAGAAAATAAAAAGATTTTCTTTCTACACGGGGTGTCGTATTGTTGACTCCATCTGTTTGTGGAGACAAGTGAGATTACTTGAGCGTGTGATTTGTGTTGAGCTATGATGTGTTGTTGCCTTGTGTGCCAGCTAGATGTCAGCAGCCGACAAAGATGGCAAATATTGAGAAGCCCCCTCACACAGTTGCTTTGTACAGTGTGATGCTGCTAATTAATGATTTCCATCTCAGGATTGTTTTTTTTTACAAATAAATGGTCATAGTTTGATTTGTTTTGGGCCTGCTTAACAAGCGTTGATTGTTGATAACTTTATTCCATCAATGACTGCATCAGTCTTTGTGTGTGTTGTGTCTTTCATTTTCCTTGGCTGAGATGATATGATCTTTGATATTTGTCCAGTTCCTTGGTGTCTCTGGCAGCAAGTACTTTGGCTTAAATCTATGAGTGTAAGAATAGCCGATATCAACATTCAAGCTGAGACGATACTGTCCAAAAGCAAATGAATATACTATATACAGTATTTACATTCTAATGGTCTTTGCAAAGGTCAGTGGATGGCAGTATGTGTCTTCCAGGCTATCAAAGCATCCCAAGTGGTTGAAATGAAAACATCCCTTCCATCCTCTGCTGCCTTGTTTGTTTGTTTTTGTCTCCCACAGACACTGTAGCTCTTGGTTCCAGCCAGCTGAAGGTGCTCCAGCCCAGCACACTAAACTGCCATGCTTTTTTTTGACCCACTCAAGTGTGACTGTGGTAAATGATATCGTCCCTTTTAACAAGCATTGCAACTACGCATTGTAACTCCAACAATGATTCTCTGAACTGAGGGCCGCAACTTTACAAGTCCAAAAAAGGCTTAATTTATTGTGTTATTCTATGGAGTTTTAGGCTGAAAGGCTATCCTTGACTGAACAGGCTCTGTTTTCTCCCGTACATGTTCTACTCCAACAAATCATTAACTCAGGATAATTGCTATTGGCTCATTTGTTTCATTTTGATACATTTATAATTCACTTGTTATTCATTAATCACAACAAATATAGCCTGCCAGGGTGTAAAGAAAACCCCTTTTAATAAGTTATTGATTGAACCGTTGAACCTACAGTATGAACTTTTTTTTAAGTAATTGTGACTTTCATGACAACAGATTTGTGGCTTGTAAGTGTCATCATAGCAAGCTATTGCTACATTTCCATATACCCTATTGACTCGAATATAGGACGGCTCCGAACATAAGACCTGTTTTTAAAATATTTTTAAGGCAAAATCAAAGACAAAAAAGGAAAATGAGGCATCTCTCCAGCCCACTGGAGGAAATGCTCTGACTTGCTTGGGGAGAAGTTGTTTTGCGCCACCTTCTGGTTTGCATACACACATCTCTTAACCGCTGAATATAAGATAAGCTGTCTTTCGCAGACATTTTTTTTCTCAGGAAAAAAAATCATTATCACTTATTCATATCGATTTACAACCTTAACTTCTATTGTAATACATTGTTATAATGCCTTATCATTCTCTTATGTTATTTAGAGTTGGTAAAAGGTCCATGTTGAATACAGGAAGTGAACAAATGTATTAGCAATCGATGTGAAGCAGAGAAGGGGTAGGATTAAATAAGCTTTGCTTCCTCCTACTCCTTTTTGGACATGTGTAATTGGGAAATGTAATATGTAATGTATTCCAATGTAACTTTTATGCATTTTCAGAGTAAATTAAACCATTGCCATTAGCATTACCAAAATAGCGTCTTATGACTGGGTCAATGCAGTATATCCTTGACAAGCAAGCTAAGGCTGAATCCCAATTCTTCCCCTTCATTTTACCCCTTGTCTTACTCCTTCCCCCTCCCTTTAAGACCAAGGCCGGGGGGGAACAAGCCACTAAGATATGGGACAAAACCGGATTCTCATTACGTCATCACTCCTCACCACTTGCTGGCTGAGACATCGGGCGATGAGACAATTACATTTTTTAGAATAAATGTGTCCTACCATAAAGTAAGGTGCATACATTTCTTCTTTATTTCAATGTTATATGGCCTACCTCAGAAAACCTTTCTTTTTATTAAAAGGTACACATTATTATTTGCATTGCATAACAACAACTCTAAGAAATAACAGCTTACAACCAGCACTGTAACAACATTTGTAAAAATAGAAATTGTATCAAATATGCGTATGAAGTAGAAAATAACAATATAACTAACTTTATGAACATCAACAAATGTATAAACTTTATCAACCATTATTTCAAGGTTTGTAACAAAGTCCAGAATGGAATTTTGTTGCATTTTACTTTCCATACCGGGATTGCAGCTTTTGAATGGTCCTGGAGTGCTGTGTGGTGTAGCACTGGGCTGACCTCTGTTGGCACAGCATGTCCTGCAGGATTGACACACGTGCATGATCGAAGGGCTACAACTGGGGATGAGCAAGTACACCACCGTCTGTACCTGTACGTGTTCACCCATCGAAACGATCTGTATCCGCATCTGTACTCGGAGTGGGCGTAGTTTAATTGGAAATGGGTGGGGCTTAATTCAGTGCATTATTTTAAGTTTAAAATTGACATCAGAAGTTGATCAGAAGTGGCTTTATTTATTGTTTATTATTCAGCCATATGTGTACTGTGTATGAGTGTAAGTGATCTGTAGGACGTTATTATTGAATGACTTATTAATGATCTGTGCAGCCTCTATTTAAGATGAATATTTTCTATTTAAAATATGAAACTACATTTGGAACGTGTTTTTATGAAAACCCGGTGTTCGTTATCACTTCGTTCCAAAAGATTAGACGAACACCAAAACGTACAAAAACATGGGAAATAATTCAATTAAATCCAATTAATTCGTTCTAGACATCCAAAAATCTGAAAACAAAGCACATTTTATAGAGAATAAATATGGTTTGAGATGCTGAAAACAATGCAAAATAATTATAAATGACAAATGGAGGGAACTTGTTGATGCTGACATTTTGTGCATCTCGGGGAGAACGAACTCATTAGTATTTCTCACCTTCTTTGTCAAATTACTTGCACTTGCAGCTTTCTTTGGCCTAATGCTGGGTTATTTACCAGTCACGCTCAATTAAAAAATGCACGGACAGTGAGTCAGCAATGCTAAGGTGCTTTGTTTGAGCACGCCGTTTCGGAATGACACGGAATCTTATAAAAACTGGGGTGTACGAAAACCGAGGTTTGATTGTACTGGACTGGCCTTGTGAGAAAAAAGAACTCAAGTGTGATAGACATACATGATAGACATACATGGTTGTCATTGGACAAGGACGACAGCCTGTTGGTGATGTTTCTGCTATATTGAAAAGCACAACTAGCTTGAAGACTTGTTTGTATAAAGTCAAGAATGAAATGCTCTGTTCTTGTAGCAGATACAGCATGAGCTTCAAACAGCAGGAATGCACACTCAGCTTGCATGAACCTCCACGGCCTGAACTGATTGAAGTGCACTGAAGTGTTTCGGCCCTTGAATAATATGACTTGCCTGCTGGTCGGCCTGCTTAAACCCTGGACACTACCTGGCCTTAATCATCCAGCCAGGGAGCCGGCCATTGCTGTCCTCTGGGTGCAAATCAAATTTCAGAAATTCAGAGGGAGAAGGGCACTGTAAGAGCAAAATCCATTCTGCTGAGCTTTTCCTGCTACTGCGTGGGTAGTTAGCCAAGCATTTATTTCACACCTGATCAAATCGAGCTTGCACTTTACGACCAGTACTATTTGGAGTCTAAGGCTTTAATGCTAAACAGTAGGTTTTTCCTGCACAGGATGCTCAGAAATAGTCTGGATAGTCTGTAGTTTTTCTAAAGTGGTCTGCAGTCCTTCCATCAGCTCAGCAGTCTTTGTTGCGACAACAATGAGCTGTCCAACCTTACCCTCCGTCCTCCTTCACTGCCCATTAAAAAAGCACCTTGCTGCAATCTGTCCTTTCTTGCATAGGCTTACACTATACGGCTTTACTTCCAAGTTCTGTTTTACAGAAAACAGGCAAAACAAGATAAAGAATCAGTTCATCAGCATGCACACATTAGCCGGAGCTGTATGCAAGGTCTAACGCATGCAGTACAGTAAGCTCAGTAAGGCTCAGACTGATCCATAAATCTCCAAACTTATGCTAAGACGTCCCAGTCAGCTGGCACAATACCGAGGGAGATCAGCCCGGATTAAGAAAAAAAAAGTTGACAGTTGACACAAGGCTCTAAATAAATATTAACCTAATTGATTATTCCCAGCACATTTCTTGGTGGGCAAAAATAGCTCATCTCATTGTCATTCCTATTTTGTTTAGTATCTGTTAAAGGCGTGCTTCTTTTAGCAACCTTTAAGTCTCTTATCAATCGCTGTTAGCGATCTTAGCCTCTGCTGTGTTTGTTTTCGCCTCTGTCAGTAGTGACAAGTACTATGAGCCTCCGTTAGCAGCAACTTAACCTCTTTTAGTAGCTTATTAGCCACTGGGAGCACTTTTTAGGCCTTTTTAGGCATTTGTTGTTAATGTTTAAGCTTCTGTTAGTGGTGCTACTCACAGTTAGCTCCCAGTTAGCTTCTGTTATCATTAATTTTGTGTTAGTGTTTTTTCATTCTCTGCCCTGCTGAAAAAAACAGCATAGACCAGAATGGAAATTATGCAGGTCTTTGCTGGTCAGTGCTGGTCTATGCTGGTTTAGCTGGTGGACCTTGCTAGTGTATGCTGGTCAGTGCCGGTCTATGCTGGTTTAGCTGGTGGACCTTGCTAGTGTATGATGGTCAGCACCGGTCTATGCTGGTTTAGCTGGTGGACCTTGCTAGTGTATGCTGGTCAGTGCTGGTCTGTGCTGGTTTAGCTGGTGGACCTTGCTAGTGTATGCTGGTCAGTGCTGGTCTGTGCTGGTTTAGCTGGTGGACTTTGCTAGTGTATGATGGTCAGTGCTGGTCTGTGCTGGTTTAGCTGGTGGACCTTGCTAGTGTATGCTGGTCAGTGCTGGTCTATGCTGGTTTAGCTGGTGGACCTTGCTAGTGTATGCTGGTCAGTGCTGGTCTATGCTGGTTTAGCTGGTGGACCTTGCTAGTGTATGCTGGTCAGTGCTGGTCTATGCTGGTTTAGCTGGTGGACCTTGCTAGTGTATGCTGGTCAGTGCTGGTCTATGCCGGTTTGGTGCTGGTTTAGCTGGTGGAACTTGCTAGTGTATGCTGGTCAGTGCTGGTCTATGCCGGTTTGGTGCTGGTTTAGCTGGTGGAACTTGCTAGTGTATGCTGGTCAGTGCTGGTCTATGCTGGTTTGGTGCTGGTTTAGCTGGTGGAACTTGCTAGTGTATGCTGGTCAGTGCTGGTAGTTGATCTATCCTGTTTTTTCCAGCAGGGTGTTAGCATCAGTTTGTGGTTTATTAGTTGCTGTTAGCAATATTTTAGGTTCAGATAAAAGTCAAGCCGTCATGGTTTACACTGGGGTATCAATGACGTGACGTCCGCCCGCCCGCCCATCCGTCTATCGTCAAAGTCCTCCCTCAATTAAAGATGTGAGGGGATGTGAGCGGACAGCAGATGTTGCCCTAAATAGATTTGCTGTCACAAAGTGAGCACATATCCAGCTGCCTTTTGTCACATTTGCTCATGCAGAGGAATAAATCCTGCTATTTAAAAAAATCGGGGCTTGAAAAAGCAGGAACAAAGTCTGTTATGAATGTTACACTTGAGAGAAGTGTAACACAAAAGTGTCAAGAGAACGGTTTTACTGGTGTTATGCAGGACTAGCAACCTGTTGGCTTCTTTAGATTCATTGTATTGGGGAAGTCATTTGTAAGGCCCAGAATACTCCTTTTTCAAATTATATCAGTGACAGTTTTTCAAATTGCACCCATTCCGAGATGCTGATTGACCTCCGTTTTGTTCATCTTTTGAAACACAACCAATTTACTGTAATATAATTCCGGGTTTGTATTTTTCCAAATTGTGCGCCTTTTTTATTCGATCAAACATGGGTGTCCAAACTTTTTCCACCGAGGGCTGCATAGTGAAAAATCAAATGCATTCATATTTAAAATTTTGTGAATAGACTCAAACCAACCTCTGTAGATATGGTAAGACGTTTTATATATATATATATATATATATATATATATATATATATATATATATATATACTGTATATATCCAGCAATCCCTTGTTTATCACGGTTAATTGGTTCCAGACCCGTGATTCCTTATTTATACATCAAATAGTCATATTATCATATATATATATGATATATATATATCATATATATATATATATATCATATAGTCATATATACATCAAATTCATAGTTAGAGCATAGAAAACTTGTTTACAACCTTCAAAATACATTTTTAACATTATTAGCCCCATAACACCCCTATAGTCACCTGTACACTCGTATTACCCAATATAGTTGCCATAATAAGAGAAAATAATCCATTTAAGAAATAATTGTGCTTGGGTGTGCTGCTATAAATGTGTTCCCTAGGGGAGTTAATTGGCGGGCGGACAGGAGGTTGTTGCCATCAAGTAACATTCCTGACACCTAGTGACCAGTGTAGAATACTGCATATCTACATGTGCGTCTTTTCAACACTTTATATTTGTATTTTAGTTCATTTAGCCATTTTAATGCTTGAAAATGTTTAATTTAGGCAAAAAATACTTAACGTTTGCTTAAGTATTCATGTTTTATGTAATGATCCGCATTATTTCTGGCGTGGCAGCTTGTTGGTTTCTGTTTTCTCTTACGTTCCGGCTTTGATACTTTTATTTTGCCACACTTCCTGTTTTTGATCAGTTCTGTTTGGTGCTGCTTTTACTTTCCTCTTTTCGCACACCTGGTGCGAATTGGTGTGGCTTCTATTTAGTTCAGCTGTTAGCTTTCTTCCGCTGTTGCTTGTTTTGGCACGTTTGAGTCTCTTCCTCGTGCCGTGGATGTTTGTTTTTGGTACTAGCTTTGTCTTGTTTATTTTTTCAGCTTTGCAAACATTTATTAAAAGACCTTCTACCTGCACTTGGGTCCTGTCTTTGCATCTTGGTCATCGTCAACACCACAACATGCCGCATCATAACGGAATGCTCCGACTGTGAGAGGACCTTGCGGAGTACGAAGTCTGGACCCAGTTGATCTTCAAGGCGATGGAAGCCGAGACGGCTTGATACACACCAGAAGAGCTTGCCCCCGTGGACTCTGTGTACCTAAGTGCCACCGCTCGACACGAGCGCACACCTCGCTTGACTCCGGCAAGGTCTTCATGCTGATCCAAGGTGCAGTAACTCCCTTCCTCCTCGCCACGCCATGCCGAGGTGCAGCAGCCACACCCTGTCCTCCCTGCACCCACCCTGTGTTTCTCTAGACTTAGGAACCGTGGGGGTACTGTCATGCACCGCATTACTTCTGACGTGGCAGCTTGTTAGTTTCAGTTTTCTCCTAATTTCCGGTTTGAATGCTCTTATTTTGCACACTTTCTTTTTTTTTTCCATTCTGTTCTGTGCTGCTTTTATTTTCCTCTATTTGCGTGCCTGGTGCTAATTGGTGTGGCTTGTATTTAGTTCAGCGGTTAGCTTTCTTCCACTGTTGGACCATTGCTGGTTTTGGCATGTTGGTGTCTGCCTCGTGCCATGGATGTTTGTTTTAGCTATTAGCTAATCACGAGGCCACAATGAAACAGCGATTTTAATTTTTATTTTTGAAAAAACGCAAAATATAATATCTAAATGTATATTTAAAGAAAAAAAAAACACCCTACATGTCAGCTATGTGCAAGAGGTGATACAGCATATTATTAGTGCTACTAGTATTAATATAGTACTTCAACTATTGCTGCTGTGGGTTGTTTTTTTTTAGCTTTCTGATTTAATTGCATTTTTGGAGTAAAGCAAAACAAACTGCTGGCTGCACATGGCCCCCGGGATGCACTCTGGACACCAGTGGCCTAAGAGGTTCCACTGTCAAATGCGTTGAAATTGTCATTTAACGATTAAAAATGAAAGTGTTTCACACCATCCGAAAAGCTGTGCTTGCTTTTAACATGAAATCTGCAGTGTACTTTTCATCCCAGAGATGAAAAAAAGATGGTGCAATCCATCTGAGAAGTGCATGTAGACACTGGCCCCCACAGCCTATTGTGCACACCTGCAGCTATGAAATTGCATCACATATTGATGCATGTTTGCGCCTGGTTGCTCCATATAAGGAAAAGAAATGCTTTTAACAGAATTTTCCCACCGCTGAGATTTAATTACAGGAAACAGATTATACATTTGACCTGTTTTCCCCAGTCAAGTGCAATTATTTCTACATCTAGTGACATCACACTACAAGGACTGTGTTATAATGAAATGATGTGTTGGCTGGTGGTAGGATTATTCTTTATTTTTTTAAAGGCTGCAAATGTGTGTCCACCACTGAGAACAGTGTTTACTTTATTTTTTTATGACTTATTCAATTTTATTATGTTTTGCCACCATAGCTGGAACATGGCTTGAATAACAATAGAGCGCGCTCGCTATTGTTAGTCATTAGCACGTCTTGTTGATTTGGTGCGGCCCGTGTGGTGGACGGTTTAATCGCCTTCGCAGCTTTTCTTGAAGATGTCAGCTCAGCTAGCTGGAACGTCTTGCATGGACAATCTGCTGAGCTGAAGCATTCATCAGCAATTCCTCGCATTCTTTTCTGTATGTTGTGTAAAAAAGGCCAAGGAGGTCACAGCATGTTTATCATTGCTGTTTTGGAACATTTTATTTTCGCCACTGTTCGTTACTTCCTCCAAGAAGGTAATTTCTTGGTTTTTATGTTTTCTATGTTTTTGTCTTTCAAAACTAATGTCTTTGCAGCCAATTCCTGAAAACAGAACTCATCGTTATATAGAGGATGTTTGACTAGCATTTTTGCAGTAGATTTTTAAAAACAGCAGAGAACTCTTGTCACATAGAGGATCTTTGACCAGTGGGTTTTTTTTTCAGCAGGTCCTTAAAAACAGCAGTGCTCTTGACGTGTAGAGAATCTTTGACTTCTTTGGCTCCTGTTTTTGCAGTACATTATGTTTATAAAAATAGCAAAGCGCTCCTGATGTACGGTATAGAGACTTGTGTTTTTGCAGTTGCTTCTTAAAAACAGCGGAGTGCTACTATCATATACAGAATCTTTGACTATTTTTTTGGAAGTAGGTTCTTAAAAACAGCAGAGCACTCTTGTCACATAGAGGATCTTTGGTGTTTTGGTTGTTTTTTTTGCAGTAGCTCCTTAAAAACAGCAGAGTGCTCTTGATGTATACTTGTGTTTTTGCAGTAGGATCTTTCACTAGTGTTTTGGCAGTAGGTCCTAAAAACAACAGTGGGCTCCTGTCATATAGAGGATCTGTGACTAGTGCTTTGGCAGTATGTCCTTAAAAACAGCAGACCACTTCTGTCACATAGACGGTCTTTGACAAGTGTTTTTTTGGAGTAGTTTCTTAAAAACAGCAGAGGTCTCCTGACGTATAGACAATCTTTGATTTGTGTTTTTGCAATAGGTCCATAAAAAGAGCTGAGTGCTCTTGTCATATCAAGGATCTTTGACTAGCATTTTGGCAGTACGTCTTAAAAACAGCAGAGTGCTCCTATTAAATACAGGATCTTTGACTAGTGTTTCGGCAGTAGGTCCTTAAAAACAGCAGAGGGTTCCTGTCATATAGAAACTTTGACTAGTGGTTTGACAGTAGGTCCTTAAAGGAAAACTGAACTTTTTTGGAATTTTGCCCATCATCCACAATCCTTATGTGAGACATGAACACATAGTGTACAGTGTATGTCTTTGGAGGTTTTTGGAGGTGTTTTAATAGCGGTCTTTGTAGGCGGCATAGGTGTGTCCCATCACATGCAGTAATGAGCTGTCTCTTTTTATATGTTTTTATATCTTTACAACGCACGGAAAACAGAAAGACGTGTGTTCATGTCTCACATAAGGACTGTAGACGATGGGCAAAATTCCCAAAAAAGTGCAGTTTTCCTTTAAAAACTGCAGTTCACTTCTGTCATATTCAGACTCTTTGACTCGCGATGTTGTAGGAGATCCTTAAACGCAGCAAAATGCACCTGACGTATAGAGGATTTGTGATTTTTGTGATTTTGCAGTAGGTCCTTAAAAACTACAAAGCCCCCTGCCATATAGAGGATCTCTGACTAGCGTCCGGTCTCCCAGTCCTTAGCAATCTAAAAATACAGCCCTCGAACAATTTAGTTGTATAGGCCTGTTCTACACCAAGATCACTTTATTCATTCAATGTTTTCTATTACAAAAAATGCTGTCTGGGAAAAAAAGAAAACCTTTCCATTTGCTTCTCATGAGTCAAGGAGTGTAAATAGTTAATATCATCCACATGAATTAAACACCAGTATAGTTGTTGGGTATCAGGGAGAATCTGTGTTTACAATAATCATGAATACATTCACAATATTCGTCCGTGTGCTTAGAAGGCGTTCTCTCTCATTACTTCAGCTGAAAGTAGACTTTATTGATCCACCTTGTAGGAGTCCAGTCCCGTGGTGATTGCAGAGTGGATCCAGAATGCAGCTTTTACTTGCAGGTATCTTGCAAGCGGTCTGTTAAGTTCTGACCAGGCGAGTTAAAGTCACCGTTGTGTTGTTTCTGTGATCATGGAGACACACAGGTCTCAGGCACTTTCTGAAGTCATGAGGTTGGAGAGTGACATGATGTAGTCTTTCCTTGTAACCATTTGTTCATTGGCCTTAATCCTTAATTATTCAATTAAATATATGGACTCAGCCATCGGCTAATAAGAAATTAGCTATGGGCCGCAAATTGCCTCCTTTGGCTGCACTTTGGACACCCCTGCATTAGACTGTACACAAAAACGGCATCGGGTGTTTAACTCAAAACAGAAACAGTTTGGTAAACTACAGTAAATCACCAAAAATAATACCTCCATGCATTTAATTGTTGAGTATCTTTTCACCAACCATCAAACAAAAAATAACTCCCATTTAAAATGGGATATCAGCACTATGGTGAAGCTCTGGTGTTTTTTTTTTACTCACATGTAAGTTAAAGGTTATTCAGGGCTGCATTGATTTACTACAGGTCAGGTTTGGTAAATAACTCTCCGACTTCATACATACAAAGAACAGTTTAAGAAATAGCATGGTGTATACATTTATAAAATTGACCATTAAGTCACCATTAATAAAAGTGAAACGTTGGTACTGAACTGTACATGAACAGTATATATACACAAGTCAAGTGTTACGCTAGATAATAAAAACCTGATAATTGAAACATTTCCCACATATTTAAGGCATACTGTCAATATGCACAATAACCCTACATTTGCATCACAGATCTGTCCACACTTTAAAAAAATGTTGAACTCCAATGCAAATCAATATTATAGAATTTGTAAATTAATGACATGAGGCTTAAATTAACCTAAAAGCATATGCCCTACTGATCTTAGCATAAAAACATTTTTTTTCCCTACAAAAAGACGACTTGCCTTATATTATTTATAGAGATTTAGTAGCTAACCATTAGGTCCATCCATTCATCCATTTTCTTCCACTTATCCAGGTCTGGGTCGCGGGGGCAGCAGTCTCAGTAGGAAAGTCCAGACTTCCCTGTCTCCAGCCACGTCTTCCAGTTCTACTGGGAGGACACTAAGGCGTTCCCAGGCCAGCTGTGACACATAATCCCTCCAGTGTGTCCTAGGTCTGACCCGGGGCCTTCTCCCGAATGGCCGAGCTCCTCACCCTATTAGGGTAAGTCCAGCCACCCTACGGAGGAAACTAATTTCTGCAGCTTGTATCCACTATCTTGTTCTTCCGGTCACGACTCAAACCTCATGACCATAGGTGAGGGTGGGAACATAGATCATCCAGTAAATTGAGAGCCTTGCCTTCCCGCTCAGCTCTTACTTTACCACAACGGTCCGGTACAGCGATTGCATTACTCAGACGCTACGCAGATCCGTTTGTCGACCTCACGATTCAACCTTCCCTCATTCGTGAACAAGACCCCAAGATACTTGAACTCCCAACCCGGAGGGTGCAATCTACCCTGAGAACCATGGCCTCGGATTTGGGGTTGCTGAGTCTCATCCCAGAAGCTTCACACTCAGCTGTGGACCGTCCCAGTAAACGCTGAAGGTCACAGCTCGATGAGGCCATCAGGACTACATCATCTGTGAATAGCAGAGACAAAATCCTAAGGCCCCCAAACTGGACTCCCTCAACACCTTAGCTGCGCCTAGAAATTCTGTCCATGAAAACTATGAACAGAATTGGTGACAAAAGGGCAGCCTTGGCGGAGGCCAACGTTCAACAGAAACATGCTCGACTTACTGCTGGCAATGCGGACCAGGCTCCTGCTCCGGTTGTACAAGGACCGAATGGCGTGCCACCAATTCCGTACTCCCGGAGCACCCTCCACAGGAGTGCCTTTTCCAAGTCCACAAAGCACGTGTAGACCGGTTGAGCAAACTCCCATGTACCCTCCAGTAACCTTGCAAGGGTGTGGAGCTGGTCCAATGTTCCACAACCGGGATGAAAACCACATTGCAACTCCTGTAGCTAAGGTTCGGCCGTACCCTTCTCTCCAGCACCCTCGAATAGACTTTCCGAGGGAGGCTGAGGAGCGTGAGCCCCCTACAGTTGGAACACACCCACTGGTCACCCTTCTTGAAAAGGGGGACCACCACCGCGGTCTGCCAATCTTGAGATACTGTTTCCGACTTCCATGCAATGTTGAAGAGACGTGTCAGCCAAGACAGTCGCCCATCATCCAGAGCCTTGAGGAACTCAGGGCAAACTCGTCCACCCCTGGACCTTTTCCATTGGGGAGTGTTTTGACTACCCAAGATACCTCCATTATGGTGTCCTCAGACTATGCTTTCTCTATGAAAGGTACTGTATGTCAGTGGGATTGAGAAGGGACTCAAAGTATTCCTTCCACCGTCCGACTATATCCTCAGTTGAGGTCAGCAGGCTTCTGTCCCCACTGTAAACAATGTGGACCGGGCACTGCTTCCCTTTCTGAGGCGTTCGATGGTTTGCCAGAACCTCTTCAAGGCCGACCGAAAGTCGTGCTCCCACTGCCGAATTTTTGCCTCGACAACCGCCCCTCTGATAGACTCCAAGAAGGCTGGGTACTCTGAACTGCCGTTTGACGCGTACACACAAACGACAGTCAGGACTCTGTCTCAACCCAAAAGCGTAGAGAAATGATGCTCTCGTTCAATGGGAATGACTTCAACTCGGAAGCACCGAGCCGGGGGACTATTAATAAGCCCGCACCAGCTCGCCGCCTCTCTCCTGCAGCAACTCCAGAATAGAACAAGGTCCAGCCCCCCTCGGGGAGTTTGTTGCAGAACAAAAACTGTGGGTCGACGTGAGTCCGACTATGTCTAGTCGGAATGTCTCAACCTCTCAAGTTCGGGCTCCTTCCCCACCAGAAAAGTGACATTTGCATGTCCCAAGAACCAGATTTGGCCACCAAAGCCCAGTTTGGCCAGACGCCCACCCTTGACCGCCACCCAGAACACATAACGCCAGACCCTTATGCTTGCCCCCGCAGGTGGTGGAACTACGAGTAGGTGACGCCAAATAACTTCTGCCCAAGCAAGTCAGAGCTTTTCTTCCTGTCATTCACACACGAAAGGTCTATTCTGTCTTTGATTCTGTCTTTTTAAAAAGTACACCAAAAACAAGCCTTGATAAAGAGGGGTTGTTTTATATCTGGGTAAATTGTCTTGTTTTTTTTTAATATAAAGGATTTTAAACTTATGATAAAACGTATGATAATTTACCACCAAGTCATTTTAGTTACTGTAAAGGATGGACACTAAAATACCTGTCGAATAGCTAAGAATTACACTATATTACAGAATTAAAGTTTATTGTGGTTAATTCGTTCCAGGCTCGACCAACATCAGTAAATTTATGTAGGATTCCTTATTTATAAATCAAATATTTGCATAGTTTGAGCATAGAAAATGTGTTTTTTACATTATTAGAACCTTATAGATGTGAAATAACACCCCTACAGTCACCTTTACTCGTATTACCCAATATAGTAGACATAATAAGTGAAAGTAAGACCAGGAGTTCAATAGGATATAATATAGACTCACACATCTTAGCATTGCTTCCTTGCCGTTTCTTTTTTGGAAACTTACGGTTTCGGTAAAGTACTTCCTGCGGTGGCTATTGTCTCATCAATGTTACATTATCAACACCTAGTGGCTAGTATATAATACTACATATCACAACATCTTTGAATGCATATTCTGAATGACTTATATTTATATTTTAGTTAATTAATAATTTTTTCTTCTTGAAAATGCTAAATGTAGGCAAAAAAATAAATAAAATGTCCATGTAATTGTGAACTGTGATGTATTCTAATGTAGCCGTATGCATATTGGAATTAAACCATTAAATATGCATATTTTTTTTACTAACAATAGGTCGTATTCAACCACAAAACATCACTGATTTATTCATTAATATATTTTCGACAAACCGTGGTAGAGGGAGCCGCGGAATTCGAAGCGCAAAGTGACGAGGGATGACTGTGTGTTGATTGTGTGTACTCGATGTTCAATAACCGTGTCTTGAAGCAACTGAGGCACGAATGAGTGCACTACTTGGCGAACCAGCAGAGGCGCTGTGTATTCAGTCTCAAATAAGATGATGTTAGCTATGGGAATCTGAGCGACAAAAATGCTATATCAGATTCTCCCATCCGCTTAAAATGTTTTCAAACGTCCATAAAATTCCATGAAATGTGACATGATTAACAATGGATGACATTCTGAATAATTTCAGCACTTTAAACCGACAGTTTCACACTGACGCACACACTTTTCCCCAAGAATAAAGCACAGAAACTAAAACTAAACAAAAATACCAGCTGTATCGTAATACTATCACAGCTCTCTTATCCATTGTCTTTTTTTTGGTTTTGTTTTATTGAGAAAATCTTTTAGAAAAAAAATCACCTGTAGTTAACGTCTGAGCACATTTTCCATTTTTAATTATGCAGAAGGAAATGCATTTATTTCACTAAATAAGTAGTAATATTTATTAGGAAAAAAAAGGGTTTTGTTTGCAGTCCTTGGTGATCCTTGCGTGGACAAAAGCTGTTCTTTAAAGCCGGATTGGCCCACAGTTTTCATGCATTATGTACAAGTCACATCCAACTGGTTTGTATGGCCGTGTATCCCATTCGATCCTGGTCAAGGCTTTTGTCAGCCTCCATGCACCCGTGCACTTCTCCTTATTGGTCAGCATAGCTGCAGCCCAGCAGTTAAGTGCTGCAAAAACTAGACCAGAACCAGAACCGCTCTACAATGTTGTGTAGATGTAGACAAAGATGATGACCAGCAAGTTGAGAATGGTCCCGATGATGCCCAACATGGCCAAGATGGTCTCCTCCTTGCTTTCCTTGTCTTGGATTCCCTTTTCCTCATCACTGTAGACAGTGTTGACCATTTTCCCTGGAAGCATTCGGAGTTTGTGTCTCAGACCAGTCTGTAATGAAGGCCACAACATATTCATTTGTTCAGTGTGATGTGATGTGCTTGAATAACATACAGTGGTACCTTCAAAGTCAAAAAGTGTCACAATTTGGAGTTCAACCAAAGTTTTTTGGGGGGGAAAACATGCCTCAAAAGCAGTGATGTGCTGTGAAATTCATGGCTGGTGATGCACTGACTCCTGGCACTTAGAGACACAGACATACGCTTCCTTTTGGTGCAGCATAATACTCTCTGTGTCACGTTTATTGTCCAGATTGGCAAGCATATATTGATGTCACACTTACATGAAGGACGTTACACAGGCGGAAAGTCATGGTGTATAAAAAATCCTTCTGCAAACAATATATTGGCCACATGCTGACAAACACAAAAAGTCACGCACCACGCAACTCGGTTAATGAGGGCTTGCACATTCAAGGTTGAGGCGCGGCTTGCCACTGCCGCACCTCTAGTTTCTGCCCTGTATTTGATCGGGAAGTGTGCAAATTGAGGGATTTTTAGTTTTAAATAATTGGGGTGGGCCAGTCAGGAGGTCAAGAAGATCTGGGTTAGAATGTCCGTTGGCTGTCTGTGTGGAGTTTGCATGCGTGGGTTTTCTCCAGGGACTGCGGTTTCCTCCCACATTCCAAAAACATGCATGTTAGGTTAATTGGCGACTCTAAATTGTCCATAGGTATGAATGTGAGAGTGAATGATTGTTTGTCTATATGTGCCCTGCTATTGATTATTTACCTGGAGCAACATTCCCTCTATCCTCCTAATGAGTTGTTTTTTGAGCATTTTATTTCTATTTTAGGGGGGTTTCAGGTTTTTTACAGCTAAGGTCTTCAGCTTTTGATCAGCTGATCAACAGCCTATATCACTTTAACGGTTGTTTGCAATTAATTGTTTTCTCAAAACATTTTTTGTCTCACTCCCATTTCTCCTCTTTGCATTTTGAAGCTCTGCTTAGAACTTTTTGACAATCCAACAGTGCAAAATGTCTTAACATTTTGACCAGGAGCCAAAATTCTTTATTTATTTATTTATTTTTTAATTAAAGTAGCAAGACGTTCCACAGTGGAACAAGTTCTTGGTACACATTTGTGAGTCATGAACTCGTTTCCAAAAAAACAAAATACTGGCACATTTACATGTCATGCATACTTTCACTGTATAATGAAAAACATTCATTTCTATGATTTAAAAAAAAATAATTAATATTTCAAGTTGTATCCAAAAAAATAATAATCATTGTGGAGATACATGTTTTTCATTGGATACTATATGTAGATTGTAACCTAAGACACACACACACACACACAAAACCACAGAGCCCTATGTGTAAATAGTAAATAAATAATTTTGCTGTCATCTTGCCTCCTTGCATGTTACGCTGTGTTCCGTATCTGCCGCCGTGCGGCCATGTTTTATTCACGAGCGAGAGAAATATTTTCCATCAAAAATAAATTACGTTTTCTTCAATAGAATATCAGCCATCTGCTCGGTTCTAAGCGCTGTGAAAAGCGCACAAAAAAAGGAAACATTCAATAACGTCTTGTGTGTGCGACATCAAGTGACTGGAATATCTAACATATTTTTGATGTTTGTCCAAAGTGCAGTATCTAGCTAGAGACAAGAGCAGTTGTGACATACATATACTGTATACGTTTTCAAGGATATATATATATATATACATATATATATACTGTACAGTATACTGTATATACTGTTTTGTGCAGCCTGGGGTGGGCTATAAAAGAAGTTGTAGTCATTTTTTGTGTTCAGCGTTTACCTTCAGCGTTTACCGTTTTTGTGTTTTTTGTGTTTTTTTTAGTATCCCAAAGGCGCAAGCAGCTTGTTCAAGTTGGCATTGGAAACTCTCAAGAGAAGAGCGCTCTTTTTGCAGGTCAGTGGGTTGCATACGCCGACTAGACTACAGCAAAGCTTCTGAGTTTATACTTAACTAAAAATAGACCACTGACAGGAAGCAAAAATTTTGTAGATGCATGATAAACTACAGTATAGACTTTTAGGTCATAACCACGCAAATGCAGGTAATTTTTAAAGAAATGGGTATTTGATAGACATTTGGAGTCCGGGGGGAGTTGACGCAAACTACAGCAATGGTTTGTTGTTTACTTTAATTTGACTTACTTTTTAAGTTTGTGTTGTTATTGTCGTTAGTTGTTGTTTTAGGGACTTTATACGCTTTATGCTGTCAGTTGTCACATATAGTTCCCATATAATTGCAGCATATGATTGTGCATTGTGTTCTGCGTCCTTGTGGTGTATTAGAGCCATCAAATCAGTGCTCTGTTGTATGTGTCTGTTATTGTATTTACTACTGCTACCAGTAGAGGGTGTTGTATGCTCATGTTGAAGACGTGTGCAGCTCCACTTGTCTCAGTATGTGTTTACAAGCCTGTACCAGCATGTTAAGAACCCACAGTACACAGTAGCGGGCAAAATATAGAGCCACAACAATCCTTATTGGCTAAGGAAGAACCCGCCCATTGTGTTCAGCATCCTGATTGGCTGTAGACCATTGTCAATCAATCTCTTTTGTGCCGTTTCCTGTTGTGGTCAATAGTTGCTACCAAACTAGCCAACTGTGTGAGCCGCTTGCCAACCGCCAATAAACAATAGAAGAAGAATAAACAATAGAAGAACAATAGAAGCAGATTCATTTAGCTAACCGGCTAAATGAATCTGCGGTTCAAGGAGTAGGACGAGGAGGAGAACGGCGGCAGGAGCAATATGTTTTAACAAGGATATAAAAACGCTACAGCCAAATGACGCCAGGACGAGGCACGGTCAGAGGAGTGAGTCGCTTAATAAATTTATGTGTCCAAACTAGTAGATTAATCATTAAAATTAAAACGAAAATTGAACTTTTGAGAGTGTTTAAACAAGAGAAAAACGTGAGAAAATGTTAATGCCTGTCTGCGAAAAGTGTAGAAAGTGTATGTTGAGGGGTTTTACAGCCTTAAAACATATTTAATAATTGCAAACAAATAAAGTTGGCTGCTTTGCGGATTTCACTTATTGCGGGCTATTTTGGGAACCTATCGCCCGCGAAAAACGAGGGAACACCGTATATAATATGTGTTATGATGTGTGTCCGCATTCTCACTGACGATATTCAGGTGTACTTCCTTCTTCTTTGGATGCATTCTGTTGGAGGGTGTTAACATTACGTTGCATGTGCAACCGTCCTCTCTTGTACTGTGTTTACGAGGAGAGGATGGTCAAGGAGAAACATCACACACATGTAAGCAAGACAATGTTGCTCTTGAGGTATATAAAACCTCCTCGGGGGCTGATTCAAGTTCAAGCCCTCCTCTTTTGATCTCCTACAACGGGCTTTGATTGCCTCTCATGGGGAGCACCATAAAGAGGCGGTCCCTCGACCTGAGTGCTGATCTTTGTGGTGGTGTGCTACATGGATGGCCCCTCATGCGTGAAGAAGATGTCCGCTTGACACGAACTCGTACAATAAAGGGGAGGATATGCAAGAGCAGAGTGCTGGAGGAGGGGTAGGAATGATATTGATGGTGGGTAGGTGTGGTCCTTGACAACGCTTACGGATGTAATCTCATCCAGAGAGCCTTCTCTTTTAAGTGGCAACACACAGAAATGACAACTTCTCAATATGCATCATCATGTAAGGATTGCATCCGCATGCAACACAACGATATCATGCAACGGAGGGTGCACGACCAACAAGTTTAAACACCTCCAGATTCACGGTGTAGAAATAACAGCGCCCTTTTCAATTCAAACGATACCCAACGACGCCCAACTCTACTGTTGGTAATTTCTTGTAAAAAAGTCACATGTGAAGATAACTCGCTCTGTAATTTCTCAACATATGATCAGCAGAATAACCCCCACAAAAACGGTTTTGCTCATTTGGTGCACATTTTATCCAGTTTCATTTTTGCAACATTTAAATGTCATGACTTCATGATACAACACTGCATTACTACAACTTCCCTGATTGGTGACCATCTCATTATTTTACAGTCATTCAGCTTATTGCTATTGTGCAAGCCCATACTGTATGGAAAAGAAATAGAAAACACTTTCAGTCACCTTCAGTTTATTTTTCATATATTGTATATCATCACGCCCGAAGTCAGCTGGGATAGGCTCCAGCATGCCCCCGCGACCCTAATGAGGATGAAGCGGTATAGAAAATGGATGGATGGATGGATGTATATCATCATCATATAAGGCTTTTATGATTTACTCTTGAAAGCTGACACTTTTTTCATACAAGATAAGCATTTATCATATATTTTTCTGATAACTACACAAATCATACACGTTTCGTTTTGTAGAAATGTACCAAGGATCTTGTACCTGGTTTGACTGAGATACATTACATACAAGTTTCACACAAAAGAGATGTACACTGATAAGATTTATATCTATCTTTTCCATATGGGAGGTAGCGGTTATCATTCTGATATAATATAACTGGTGGGAGGAAGGCACACATCGATCACACGTCCATGTCGTGCTTGTGCATGAGGCTTTTTTTTGTGTGGATTATTTACAGAACTCTGGTTAAGTCTATTAACTCTTTCAATGCCAAAGACATCTATACACTTCTTTTGAAAAAGTAACGTTGACTGCCTAAGACGTCTATTGATGTCTTTTCAAAAAGTAACAATGACTGCGAAAGACATCTCTTGACGTCTTCAGCTTTTTTACGCGGGAGCTACAGATCAAAGTCTTATTCATCAATGTATTTCTGTTCCTGTAGGGGGAAACAGTTCTCTTTTCCTCCAACCGGCAGCGACAGATTGTCTATGAAGAGGACGGATTGTGGGTTGAGAGAGGAAAATGGAGAAACACATGCAGAAATCGAGCAGAGGCGAAAAAAACAGGCAGCCAACACTGTCACAGAGCTTGTCTGGTGGTGGATCTGCCTTTAGTAGCGACGCGATCGCGAAAGATAGATGTGACATGGGTGATGTAGGTGACGTAGACACAAATGCAGTTGACAATGGCAGCCGAAGCAACAAGCTAGTGGTTAGCATTGCTGAGCCATGTGGCGCTGCACCGGAGTTCAGAGTCGGGTGGCTCAGAACCCGACCCTGATTCTTCTGACGAGTGGCTGCCGTCTGGATCGGTCAGCAGCAGGGATTCATCCCCACACCCAGCAGACCCCACCGTCACTCTGCTTGAATTTGCTTCTCTGCAGAAAAAGCTCGTTTTCTCATGTTTTTTTGGTCAGAATCAGGTGTTTTTCCTTAAACTACCCTAAGTTCTACCGCCAATATCTAAAGACCCAAAAAGGCTAGAAACAAACTTTTTTTTCTGATGAAAGAGGAGAGTCTAAAGTTTTTTTAGATGGTTTCAATGTTTATGTAGTTCTAAAACTCAATATACTGTGGGTCTTCAAAGTTCAGCAAAAATGCCCAAAAACTCTGGCAGTATGGAACTCTCTGCTCTGAACACAGCTGGCAGTCAATGGGTTATTCAAGAGTGGTGGTTATAATTAACAACTGGCGGGAGGAAAGAGCGCCTTAATTATATCTTTATATCACACGCGTGAGTGTCTTTTAGCATGACCAAGCTTACCAGGGGCTGTTTTTTGTAGGTTACTGGATTATTATTGGGCAAGGTAACGTTTCTCATTAATAACTGGCGGGAGGAAGGTGTGCGTTTATAATATGACACCTCTGTCGCGCTTGTAAGTGTGAGCAAGCGCACCGCAGGCTTTGTTTTTGTGGATTATTTCAAATTGCTGTGATTATTTTAATTATGCAAAAGTGGTGGTTATCATGAATAAGTGGTGGGAGGAAGGAGTGCACGCACTTGTGAACATGCCTGTGCAAGCATGCTGTGGACTGTTTTTTTGTTCTGCTTATTTCTGTTGTGCAAGTTGGCAGGTATCATCAATAAATGGTGGGAGGAAAGCATTGATTATATGTTTAGGCGCCCGTGCGTGCCCTGTACCGACTGTGGTACTCCATTGTACGATTTCTGACCATTTTCCTTCATTTATAAATGAGCAACACATGATGTTGTCATTGGTGGTGTAGTGGTTTCCATAGATGGCATTTAGGCAGCTGGCTCCACCTCCTGCCTGAAGCATATAAGCAGTATCGAAAATGGGCGTACAGATGCTGTATTTTGGTGACCTTATTTAGTGACATAATAGGGTCAAAATATTAGAAACAGCTTTCAGCAAGATGCAGAGCAGGTGTACACCACAGCAAACTACAACCACAATAATAAGCATTGTTAAATTAATACCTCTCTGAGAAACTGAGCATTATTTTCTTTGTTAAGCTAATGTGTACCTAATAAAGTGTCCGATGAGAGCACATCACAATGAGATGCAATGAGATCATTTCCCTCAACAAGACCTTCCAGTGCTCCTCCTCTAGCAAACGCTCACATTGATTTGACTTTGAGGGATCCTGCAGAAGTAAAGAAGATTCAGTTATCTCACTATTGATTCCTCCTGTCACTCAAGAGCTCATTTTAACACTTTTATGCCTTCACGTTGCTTCACGGCCTGATTAAGCCGGACTGTCACTGTCAGGCCCACTCAGCATTCTAATGGCAGGATGTCTGAAAACAAAAAACCTCAAATCTTTTTCCTGAGTTTTTATCCTTCCCAGACGGGGATCGCACCTGTGCAGCAACAAGCCCGCAGGCGCTTTAAAACAAACCCAAAAAAGCGCAGACTGTGTGGAGAAGCGATGCTGCCATACCTGGGACAACAAATCCCAACACTCCTGATGCGCCTAATAGAAGCTAACGTGCTCAGATCAGTGGAGAGTGAAACCGTTTGCCACTTGAATAATCCCGAGCATGTCAAACAAGTCCAGATGCTAACGCGCTCCGACAAGGCACGGTTGCTTTTGGCATCATTTCACTGCCGACTTAAAAGCAAGCGGTGCGCACGTACAGGTGCATGCCCACCACATGCATTGACAGGGAAGATTAGAAAGCATCTCGTAGTATTTGGACTCTCTTCCACATGTGACAGACAGATATGGGGGGAGACAGACAAACCTGATGGGGGAGTGGGGTGGTCTCAGGAAAGCACCAAACTGTCAGGGAATACCAATGAAGTCATCAACCACTTTATTAGGTACCCTAGTGGTCAGTGCAAGAACCTAATCACAAATGATACCATTATAAATATAAATGCAGTGGCACTCAACAGAGCAAAGACCTCCACCAGGGTTAATCATAGGCACCGATCTCCTGCTTTGTCTTTAAGAGACATGCATGCAGAGAAACAAAGTGAAAAGATTGTTTCCTAGATGTCACCACAAACAATTCCTGGCACAGAACAGCCTAAAACGTTATGCTGTACAGTCATTAAATATACACCATTACTGATAACCGGCAGGAGGAAGGAGTGCGTTTGTTCTGTGATACATTTATTTACGCCACATGCTTTTGAGTGTGCTCTCGTATGAGCAGACATACTGCAGGATTTGTTTATGTGGATTATTTCGAGTCTCTCTAGTTGTTTTTAGTATGCAAAAGTGGCGGTTATCATCAATAGCATGAAAGAGGGAAGAGTAAATGTATGACAAGTCTATGGTGCGGGCTTGTGTATGTGCTTGGGCATGAGCAAGTGTGTTGTGGCATTTTTTCTGCTTTTTTTTGGTTTCTTACTGTTTATTCATTGTGCAAGGTGGCGGTTATCATAACTGGCGGCAGTAAGAAGCATACGTATTTAACTATAGAACGTGTGTACATAGTGTGCTTGTGCCTGAGCTACGATGCAGCGGACTTTGTTTGTTTTTGCAGATTTTTTGGGAGGAAGGAGTGTGTTGATTATGTAACATATTTACGTTCCATGCTTGTGCTTGAGCAAGCGTACCGCAGGCTTTTTATGTGGATGATTTTTTTTTGTGGAGTCTTTCTGTTCATTTTTGTGCAAGGTGACGGTTATCATAACTGGTGGGAGGAAGACGCATATTATTTATACGACGTGTGTACATTGCGTGCTTGTGCATGAGCAAATGTACCCCGGATTTGTTTTTTTTTTGTGGATTATTTTAAGTCGCGCTTGTTATTTCTGTGGTACATAATGGCAGTTTTCATCATTAACTGGCGGGACGACATTGATTATACAACACATCCCACATCCCATGCTTACACATGAGCAAGCATACCGCAGGCTTACCGGTAGTTTTTTGTGTATAGTTTCTTTCTTTTTATTTTTGTGCAAGGCGGCGGTTATTGTAACTGATGAGACGAGGAAGCAATATTATTTTTATGACATGTGTACATTGTGATTTTGTGGATTATTTTAAGTCGCTCGTGGTATTTCTGTGGTACAAGGTGGCAGTTTTCATCATTAACTGGTGGGAGGAAGGGGCATGTTGATTATATAACACGTCTGTGTTTCATGCTTGTGCACAAGCAAACATACCACAGGCATAGTTTTTTTGTCGATGATATATAAAGCTGGTTATTTTTCAAATGTAAAGGTGGTGGTAATCATTAATAACTGGCGAGCGGATCGATCACATTGATTATATGACACGTCTACATTGTGCATTTGGGCATGAGCAACTGTATCACAGGTGTTGTTTTTGCGGCTTATTTTGAGTTGCATTCGTTATTTGTGTTATGCAAAGGTTATCATTAATAACTGGTCAGAGGAGCAGTCCACATTGATGTACAGGTTGGGTGTCAGTGCTCATGCAGATAGAAAGGCCTTGGGCAGGACTGTCACAACTTGAGTGCTTTAAAAAAAAAAGGAAAATGATGTATTCTCAGTTTTATATCAGCTTTATAGCCCCTCAGCGAAATACTATAATATTCGCCCATTCCTTGCTACAAGCAGTTCCAAAAAGTTACTTGAAGTTGGGGCTGATATCGATAGAATAGCGTGGTAGAGGTTGAATAAGACTGTACCTTTTGCATTCTGCGTCAATAGGGGCTGACGCTAATTTTTATTTTGTGCACTAAAAGTAAACATTTTCTTCCTACGAGGCACATTTGCTACCTCTAAAGTTTCATAGAAGTATATGCAGTGTGTGGTTGTAGTTTGCATTGCTGGCTGTTTCTAATATGGTGTCTGTCTAATAAGGTAAACAAACCATAAGAAATACCTCTCATGGAAAGTAACTAAAGATCGACCCCACGAGAAGAATGCATAGATGCTTCACTTATAAGAAGACGGCACTAAAGAAGAAACCGGCAGGCCAAACAAGGGTCAGACTTCAATTTAAGTTGCAGTTATGTAAGAACCACTTTAACCTGTTAAGAGCATGCATGACATAACATGACGGGCAACTCCTTCGGGAAAATGAGCACAGCACGGCTACCCAACCCTCCCACTGTGTGTGGTTTGACACACAGAGTGTCTTTTTGCCCCCTGCATTAATGTTTCATACAAACACAACTGAGAATGGAAAACACCCCCCCCCTTTTCCACTCATGTATAAAGTACACATCACCTCACATCATAAATTTATAGCCATAAGATGAGAGTGAAAAAGGGGTAATTAAAAATGCGCCTACCTTGCAAAGTATCAGGAATAACATGGACATGCTGGAGGTGGACACTTTCTCCAACTACGGTGACGGTGGACCCCTCTCATCCTTCAGCTGTGCATGGGATCCACAGTCCATCCAAGTGGTCCAGTTCTCCCTCTCTCCACCCCAGCATTCATCTCACTGCTGGTGGAAGTTGCCGCCACTTTCCCGCCCCTGTCTTTGCTCACCCTTGGAAGCGTTAAAACTGCATGTGCGACCACCTCTTCTTGCCTCCTCCTACTCCTCTTCTTCTTCTTGTCTGAGTGGTGGAAGGATGATGTCAAGTTGAAGAATGGATGATGGGCAGATGGGGAGAAGGGAGGGAGGCACAGCTGTTTCATGTGAACACCTCCATCCTCCTTTGTCTCAGCTCTGCAAACAAACAGAAAACAATTTCAGTGTGTCTAGTGAAGCTGTAAGGACTTTTTAATTAAACTTTTTTTGTCTGTCAGTGAACAAAGGGGAGATTAGATGTTGCTTCAATAGCATTCGACCTTTTTCCATGCTCCACATGTTTTTTCCCCCTTAAGTGAAAAGAGTACGACAGGAGGCACCCGTCACCTCGCGCTGACGCCGTCCTGTTTGCTGCTTTCGCTCAGCAGACAAGAGGCATCCCCTTGTACTCCCCCCTCCGCTCCCTCCTGCATATTAATGTAGCTGAGGTTGCCCGGCAACGCACTCGAGGGAGTCTCACACAGAGCCTGGCGACGAGAAGCGAATGTGACAGAGGCCAGGATGCGGGCCGAGGGTCTTCTCCAATATATGTATGGACGACTTTGTGTGTTTCTCTGTATGTGTGGGACAATGTAACTTGTATAGGTGTTGATATCAACAGCAGCAGTGTTGTCTCTTATCTGTGAACCAAAGAACGCCGAAGTTGTTTTTAGAGATGCTCGACACTGGCTTCTGATTTACCGATATTGTCCAGCACTTCATTACCGATACCGCTATTGGCAGCAGCTCTTCCCTCAAACTGATGTCAGATCACATCTTGTGTCATGAACACATGATACATCTTTCGCTGTGATGCCACTGGTTGCATTTGACAAATAAACACTGTTTGTGCCAAAATAAGACAAACATGCAATGTAAGTTATAGAAAAAGTGTCATAAATATTTGATACATTTCGTCTCGAGAAAATAGTGATTCAAAATATCATGACCAATAGACATGCTAAAATAAAAATGTTCAACGATCGACAAGTAAGACACGTTAGACTTCATAAATTCACAAATAAGAATCCAATTAAACAAGGCTGGCAACGACACAATTTATAAGAACAAAGTAAAGTACAAAGGTTTGAAACTCTGCCGGGTCGGGCAAAATGATCTGACACATTTGTAGGTTAAATAAAAGGCAAATAAAGTAAAGAAACAAGAAAGTGTTTTTATTTTCGAAAAGTACATATAATGCCATTCTGTTTCATTATGTTTTAAAAATTAAATCAGTCAAATGGGATCCATTATTGTCCACACACTCGATGCAGATCCAGTAGCTGTGAAGTTGGTAACCCATAACAAGATGGTGTTTGGAGCTGGTACGGGATCATGTCTGCCAAGATTGAAGTGCAAACGGAACGCTCGTTGTGTTGCAGTTCCAGATTCATTTGTTTTGATAAACGTTTCCACAATGAAAGCGTGATGCTCACCAGTCCAATTCATGGCAGCAACTGAAAAAGAAACGAAAAACAATGGCATTATAAAGAAACAAAGCAAAATGCCATTATATGTACTTTTCGAAAATAAAAACACTTCCTTGTTTCTTTACTTTATTTGCCTTTTATTTAACCAACAAATGTGTCAGATCATTTTTCCTGACCCTGTACAATCAGTGAAATTATAAACCAAGCTCATTTCATTCATTTGCTGCATGAACGCGAGCTGCGTATGAGTCCGAGTGATTTTTCCTGACGTGTGATGTTACTAAGTTTTAAAGCAAGACGCCTACTCTACTTGTTTTCATGGATAATGTGTAAAGAGTGTATACAGTATCAAGCAAAACACACACCTGGTAGAAATTGTTGGTACGCTTACGACGAAGAAGGAAAAACCCTCACAAATCACTGTGGGTATGCAGAACAAATGACGACAAACAAACATAATGGAAATCAGACATTGATTTTAAATTGTGGTTCAAAAGAATTAAAATGTAAATGATCAAGGACAAAAATTATGGGACCCTGTGGAATATTTTACAATCGGTTGTGGATCAGCACAAATATGTTGCAGTACTTATCCAAAAGGGAGTGGATAATACTCCATTCCTATAAGTACCTCAACATATTTGTGCTTACCTATTATAACAGAGAGAAATATATTCCATTCCTAACCACCCCAAACCCAATATTATGTTGCACAACCTCTCGAAGCAGGTGACGCACTTCCTGTAACTCTCATTGAGTCTCCTGCACCTGCCGGCAGATATTTTGACCCACTCCTCACGAGCAAATTCTCTCAGGCTTGATGGGCGCGTTCTCCATCCTGCATGCTTCAGCTCTTTCCACAGATGTTCAACTGGACTTAAATCAGGGCTCATGGAAGGCCACTTCAGAAAACTCCAATGTTTCATCCTCATGCATTCTTCAGTGTTTCTGGCTGGGTCTTTTGGGTCATTGTCCTTTTGGAGGACCAATGACCTCCGAATGAGACCAAGCTTTCCGACACTGGGTAAAACATTTCACCGCCTTGATAGTCTTGAGATTTCGTTGTACCCTGCATAGATTGAAGACGGCCTGTGTTGAATGCAGCAAAAGGGTTTTAGAACATTTAGAACCAAGTCTCCTCCGTGTGTCTCAGTAGGTGTGGTGTTCTTGTCTCTCTCGACTTTGCATCTGTAAACGTAGAGCTGATGTGACTTCCCAAAAAGCTCCACGTTTGTCTCCCTGAAGCTTTGTAGCTTATCAATGTACATTTTGGAAAATTGCAGTACAGTGTTCCCTCGTTTATCGCAGGGGATAGGTTCCCAAAACAGCCCGCAATAAGGGAAATCCGCAAAGTAGCCAACTTCATTTTTTTACACTTATTATATATGTTTTAAGACCGTAAAAAACACTCACCATACACTTTATACATTTTTCTCAGACAGGCAACAACATTTTCTCACATTTCTCTCTTGTTTAAAAACTCTCAAAAAAGGTCAAACCTTTGTTTGAATTTTTATGATCAACCTACAGGTCCAACACAAGAAATGATTAAGTCGCTCGCGTATATTTCTCTCCTGTGCCTTTTTGTCTCGGCGCCGTTCCGCTGTACTGCCGCGTTTTTGTATCCTTGTCAAAACATATTGCTGCAGTACTCCTCCTTCAAACCGAAGATTCATTTACAAGCTAGCAAGCTAGCGATGGCAAAGGACCAGGAGATTGATTGACAATGGTCTTGTCAGCCAATCAGGACGCAGAAAGCAATGGGCGGTGCCGAGAGACAAGAGAGGGAAGAGAGCGAGAGAGACACTCAACTTCCCACAATGCAATTCTTCTTAAAGGGCCGGGCTCGGCCTGTAACAGCGATGTAATTAAAAAAAAACTGCGAAACAGCGAATCCGCAAAAGGTGAACCGAGATAGAGCGAGGGAACGATGTTTTGTAAATTATTACTTATCAGTTCTGTGTTATTTCAGTGGCCATTGTGGATTTTTTCCATTTTATTTCACAGTAAAATACCGGCACTGGTCTAAGGCAGTGACTGGGAGAGCTCTGGTTCACTGAAACATGAATTGCAACATGTACAGTACACTTTGGCCACCCACTTGTCAAAATGTTAGTTTCAATAAAGTGCCCACAACTTTGGATATTTGTCGTAATGTTTTGTGCAGATAATTGCCAATAAACATCAAATTTGGTCAGATACATGCCAATATACTGTATTGTTCTCTCACACGGTATACCAGCATCGGATATTGATTGTGTCACTGTGCAACATCCAATTATGTCACGCTTAAAATCTAATTTGGCTTTTTAAGACAATGTGAATCTCCTCCATGTTTTGTCAACGCTGCGTGTCTAAATGACCACTGAAAAACAGTTTTTAATACATAGCTTTTTTTCTTTTTTTTGACATTTTATTGCTGTAAATATTGCGATATATTGTCTTTCACAATACAGAATCAGATATGAATATTGCTGTCCTTCATCCAAGTATGTGTAGCTGCATGAAAAAGAGGGTTTGTCTTCCAATCCGGATAGTCTTATATTTGGGTCAATACAGTGTGTGGAAATATTATAAAAAAGTATTTTTGTATCACGTTTTTGAATTACAGAATTACAAGTGTCCCCTCCCTCAATGATATTTATATTATCATGCAACTTCAATGATATTGATTTGATGATGTATCCATAATCTTTATAGCGTAATATCGTTATGTTTGGCCATCTTACCATGGTGCATTCCCCTCACCACCCCCACTCTCCGGAGCATTCCAACGTTGCAAAGTGCGTAACAGCACAATCCAACACGAGTAACCTCCGGGATATTTTCCAAGGCAATGAACCACCAGGACAAATCGGGCCATCCTCCACCCTCCCCTCCTCCTTTCCTCACTTCAACCTCCGCCAGACAAAAGGACGCAGGCTTTCGGTGTTTGTCTTCCAAGAAGAAGAAGAAGAAGAAATGACTCATGCAGTGGCCAGACTGAACATTTCTCATTTCAAGACATGAGCACTTTCACGCCGTGAATATTTATAGCCCCACATTAGTTCACACAGTGTGAAGGAGATACTCTAACCAGACACTTCATTAAGTACACCTGTTGCTCTTTAATCTAGCATCCTGTCTTTACATACTGTTCAATTAATAGCTCTTCGATAGAATGAGCGTTGTAAAGTCTGATTTTTTTGCTACAGCTATTGTATTTGATCTTATTATGTGTTTTAATTCTATTACTGAACATTCCATCATATATTTACTTTACAAGCGTCTCTGGACCCACCACAATAAAAGAACTTCTGAAATTCTACCAGAATACGCACATTTTCCTTTGAACACTATTTCATGATAAGCATGGTCTTTGTTGCCACTGGATATGTTTGAAAGAGCAGTCAACCAACAAGTCAAAGTGGGACGCACCTTTGTGCACAAAATAACTTGCACAATCAAAATGGAAATGCAACAGGACCATTTCCTCTGAACTGAAGCCGACGGTGTGCATAATTTTATTGCCGATGTTTCCGTCGCACTCTCACACTAAGAGTGTCGACGCCTGCAAGGACATTTATAACAATTAATCTGGATTTCCATCATATTTGTCTCCCACCTCCCAGCCAGCAACCAAATCCACAGAGTGCTCCCTGAATATGTGCTGATAATGCTGCGTGTGCGACACGTCTAACAAGCTAATATCAGGCTGGAAACAGGCCCCGCCACTTGTAGCCTCATCTGTTTTGTTATCAAGCTGTCCGTGGTTTGTGTGGAACTGGAAAACAAAACTGAAGCTAACTCTATGGTTCTTATATAAAATGAGTGGGCAACAGCTAATAAGTGACACCTGCTAAAAGCCATTAAAATGGCTGCTTTGAGGAGTTTTAATAACATACACTTCAGTCTAAGCAAGAATAAATATATGAAATCAAGCTCAAAGATGCTTGTTTTTAAGGATAAAGACCGTTTTTATTGCTAGGCACTTTCTACGTTACGTTTGTACGTTATCCTAAGTGATTGTTTTAGTGAAATCTGAAATATATGACTTAAATAAGGTATTTTTAGTCAACTTAACCTTTGTTTTCTGCAGTATTCCGTTCCAAAAGGTCAGACAAAAGCTGTAAACCGCATCAGGGCGAACTTGTGTTTCGCTGTAAACGCCTCCCATGTATGTGTTGTAGGTACCCACAAGGTAAGGCCTTTAAACGTCAATCTAGGTTTTGGTGTCCCAGCACTGAATCTCCTGCACAGGTTCTTGTCCAGCCAAGGATGACACAAGAGTGACTGCACTGTTGTCATACCATTTGACATCAAAGTCAAACAAACGTCACAAACGTCAAAGTCAAACATCATGCCAGCGATTCCAGCTCCTACCCATCCTTTGAACCCCCATGGGTGTGGCTTGCTGCTCATATACTGATTGATGCTGAGGGGAAGAGGTGATGGTGGGGTGATGGATTTCAATATGAAGTGTTTACACATTGCACTGAAGTAATCTATTCACACATTTAACCAGTCACACAAGAGTGAATAACACAATCATTGTAAACTCTTGATTATCATACTAATAGGCATGCTGGTAGCCTCCAACTTACAACACCACCTTACATTCCTGAACATCAACACCTGGTGCATCCATCCATCCATCCATCCATCCATTTTCTATGCCGCTTCTGCTCATTAGGGTTGCAGGGGTATGCTGGAGCCTATCCCAGCTGATTTCGGGCAATAGGCGGGGTACACCCTGGACTGTCTCGTGACGCTCCTACTACTTATTGCACATCTCAAACACAAATTTTACCGCTTTTCTCCCTGCAAGGTCCTTTGAATTTTCTTGTACCTTACAAAGCGATTAAATACAGCGGAGCCTCGGTTTTCGACTAAAATTATTGCCGCATGGATGTCTCAGTTATCGTCCAACCAAAAGGTGTGGCAAATAAACTCTTCGAGTGCCCAAACAAGGCATCCACACATTCGTAAGTCAGTCTTTGAGAATAACAGATCGAGGTTCTTTTAGAAATGGGACATCCATCCATCTATTTTCTATGCCGCTTATCCTAATTAGGGTCGTGGGGATATGTTGGAGCCTATCCCAGCTGACTTCAGGCGAGAGGCGGGGTACACCCTGGACTGGTCGCCAGCCAATGGCAGGCCACATATAGACAAACAACCATTCACACTCACATTCATACCTATGGACAATTTAGCGTCACCAGTTAACCTAACATGCATGTTTTTGGAATGTGGGAGGAAACCGGAGTACGACGATGCACGAGGGTCCACGAGGACGAGACGAGATTTTAACACTACTTTTAAGGAAAGTACAATGAAAAAATATGACAATATAATGCAATTAGGCCTGTCACAATAATCAGTAAATCAATTAACCCCACGATAAATAAAAACAAACTCAATTATTTTGCCGGCCTCTATATATTTCACGTGTGCATGCGTGTTTGTTTTCCTCCTCTCTCTACACCAAACATGTAGGATGACAATAGAGTTCACTCCGTGCAGCTGTCTCAACACCTGGGCACCTTGGTTCTATAGTGGAATGAACGGAGTGAGTGAACTTTCCTGTCATTCAGTCTCTTTGTCCCAGTGGGGAGAGGCTGAAACCAATGCACAGAGTGAACTCTGTTTTCCAAACAGGCAGGGAGAACAGACACATGCACATGGCATTGAGGTCAGAAAAATCAAGTTCATTAATTTATTATTAAATTAATTATTTGATTTATTATCATCCTAGGCCTATTGCCCATGAGACATTTTTTTTTCTGAATGAGAAATCTTATCTGTTTCCTTCCAGAAAAAAGAAAACTGATCAAACCTGCCGCCCCTGCGTCACGTGGCTGACTGACAAATAGTTGGCAGAGCTCCAAGAATGTGAAGAGAAGTGTAGTGTTTTTTAACAGTGCTGTCCTCTTTGAGAGGTGAGGTCAAAGGCAGTATCATGTGCATGAGGAATGAGATTTTTCCTTCATGGAAACCCGTAACCTCAAAAGCGACCGTTTGAGCGCCTCTTCTCTCAGAAGTTGAGCAAACAAGGGACAGAATAATTTGTTTCTATAGCAACGTGTTTTCTGACCACGCAAAAATACGTAAATCAAGGCATTTTCAGCATACTGTGTGCCCGCCATAGTTTTGCCGATTAATTTTCATTCGATTTCCGACTAAATTCTTCGCGGGTCCTTTGCAGGGTTTTTTTTTTAACCTAAGCTTTGTGTGGGGAGTCCTCACAATTTTAGGGTCTCCCTCTGTCAGGCTTGTAGTAGCATGTACAGTACTACGGTACTACGACTAATCAAACAAGCAATCAAAATTTTCGCAGCATGCATGCGTCTGTTGTATTGACAAAGTGCAATTTTTTCCTAAAGTTGTTATCCACAAGTGAAATGAGACTTAAATGTCTCATGAACATAAATAAAATCCCTCATTTATCTTAGATAATTGGTTCCAGACACGACTGTGATAAGGTACGTTTGCGAAGTAGGATTCCTTATTATAAATGGAATATTTTCATAGTTAGAGCATAGAAAACTTGTTTATGACTTTCCAAATATGGGTTTTAACATTATTAAAGCCCTCTGGGTATGAAATAATACCCTTATAGTCACCTTTACACACACATTACCCAATATAGTAGACATAGTAAGAGCGAATAAGCCATTTAAGACATAAATAAGACATACTATAGACTCACACATGTTAGGATTTGGAGAGTTTCTTCTTCTTGTTCCTTTTTTACTTCCGGTTTCTGTACAGTACTTGGGGGGGCTTTTATCGCATCAACGTAACATTACTGACACCGAGTGACCAGAGTAGAATACTACGTACCACGTCTTTCAATGCGTCTTCTGAATGCATTATACTTGTATTTTAGTTCATGAAGCCATTTTTATTCACAAAAATGTTTAATTGACGCCAAAAAAGTTGCTTAAATATGCATATTTTTTTTACTAATTATAGTGAAGCTGTGAAAATTCGAAGCTCAAAGTGTCGAGGGGTGAGTCTAGGACTTTTTACATGGAAAATGCAGTTTCTTTTGTTGACCGAGACGCCACGGATGGATGACTTCACTGTATTTAAGGGAGCTCATATGCTCTTCCTGCAGGGACAACAATATTCAAGTTTTATCTATTCTATGAATTGATTTCAGTATCACAGCAGGGACAAAAACACTAGAGGTGAAGCTGACACAAAACACTTAAGCGGAATTAATTGCAGAGGTTTAAATGTCCCAACAGTTCAACTAATGAAGATTGTCTCAACAATCCAAATTCATGGAGAATTTATACATTTTTCTGGTGAACCTTTTATATTTCTCTACATCAAATAAAACTGAAAGTGTGGCCAGTCCTGGCTGACTGACTTTATGACTGAGTGGTCATAGCCGGAGATGAAGTATGACCCTTGGCGTTATTAATCCGAATTAGCAGAGGACATGACAGCACCGTACGGCTGCGCTTCCCAGTCTTGTTCCTGTCACTGCTTTCAAGGAGCTGAGAGGAGTGAAATAAAAATTCTACATTTTTCAGATGATGCGCTGCTGAGAGACGGATGGTCTTCAATCGGAGGCCGGACAGTGTAAAAGCATTCCAGAATAGGATGCTGAGACCAAGAAGGCCATTAAAGATTGAGTTGTGATTGAGGTCTCATTTTTTCTATGCCTCAGGTATCCTCAAATTTGATAAAAACTAAAAAAAAATTAAAAAAAAAAGCTTGCCATCTTGAAAAGGCAAAATCACTCAGAAATACTTGCAGTAATGCTTTTAGGCTTGATTGGCTCAAGCTTGCAGCAGCCAACCCATGAAGAGACATTTTTGATTCAGTTACAATTATTTAAATGTGCAGCTTGGTAATCAAATAAGACACCGTATTTGTGCTGAAAGAGTAGGATTTGACCCTAGTTCAGGGTTTAAGCAGTCAGTCATATCTGGTTGAGTTATGTTCACTATTTACGGAAGACGCACAGTAGTAGAGTAAGCCTTGTTCAGTATTTTATTGTGTAAAGTCAAATGCAGGCATACATGCACAATCGATTGAGATTTAGATTGACATGAGGTTAAAAACTTGCTAAGAGATATGAAATACATGTAAATCCTTCATGTTCTTTATTTGCTGCAGTCGTGTAGCTGCAAACTGAAAGCAGTAGCACTAAGCAGCATATCATGCATTGTCTGGAATAACGTATCATATACTCAGCATAGCGCTTCCACAAATTCAGAGTTAAATGTCTCCATTTGTCTTCGTCCTGAGGTCAGTGACTCATAACTGCAAACGGCATATCATGCACTGCCATGGATCGTGCGTCTTGTTCCAATGGCATCATATTGTGACGATACAAATCAACTATTTGATGAGACGTAAAGCCAGCAAGTACTTTCATCTACTTCATCACCATTTGCATTGTGCAACTTTTAAGTCTTTGTTTTTCTTCTTTCTAAGTTTAGCAAGACATAGCAGCGAGCAGCATATTATGCAATGTCTTGAATTAAGGATCTTGCCGAGTATACGATGGCACGTAAAGCTGGCTGGAATGATTTTCCCCTACGCCTTACATAGTTCGATCATGTCATGAACAGCGGGCGATTTTGTGTGCAACGTCTTGTTTTTTTTTCATCTGAGCTCAGCGAATCATATCAGCATGCAGCATACCATGCACTGTCTTGAACAAAGTGCTGTGTTTTCATGACAACAGCATCAAATTGTGACTATTCACACACATATAGTGTTCGTTACTATAGCAACAAGCAGCATATCATGCACTATCTTAAAGAAAGAAAGAAGCTTATTCATGCATACGCATATAGTTCATGTCTATTGTCCGACATCTTGGTTTTTTTGGGGCGTTCTTCACTATTTGTCTGCAGATTTATTTACATTTTTGGACAAAATCCGAAAAGAATGGAATGGCTCGTGACAACAGCAGACACAGCATGATATGCTGCTTGCTGCTAAAGGTCAAATCACGCGGTTAACGCATGTGTAGTCGTCGTTGCAGAAATATAATGCATGATATGTTGCTTGTTAGAATGTTTTGCTGAACTCAGGGTGCGTGACTATACCCAATATTGATCCCTATTGGCAATATTATGAGTAGTTTTAATGTGGGTAGTATTCACTGTGGGTGTGTATTGTAAAGAATTTAAAATATTGCAGACTCTGGCATCCACTGAACGCACTGAAAATAGAAGTCATTCGGTATGTATTCAGTAGCTGAAAAATGTGAATGTGATGTGACAGTGAAGGCTACAAACTGCATCGAAACAAGAGTGACACCTGTCTGTCTACGTGGCGGCAAACGATTTCCCCGAAATGTTCAATTAACCCCGTTAAACCGCGCGGCTGCAGTCCATTTGCAGTGTGGTGTGAGAATGGGAGGCATGACGTGTCTCCTTGCGCTGATAATGAGGCTCCTTGAGATGCTCACACATTATCCATGTCTCTGGAGATCTATTGTCCGTATATCAGTGCACGCCAGGCCAAAAAAAGAAGCTGGAGGGGGAAACTAATGAGAGCTTTAAGGCATTTAACATGAGAAGGTGTGTGTTTCCTCCTCCGGTGTGTGTGATGATCTTCATATCCTGTAAGGCTTGTGATTTCAACTACACATATAGACACACTGAGATCATAAAAGAAGTGTTTTTAAGAATATATTTCCTCACCGCTCTCTCCTGTATGTTCTCACCGTTGTTAAAAGTTGATATTCTCCAACCCTAATCTCAGGCTCAGAACATGAAAGCCTTCTTGTATTTATTTCCTGAGCGATAACGAACGCATCTTTATGTTTTGATCCTTCAAATATTGGACGGAGTGGACCACCCTGAGATGCAACTGCATTTCAATCGTGCTTCAGGCACAAAAAATAGATTCAAATGTATTCTAACTGAAAAGCACAAACTAAAGCTCCTCGCCGCGCAAATCATTAAAGAACAAAAAAGGGACTTTGAAGCGCAGCGCGTTCTCGGTCGCCGCCGGCTTTTAAATAACGTCTTGGAGGATATCTTTGTTCACTCCTGTGTGTCTCAGAACAACACCTGGCTTTGTGCAAATATGAACGCAGCACCTCTTCTCTCTACTATCAGGTACTGTTTCAAGTACCTGGTCTAGCTCACAGCAATACCATATGGTAGGCACTCACTACAAATGGCTAGAAATGACAAAACAAACATGCTTATTATCTTGTGGGCACTGCAGTATTACACTCCACAGTCTGCACTTGGCTGAAGCAGCCACCTGTCTACTTTTGGATAAAATGTGTTTCCCAATGTTAACAAATAAATACAGTAGGCTCTCGTATCTACTTTGATTTTGTCGGGCGTCATTTCCGACCCAAATGAAAAAAAAGGCTTGTAATGTTGTTTCTGTGGCAGCTAGGGAGAGAACTCAACAGTCAGACAAATCAAGGAAATGACTTTTCATACATTAGTAGTACAGTAGACGCCCCACAACGTAAATAATCCGTTCCAAGAACGTTTACGTTATAGGGTTTTTACGTTATACGAAGCATAAAATACATGTAAATAGCCTAATCCGTTCCAAGATCTTCCCAAACTCACACCTTTGGCCCTTCAAAATATTCAGTCCTCCAAATATGGTGGTGAAATATAAGAAAACGTTAGCATAAACATAGTAGAGTAACATTCTAATATAAAATAAGGTAATAAATAAGATTACTGTAAATGAATAAAACTGAAAACAAAAACAATCAACTAGTTTAAGGGCGACGACGATGAGGAAGGGAGGTTGAAGGGAGAAGTCTGTCTCTCACACAAATGCACGTACACGCTGTATTAGTCAGCCAATGAGATGAGAGCGTAGGCGGTGCCCCGATAAGCAGCCAATGAGAGCATAAAGCGTCAGAAGGCGTCACCAAGTGTACTCTGTTAGTCACGAAAAATGTTTCCCTCTCTCTGTCGCGCGAGCTATTCAAATCGAATTTCTGAACTTGCACCGACTCAACACTTTACGTTATATGGAATACGATGCAAAAACTTTACATAAATTCTTTACGGTCAGTGGAATTTACGTAAAAGGAGGTTTACGTTATGTGAGGTACTACTGTACTTCACCTGTTTTATCTACTAGATGTGGTAGGGCACCCCACTTGCCTTTAATGCAAAACTACCGTAAATGCTCCAATGAACAGCTCGATTCAATTTCTCCTGTATCAGGGGTCCCCAACCATGGCCCCGCCCACAGACCGGTAATGGGCCGCGGGAAACTTTCAGGTGCAATGACAAAAAAAACAGACAAAAATTTGTAAATAACTACATCGAATTTTATGTAAATGCATATCAATTTTGGAAATATGGGCCATTATTTGTATTTAAAAAATATATATATATACAGTATATACAATTACAAATCCCATAGTTTTTGCATGTTTATGTTGTATGTCCCACTTTGTTTGACGGTCCTTGAACACAACATTCTGCGTGTGCTAACTTTTCCCAAGCTGCACAGATAGACTACGACACTGTCTTTTTCCCGTTTTTTTTTCACCTCATATTTGGTGTCAGATGCTGACTATGTGGGAATGCATCAACGTGGTGGACGGCGGGTCTTTTAAGTTGTTTTTACTGTCTTAGTTTTACACAATACATAACAAATAAGGTACATTAAATCGCAATAATGTAGGAATCAGAATCATGACAAATAGAGCTATGAGTTCCGTTCGACTTTCGAGATTAAATGTCTGTTCTTGCGCTTGAATTTTGTGAAATAAATTTCTAAATAAATCCAACTTCTCTGTTTTCTGCATGATGCATTTTTTGAATGATGCGACTTACGCCGTAATGAGAGATAAACGTTACATTTTATATATATAATATGAATTATATTTAAATAATATAATAAAAAATATATAATAATAATACCAAATTAAAATAATACAATTGTATATTTTATATATAATAATGCAGACAGTTATGGCTTGCTTCCAATTAATGCCTCATCACCTTTGGTAAAGAAATCAGCTATAATTAGAGCATTTACAGTATGAAACAACACATCTGAGTGTAAATCAAAATTCTGTGTTTTCCAGTGGCAAACAAATGGCAAATGAAAACAGCCCGCAAATGAATCAGCGTTGATTAATAGAAATGAGCCAAAGCAACATCCTCACTTTCCCTGTCAGCGTGCTCTCTGCGAGGTCCGGATGGAACAGAAGGTGCAGCAATAAATCATGTGTGGCGTACAAAAACATAACAGCTCGCAGGCTATTCAATATTGAGGGGGAACGCCATGTGCTTCTTTCAAATCACTCTTTCAAAACATTGATTCGCTAATCGGGCAAGCCTTTTTTTTCTTCACCTTCATCCAAAGACTTTTTTTATTTTTTTGATCTGGACGAAGCAGCGCCTCACACACGCCGAGATGCAATAAAAAGTCTCCTTCCTAAACTGACCTACAGCTACTAAATAATAAGTCAAACAATCAAGGACAGAACAGCATTAGTATGACGTGGAGGCAAATCTCCTCCACATCAAATGATTATTACAACCCCCCTCCTTCCTGCACCAGCCTCCAACTTACTGAAAGCGAGATAAGTAGGCCAAGTAGGACACAGTGGAACTGAGACATAGATCATTATCTGGCTGAGAAGCAACACATTGAGGGATGATTCTGGCCATTGAGACACACAAAATCCTCCTTTATGTTCCCACGTCGGGGTAGTGACAAGGTAATGCCTGGAAAAATATCCCAATTCCCTTTCATCAGTCAAATGCACGCATTTTATTGCTCTTTAAAATGTTGCATCGATACATCCATCTTTTTTCTTGCAGGCCCATCCGCCAAATCTGCCTGACGAACGATCCATCCGGTAGGGGATTCAATATTAACATATTGAACACGGGGAGGGGGGATATCCAGCTGAGGGATTAGCGGAGCAACACACTTTGGGATGGATCCGATCTGCAGGTATTAGAAATAAAATAAGGAATCTGGCCGCCTCATGTTGGGCGGTTTTCACTGCAGGTGATTTAAAAAGAAGCTTTCACTCCAGCGAGCGACTCAGCATCACATCCTCCCCCCTTGAAACAATAGTTCTGAGTCAGACATTAGCAAGCGATGCTCACAACTTTGGAGAGTTCACATTCCTGGCATCTCATTCTCTATCAATACTCCACGCAAGCTCAGTCCCCAGCGTTTGCTAACGGGAGTGTGGGAGCGTTAGGCTTTCACATTTTGAATTATTCAACCATCAGACTCTTTAGGCTTCTGCAAAAAGAGAAGAAGTCCTCCAAGATTGCCCCAGATTGGCCACATTTTGCTCCATTTAATCACTCAGTGATTACCCAAATGAACATTATTATTATATTTAGTTATACAAAGATACAGTAGTCAACCACGAAAAAGTGATCATTTATTAATTCATTCACGTTAAAAAAATGCAATAAAGTGAAGGAGCATTGTGCCCAAAAATGCACCTTACATGTTGCTGAGTAACTATATGCTTTTTTATTGAGTGTGTCTGCTCAATAACCCGCCATGGGGCAAAAGGAAGTTGCGAGTGCCAGCAATTTCATAAAGAAGGTAAGTGTCACGGTTTGGCACGGTGGCAATGCTGGCGACGACCCCAGGATGCAGAGACGAGCCCCAATGCAGGTAAAAATATATATTTAATAGTGCATTGTAGAGCAGAGACAGGGATGCAGCATCTGGTAGGCTTGCAAGCACATGTAAAGCACAATACACCGACACACCAAGAGGCACCCGGCTGGACTAAATAGAAGCAAACATAAATCAGCGCCAGGTGCGTGTGGGCAAGAAACTAAAGGCTTATGGAAACAGAAACAGAACAGGACGTACTTACAAAATAAGAGCACGGAAACAGGAACTAATGCATAACAATGGAAAATAAACCAACTGTCACGCAGGCACACAGAAGAAGAAGAAACACTATTGATTTCGATCTTGCCAGAATGTACTGAAAGACCACATAAACAATAAGTTACATGAATTATTTTGCGTTGTTTGTCCGCATATAAAACTATAATTACTCTTTAAAATGTATTTTTTGTTCATATTTTTGGGTGTCTGGAACAGATTAATTGGGTTTACATTATTTGATTATTTTGTTTTTCTACAGCGATATGCTAACCCAGCTTGACTGTAATGTTAGCACTGTAGCTCACATAGCTTTGCTAGTGTTGCCCACGTTTGTGTCTTCCTGTCCCACTCCTTAATGTTACGTTGTTGTATATGATATACGGGACTGTTAACATGTGTCATACAAGTGTCAAGTGTAAAAATAAGCTGCTGTTAATAGGAAACATGAGGAAAAAAAGTCAGCAAGCATTACTGGTAGGGACAGTGGAGCTGCACATGCGCCTCACTTATTTCACTTTTTCATCATTTTTTAATTGTCAGACAAGTGTAAAATGACATTATCCACTGTCAAACAAAAAAAAACAAAATACTTATACCCTTCAATAAAGAAAAGTTGAAGAAGATCAGCCTTTAGTGGAAAATGTAGAGGTTGAACTTGTTAAGGTTGGATAATAGTTGGCTTTGTTGCTCAAAGCACCAGGTTTTCTTTGAAGAACAAGGCAAGATGTAAAGCAGATGGTGTCTTGGCTTGTTTGACTAGAAGCACTGTGGGCTTAATATCACAACACCATCCAATTAACGGATCAAAGCAATTATACTGGATTTCAGCCATCCCTCTGCAAAAAAAAAAAACGTCCCCTTTTATTCGTTTGGATATTTACAGGCTTCATAAAAATAGCCTAATTGGGCTGGTAAAGGTGCACCGAGAGAGGAGATGCTGTCATTTTAATAAGTCTAGCTTGAGCTTCGCAGTTATAGCCACCCACCAATTAAAACTCCCCCAAGTATCCAAAGTGTCTCTGGAGATAATGCCCGCGAGGGGTAGTGATTAAGTCCCATAACGGCTGATAAGCAGTGGTTGCACAGTGAACGAGATGGTCACAAATGAAGGGTCGCCGTTTGTTAGCTTCTCAATGAGCGATATGGAATGTGTCTTTTTTTTTGTGAGGTGATAAATTAATTTCATTCTGCTGTACTTGACACATTTTTGAGAATATGCAATCGCAATTGCATATTCGCAATCTGATCGTCATTCAACTGCTGCTGACTAATCAAAAGTTAGCAATTATCTTTAGGTCTCATTTCATAGTGCAGCGTTTATATATATTTTAAAGTATGACGTATATTATACTACTTATACTGACTCTAACTCCTTACAATTTTACAATACAGTACAAACTGCTTTTTGACCCTGAAAGGCTGCCGTACTCAAGCATCATAAGGATCTCAGGGGCTAGCCATGTCAGCTAACAGCTAGCCAACCAATTTAGACACAATTTAGTGAACAACACAGAGAACAAAAACATGGTGACATTCAGGTATGCAAAATTCAACACCAATTGCTGTGATAAAATTAGCACTTCAACTCAATTCAAAAGAGCTACTTTAGCGCTATCGAGTGACAGTACTGCTAACGTGACAACATGGCAGCTATTGCATTCTGCGGCTTGTAGTATTAGCAGTGTGCATTATAGGGGTATTAGCTGGCCAGTTTAAATATAAAAAAGTATTACAATGAAATAATATGAATAATAATGAGTATAATACAAATAATAATACAATAATAATACAATAATTAAAAATCAATATAAAACAAATACAAATAAATAAATACAAATAGCATAGACCACAGTTACTGTACTACTATCACCAGTATAATAGAGTCATTTTAAGTGTGCTTTCTAAATCTGTCCATGGTTCATACAGTACAATATGAAGACAAGAAACTAATAGTCTGTAACATAATATAACTTCCATTTTTACAGCATTAGCATCAGCAAATTTTCACGCGAGCCATTGGGTTTTAAATCATCTATTGCATCGCGAGACAGTTATATTCCAAATTGAGCTCTACATCTTCTCGGACGTTCTTGTGTTCAGTTTTTTAAGCTCCTTAATGCCAAAAGAGAAATCATCAGCACATTTAAAAAATTTGTCAGGACTGACGGGCAACCTTGGCAGACAAAGCCATCTACTATATTTTCATGAAACTGCGTCGGCAACAACCCTATTTGCTGTGTCTGCTTCATTTAGGCTTTTTGCAGAGTGCAATCGTTATGAAGGGTCATTATTTTAGGCAGCTGTAAAAAAAAAAAGGGGGGGACAAGGCTGAACAATAATGTAAAATAGTGGTAGACGGCTCTATTTTCGAGCCCTCTAGACATGAAATAAGACCCCGACCTTTACACTCGTATTACCCAATATAGTAGACATAATAACAAAAATAACATATTAGAGATAAATAAGGCGTAACGTTCCTTGTTTTTTTCTGGACAGCGTACTTCCTGCGGTGGCTCATGTCATCATTCTAGTGACCAATGTAGAATACTACATATCACAACATCTTTGAATGCGTTTTCTGAATGCCTTAATTTTTATATTCTAGTTCATTTAGCAGTTTTAATGCTTAATTTAGGCAAGGAATATGTCAAATTTGCTTAAATATGCATTTATAATAGGCCACAGTCAACCACGTAACAGTAATAATTTATTAATTTATTTTGAAAAACCCTGATCGAGTCAAGCCGCAAAAATTGAACCGCGATGCGTCCGGGGAGGACACATTCTGAATGATCACGCAAGTGTAAAAATAAGCTAACACCCATTAAACGGCAGTCAATCCTATGATCCTGATCCTGGGAGAATGTGACTGAGGGGCTGCCTTAGCCAGTGGCAGTACAGTACATGTAAGCAGTGACAAATGCTGAGGCTGCCGCTCATAAACGCCCGCTTCAATTGATATTGTCACCTCTTGTTACACGAACAGTTGAGGATCAGCAAATCTTCATCTTGCGAGTGTGGCCATGTGCCCCCCCCCCCCCCCCCCCCCCCCCCCGGAGTACGTCCAAGCATCTTTGGGAAGCGCACATCAATAAGAGTAAGCCAATTAAAATCACTCTTCATTTAAGTCGTGATCTCTATTGATCGGCCTTTCACTCCTCATTTGTCAAAGCAGCAGACTGCCTTGAAGGCTCCAAAGGGATGGACTGTCTGAGTACCGCCTCGCCACTGGAGCACTGGAGCACTGGAGGAGGCTAGCAGGTGGGCGGCTCAACCCTCTGTTTTTTACAGTGGGGGGAAAAGTAGACTTCATGTGCATCCAGATTATAAATATTGTTGTTGTTGTTAATTAGCAGGTAAATCGACTAATCCTGCTTTCATCTTTGAGATAGCTAAGAGTGTTTTGATTTCAATGCCATTGTCCTTCCATCCATCCATTTTCTATGCCGCTTCTCCTCATTAGGGTCGCGGGGGTATGCTTCGGGCGACAGGTGGGGTACACCCTGGACTGGTCACCAGCCAATCACAGGGCACATGTAGACAAACAACCATTCACACTCACATTCATACCTATGGACAATTTAGAGTCGCTTGTTTTGAAATGTGGGAGGAAACCAGAGTACCCGGAGAAAAAATGTATAAAAAAAATAAAAATATATAAATAAAAAAATTGAATTATTTTAGTTAATTTTTATGCTTCAAAATGCATAATTTATGTCAACAATATGTGAAATTGTCCTAAATATGCATACTTTTTTTTTTTTTTACAAATAGGCCGTGTTTAACGACCAAACATCATGATTTATTAATTAGTATATTTTTGAAAAACCGTGATAGAGTTAAGCCGCGATAGTCAAACCGGGTTGTAGCGAGGGACGACTGCATGCCCATGTGTATCCTGACTACCTGAACAACGGTCCTTTGTTACTGCTGTGCACTGGAAGGAAAAGGTTTCCTTGGAAACATAATTGGGAATACACCTTTGCAAAGAGGGAACATTATTTTTAAGTGATGGATTTGACTGGATTGGAAATGTTCCGCAGCTCTGTGTCACGAGAGTCCACTCATTTGCCAGTCTAAGGGATTGTTCACCCAAAGCTGCTTTTTTTCTAAAAAAGGAGTGTTTGGTTGTTTGGGGTTTATTTTTATTTGGACCTATTATTTATGTCTATTTTATTCTGGGCCTTTTTTTTTAAACAATAGCATTCCCATAAGTATGGGTAACCAAAGTCCAGCCGGGGAGACATTTGGCTGGCACATTGTTTATTTTTATTTTTTTATTGGTTGGCTTCACAGTCAAAAAATTCAATTAAACACAGTCTACATCAGAACATTATTAAAGAGGATGCAGGCCAGACTGAAGAGAAAACAAAAGGTCATAGTAAAAAATTGTCCAGTAGAACCTGCTTAAGTCGGCCCCACTTAAGTCTTGGTCCACCCTGGTCTTCTGACTGGTAAAAAATGCCTGCTTAAGCCGACGCCGACATACATGGTCAACAATATCGATAAGCAGCGTGACACAGCAGCATACTGTCTATGGACGGCATTAAAAAATGCACACGATGACTTCCTTTTAAGTGCAAAGTAAGCTTCAAAATAAAATCATGGCAGTAGTAACCTGAATTCTACCACAGAAACTGACAAAATGCACCCATTTAATGTTTTAAAAATTGGTAGCCACTGGAAGAACGATTTGTATATGTATGAAGAAACAAACAACAAAACGATTCGTTTTAACAACGATTCGATTCGTATCACGATTCGTGGTCGCTGATACGATTCAAGGACGATATTGGTTCATTTCGAACGATGCCATCCGAAACGATTCAGTAACTTTAAATGGATTCACTCACTTTTTAGCCAAAAATTCAACCAGTGTGACTGTGAGGTAAATACACGGATACTGGACAGTGCACGTGAACTTTTCTAGATTCCTGTTGTTTTTTGTGAGGTAATCAGGCATAAATTATTAATAATGCTAATGTACTTAAGAATAAATGATCAATGAGTACAAAAAATGAGTTAAAAATGCAATACAAAATCAGGATGAACAGAGGGCGGTATAGCTTGCCATGATTCATTATTTACTTTAAAAAGTGCCGTCCAAACCTGCACTTTGCACCCAAAGGGGAGGGACATTATGCACATTTCTCAGCAAATGAATGTGGTACGGTATCTTCAATTAGGTGTTGTAACTTTCCCACCTGTATGGGCCGACAGAAGCAGGGGCTTTTTTGGTGCTAATAATCCTCCTGATCAGAGCAGCCATTTGAAAGAACGGTGCAGCAACTACGGAGCATACACTGACAGAAGTTTTCCAGCGCACGGATGCTGGGAATGTTACAAAATGTTGAAATATGTAAATATGTAATTCTGTCTGATAAAACATGACTTGAACTTTCATTTGATACCTCATTCACTTCTCTACCCCGAGTATTAAAGACGTTAAAGCAAATTTTATACCAGAAAATAGTGCCTTTGGTCCCCATTGAGTCAAGCTTTGTGATGGACCCACGGACCTTGGCAAGGACAAGCGTACTATCAAATATATCATAACTTAGTCTGTGACATTTGTTTTAAAAGTCAACAAAGTAGCCATTTACATTTTTTGATAATCAATAAGTCCAGGGAAGAAAATCAAGTGTCATAAATGCTGCAGCAGCACGCTTTATTCGTTTCCACGCCACACTACTAATTGCATCTACACAGTAATTCCAGGGCAAAATGTAATCAGATTTTAATGAAATTGAATCTGCAGATGAATATTGAAGTGAATTGAAATCCTACATGCAGTACCTCTTATCTTGTCCTGAAGCTCCGATCCATGAGTTTGAAAGCCTTAAAGTTGGACTTTTCTGTATACGAATGAAAATACACCCGACATCATATGAAAAAAATTGCATTTTTAAGGACGTCCCGATGGACTCTCTCAGTGTTAGATTTTTGCATCGCTACAATATGGGGATTGTACTTGTAACATTCTTACACACGCGCTGGATGATGACTGTCACTAAGCGTCACTGCTACTGGACTGTAAAAAAAACATCCAGAGGCGTACAAAACGTCTTTACTTTGCATACTGTCCCCATAAATGTCACTTAAAAGCAGTTTCAAATAAGGCCAGATGAGTTCAGTATGAATACTGAATAAAGTCAATGAACTGACCGAAAGAAGAAGAAGCAAATCAACTGTATTTCACAGGTCAACCACCGTATACACGGAAAACAATGACGTCACAGGCAGGCAGACTGAATCGAGTAACGTTTTACATCTTTATCATTAAAAGTGCTAAAAAAAAGCACATCCATATAAAGCCTGCCATGTTTAAATCCAATGCTTAATTTCCTCGCATCGATTCAATCGATTGATTACCTTTTAAACCATGTTAGATCGATATACTGTACATGTCGTCCTGAATGGAAACTTGAGAACCCAGATCGACGTAGTTGAATCGTCGGAATATTAATCGATGCATGGATGTGGTGGATGAATCGTAACACCGCTAGTCTCTGGCGAATGTGTCGTCTGTCGTCTTTTTCTATTAATATGTTTAACTGCTTCGCACAGGGGTGACCCTTGGCACATATGCCACCCGAAGATTGCACAGGGCCAAAAAAAGCAAAAACGTTGGTGTTTATATGTCAAATATTTCAGAAATTCCAAAATCTTAAGCTTTTTCCAAGTCGTTGTGTGCCCTAATTTGTCTTAATGTTATTGTTTGTTTTGTTTGTCAAAAACTACATAACCAATTTCAACAGACTAAGTTAAACTAAAAGTGATCAAGGGTATTTTTTTCCTCACTTTTATTTAAGCGCGAGACATTTTTGTGAGATTTTCCTTAATGTGTGAATAAATTATGCAGGAGGTGGTGGGTATCTATAAAGGTTTCCAATTTGGTGTTGGCGGTCCACTGCTCAGTGTCTTGCTAGTAGTCATTCTGCTGCCTTTCTTTATAGTTCGAACGTGTTCTTCACTATCAAAGACCATCCTATCAATGATCAGCACCATGTGAAGGTCAAATAGGAGAAAAGCGCTGGCCCATAGGCGCTTTTCTCTCTCCTCCAAAAGGTGGAGTGGGGTGGGGGTTAACTTGACATGAATTGAAAATGAGCACATAAATGTGTGTCCATCGACGCAACACTGCTGCAAAACTCTCTTTTTTTCTTCCCCACGCTCTCCTTTTGTTTTTGCTTACTTTGATTTAATACTGTGTGGTAAGCATGCCTAAATATTAATAATTCCAGTGCTTGCAGATGCATTTCTAGCGACTCAAAGGCCTTGAACTGACACTAGCATCCTCCCTAGCGAGCACATATATACACTACTTCAACTTTCTGCTTCAGCAGCTTTGATAATAATCTAACCTCACATGTGTGCTTGTCTTGGGGAGTTTCACTGCCAAGCGAGCAAGCATCCTGAAGCCTCCTTTTTTGATTCCAAAGGTTATTTGGTGACAGCAAACCTCCTCTGATGTCTTTTGTGACAGCTCCGTCCTGGATTGGTGCCTGGATTGTTGGGGTTTTTTTCTTGTCACAAATCCCCTCGCTTCACATTAAAAGCCAGCGAGAGATGCCGCCTCTGTTCTCATCATCATCCGCTGATAAAGAGGACCGTGTTAAAAGGTCACTGTGACAAGGTGAAAAGCTGCTGCAAACAGGAACACAAAGCAATAATCTGAAAACTGCACCGTCTTCTTTACATTGCTCTGTAATAGTTCCCCTTTATGAAATAATGATCACTGTTATGTCTTATTCAGAGTGGCATTATAGAAGTAGGTTACCTGTGCTCCAACTCTTAACACACCTCGGATGTCTGGGCCGCATCTGGCTCGCTGTCAGCCCTCATTGTGGCCTGCAGGCTGTGTCCTCATCAAGCTTAACTGCCCTGACAAGGTGCTACGATGCTCTAAAATGTTTTTAAATAATTACATTTTTCATTCAAAGATGCACTGCACTACATAGGGTTGGGAAAAGTATGTTGTTTAGTGCTAACAAGGATGTTCTGTGATGAAAATACAGTAGGAACACATTTGGTCTCATGCAGTGTGTTAATAACACAACAAGACGTCCACCATATTGTACTCCAGTGTTGTGGCACCACCGGTCAAAAGTTTTTTCCAGTTATTTATTGAAATTCAAGTCGTTCAAGTGAAATGAATAGCTTGAAATGGTACTAAAGTAAGTGGTGAAGCGCCACAGATTAAAAAAAGTAAGGTTACCCAAAACTGAAAAATAATGTGTATTTCAGAATAATACAAACGTCCTGTTTCAGGGACCACAAAATGGGTCAACAGAAAGGGAGGCTGATCAAGCCTTGGCAGTTGGTGCAACTAATTCCTACAGGTGTTCCAAGTTCTGTAGCGCTTACTCCCTCCTCTGTCTGCATAAAAACTGTGTTCGGAACACACTGTGGTACTATACCCTCATGAACATCAGTTGAACAGCATTGTACTGTAGAAAATCATTTGTTGCTACAACAAATGGCCAGAAAAAAGGGAATTAACACTGGAAGGGAGACAGACCCCCTTAACACTTCAAAATGTAGGTTTTTCCTCCAGAGAAATTGGAGTGTTGTAAAACTTTTGACCGGTAGTGCACCTTTAGGGCACATCAACAGGCGTCCTCCATTTGAAACATACAAGTTCATTTATCCCGTGAAGAGATCAGTCAGACACACTTTGCTGTATTTTCAATCTTTAGTGAAGTAATTGTTTAGAACAGGGGTCACCAACCTTTTTTCTTGAAAATGAAAATGGCCACGAGTTACTCATTTTTGTAGAAATGATTTTCATGCCTTTTTTCAAACCAAACAAATCAAATATGCTTGTTTTACCAAAACATTCACAAAATGCTGGTATCCACAACTCACATTTTATGTTTCAGAATACATTTCTTTCTAGTGTTCTCACATTATTATCTGAAAACCTGAATGAAAAGCAGGCTTGCGGGCACCTCGTGGTCGTGGGGGCTACCTGGTGCCCGCAGGCACTGTGTTGGTGACCCCTGGTCTAGAAGATGTCACAAGCTTAACGCTGGACTTCTGTCCCCCCCATGAGAGAAGGAGGAAGAAGCCTCGAATTAGGAAGTGCCCACGCTGTTATGCTGTTCTCGAGTCCCGCCCATGCAGGGGCGGTGCCCTTTCCCTACGTGGAACAGTGGTGTGTGTCTGCATCTAACTGGCACCAGTTTGTGTCAGTCCAGGGTGTAGGTGAGTGCATTCTAAGTGTGCCAGCTGTAGCAAGCAGGTAAGGTTGCCAAGCAACCTGCCTGTGCAAAATTCAAGCAACAGTGCTTTCATTGTTTAATTATACAGTACTTTTATTTTTTAATTCTAGCCAACTCTAACACCAGCCAGAAAATGTACGCAAACCGAGGAAAAAATTTGATGTAAGTTTTCAACGTTAACACACTAACCAGGGCGTACGCTAACCGAGTTTCTACTGTATTTATATTCCACTTAATGCCAAAAGTATCAAGCTTTTACTGTATATGACTTTACAGCATAAACTAAAGATGTCACCATGGCAACAGTGTGCCCATCATCCGGTGGCAAGCGCCAAGTGTTGCTGTTCCAAGCGCCAGCCACCTCGTTTGGCCCTCTGATTAATTACCGCTCTGATGAGATGTGAAGGCTGTGAAAATGTCACAGGGCTCGCATATATAGACGTTTGCTTGTATACGAACCTCCTAACTCACTGTGTGCCAGTCTGCTTTCATATTGCACGGCATGACCCTGCATATTGTATCTATGCTCGTGCGGATTTGCAAGCTGAGGCCTGATTTCTCTTCCTGAACTTCATTAAAGCCAATTGATCAGGCGACGCCAGAAAAAGTATTTTTCCAGCTTACACGTCAATCAATATAAGCTCAGAGTGAGTGAGCAGTAAACATTCTGCTAATTATTATGAATCCTGCTCGTCTGTGCCACAGCCTCACAGGCGAGACGCAGACATTACCTTATAGGCGACAGGCTTGATTCAATTGTGTTGAATAATAAAAAAAAAAAAAAAGTAGAGAAACGTATCTCTTGATGAAAAACACAAACGACAAAGCAAATTTCCCTGATGAATCGCTCCATTTACTGAAATAAATTGAATTGATGCAAAGGATTCTCCCAGAGGAAGCGGAAAATTGTTAAGCTAAGGATGGAGAAAGCGTCTCTCGCCTTATTATTTGTATTAAACATAAGATGTGCCAAGACAGCCTCTGTTTATCCCTCTTAATAAGTCACACACAAACATCTAATTATGTCGGGACAAAAAAAGCAAGAACAAATGCAATTATTCAAATGAGCAATATGCATTTTGCGGGGATATTTTAACCCATCCTTTAATAAAACATGCTTTTGCCTATGAAAGTATGGGCCTTCAAAGTGACTTTTGAAGGCGTTCATTGTGCCACATTTGAATCATTAGCACCGTGTTTTGGCTGCACAGCATCACAAATCCATCTCATATCATTGCACAAACATATGGCCACTAACCACATTGGCTGTGTGAGCAGATGTTATTGGCTAAAGGCAATAGCGCTCCCGCAATTTTGAAAGATTAGTGTCCATCAGAGCGTTTCCTTGTTTGGTGTCTGTTTCCTCATGCTCGTTTTTTTTTTTATTGCCAATCCAGCCACATACACACACTATTAGCACTTCCACACAATGTCTGCAATGGGTTCCATTTGTGTTGTAATAGAAAACAACACAATTAATTGTGGATTAATTAAAGTGAATCTTGAATGTTACTTCCAGGTTCCTGTTTGACAGGAAATTTGTTTGGACCAACAAGGAAGTGGCAGTGATTGTGATTCTTTGATTGCAATTTTCAAACATACTATCTGAAACAAAACAAACACACTTTTATAAATTATGGACCATATTTAAGCCCTAAAGGAGGCTATGTTTTGAAATAGATAATAATCCATTTTTTGGAAAATCAGTTAATAAATGATCGCTGTTTTGTGGTTGAATATGGTCCATTATTCGTAAAAAAAATATATATGCATATGTACGTATTGATGGCCGAAAGTATTATTTTCAAGCATAAAAATGGCTAAATGAACGAAAATGCAAATATAAGGCATTCAAAAGACATGAAAAAATGTTATACTGTACCTATGAATTGTGTGCTTCTTCAAGAAGCGTGGTCTGGGAAGTGACGTGACAGCTGCCTAGAGTTGACTGTTAGCTGAGTGCTAGCAGCAGGTTAGCAGTGTAGCGAGTGGCCGACAGCAGCTCCTGTGTGAGTGTTCACTGCATATGTGTTCTCTGCTTGTTAATAAAGCGATTGCATCGTGCATCGTGACTCTCTCCTTAACTACAAACAGCAGGAGTAGAATATAACATTACATTAATGATATCCACCAGGAAGTATGCTGTCAATGCTAACGTGTGAGTCTTATATATATACATATATATATATATATATATATATATATATATATATATATATATATATATATATTATAGGAAAGATTGCTTTTATATATATATATATATATATATATATATGTTGTATATAACATATTGTATATAAATACCTGTAGTTACATGTGCCAAGTGCATTTCAATTGAATTCGAAAAAAAAATGAAATCTCAAGTCTCAAAATATGTCTCAAATATGTCCATGCAATTTGACATTTCATGTAAAAGTCTGCATCGAGCACAAACTGAAAAGAAACATGATATATTATTAACATCGGTATATGTAATCCCAGCGAGAAGTTCATTAGTATTGATTTTTAAATGAAAGCGGACACTTTAAGTGACTCCAGCGTGCACTTTCACTCTTAACAAACCTTCCAGAGCGTGTGCGTGTGTGTGTGTGTGTGTGTGGAGGGGGGTCAGAGGTTGGCCGGTTAGCTCGCGATCAGAATAAAGTGTGAGCTAAAATAAAGCAGAAATGTTCCTTGCCAAATGCTAATGTGCCGTTGGAGTCCCACGCCAGCAGTGACCCTGTGCAATGTGGGTTTTTTGATAACGCTCATGTGATTAGTAAGGTCACACATAAAAAGAAGCGTAAATGGAGATGATGCTTTCCAAAGACCAGGCTGATTATGCAGTACAGGCCTCCCTTTTCATCAGCAGGTTGAGAATGTGGATTGTTTTTTGCTTTATTTTAAGAACAACTTTCAAAGTATTATTACAGCACTTTTGATGCTGAAACCTTCCCCAATTCATATAAACGCACACTTTTTGAAATTGACAAACATCAGCAACACTTTGCTGAAAAAAAACAAAGCTCGTCGACCTTGTTCGTGGTTTACACTCAGCTTACACAAGAGGGAAAAAAACACCCAAAAAAAGATGCAAAGAAGAAGGAGAAGAAGAAACATGCAATAAGGATTTGGCTGCTCATTGGTGCTGCACGGAAGGAAAAAAAAAAGGGTTTGCTGCCCCCGTGGCTTGCACTTGAGGGATCAATGGTCATTAATCTTTCCAGAGAGGCTCAGGCTGCACTTTTTAGGAGGTAGAAGTATTGCTGATCCAAATAGAAGTTGTCTTTCTGGGAGTAACAAGCAAGTTTGTGTGTCGGCCTGCTGAAGTACACGTACAGTATCGCTAAGAACACTTCAAAGACCTCATCTATTGTGAACTGGAAATGCTTTTGTTGGACTCTAAAACAGATTCCATATATAAAATAGAATAAGTTCATGGTGTGGACCTAGTTTAGGGTTAGTTCAATCCAAAAGTCAAACTGCGTACAATAACTTTTACGACCCTGCCTTTAAGAAGCATCGGAATCGGAACTGGAATCGTTCAAATTCAAACGATGCCCAACTTCAGCTATAAACAAGGTGCGACTGTACTGCTATTTCTACAATGTATCACGGACCAGTAAAAAACAATCCATAAATAAGCCATAAATAGCCCCTGGGCCGCACTTTGGACACCCCTGCAATATCTAATTTATTCTAATTGTTTTTTTACATTTAAATTGAATGGTATCATGTAAGACAAAACATGCTTTTCCCCCTGAGCTCCATATCATTAGCCTAATTTATTTTCCAGCTGAGTGAAATCAGACAATTATCAATAAACCAACTGAGAAGTGAAGGAAGGGTATTCCAAACAAACAAAAAAAATGTTGAATGCACTCTCAATTGAAGCCATGAAATATAACGACTTAAACTGGCTTAATGAAACTGCACATATCATTACAATAATCATCCCCGTGCAATGCAGACGCCCACACGAGAAAAACTGAGAGATCATTGTCGAGAGTTATAGACAGGAAATGATGATATACACTCATTGGGCACCTGCCCCATCTAATGAGGTCTAATAGAATAGTATTTCACTCAATCAATCATCTATCATCATCTATTTTTATCCAAGTGAAAATGAGGAAATATGAATATATGCTCGACGCCTAAAGAGGAGGTCAGACTTGGCTGCAGGAGGTCGCTCTTCTGGATGGCATCAAACTTTTTAAAGTTCCAACACCACCATGTTTCACGTCAGCTCGTCCTGGGAACGACACTTCCTCATTGCCACTAGAGGACGGTGGTCTAAATAAACAGGAATACAAAGAAAAACAATACGTGGATTTTCTTATCACTCACTTTGTAACTCTTAATGCGGATGTACAATTAGATGCATTTAAGTATGCTCGGAAATGCCAGAAAACACATCTGCTCAAAACAGTGGTCGTCGTGGTGAACAGAGATCTGAGCCGGAACCCAAAGCTCTCAATTTACTGGTCGATCTATGTTCCCACCCTCACCTATAGTCATGAGCTTTGGGTTGTTCCCCAAAGAAAGAACGAGATCGCGGATACAAGCGGCTGAAATGAGTTTCCTCCGTGAGCTGGACTCACCCTAAGAGATGCTCCTTCACATCGAGAGGAGCCAGTCAAACCCTAAAATCTTTAAAAATGTCCCACATTGGTAACCCCCATCTCTCAAGAAAGTCAGAGAAGGTTGCAGCCTCATAAATCTATTTTGGGAACATAATACGGTTTAAATGGGAATATTATGAGGCTGCAATAAAAAAGTAGAATTATGTTTACACACAAATACATAATTTTCCGTATCCTAATCTATTTTTTTCCTGCCTTAGTATCACAAAAGTAGGCAGCAAGCATATATATTTTAAATATTGGCCTCATTCATCACATGTCTAATTAAAGGTACACCGGAAATAAGGAAAGTGTCATTTCTGCCTGCAGGAGAGAGCACTGATGTACAAGCCCATCTGCAGGGTTTGTGCTCAGTCTCTCTTATGATTTTAAATAGCATCTTTTTGTCCCCTTATGTTCTCATTTACACCTTGTATCGGTCTGTATTTACCATCGGTGATGGATCATTTACAGTATCTCACAAAAGAGAGTACACCCCTTTAGCTTATATCTTCTCAACAGACGATACTATAGAACTGAAACTACTATAGATATACTATAGACATCATGTCATGGCAGCACATGGCATGAATGTGTCTCATAGAGTTGCCAACGCCTGTATTGAGCCGACAAGGGACGCACTTGGTCCCATATTGCCGCAAGAATCAACACTAGTCTGTAAAAGCTCAATGGTTTCAGTTTGACTGCTTGACACAGGCTACGCAAATCGATGCCAGTGTGTTTGATTACTCCCCTGTCAAACCTATTCGTGTTTGACTTGTCTTGCATCTTTCTGTACACGTTCTTTATAGCTGTCCCCGGTTGACAGCTTGCTAGCTTGCTAGCTAGAGTTATCCGCCCAGCTTCGGACTCCAAATGTGACTTTTTACCACATCGGCATCTTGTTTTTGAAACAATTAAGCAATCCGGTTAGTTCGGAGCTCGTTTTTGTCCCACGGGAAAAGCTACAAGTGGACGTCATGTTCATGTGGTATGTACTAGCTAAGTGTGGCTGAGCAATGTAGCTCTCTTGTTGTCATTCTACTAATTATGTCCTCAAAACATTACTTGTGTCAAGGGTCAAAGAATATTTGCTTCAACTCTTAGTAGTTTTTATTGTAACTGTTCAATTCAGACTTTATGCCTTTATATAATGACAAACGCGCTCAAAAGTCGCAGCTGGAAGTACCAGAACAAGAAGTACAAAAAACAACGACAATGCTAATGTGTGAGTCTATATTATGTCTTATTTATGTTTAATACAGTAGTCCAAAGTACAGCCCGGGGGCCATTTGTGGCCTGCGGCACAGTCTACAAATATAATTTAACTAGAAAAGCACTCTGAGAACTCAGACCTCCACCAAGTGTCGTAGTTCCCCCCATATTGTGATTCACACCGAAATAATAATCCTACATTTTTTGGATCAGTTTTTGATATTTTGTTGGAAACTTGTCTTGTATTTTTTTTTGTGGAGTCATATGCACAAATGCCGGAAATGGTCCTATTTTGCAATGTTAAAGAATCCTTTAAAAAATTCCTGAATCCAGACGGTGATCCCGATCACCCCCAAAATTGTATCAGTTCCTTAATATCCCATTTCCAACAAGTCCTGAACATTTCATTGAAATCCATTCAGAATTTTCAAGTTATTTTTGAACACAGACAAACAGATAAACGCCGGCAAAAACAGAACCGCCGCGCTGAACTTGTGCTTTGCGGTAACAAGAAAACTAAAAGTAAAAAACAACAGCAAACATTAAAAAAATCAGCAGTAATTTTACCAGAATATGAGAAAGAAGTTGTAATCTAGCAAAGACAAGTTATAATTTTATGAGAATAACGTAATAGTATGAGGAAATATAGCGTCATTTTCGTAGCATAAAGTGGAAATATTAAAGAAAGAAGATTTTTTGTTTTCAAAAAATCATAATAATATGAGAAACAACATAACCACAAATAAAATTGTCTTTTTTGGAAAATGAGGTTGCGGATAAAGTTAGAATATTATGGGAATAAAGTAAAAATATTATGAGAGTAAAGTCAGAATTATGAGAAGAAAATTTACAAGAAGAAAGTTGAACTAGTTGGAAAATAAAAAAAAAAACAGCAGCAGAAATGAAAAAACAGCTGTAGTTTTACAAGAATGAAGTCAAAATATTTAGAGAAAAATGTTTATATATTTGATAATAAGAAAAGTCACAATTTTGAAAGAATAAAATCATGTAATGTTAGTCGCATAGAGTTGAAATATACAGATAATGTCATTTTTTTAAAGGTGTAATTTCTGAGAAACAAACAAAACAAAATAAAGTTGTAATTTTTCGACAATTAGGTTGGGGAAAAGTTAATATTATGGAAGAAAACCTTTTTTTAAAGTTGTAATTTTAAAAATTAAAAAAAAAGTTAATATTATGCAAATAAAGTCACAATATTACGAGAAGAACATTTTTTATGAAGAAAGTTGAAATATTTGGAAAGATTTTTTTTTTTTTTAAACAGCAAAAATGGAGGGAAAAAAGAGACTGTAGGTCATACTAATAATAGGCTTTTTCACCTATCACAAAGGTGAGATGCAGTTTATTCTTGAAATATATACAGGTATAACTTCTTCTTATGACTACAAAGTATAAGTGTCCCTTGCATCCTTTCATTTTTCAGTATGTGGCCCTCGGTGGAAAAAGCTTGGACACCCCTGGTTTAATAGGTGTTATTTTCTCTTATTGTGTCTACTATATAGGGGTATTATTTCACGTGTAGAGGTCTCTTATCATGTTAAAACCCATATTTAGAAGGTCATAAACAGGTTTTCTATGCTTGTAACTACGGAAATATCCCATTTATAAATAAGGAATCCTACATTGTGGAAATTCACTTATCATGGTCAGGTCAACAACCCTTAACCGTGATAAACCTGGTGAATATTTAGTGCGAGCATCATTATCATCTCGCCCCGCCCGAATCCTCTTGGACATGGAATTCACCAGAGCTGCACAGGCTTTTACTAGAATCCTCTTCCACTCACCCATGGTGACCCACTTGTGGACGTCAGACACCTTGCATTCCTCCAGCCAGTTTCCTCTGCTTCACAGTGTCACAGTACATGCTGGAATTCATGTCAAACTGTAGCTCCCCGGCGTTGGCAGCACTCGTGCAGCCCCAGACCATGATGCTACCACCAACATACAGTATTTATTGTCTTGGTACTCACTTGCGCTGCCAGCTATTTAGACAATAATAGCTTTGTGTTGACAAGATATACTGTAATAAGAATTTGCTGTAATGTGACAGATGTGCTCACTTGTGTGAGATACTCTATTTCTGCATACTTCTGTGTGGGTTTTTTTAAACTTTTTTGCGGAACTAATTGAACATAAGCTCGTGCACGCAGACAGAACAATAAATCAGAGAGCAATTGTTGTCATCATTTTTTACACATGCAGCAGCAACAACGCAACTTGTGGCTGTGCATAAAGCTAATTAACCTTAACCATATTGTGTGGTTCCATTATGAAACAGCAACAACAAAGAAAATCCCCTCCATTCAGCTCGTTTGGGGGGGGGGGTGGGGAAAGTCATCTGGTATAATTGATGGAGTCTTAAGAGAATTCATTTAAAGGGAATTAGCATCTGCGCTTCAGTTAGAGTGTTTTCTATCTTTATAAGCAAAAATAATAATAAAAGGACAATTAAGCCAGATGGGAAGTTTGGGTTATTACATCAACATGACTGTGTGTGTTTGAATAATTAAAGCCAGATTGTGGCTTCTGTATGAATTACGTTCTGCGAGTATTTTGAATGCGTGTGACCCAGTTCTCGTGTATGGATCTCATCTGTGGACTCACGAAAGACCTCAGCTGGAGTTTAGCAACATGCAGCCAAATAGTCTCATTAGTTCCATAAATATTCACTTTAGTCACACAAATGTTCCTGGTGATGATTCAAAAATGTCTGCAGTCTTTATGCAGTGACATGCCACAATCATGAGTTTTGATAAATAATAAATAAAACTTGAACTTCACATGATCCCACACTGCAGTATGTGCCCTTGCGGTTGCAAAGCTTAGACGTGCATTCATGAGTGGGAATTAGCATATAAGGCCTTCCTGTGTATACAATGGCGCTTGATTCATTGTCAGCCTAACTACACTGCATCTGCATTTTGTCACATGCACACATCATTTGCACTGTCACATTGGTCTCCCAGCAGGCGGGAAATACCATGAAGCAACTTTCTACATACTTTGCGGTAATATTTACACCATAGACCTGCACTAAACTTCTCAATAATGGGGCTCAGGCTGATTTTGTGTGTTTGCCGACTTTGACAGACGACAAGGAGGTGTCAAGTAGAAATGATGTAGGCCTACACCATCAACTGGAGGTTCCCAGTAGGCGTCCCAGGCGCCACATATGGCCTTTAAGCTTTTCATTTGGCCTGCCAAACGTTACCAAATAATGTGAAACGTTCAGTCTAACTCAGGGGTGTCCAAAGTGCGGCCCGGGGGCCGTTCGCAGCCCGCGTCTGTGATTATATCGGCCCGCAGCACAATCTAAAAATGTAATTTAACCAGGAAACTTTAAAAAACAACAACAGCAGCAACAATGGGAAAATCAATCAAAAGTCAAAATATTAAGAGAAGAGTAGTAATCTAGCAAGGACAAAAAAAAACATAATTTCACAAGAATAAAGTAATAGTATGTGGAAAAATGTCATTTTAGTGGCATGAGGTTGAAATATTAAATAATTGTTTTAAAAGTCAAAAACAATTAATAAAGTAGGCTAGGGAGCTGGGAGAAAATTTGTAAAATGGGAATAAAGTCAAAATATTAGGAGAAGAAAATATACAAGAAGAAAGTTTAAATGTTTTGAAAATTATATTTTAAAAAACAACAGCAGAAATTTTACCAGAGTAAAGTCAAAATATTAAGAGAAAAAAATTGTTTTCTAATGAGAAAAAAGTTGCAATTTTATGAAAATAAATTTGTAAAATGATGAAAAATATGATTTTAGTAACAATGTTGAAAATTAAAAAAAATACATTATTGTTTTAAAAGTTATAATTACTAGCAGAAAATTTACAAAAGGAAAGCTGAAATGAAATAGTTGGAAAAAGTAAAAAAAAACAGCAGAAACTGAAAAAACAGTTGTAATTTAGGGGCATAAAGTCAAAATATTAAGAAAAAAAGTCATAACCAAACAAAGAACAAAAGTCGCAATTTTACAAGAATACACTCGTATTATTATGGAAAAAAGTTCATTTTTAGTAGCGTTTCTCCTATATTACAAAGGTGAAATGCAGTTGTTTTTTTTTTTTAGCTACATATACAGTAGCTTCTTAGCATATCACAGTGGCCCTTCAATCCTTTCATTTTTCAGTATGTGGAATTCGCTTGGAAAAGTTTGGACGGGGAGCGTTAATGGAGCTGGAACTAACTTTTATTACAAATGTTGATCTGAAATCAAAGGAGAAGGCATTCGCAAAGGTGGGCTGTAAACCCTGTGTACATGTTGTATACATACAGGAAATAATGTACTAAAATCCAACCAATCAGTGCACTTGACAGTCTACGCAGCCGTTATGCAAGGTTAGATTTCTTGAGAGGTACACAGGCTGGTTTGGAAGGGGAAGAGCAAACTGGCGTGTTGTTTGGTGTTTGAATATGGTCTATTAGTTTAAAAAATGAATATTTAAGCAAATGTTACATATTTTTGGCCTAGATTAAGCATTTCCAAGCATAAAAATGGCTAAATAAACTGAAATACAAATACAAGGCATTCGGAAGACACATTCAAATTGTGAATGTCATTTTCTACATTCGTCACTAGGTGTCAGTAATGTTACTTTCATTTTTGGTGAGACAAGCGTCAGACTTCATCGCCGGAAAAACAGGCTTTTATTGGAGGTTTGAATTTTCTCACAACAGGCACAATCATAATAACAATACAGTCGTCCCTCGCAATATTGCGGTTCAGTTATAGCTCCCTCGCTATTCTGCGTTTTTTTCAGAAATTAATTAATGATTGCTGTTTTGTGCTAGACTATGGTCTATTATTAGTCATAACATATTGAAATACAAGTGACATGTAGTATTTTCAGACTGTGGTAATCTGATTAAAAATGTTAATCATTTGACAGCCCTAGGTGAAATGCTACTTAAAACATTGCGTTGTAGTTATAAGTGAAGGTTTTATTATGATCACAGAAATGGATTGCATAGCCCAACAAATCAATTCTAAGCATAACATTTTTTGTAAAAGTTGGTGGTTGAACTTTGGTGTTGTTTTGCAGCATTTAGATTGAGGCCATGGCGAGTTAAAGAGTCAATCAAAACATTTGAATGAAGATGAGGCCTCGTGTGCCCGCTTGCCTGCAAACTTCAAGCTCTATTATTGTTTTGCAGCATAACTCGCTGACATTTGCCTCCTGCTCTGAATATTCATAAGTGTGTTGTAAATGATGAGGCGATGGTTGATGATGTTTGCAATCCAGAATCCTGAAATGCAGTTTGGAGCGGCAAGACAGGAGGTCAGACTCGACAAGATCATTCACCAAGAGGGTTTTCTCTCGAGACAAAAAAAAAAAAAATAGGATGGGATACACAAAGTCAAATAATGAATGTCCTCAAGAAACAAGCTGTGCTCTTAGCAAAACAATGACATTTTTTGTTGCTTTTGTTTTCGCTGTAAAAGGACACCACTGCAATGTAGAGATCTGATTTGTCACAAGACATGAAACAAGTCAAATAGCATCCAAACGTTACTGTACTGTATCCTGTACTAGTATCCTGTAGAGCAGTATGATTGCAGGCTGCAATGGCACTTTTATGCCACTTGTATTTGTTTACTTGTAAGGTTCGCCATAAGCAACAATATTTGATTATTAGTTGACTATGGATAAAATCTAACGAATCAGATTCGACTATGAAAATACTTAGTCAAAAACAGCCCTAGACGCTATAACCATCACACAGCAACTTGACACGCAATTACACATACACAGGGAAACTACTACTACTACTACTACTACTACTACTACTACTACTACTAACGTACTACTACGTTAACTCTAAACATGTAACTTTAGTAACTTTTTACAAGACAAGTGCCGCAAAGCATGCTGGGAAATGTTGAGTGATGTTGGCTCCTAGCATACTGTTGTAAAATTGCACTTTATTCAGGGTGTTTCCACAACGCATTTTAAACCATGAAACCACAGTCCATGCCAGGGACTTAAATGCCATTTTTCCACGTAGTCAATTTCGCGAAATTGTATTTTTGTCAGCGTGCTTGCACGTTCCATATCAGGACAGGAAACCTTCTGAACCCACACCAGATGCTCCAGTTGAGCCTTAAAATGTCGGTCAATGCCATGTTTCCAAGTTGTCAGTTTTTTCGTGGCCCATTGTCAGGCCAGACGGTCCTGGAAATCCTTCACACTCACACTAATGATCACCGTGGGACTCAAAAACGGCACTTTTCTGGAGCTGTCATTTTTCGTGGCTTAAAATGACACTTTTCCGTTGGTCAATTTTCTTTTTTTTTTTTTTTTGTTAAGATGTCCTTTTTGGTAGCTTAGTCATCCAGGAAAGGTGGCCTGTGTGTTTATTTGGCCAGACCAGATTTTCTGTACAACAGGTGAGTCTGGTATACTCCTCCTGTTCATGCATGCTTTAAGAGGGGACAGGCAAAGAGGAATGAGAGAACACAGTGTTAGAAGATAGCTGCTGTCATATTAACTTTTTCGCTGGGATTGGAGTCTGAATGTGGAAACCGGGGGGTGGATAGGGAGAGAGAGGAGAGCAGTATACAGAAACCGGCAATGATAACATCTCTATCACTTGGTCACTTATTATTTTTGTAATTCGCAAAATCGCGCCTTTCCCGGACCATAAGGGCTCCAGACCTAAAAGTGCCCTAAAACGGATGGGGCAAGTTCCTCAAATGTCTTAACTTATAAAGCACTCGTAAAGAGTCTTGAGCAAACGAAACTCCAAAGCAAGATGTCGTCAGTTCGGACTGTGCTCTGCGTGATCTACTTACTAAACAGAAGAAGGTGGCGGGAACAACAACAACACCAGCAATACCCTCCCCTTCCTTTGTTTTTGTAGTGAGGATGAAAGTAAGTGCTTCTGTCAAAATAAGCGAGGAGAGGCTGACAGCTTTCTCAGCAATAACAACCAGAGGCCAGATGTAAAAGATTAATGAGAGGACGCTGTCAGGAACAAATCACTCACATAAAGGATTCTGTCAACACAAGCAGGGTGGCGTTTTTTAAAGAACGTTTCCTCCGCCATCGGCAACCGAACACATCTTCCAATGACTGGATGGACTCGGCCATCAAGCGCTGAATAAAGTGTACGCCATTAAGACAACACAACAACAACAACCTGGCGTGCGATCATAGTCCCACATCGCGATGGACGCTACTCTGTGAAGTGACAGACGCCAAAAGGTCAACCGCGAAGAGTCCTCGACAGCGTGCGACGCTAAAAGGCTGCCGTGACCTTCAGGCGGTGGAGAGAGTTATGATGGTGGTGGGGTGAGGAGGGGGTTAATGGCAACACTGTGCTGTCGCTTAGCAAGGTTTCATATTCATGGCCTCATGATGGGGAAAGGTTGCCGCAAATTTTGATCTACCACACATCGTATGGTGCACAAATGGTCAAAGAAGGTAATGCATCTTGATTGTTTTTGAACATCACACAAAAAAACGCTAAATTTCAAGATGCAGAACACTCATTTTCTCATTTATTTGCCATTGTGGAACTGCGATTCCATGGAAAATGGATGACAATTAACAACCACTATGCATTTAACATGACCGCCCTCTAGAGGAATAAGGTGGAAACGTAATTGGAGTAGTAGTTTTTCTTTTTACTCTATATTGCGCAACACTGCAGCAACAGAACCAATGCTGTAATAGTGGTAAAGATCAAAGTGCTCAGCCAGCATTAATGCAGCTCATGAGTTCATTGTCAACAATAGTGCGGCAAGTGTAACAAGCATGAGTTTCACACTGACAAGAGTAGCCCAACCAACATTTTAAAGCGCATGCAGAGGTAGATAAAGCTACTGGATGCTGAGCATTCATGATACTTCAAATGCAACACCTCTGGAGATAATAAAAAAAAACTACAAGAGGTTGCCTACATCCCCAACTGTTAATGCCGGTGTGTTTTGAAGCATTTATGGTACTTAAAATATTTCCTGTACAGTTGATACTATTTTCATGACGGTCACAGTTTGACCCTGGAACAGACTTTTTCCTATGAAATAACTTGTTTTGAAAGCCATTTTTCGTGTTTCAACTTGTTCTTTAATCGGTTTATAGCTACAAAAATAAAGCCCAGATGTTGTTCTCTCTGTGTGTATATGTCCAAATCAAAGCCATGACGAGCTGAGCCACGACAGAATGTGGGCCACCGACTAATTGCGGAAATGTCACGCCCGCATCCGCTCCCTTTCCTTTCCCAGGTGGACAGTTCTGTCTGCTAATAAATGCCACCACCGCCTCCGATTGCACCATAATATGACACAACAACCCCGTAAAAAAATCAGTGCGTGACTCGCACCTCAGTGCTGGCTGTAATTAACTGCACTTATCGAGATTTAATTGAGCTGGGCGGTTAATGTGGAGATTAATTTGTAATGCGACAGCTCTTTCAGTGCTGCCGGTCATCACATTGCAGATCAAGCGCATTAACAAGGTTCCAGGGGACGTTAACCCATGTTGATATTTTATTTTCATTTGCTCTCATTGGTTGTTGTTGTCAATATACTGCATGGGCTATGCATGCATGCATGCATGCCATTCCCCATTCCGCCAATTACAGCAACCCTCATCTCATTTATATGCTAATAACACCTGTGATGTCATCGCTGGCAGCACCATTGGCCTTTTTTTCCAGTCTTGTCTTCATTCTCCTGCAAAGAGAGGTCAGTGTCTGAGGCCACTGCATATGTATGTCTGTAGGGGAATTTAATTTACTATGACATATTGTTAGTTGCACTTTCGGCAACAGCACTATGTAATTTTTATTTATTTTTGCACCATGAGGAGTCTGACCTTCAGCTGGTGTTTATTAGCAGCAGTGACGTTATTGTCCTTCACATCGGCTTTTATGAAGAACAGACATAAGATCCAGAAGCATCAGAATTATTTTCTTGTTGCTTCATGATCAATAGAACAAAATGGCTAATGCATTTTTGTTGACATTCTCACACTGTCACAATGTTTATATATGCAATTTGGCTACTTTGCTAAAGAGCTTGTACAGGTTTTTCTTCCCAATAGACCCGCAGCATCCCACTTCTGACACCCTCTCTGTTAGCTATCGTTGCAGTAAAAAAACACATAGTAGCCCTGGTTAGGACTAAGACTTTGTAGGTCTACTTCATTCTAATTGCCCAATCACTTAATCCCGGTTAGCATCCCATTTCTAACACCATCTGTGTTAGCTAGCGTTGTCTTATGTGGTCCGTCGTTATTGACGATAACATCTGACGCACGAGTTGTTCTCGGAGGCGTGGGATCTCATAGGGTTCCTATGGCACAAAACTTTCCACAGACAGAACAGCAGACTCCAGTCCCCAATTTTTGCTGTTGGTATTGTCTGCGATGACGGCCTTGGTGGAGAGCCTCTTCGGGCCTCAATCGTCATATTCCTGGGACCTGGCGGGAGTGCTGCAGCCTCTGTAACTTCCGATCGTCTGGGGCCATCCTTGCAATCAGGTTTTGTTTTCAGGGGTCAAGTTAGTGAGAGTGGAGGCTTTGCCCCTCCTTTGTCAATTAAACCTCTTCCTTGCAAAGGGTTTACCAACGCACAATCCACACAGAAGTCCTGTGCTGATGGGTCGTTAGGCGATGGGGGCAGGTCACTGGATGAAACTAGCGTTGTACAAAGTAGTCAAAACCATGTAATGCAAGGCCAAGGTAAGACAAAGACGTTAAGGAGCTGGGACAGATTAAATTCTTGCATTTCACTTCTGGCACCATTGGTGGTAACTTGTGTTATAGTCAAGACTTTGCTGGTCTGTTTCATTCCAGTTAAACCAAGTGACTAACTTGTCAACAAACAGGAGGTCATTACGCGACATAACAATCTGACGCCCTGCATTTCTGGGTTGCATCCCACTTCTGAGACAATTGGTGTCAGAAGTGGAATGTCTAGTGTTGTTCTCAAGTCCACATAATCCAAGACCAAATCAGGATGAGGACATTAAGGAGTCAGCACCAAACATTTGATGGTCTTTTCATTCCAAAAGACCCTTATTTAAATATAGACTGCACAACTGGTGTCAGAAGTGGGATGTTAGATTGTGCCGCAGTCAAGACCACCCCATCCAAAACCAAGTTAAGCTTTAAGGAGCTGAGACATAGTCAAGACCAAGACGTGAATGAGTCAAAACCAGGTCAAGACCAAAACTTTGACTTTGTGTCAGAAGTTGGATGGATCGCTAATGTTGACCACATAATCAAAGACCAAGACTTTGAGGAGTTGACACCAAGTCATTAGCATTGGTCACCTGCAGACTCTGTGTGCAACCTGTAAACTTGTGAAAAAGGGGGAAAAACAAGTGTCAGCTGTGAGCGTTGAATTATTCAACCCAGTCCGCTGAGCTCTGATAAGACGAGCAAACAAACAACAGTGTGAAGCTCCAGCTTGAGAAAACTGCTTCTGAACCAAATCAGCTCATGCAGGCTTGTGTCTTGTTTGGTGTCACAGTTTGCTCACCACATGGAGCAAATATGGAATGAATAAATGGTTCACGTTCCAATGAAACAAATTTACACTTTCCTACAAAATCACCTTAAGGTCTTCATAGTTGTGTATCACAACAAGGACTGCTGTAATGACTGCTTTACAAGGCTACGTCCATATTTCCTCACAAGTAAATGTCATAAAGTGACCTTATTAGGCAATTTCTGGCCCTCCCACGTGCCTCCAACACCACCCCCCCATCACCAGGCTGTGATCAGCATAATCAGCATATGGTTAACTGGCTTTTATCACATGACAATAACCTTTACAACCCCTTTGGAATGGCATGTGTTAGTAACAGTACGTGAGCTCTCGACATGGGACAACAATTCCTTTCATCCATGCTGAGAAAGTTAGGATTTTTTTTGTGTATAATCTCATTTAAAAGACAGTTCACATTTAAGATGCTAATACTTTCATACTTGACTGTTTGGTTGTTCATGTTTCATATGTGGTATCAACTGGAGGATGCCCAGTGGGATACATTGTGGTTAAAAACTAAATGTGTGTTATTTATTGCCGGAAGAAAAATCCATTGCAAATTAACAGAAATAGTTATGGTTAAATACTGCTTAAAAACTAAATGTGGTGATGAATTATATATTCAGTAAGAAAACATTTTTAAATATGTTTTTAAAATAAGTTGCATGTATACTTTTACTGGTAATAATTACGTAATAACTAGATAATATATACGGGTTAAAAACAAAATGTGGTAATGAATTCTATTCAGTAAGAAAAAAAAATCCCCATTTTTTTTATATGAACCATTAAGTTTTATATATACAGTAATTTAAAAACTATTTAACTATTTAATTTAATTTCTAAAAACAAGTTTATTTGTTTTATGGTTAAAACAAAATGAGTTGTTTTATTTAATGCATTAAGAAAAATCTGTTTAAAAATGAATTGAAATAAATACGGTCAAAAAATTTAATAAATAAAATAAATATACATTAATATAAAATAATATATACATAAAATATTATTAATACCTAATAATAATACATAAATACACTACTTAAACATACAACTTATCTAAATGTTACTGATTAAAAATATGAATTAATATTTTATTACAATATGATTATTAATATTATTATATTACGTAATATTAATTTTAAAAAATAATCACATCAGTTTACTCCCTGCGTGGATGCCAACTTATTTCCTAACATTGTGATGCTGTAATGACTCAAAAGGGTAGCGAAACCTACAAAAGTCCCACTGTGTTTTACTGACTATTTATTTCCAGTTTTCATGCTGGCTTTCGTTCCTGTTTACCGTTTTCAAACCTCAACCGCACGACAGCATCAGAGCAGTTGTGTGTGTTCCATTCCAAAAGTGGTTGAAATGAATGTCTGTCGCGTGATAAGTAAAAGTGTAGATTTAATTTGTTAACACTACTGGGAAATTAAAAGATGATTAATTTGGTGCACGATGTTATCACACCGAGTGATGTCGTTGAAGGGTTATGAATTCCAGTTATATTAATAAGTGTTGATGTTTCTTTGCAGGTGGGCATTGCAGAGGTGTTCCATATGTGCCAAGATAATAGAGGTGAGCCTCCTCCACCTCCACATACTGCCTACACACACACACACACACACACACACACACTTATGGCTTGGCCTCTCTGTCAACTTGTCTCCTGACTGCCATGGAGGTAGCTTGTGATGTCTTTACTAACATAAACGCCTTATTCTGCTGGAGACATATTTTTAGACTGGCACACAGCCTATAATGATGCCAGCCATCAGCAGGTCCATTTATAGATCACACACACACGTGTGTGTGTATGTGCGTGTGTGTACATGCATGTCACTTGACAAGGTTTCCCTCAAACTCATACACAGTCCGTTATACTGTGTACGAAGGAGGCGGAGTGACACCTTATTTGTTTGTATGGCAGAATCCCATAGAAAATAAAGGAAATAGAATTCATCTGTTCCAGAGTCAAACTGTGGCCATCGTAAATCCTTTATTAACTCATATTTTTAGCATTCGCAAGTGTAAAAATAAGTTAACCAGCCTAACCCCTAACGCTAACCCAGGGTTGTCCAAAGTGCGGTTTGATGATCTGAAACGTTTAAGTGTGACAAACACTTTTTCACACCACTGTACTGTATATACGATTGGGGTATGAGCTAGTCAGAAACTATGATAGTTTTTGGTCCAGCTTCTGTGAAGGTGTGGTTATCTTTTTCACTTTTGTCAACAGATAAGTCACCTTCTATCAGTTTCCTTCACTTCTCATTGAATAATGCATAAATGTTCATTCATGAAGTAAATCAAGCAAATGCAGGAGAAGTGAAGAATTTAGCGCTGGTCCCAAATAGCATATTGGTTTCTACTCATACATTGTGAATGCTGCCTGTGTGACAAAACAAGAGTGGTGTAATTACAAGAACATCATTGGCCGACATTGATAGACGCTAATTAAATAGACCTGAAACCTCCAGTTTGGATGCTGACAAACAAGTGCAGGTATAATGCATGGATTGATTAGCACCGGTTTCCCCTCCAAATCAAGCCTCTCGCTTCTTGTAAGTAATTAGGAAGCAAGTGTGCAGACACACATGCTGCTATCGAGCGCTCACAGAGGCGGAGGGAGCCACTAATTGTTTTCTGTTGATTACATGGTGAGCGCAGACTGGCAGGAAAGACGAGTAAGATATAGAAAAAGAAAAGAAAATGAGAGAAATGCAGTTTATTTTTTTCGTTTTTTTTAATGCTTATCAAGAAATGTAAATAATTTTTTTTTAAACGATAATATATAGATTATTAAGCAATCGGAGCAATTTGATTACCTGCATAAATTATTCTTCTGATCAGTTCTGCACTACTGAAATAGTGAACATTTTCCAGAGTTTTATTTTGGTCAATTTAATTTATTGATTTATTTATTTAAATTGGCCCAATGTTATTTCTTTACCGCAGTGAGTAGCTTCACTGTGGTCTTTTTCTTTTTGTAGCTTATTTTATTATTAATTGTAATATACTGTAGATAATGTTGTAAATGTTGTGTTACATGTATTATTAATATGTTATAATTATTTGTGGGAAAATGACAAAACTTAATACAGCTATTGGTTGGTGCCTTTCTTAAAAAGAAAAATACACTCTACCGGTACAGTAATAAAATTATATAATATATAATAACACACGTAACAGTGATAATTGAAATTGAAATATATTGCTGCATTTAACTGTCATTACTTTAATGTAAAAAATAAAATAATAAAATAATAACATTTATTTATAAGCTAAAAAAAGACCACAACAAAGCCTCAATGAACTAAAAATAAATAATAAAAATGGTAGTTAAATATATATATATAAATACAAGAAAAAAATGCAACTGGATAGATAGCATAAGAAAAAAGAAAAAGAAGAAAGAACGAAAGAAAGGCAAGAAAGGAAAGAAAGAAAGAAAGAAAGAAAGAAAATACAAGTTGAAAAAATATGTTAAAAAAAGAATTAATTTAAGAAAAAACTACAATTGGATAGATAGCATAAGAAAAAAGAAAAAGAAGAAAGAACGAAAGAAAGAAAGAAAGAAAGAAAGAAAGAAAGAAAGAAAGAAAGAAAGAAAATACAAGTTGAAAAAATACGTTTAAAAAAACGAATTAAAAACTGTGCATTAAATAAACAAAGTGATGGCTCCCTCTAGCGGTCGTGAACGTCAACACACCCGTGTGGAGAGTTGGACGGGAGTGAACGTAAGTGAGGTCACAGGTTGACGTTTGTGACGTACTTATCACGTCAACGGTGCAGCAGATGTCTTCATTTCCATGTTCTGGTGGACTACATAAAGAAAGCTAGCCCAAGGAGGAATACGTTTTTTTCTTCTTTTTTTTTAAACTCCAGCTGAACTCCAGTTGGCCTCATTGTCTGTTGCCCCGGCAACCGTGTCACACTTACAACATCTCTGTGGGCCTTTTCTCTTGATCAGCCTGCCTTTAGAAAGTATTTATGCTTTTACAGCACTGAAAAAACAGACTAAAGTGAGCAGGATGCTAGTCTTGCGTGCAGGCGGCAGTGTGAAGCCGACAAGTGAAGGGGGCGGGGGGGGGGAAGCCACAGTTATGCAGCAAGCTGGGCTGTGGCCTCCATCTTGTTCCTCCTCCTCCTCCTCTTCCTCCTCGTCTGGAAGCTGTTGACTTGTTCTCCAGATGTGCGCCTCATCTCTTCAGTGATCCACTGGTGCAGACACACAAACACAACAAGCATACACAAGAGCCGCACCAAAAAAAAAAAATCTTCCTGCATACTGTAGATACTAATAATGAATTCATGTAATAATGTGTGTTATTTTTCATATTTTGTTGCTTCATTTGGCTTGAAAATATTAAAAACGGCTCTCGGTGTGATGTTGAGTATAGTTTCACACAGATGTCAATTATTTTAAATAATTATATCATATTTTATAGTTTTACACAAGTGGGACAAATATTAGAAAATATAAAAATAAAAATATATATTACAGTTCGCTATCATGATGTATCACAATGCAGCTTTTTATTTAAAACTATTAAAAATGTATATAATGAAAATATTAATTTTAAAAAGTAATATATTTTAAAATATTTTATATATATTCCAAACTAATTTTACATTCACATTTCAGTCCAAAATGAGAGAGCAGCTCTACAGTATTTTAAACTATAAAGCATATATTTCATCATATTTCATCCATTTTCCAAATACTGATTAATAGCTATTAGTGTGTAAAAATATGTATTTTTTAAATTGCTCTCTGTATTGTGCAGTGCAGTTCTACATCACTTTGCAACATCTGAGAAATACTTTTAAGTAACTTTTCACGTGCTTTCAAATGTATTTTAAAACTGTGCTGAGCTAACTAAATAAAGCAAGAAAATGTTAGAACTCACTCTGCCCTCTGGTTTGATAGTATTTGAAACCATCACAAATATGTTTTAATAATATTTAACGATTTCCAAACTACTTTTTACTGTGGAGGAAAATACAGTTTTAGCACTCTTGCAGTATCAATTAAAAAGTGCACAATTAATACACACAGCTGTTGTCTTGGAGTTGAATGAGCAGGTGTGCCTAATGAAGTGACCAGTGAGGGTATAAGGCAGGGGTGTCCCAACGTTTTCCACCGAGGGTAAAAAGGCTTTTAAAAATGGTTTTATAAATACTAAATTTAAAGCTTTGTGTTCTTATATGAGTGATTAGTACGAACATGACAGCTTTTTCTCTTTACATTGTGTATTCTTGCTCTGTATTTGCTTAATTTACTTGTTGAATTTTATTTCTACAAATGTGCGGTAGGCCTATGAAAAACAAACCCTGAGCTGCAAATGGCCCCCCAAGTCTATTTTGGACACCACTAGTATATACCACCACTAGTACATTGTACTAGTATATAACAACACTCGTTTTCCCCTAAATTGAAACTAAAAGCCAAGAAATGTCTCTCATTTGAGATTTTCTTACAATTCGTCCCTTCATAAGGAAACATTTGGTGTTGCTCACAGAAAGACAGGAGAGCCAGCAAACATCTTGACTTGGAGGTGGACCCATGGAGATGTCCCTGCTGTGTCTTTTGTATGTGTAACTGGACAAAAAAAGTCAGCTGTCTTAAAGGAATGTTCTTTGTTCCCTCAAAATGAAAAAGTGGAGCAGCACTGACCTCACTAAAGTCTTATTAGCTGAACTTTACTTCAGAAATCATGCTGGAGAAAGATGACGTAATGATCCCTTCAGGTACTGGGGAAAAGTTGGAATCATCAAGGACTATTCATGTTTGTCCTTTTTATAAGAAGAAGGCGGAGTTGTTGTTTCTGTCTTTTTTTTTTCAGCAAGTGGTTATGGGTCCAAGTGGTGTTATGTAACAACACAGAGAAGTTCTGCTTCACATGCCTGCGAGGAGCTCCAACGAGTCAGTTCTGAAGTCACACTACAGCCGTAAGTGTCCTTTTTACTAGTAAACTTTAAACGCAACAAAATTCTACTTTGGTCCGTTTAATGCACTATAGGGGACGCGATGGGCAGCGGGACAAGCCGCGGGACTAGCCGCGGGACGAAAGTGGCACCTGCGGGGCTGAGCGAGGCGAACAAGGCGACCAAAACCACCACAGCAGTCGGTTCGTCCAAACAACACACTCCGGCCCGAGCCTTCCATCTCCTGAGGATCCACGCCCGCCGCAGGGCTCCACCAGCGGACTGTCACAGCGCCGGGCACGACTCGGAGCTCTCCGGGGACGACGAGGACGTGGACGCGGAGTTGGACGCCGTCCTCGCCGGCTATGAGGAGGAAGAGGTGGTGGTGGAGGAACGGAAGAGGACTTGTGTCAAGAAGTGTTCCAAAAGGTCCAGAACGTACGGACTGTGTCATTTCAGTAGCCGGGAGGAGGATGAGGGTCAGCAGGGGGCGTCCTGCTCAGGCCTGAGTGGGGCACATGGGCCACATGGCTCCCAGGGAGCAAACAACAACAAGAGAAGCCATGATGCCTTCACTGCCGTACACAAAGTAAGAAACATTGAACTGTCTATAATTTACACATATTTTGTCACTTCAACACAACTCAGTGAAGGTCATGCTGCACAATCCTGTACATCGTTAGATAAGTTTATATACTAATAAACATATCTATCAACTAAACATATTAACTAAATCAACGTTTTATTTATTGCATTATTTATATTCATTATACTATATTGACATATTTTATATGAAGAAAATGTCATGTAATATATTACATATTAAGTAAAAAATGTTTTACATGATAGTATGTTAAAATATGATGAAGTATATAAAAGTGTCACAGCGTGAAGTATATAAAATAAGGAAATATAAACATTTTAAAATATGACATCTAATCCATTAAGTACAAATAAAAAAACACTGAAATCTCTATATATTATATAAAATGCGTCTGTGTAGGCTCTCAGTCATACAGGAGTTGTCCATCGAGGGAAAGGCTTCTTGAGACGTCATCTGTACTTCTGTGAAGGTGTCGGATGTTTCGCGCCTCATCCGAAGAGCTCCCCCCACTCTTACTGTATTTAAGGCCTAGGCTACCAGCACTTGTTAGTTCGCTGACGAAGCTCTTCGGATGAGGTGCAAAACGTCCGACACCTTCTTCACAGAAGTACAGATGACGTCTCAAGAAGCCTTTCCCTCAATTATATAAAATGGTTGATCAAAGAGCTATTCACTTCAATTATATTTTCATATTTTGTTAAACCATATATATATAATTATTTAAAAACTGACTTATCAGGTAAATCAACGTTTCATTTTTATTATATTAAATTCTGAAATTACATCTATTAATATATTTTTAAAGAAAATATAAAATTGAAATATATTCAAATGCATTTTAAAAATATGAGAACAACATTCTCATTCCAACACACACACACACACACACACACACACACATTTAATTGTTTGATAAATGTGCCATTACCTTCAATTTGAATATTTTCATATTTTTTTAAACAACTAAATAAAAAAATTATTTTATGTACTAATTTCTGTATTGTGATAAAAAGTTAACTTTAAAAAAACAAAAACATTTTTAGGGGTGTCCCGATGTAACGTTTTCACTTCCGAGACTATTTATTTATTTTTATATTGGCGCCTTGAATTTTCGGCCAATACCAATATTGAGCCATTGTCAACACGAAACATACATACTTCGAGGTGCTCAATGAAGCCTTTAAAGCCGACATTACTCCCCACCGACGGGGGCTACTCTTTTATGTTATAGCTGACTTTTTGCTGTCCAGCGGGAGTTTCCCGTGTGATGCCGTGTAATACAGTGTATGCGTGATGAGGTTGGTCGTATTAAACTTACCTGGTTCCATGCCACCACGGGAAACTTGTGCATGACAAGTTTTGCACTCAGCTGTAACGTCTGACAACGGCTGACATCACCTTGCTACTTTGTTGGCACGCTGGCAAACACAATTGTTGCGATCACAAGGGCTCTATCCAGTCACTGCTGGATAGACATGTTCGGGTGGAGTCTGGAACCGACTGTATCAGAGTGGCAATAACAGAGATTTAAGATGGAGGCCAATATAATGCGATTTTTTTTTTGTATTTTTTTTTTTTATATATCGACTCGATATCCGGTATCAATACTGGTTGCGGTGATCAGACTGTTCTGTGATCGCCTATGACGCTCACAGCCACCAGACGGCCTGTCTGAGCGCGTCATCTGCAGGGAACTAACTTAACAAAATCAAAGTGATTATTAATTGTAACCTTTGTGAAAGTACAATGTTTAATAAAGTTCTCATTAATTACAACTAGAACCACTAATTATAAACCGTGATGTTTCCTTTTCCCTGCCAGTGTTCTCCTCAGGCCTTCTTGACAACAGGACCAGTGCTGGGAGATGCTCCGCCATCATCACAACAGCAGATGTAAGTCGATCACCCTGATCAGTAATGGATTGTAGAGCTCAGTGGAGGAGTTAAACATCCAGTCAGATCATATTGCCCACATACAGCCAATTCAATTAGGAACAACAAGCATGCTAGTGTGAAAACAAGTTGTCTTTTATTTTTATTTTATCCATATTATTTTTATGAGATGTATTTTTATTAGGGCTGTCAAAATTAGTGCATTAATGGCGGTAACTAATTTATGTAATTAGGTTAAAATTTGTACCGTCATTAACACATGTGCATCACGTTAAGCTACGTCGCTGTTATGACGACAGACGGAGCCACAATAGCGTCCCCACAGAGTCACAAAGAGTCTGATGCTCTTTAAGAACTTTTCCAACCCCACATATGTATCTACAACTCACAAACACATCTCTCATCCCTTCGTCCTGGGAACCACACTTCCTCACTAGACAACTGCAAGATGCATTCACGGACAATCCGAATGTCATACCAGCGTCTTTATTATGCGTGTATGTGCGGTCTAAATGAACATAAAGACAAACAAAAACAGAAAATGGATATTCTTACCTCTCACTAATGTAACTGTCAAGTACAATTTGCTGCAATTAAGTATGCTAGGAAAACACAGAAAATACATCTACACTCAAAACATGTGAATTCAACGTAAGATACGTGGTGTCTGTGAACGCAACCCTTCATGGCTCATAATAAATGTCCTGCTACTACTAAAGAGACTTGCGTTGGGCAGATACATTTGTGGTATCTTTTAAGCTTGATTTAAACTTTCAGTTCATTTGGAGCTTTTAATTAGGTACACATACCTGTATATACTGTATGTGTCCTGTCATTTATCTTTCTCGTCATAAAATACAGCAAAAATGGGGATATTTCACACATAGTGGCAAATGGTGATTAATCATGTTTAATTAATTTGAAAACTGTGATTAATTTCAATACAAATTTTAATCATTTGACAGCCCTTATTTTTATATATTTTTTATTATTCTGTTTTATAATATATATACTGTAATATTCTTGTGCTTGCTATCATAGAGTACCATCAGAAATTGGATTTTTAAAAATATTTATTTTTAGTATTTTTTTTAACTTCACATTTCTATCATCTCTTTTCAGCACTTTAGCCACGCCAGTCATCCTGTATGATGGCTCGGAAGAAGAACTGATGGACACCATTGAGAGGGACTTTAGTTGACCTTTCACTGTTTTTGCATTTAACATGTAGAGACGACACACTCACTTCATGTGTAACCTACCTAGTTTGGCGGAAAAATAGCAACCAAGGCACATTTTGCTGGGTGCTGCAATGGAAATAAGTGTTGCATATGTAGAAGTGCAACGTGAGCAACTTTTGGTTAATGCTGCCAACATGCAAAGGAAGCCATGTGCTGCTGGCCATGTTTATTTAGGTTTCCTTCCTGACCACACTTAAGGAGCACTTCTCCACCCACTGAAGGAAGGAATGTGTGCCACAAAGTCTTTTAATGGACCCTAACTGCTCAACTTTCAGCAAAAGAGGTCTGCTGCCACCTAGTGGTGGGATACTAGCATCTAGTGTACAGTATGTGTGTATTAACACATGAGCATCGCTCCACTAAGAGTGTTTTTGGGGCCACACTGAAGATTAAAAAAAAAGCTACAATAAAGTTCTAAAATTAAGAGATTAAAACCATAATGTGTAATGGAAAAATGAAATATAAGGTAATATTTTTAAAATGCAATATTACCACAACAAATTACAAGAAAAAAAATTTAACTTTCAAGAAAATAATAAAAAAAAATAAAATAGTACATATTTTAGCTCTACATATTTTTTAAAAGTTTTTTAAAGACAAAAGTCAATATTACAAAAACGAAAGGCCACAATATTAGAAAAAATGTCATTAAAAATGGTGTGAACCTGTGGGAATAAAATGTTTACATTTTGAGACAAAAAAAAAAAAACAGGGGAGGTTGTGGGGGGGGTGTTTCATGACAAAAAAGTTACAAGAATAAAGTTGTAGTATAGAAAGAAAGTCATTATACAATGATAAAGTTAGACATAAAGTCGCAGTATTAGAAGATGTTGGCATTGTTACGAAACGAGGGAAAACACCTTTATTCTTTTGCTAACGTTATTTTCGCTTAAGTTTTTTTGTCTGGTAATATTTGAACTGTGTTGTGGTAGGATTTTATTGTTCTTTTCAGCGTGGCCTTAATACTTTTCTGCTTGCCTCAAGTGTGTTTAACGACCGGTGACTTCCAACCAGAAATTTGTGTTTTTCAAACAGAAAGGTTAAAAACAAGGTTAAAACATGTCATTTGTGCCATTTTATCATCATAATGACAGTTTGAGCAGGTGGACAGCACAAGAACATTCCATTTTTTTTTTTTTTACATTTGTACCGCAATATAAATGCAACATTCCTTAAATGTTTTACAATATGTATTTAAAAACATAACGTAAAAATTGTAACCAACAACATTTGAAGTTAAATATTAAAAATGAATGTATTTTAAATAAGAGTAACGCTAATAAAACGCATTGTTGTTGGCATTTAGAGGAGTTGACTGTGACTGACTTTCTTTGAAGGCCTGTAGAACGATATTCTCCTGTTCACCGCCGTCCACAGTTTGGGAGGAAGAAGAGGGAGCTGCTGTCGGAGAACGTCACAGGAGCTAACATTCTTTGCAATGTAGTCCTCGCAAATTCTACACGAATGACAAAAAAAGTTTGATGTTCATGTAAGGAACAGAACAAGTAATAGAGAAGTACCGGTATTCACCTGAACAGCGGATACGGCGCCATCTGGAAGACCAGGGCGTCATTGCAGTGACCCTGAGGACACGTTCATGATTAGCCAACTAGTCATCCACGGCAAAATTATATATTTTATCATCACATAAACACGTAAACTGAAAAAAAAAAAACATCTCTACCTAAAATGGTTTTGAATTACATATTTTCATCAATATAATTTTGAATAAGATTTTATACATATACTTTACGATTTTAAATTGTTAACTATTTAAATGAAATGCTTGATGTGCTTGCTTTAGTTTACACAATGATTTTTGTAAATGCAGTTTCTCCTTTCGGATTAGTGTTTTTTAGTTGTTTTTGTTCAGTTAACCACCAAATCCAACGCAAGTGACATACTCCAAATGTCAGAAATGCTTTTGATACGAATGCAAACAGATGGTCTTAGTTTACGACCTGCATCGAATAGAGAAAAGAGAGTATCATTGTTCTACTAACACAATTTCTTTCCTCAGATTCAACATGCCTGCTATAGTTTTTCATGTAGCTACTCACCGTGTCAACAAGGAGAATGTAATCACAGCTGCCTCCAAACACAATGATATCGGAGTCTTTGCCGGGACACGCAGAGTGCCACAACCTAGGACCAGAAACAGGACCCCAATGCTACACAATATCCATTGATCGTTTTTAGTATAATAGGCTACAGTACCTTGGCTTGTTCTTAAAAGGGTGTTCCACTTCTCTCCATGTCTTTGTCTCCATGTCAAACAGCCAGCCATCACCTGGCGGTGCAGAAAAACGAAAATGAAACAAAACAGGAGAAGCATGTGAAAGTGATATCAGGTAATGTTCTAACTCATCGGCTTGCAGTCCGCACTGAGACCTCCAAAGAGAAACAAGGTGCTCTCAGACGATGCCGTGAGCGAATGCCACGACCTGCCCGCTGGAACACTCGACACTGGCACTCTGTACACAATCATTTACAACAATGTCAAAAAACAACAACATGAAAGAGTGACATATCACAGCCACTCACATTTCTGACCAGGTCCATGACTCAAGGTCCAAGCAGTGAATGTCGCTTGTTCTTGTTTCCTGCATAAATCAAGATGGAAAAAAGCAGAAATAATGAATGTTTTATTTCCAATAATGCTGACAAGAGCTCTCACCTTCACTCTGCCACCACAAATGTAGCCCCTGGTTCCCAGCTGGGCGCTGGCATGGGCCGCTCTGGGGGCGGGAGCATGGCCATGTGTTTGAGCTTGACTCCAACTGGACTGTCCGGGGTCAAATATGTGGACCTCGTTGTTCCATCCCCACAGGATGTCCTCAAACAGCACACAAGACATACTGAATTTTATACATACTGAATTACCCTCTGAGGAAAATGAACACCAGACATTGCTTGTCAACAGAAAGAAATGTCTAAGTGAATAAAAATGGTTTTATATAACCCTGAAATTGAAAAAAAAAAACATTACTAAATTAAACTGATTAGTTAAATAATAAAACAGATTTTCCTCTGTTCACACAATAAATTAAAATGAACATCATCATTTTGTCAGCCTCAATATATTTCCATGTACATGCGTGTCTGTTTTCCTCATATCCCACTTCCAAACAGACAGGATTCACTTTGTGCATTTGTGTTTTGTCTGATATACGTTTTCTCTCCTGTGAAGAGACATAGCAGCTCACAGGACTAACCCTTTTCTGGTTTTGCAGCATTTCTGTGATGCGTTCCAAAGAATTTGTTTTTACCTTCACGAGAAAAGAATTTTACAAAAACTGTTTCTTCTAATCATAGGAAACTATTGCCCAAACTGAAGAAAAAACAATTACTACATTTACTATTACAATTCTCCCTAGTATTTTTTTACTTAATCAAGTTCCAAATAGTAACATACAGTATTTATTTGTGTAATAAACTCACCTCTGATAAATCATCTACAATGAAGCTTCTGTTTCTTCTATCAACCTCTGCCAGAAGTTTGTGACCGTATCCTCCAAAGTAAATGATTCTGGAGAACACAAAGTGGTTTCTTTTAATGACAGATTAAAGACGACTATTCCGACAGTGTTTGCCCCCTTCCTGATTTCTTTTTTTTTTTTTTTTTTTTTTTTTTTTTTTTATGTTTGTCACACCTAAAGGGATAGTTTGGATTTTTTTACATGAAGTTGTATGACATCCCCATCAGCATTGTAGTCCATTAATAGGGACTTGCCCCACAATTGGTCTCCTAAGTCCAGTTCTGGTCAGATTTCTGTGATGAAGAATGTAGTTCCGCTTAGTTGCTGGGGTCAATTAAGTACAAAGAGTTTGGCTTCTCAAAATACGCGCCGCGGCCATCTTGTTTACATATGTGTTCCACAGCGGAAGAAGATTCGAGTGTCTTCGTCACATACACATGAACGACGGTGCGCAGGGATACGGCGGGAGACAAATGCTGTATAACACAGAGTGTTTTGTGAGGTCTGATTTTTTTGAGAAGGCATTTTTGTGATGCAAATGTATTACTCTTTTGAACGCATATTGTTTTGAGAAGCCTAACTCTTTACTTAATTGTCCCCAGCAACTAAGCGGAACTACGTTCTTCATCACAGAAATCTGACTAGAACTGGACTTAGGAGACCAAGTGAGGGGTAAGGCACTGTTAATGGACTACAATGCTGATGGTGATGTTGTACAACTTCTTGTCAAAAAATCCAAACTTTCCCTTTAAATGTTTCAGATAATCAAACAAATTTAAGTATTAGTCAATGGCAATACAACTGAACACAAAATGCAGTTTTTTGATGATAATGTTTATTATTAAGGGGCCAAAAAAATCCAAACCTGTGTGAAAAAGTGATTGCCCCCTTATCCTAATAACTGGTCGGCCACCCACAGCAGCAACAACTGCAATCAAGCTTTTGCGATAACTTGCATTAAGCCTCTTACAGCGCTGTGGAGAAATTTTGGGCCACTCATCTTTGCAGAATTGTTGTAATTCAGCCACATTGGAGGGTTTTCCAGCATGAACCTCCTTTTTAAGGTCATGCCACAGAACCTTAATAGCAGTCAGGTAAGGACTTTGAATCGACCACTCCAAGTCTCAGCCATTCAGAGGTGGACTTGCTGGTGTGATTTGGATCATCTCATCAGACCACAAACTATTTTCCCAAAGGTCTTGGGGATCATCAAGATCATCAAGCCTTAATGTTCTTTTTGTTCAACAGTGGTTTTCATCTTTGAACTCTGCCATGTAGGCCGTTTTTGCCCAGTGTCTTTTTTATGGTGGAGTCATGAACACTAACCTTAACTGAGGCAAGTGAGGCCTGCAGTTCTTTGGATGTTGTTGTGGGGTCTTTTGTGACTTCTTGGATGAGCAGTCGCTGCGCTCTTGGGGTAATTTTGGTTGCCCAGCCACTCCTGGGAAGGTTCACCACTGTTCCATGTTTTCACCATTTGTGGATAATGGCTCTCACTGTGGTTTGCTGGAGTCCCAAAGCTTTAGAAATGGCTTTGTAACTTTTACAGACTGATAGATCTCAATTAATCTCAGTTATGTTTTAAGAGGGGGGGGGCAATCACTTTTTCCACACAGGGCCATGTAGGTTTGGATTATTTTTCTCCCTTAATAATAAAACGTTTCATTTGAAAACTGCATTTTGTGTTCAGTTGTTTTGTCTGACTAATATTTACATTTGCTTGATGATCTGAATCATTCAAGTGTGACAAATGTGCAAAAAAATAAGAAATTAGGCTCACCACTGTATATAATACTCAAATATTCTTGTAAGGACCTTACCTTCCTTTATGAAGCCAGCAGGATAGTTTGTCTCGAGGTGATGGAGAACAACCAATTTGGTGCTCGACGTTCATCCATTTATATTCGCCGCCTGCCAGATTGACGCGATAGATCTGTTGGAAAGTCACACATTATGTAATGTTTTATAATGCAGTCATCTATCTGATCTGTTTATTTAGTATGAGAAGTACTTTACAGTAGATGCACAGACGTATTTTGAAACTCTCATCCAGCCAGGTAAATAATTAAGAGGTGTGTCTCTTTTATCAATGTGGCATCAACTAACAGCATTAGCCTCATGTGTCTCACTTGATTGGTCTGCCCGTTGTCATCACAACCTCCAAATATGTACATGTGACCATTAAGGGAGCAGCCACAGGCCCCCGACATGGAGGGTGGGACTTCGCCCGTCATGTGGAATTTTTGCCTTAGAAAAGAATAAAAAATGCAGATGAGCAACTTTTCCGATAAATGTTGTACATCTACTACAACACCGCATCATTGCAACAATGTTACATACATATTTAATATTCTTACCATATGCCTTGTACAAGGTCATATACCCAGAATTCATCATTGGGGAGGAAGACTTCATCATCATCAACTGACTGTGGAGAAGATAAACATTACTTCAAGTCAGCCACTGTGACATAATTCTGCCATTTTTTTACATCCAACTATAGAAGACCAGAGGTGTCCAAAGTGCAGCCCAAGGGACCTTGGGCTGCACTTTGTCCTTGTATTTCTTATACTGTAGGTACCACTACTTCATGTTTGTACATTGCTAGCTGCATGATAATGGCTGTAAAGCTTTACATTTATTACAAGGTAAAAGTGATAGGTAAAATCTAATAAGATCCATTCAAATGCTTAACCTAAAAAACTTAAAACTAAGATAATAATCAGTTTTGAGTGACACTCTCCAAAAGGTATTACAGTAATATTCCACTATGTTTGTTATTCTAGGGGTATTCTGCAAAAGTGGCTCAACCAACACAGGCTTTGTGCTCAAGATGCAGCTCAACAGAACCTAATATCTGCCATCAGATTAATTGGGCCCACGACGGTGGTTATCAACTTTGTCAAGTCCGTTTTTAATTTTTGTGCTAAGTCCGCATTCACATAAAAGGGAGCGTTTGACGCCATATTATTCTACTTCCGCTGAAAAGCGAAGCGATCCCAGCCAGTGTATTTTACACAAGGTGCCCAAGTCAGATGTGGAGGGAATTTGAGGGTTTCAAAGTAGTTCAGAGGAGGAAAAGGGGCCGGTGTTGATCGAGTGCTCCTGCTAGTATTGAGGATAAACTTACATAAATGTCAGTTTAAATGAATGTAAACTTACCCAATATGTTTACTCTGGCACCAACGGGTTCCCATGCCGCTATATTCTTTTTTTAGAAATGTCAAATAGCTTCTGAAAATTATGTTTCAGTTTATTTTAATTGTGGATGATTACAACATCCTTTGTTTTAGCAGTACACTGTGAGTAAAAAGAAATTATCTTGAGAAAAAAATATATCCTTGAAAACATTGACAAACTATTGATCACAAAAAAAGATGCATCGATTATCGTTTTATCACCACACCACAGACCTCTGAATCGTAATCGCATCGAATCGTGAGGTGGCCAGAGATGTAGTGTTCCTGTATTGTGTTGCCATTGTGTAGGTGCACCTAATTAAGTGACAGGTGTGTCAAGCTACAGTAAAGTATGTATATTAATGTGTATATTTACCATGTAGCCTCCCCACACGTACAGAAAGTTCCCCTCTACCACTGCCGTGTGTCCACTGCGTTCGCGGGCAACCAGCTCCGAGCGGCTCTCCAACGACTCCATGGGCAGGCGGCTAAATATAAACAGCGACAGAGACTGAAATGTTTACTACAAAAACGTCTCCACTTACCACTCTCCTGCGCTATAGTTGGACTACAGAAATGGAAGACATAACTCATAAAAAAAACATTCTTGCTTTGCCATGAATGTTAGCTTACTGTTTGACAGCACTGTCAAGTTTGACACAGAGCTAGCTAAACAGCTAACATCAGAAAACAGGTGATTAAGACGGGCATAAAAAGAGCCATTTTGAGCAAGTTTACACGATAAACGCGCTGTAAACATAGCCAGCACAGCTTTTTCTGAGACATTCGTACCGTTTGTTCTCATGTTATTGAAGCTGCAATATCTGGCATGCGCAACATGACATAGATCGATGTCCCTGACACATTAGCTCAGCTGCGTCAAAAAAGCTTCAAAACAAAACGACATATCCTGGGCGTTTCTTTTCAAAATAAAACAATATATCCGGCGAGTCGTTGCCGTTCATAATAAAAGCCCAATGCTACACAAAACAAAAAACAAAAACAATCGAATTAGAGGATGAGAATTAACAGAAAATAAAAGGTATTGTGTATTATGCCAATTCAACTATGCGATAAAGCAACATTTTTGTGTTTTAGATCTTTATCGTACCTGTATTTATTACAAACCATTGTACTGTATTTATGAATATATTTTATTATTGTATCATATATATAAACTGAAACACAGATTCTGTATTTTCATATTTCAAAAATATGACAATAAAAAAGGTTCCTCATTTTCAACTATTTCAAACTACCTCTCCATGTTAGATCAAATGAACCATAACAAGAATTCTTTTCAGGCAGTGATATTCACACTCATTTAACATGAAATAGAAAATAAAAGCAAACAAATGTGCACAAACAAACACAGATTAATGTAATCTGGCACTGACACAGGGTGCTGGCAGATTGAAAGTCATGCAGCTGTAACCACAGTTTTAGCTTTTACAAGGGAGAATGAACAGTGAGGTGAGGTGCATTAGGCTGAGGTCAGATTTAAATTGTGTTTTTTTGGGGGGCTTTTTTTTGCATTTGCAGGCAGTCCAAATTATATTCACCACTGGCGATTACACTGTGTGTGCAACATGTAGGATTAGCTTGGAGTGAGTAGTTATCTTGCACAACCAAATAAATCTTCCCCCCAAAAAGCATTACTGTATAGTACAAACATTAATTCCTAACATCTTCATTCCTAAAAATGTTTAGTTCACAAATCAGCTGTGTTCCTATTGGACAGCCACTCTAAGGGTACTCAAAGTCACTTTTTTTTCTTTGTTGTGTTATGCTGCATTGGCAGCATTAAGTGTTTGTTCCCTTACATCATAAAATTACATCACTTTGTATTTGGTAGTGAATTGTTTAAATAATAATGACTATTTTATATTCAAAATTGTATATACGAATTGTTTATACGATTTTTAATCAATTTATCTAAAAATAATGGAATGTGTTTTTACGCTCAGTAGCTCTCAATAAGGTAACTATGCAGAATATTACAACAGCTCTCTGATGGAATGCAATACAGCACTAATTACAGCCACAATTATAGAATATGCTTAGATAGGAAATAAAATATAATAGAATAAACCGTGGCTGGTCAAATGAGGCTAGCGGTTATGTTAGATGCATGTAATCGCATGCAAAATACATCTAATTTAGATATGTAAAAGCAATTTAGCCACACTATAAAAGGGTGTGTTAATTTGTACACGATATAAGCAGCAACTGCAGGCGGAGAAATGGTGAAAGGATAAACAATAAATGGAATAATGGGTAAATGGGTCACAGTGTGAGCTGTAGAAGGAGTACCAGGAAATGGTGCTCACACTGAGCAGAAAGGTGATAAAGGGAATGGCATAAACTGGAGCATCACTCCCCCTAACCCCACCCGTCCCTGGTGGGTGTTGCTGGGGCAACCTCCATAGTGAAGGAAGGGCAGAAAGAGAGGGATTAATGGAGCTAGAGCAAGCAGCGTCAGCAGCACAGAGGCAGGCTATAGCCAATCAGAAGCCAGCATGCCTGATGAGAGCTCCACCCCCTGAAGCCTCGTCACAGCCCCGCAGATGGAGACAGCCCGGCTCGTGTCCTTCATCACTGATGAATGGAGCAGCATCCAGGGCGCATCACTACACACCTGCCCACTCTTGGATAGACCACACGGAGGAGAACTGGAACCAGCAGCAGAACCAGAACCATGAAGAGACGACAGAGAACCCCTCAGGATGAAGACACAATTGAGGACAACCTACAGCTTGATTCCTACCGGCCTTCATCCTCATCATCCCCTTCTCCTCCTCCCCTTGCTCTTCCTGACTCAGTCATGCCGCCCTCCACATCCGCATCCGCCCTCCTGGCACTGGCCTCCCCGACAACCCGTCGCTCCATCTCCATGGGCGACTTCCGGAGGGTGACGGGAGCGCTTTTCGCCACCTCAGAGCCAGGGTCCACTTCGGCCACAGCCCCATCCTCCAGGCTCGTCACGCCGAGCTCCAGCATGGAGTTTGAAGCCGCTCGCCGGCGTCTCCTGGAGGTGGAGGAGCGCCAGCGTGTCATCAGGGAGATGGAGCGACGTCTGGAGGAGCTCAGAGAGGTGTTTGTGCGCTCCGAGCAGGAGGTGGTGCTGCACGGGGAGCTGCTCACCAGGATGTCTGGCGCCTCCCAGCAGGGAGAGCTCTACGTGGCTGAGGGCAGCCAGCGCCTAAAGAAAGGCCTGAAGTTCAAGAAGCACCGGCCCACCATCGTCTTCTCCTCCATGCTGGGACTGCGAACATGCCTGCCTTGGCCTGTGAAGCTCAAGTAGTGCAATTTTTACTACTGTGAAATGCTTCTGCCATCTTTTATTTCGCTCTCATCACTCTCTTTTTGCTTGCTCTTCTATCCTGAAGCTGGTCCTTCAGATCTTTAGAGTGCCTGCAATATTCTCACACGAAACTACAAAAGCTAACAAGAAGATGCTCTTCCTTGTTGTCCTGGAAACCATGCTGCTTTTCAAGATTGGACCTAGAACGAGAATAGGTAGCGGCTGACTGCATGGTGCTGCATGGATGAGTCACGTATGAAGTGATTCATGCTTAATTCAGAGTAGAAAAGTGAAGTTTTAAGGTATGTTAAAGGATTGAAATGAGAGTTATACTTGCTGATGCTGCATTGTTCTCTAAGATGGAACGGAGAGAAGGCACCCGAACACAGAGAAAATGTGCCTTGACGTCTCTCTGTGATTCATCTGCTACAAAAGCTCTTTTTTTGGCAGCACGGAGGACCAGCGAGACAGACGGGGAGGACTCCACCTGTGGCCTCCTGTCTCCTAGCAACCACTGTTTGCTCTTTCTCTATAGCCACACAGAATGTATCCAACGAGAAGACAGCAGGCATTGCAAACAAACAAGAATCCAGGTTAGACGCGCTACGTGTGATGTGCAATGCATTTATCCTACACGACGTGGCACTTAGCGGACAGGACATTAGGTACACAAATGGACCTTCGAAAAGATAATGCTCAGCTGGAGTAAGGATAAAACTATATTTGGTGACCTAAAATCCAATCACACACTAGAAAGGCATAAAAAATAGATGGTAAAATACTGTGCAAAACAAAAACATATGTGATCATTTGAATTAGAAAAAAATAATACAGTCCAAAAAAAAGCATTAGTCCGTTTTATTGTGCAAGTGTAGCTGATATTGTGGCCGGTGAGTGTGCACATTCAGGGATGTCTATTCTTGGCATCTGAAGGTGAAGGCCTGAGAGGCTACAAGCACTCTCAGCTCAGCTTTCATTGGAAACGTATGTGGGATGTGAGTGCACGAGCCGGAAAAGGGACATCTTACTTGAGCATCAATGTTTTAGTATAGCTTCCTGCCATTCTGCTAAGATTGTCACTGTTTAGAATGTTGAAACTTGTTTATAAACCCAGAATGGTTCTGGTCTGGTACCAGTCTGCTTGTAATCCGGAGGAAATCATTTCTGATGCATTTGAAAGGAAATGACTTATTAGGGTGTCTTCACTCTTGGCCCCTTTGAGTTACTAGTCATTTGTGCAAATGTGAACACTCCAACGCACTTTGAAACAAAGCAAACTGGTGTCAATTCAGATCACTTCAAGCCCTCAGAGCAGTTCAGAGAACCTGTGCGGTCCAGGTTCACTTCGCCTTGTATTGCTGTTCGATTTGAAGTGGGCTAGAAAGAGATTAGGCGCAATGTGAACACAACTAGAACCAAATTGGTTTTGTCTGTTGATTCACTTCACTAGGTCCACCTTAATGGTGCTAAAGTTGGCTTTCTCTTGTCTTAACGAGTCAATGGGTTTGTGAACGTGGCATGTTTTTTTTTCCTGCTTTTTCTGTTCCTTCTCACACTGTCACAAATGAAACTACAGTGCGTGAGATCGCTCTCTTCTGTCATTGGTCGAATGTAAACAGATTAGTGAGTAAAAAAAAAGTGCTACAATACCAAATTGGCATTGGTTGATAACTTTAATAATTGTGCTGTGAGATCACATGCATGGTAAACCCAGCAAGATTGCTTTTTACTCTTATTGGTCTCAAATATATAAGCAGGGAAAAAAAATGGCTGACAGACGAGTGAGTGAAAAGCACTAACAATCAAAACATGGAGCAAGACTATTGTTCAGAACTTTAAAAATGCATTTTCACATTACATTCTGACCGCATACATGCTAAAACGTTTACCTCAATGGTCAATGCTCACACCTGAAAACCTGATTGGCTAATTTGCCAGTTAGATTGTATAGAAATCACAATTCAGTAGTTTGGAACTGGAACAGAGAATCCGGTCCACATCAGAATCGATGGCTGTGATCAAGCGAAGTGCACCAAAAGAGGAGACTGTTTGCTTTGTCTTAAAGGGACTTTACAGTGAAAACACCCTAAAATGCACAAGTACATTGTACATAAATGGAGTGGAGCGTTAGCTTTGATTGTTTTTCCCACATCAACTTTTCTAAAGGGCTCAAAGAATCCGTTTGATATGGGAACACGGTCGAACAGAGGGGAGACTTTTCGGTTCTCGTCTTTCCAATTCCTTATAGCCATAATGACCTTACGATTGACTTAAGTCTCGATTGATCATTCCACTCAGCCAAGGTGAACATCTGCTTGCCATCTTTGCGCACATCTCAACCAAACAATTATGAGCAAAGAGCTATAGCACAGATTAGGCCTTAGACAAGTATATGTACCATCTACTGTATATCGCTTCTCATATGCCTTCTGCAATGTCTGTGCAGTGGCAATGATAAAACCTGCTGACAAAGTGATGGTAAAAGTGGCAAACACATCCAAAAAAGACACAACAATGCTGTTTTCAAGCTCTATTTTTAGGACTATACATTTCCCAAAGATCTCGGGGCCCACTTGCAGAATGAATGTAATGTTTAATATTTCAAAAAATCTTTATTTGACTGTCGAGTATTTAATATAATAACTTTGATTCTACCTTGTTTGGACCTCTGGATAGCATTGACCTTACTTAGTATTTTTATGTGAGCCATGTAGTACCACTTATTTGCATTTTGCTCAACAAAAACGAATGAATTTGATCTAACAAGTTAATAAAATAATGGGGAAAAAAATTGTGCTTAACTAACAAAATAGAATCCTATGACTGACTGTGTAAAAATATTTTGACAAGAAAATGTAATATAATATAATATATTATTAAATAATATTATATAATATAACATATGCTCTTAACCAAACTGGTCATACAAGTGTCCAAACTATTTTCCATGTTATTTTCTAGATTTGAATGATTTGATTCTAAATGTGTGTGTGTGTGTGTGTGTGTTGTGGTAGAATTAAGCACTGAGCTTTGTTTTCTTTAAATCACATTTTTTGCTGTAAATTCCACTTTCAGCGCGTATGTGTTAGCTTGTTTGGCCCTCACAGTGATTGTAAGTCCTTTGCGTTCATTTGTAACTTTAAATATACAGCCTTAATTCCTGACAATTAAATGAGATGTACTTCTTAACTGAATGAAATATTTGCTTGCTGCCATTTTTCCTGCACAGGGAAAGAATGAACATTCTTATGTTTTCTGCTTACTTTTTGACTGTGGTTTTATGTTGAAGTTGAATTTTCTTGACTGTTTATTTAAGCACCAGGCTGCGATGTACAAGACAAGGTCACATCATTAGGATTAAACTGGCTAAATGATTAAAATGTTACATAAGAAATGAAGCTGTTATTCTGTGAATTCCTAATGGTTTGTATTTGATTCAGCGGAAAATGACATCACTTTGCAGTGGATTGGCATTCTTATGTTGTCATTGAATCACTCACTTCTCCTCTAGAGGCTTTTTACTGCGGAATGTATTAAAATCCCAGTTAGATAACAGTGCATTTAGATGAAAAAAAAAATAATGGAAATACATCCCACCGCCAACTTAGTGCTCATTATTGTAAGCCAGGATTTGTGAAGCTACATTAAGCTGATGTTTTCCCTTTGGCTCACTTAATGGACGCATTAAGCACATCTTATGGTGTATATGCTGTACGTAAGACATTTACATTTTTAGAAATCACAGACGGTGATTTTTAACACACGAGCTAATAATGGACTAAAACATATTTTTTCAATAACTCCAGAGATTTATTCATTCTTGCATTTTCATGTATAAGCATCCCACAAGGTGTTGTGCATACATACTGTGTAAATGTCACCTGTGTACACAGCACGGAGCGAGGAAAAGTGTGTGTGTTGGCAAGGACAAGCATCATTATTATTCGGGACTTTGTTACATAAGTGACAGGTTGGAATGTCATTATACTGGACACGGGGTTGGATGAACATGGCGCACTACAGCTGCCAAGAGAAGTGGAGAGCTTGGATAAGAGCGTCACAGAGGCAGGCATGATGGGAATATTAAAAAGGTGAATGCAGCTGTCAAATTGTACGAACATGTTGGATTCAAGAGCTTTTTTCTATCCCGCCTGGACACTAAGAAGAAATCTTCTAAGATAATAACACTCAGTTTTAAGAGGTGTTAAAGTACCAGTATATTTATTATTGTGGTATGCAGTGGCCTAGTGGTTAGCATGTTGGCCACACAGTCAGGAGATGATCGGAAGATCTGGGTTCAAATCTCCGTTGGGCATCTCTGTGTGGAGTTTGTATGTTCTCCCCGTGCGTGCGTGGGTTTTCTCCGGGTACTCCGGTTTCCTCCCACATTCCAAAAACATGCATGTTAGGTTAATGTTAATGTTAATGTTGAAATTGTCCATAGGTATAAATGTGAGTGTGAATGGTTGTTTGTCTATATATGCCCTGCGATTGACTGGCGACCAGTCCAGAGTGTACCCCACCACTCGCCCGAAGTGAGCTGGGATAGGGGTAGGATAGGATAGGGAAGGAGATACCCAGCATACCCGCGACCCTACTGAGGATAAGCGGCATAGAAGATGGATGGATGGATGCTATGCAGTGGTGCACAACAAATCACACTGACAGCTGTTTCAAATATTTCGACCCGCTCATGCAGCTAGATAAGACTAACAAGCTGCCAAAATAATGCAAACAATATGCGTCAACGTATGACGCAAATTCCCTGATCGACTATTTAACGACGAATACATTTTTTATTTTGAAATACTAAGTTAATGGGATAGGTGTATCTCTGTCTGAATGTTTTGAACTCCTGTTGCCACGCCAGTGTCATTCAGAGCAGATGTAGCTTGGCTATGCATCTGTCATTACACGTCAATATGAATACTGTGTACTTAATTCTTAAGGGTGCAAATTTTGACAGTGTAGTGCTGTCCCAAATAGATTACTTGCCAGAAATGACTATTGCAATATTTACCCACTTCCTCTTCTTCTCTCCTTTTTAATTATGAATTGTAACCGTATGAGTTGGCCCCTCTTCCAAGATGGCCATGATTGAGGGTGGTTAGGATCCATCTCTGCACACTCACCATGTTGAGACCTGCTAAATGCATCATCCGGGTGCTGAAGACGTGCTGCATTTCACCGGACTTCTCAGTGTGAACGCACTTGTGCACTTAAAATCCTACGTGTAAGTGCCTAAGTGTGCAAATTGAGTTTGCTTGTTCTCCCCGTGCGTTTCGGGTAGTCCAGTTTCCTCCCCCATTCCAAAAACATGCATGTTTTGGCAACTCTAAATTGTCCATAGGTATGAATGTGAGAGTGAATGGTTGTCTGTATGTGCCCTGCAATTGACTGGCGACCAGTCCAGGGTGTACCCCGCCTCTCGCGGGGTCAGCTGGGATAGGCTCAGGCATACACCCGTGACCCTAGTGAGGATAAGTGGCATAGAAAATGGATGGATGGATATTTTCAGAGAGCATAGAAAACCTGTTTACCACCTTCTCAATAGGGTTTTTAACATTATTAGAGCCCTCTAGACATGACATAACACCCCTACAGTCACCTTTACACTCCTATTACCCAATATAGTTGACATAATAACAGAAAATAACACATATTAGACATAAATAAAACATTACAGACTCACACGTTGGCATGGGAGAGTTCCTTGTTTTTTTTCTGGAGAGCGTACTTCCTGCCGTGGCTATTGTCTCATCAATATAATGTAATGGTGGCTGAATGACACCACCAAATTAGTCAGCCTTTTTATTTGAAGACACAAGGCACAATGTCTTATAAGCAGATGCTCAAAAACACATCATGAACAGTTCAACACTTCTTAGTTCTCTTCTTCTATGGACTTTCCTGAAAGCTAGCTCTAACCCAGCATGCAGAATATCACTGCCCTCTATAGCCCACATAGTGAACAACAGCTCAGAACGGCACAATACACCTGTCGCTACAGTAATATTACTGACACCCAGTGCCCACTGTTGAATATTACATATATTTAAATGCATCTTCTGAATGCTTTGCATTTGTATTTTCATTCATTTAGCCTTTTTTAGACTTAAAAATGTTTAATTTAGGCAAAGAATTGGTCGAATTTGTTTAAATGTGCATATTTTTGGGTAAAAATAGGCTGTATTCAACCACAAAACAGCGATAATTTATTAATTTATTTTGATTGCTGTGAAGTTCGACCCGCCAAGTGGCGAGGGAAGACTGTATTATCTTTATAAAAGCAGAACTTTTGTATGGGACATCATTATATGACATAATCTATCTTGAAGCAATCCTTAAAAATTGCCCATTTATTTGAATGTAACTATTAAAAAAAAAATAATTTGAAATTAAACACCAGATTAAAATCTAAATATATATGTTTTTCTTGAGCTAGCATGTGCTAAAAAGTGCCACAGACTCGCAAGATAAAGGGAAGTACTGAAGGTTTTTCTTATGCGTGCCGCTCTGCAATGAATAATTTAATCAATGCGTGCTTGTATCGAGCGAAAAAAGCACTTAGCCGCTTTTGTTCTGTTTGAGTTTCTGCGCTACTTGTGTCTGGAAACATTTCATCATCAACATCATCATCATCATCTGACTTGCACTACACACTCACCGTCCAAAAATATTAGGTACACCTGCACTAATGGCACTCAATGCGAGAATGTTGCTTTTACAAAGATAACATTTATTATTGTGGTGTGCTGACAAGAGTACAGTAGACACACGCATACACACACATCAGCGGACATTTTAGACAAGTATGTACATCAGTTAGCATATAAATCTCCATGACATGAGTTACATTTTTATAGTTACTTGTCAGTATAAAAAACGTTTTCCTCACTTAAAGTTCCAAAAAAGGCTATTTCATATGTACATGAAGTGCAATTGTGCTTGTGTGCACTGTTACGATGCACACATGCCTCCAGTAACTGTATTCACACATATCAATAAGTGTCACTTCCTGGTTTTTACCACAAATATTCCATCATTAACAATAGTTCTGGATGCCTGCAGACCTTGAAAGGGTTTTTGGCTGCAAGCCCAAAATACGTTTTCCCTCTTTAAATAAAAGACCCTGGCCTTCTTTAGACAGCAGCTGGCCTTTTCCAAGAAATTATCCTGCATGGGTTTAAAGTGCATTTAAACAGGGATTAGCTCGGCAAGCACGGAAATGCTTCAATGTTTCAAAATGTCTTTGTACCTATGAATACAAAGATTTTAGAGAACTGAAAAATGCAACAAGGACAGTTTTTGTTAATGATTGAGACTCCCTATGTAAATCCCTAAACAGTATCCTCACGCAGCCTCCGCTGAGTGTGTGTCCTCAATTTAATCACATTGTTCCAGTTTGAGTAAATCCATGTTAGCTGCGTGAGGAAAACAGCATAAAGTCCACTTGGAGCCGCTAGAGCGCTATAATGCCAATGAGCAGCCAGTGCTGGTTCAGTTGTTCATTCGCAAACGTCCGTTAATTCGCTACTTTCTGAACGTAGTTGGCAGGAAAAGTCCCATTCCTGGACGAGTCCCCTTCTATGTAACCCATCTGATGAAAAAAAAACAAAAGAAAACCAAACTTAAAAACACAGAAAAATGTCATGAGAAAAAGTGTATAAAGTGTATTGTGAGGGGTTTTACAGCCTTAAAACATATATAATAATTGTAAAAAAATATACTTGGCTACTCCACGGATTTCACTTATTGCGGCCAATTTTGGGAACCTATCCCCCACGATAAACGAGGGAACACTGTAGTGTAAACATTTGTGCAGGATTAAATAATTGGTAGTTGCACTTACCCACCAATAGGGGTCACTAGAGAGCGTGACCACAATGGTCTCATCTTTGAAAAAGGCGAGCTGCTCTGAATTGGTGGGTCTGCTGTCCACCAAAGCCTTGACCCGCTTATTTGGTTGTCTGTTGCCTGAAATCTGAAGGATGCACAAGATGTGCAAAGGGTAAGGAATGACATACTGTACATGACAAGAGTGTATACTTCATAGTGGTACACGAGAAAATGCACAGAATTTTAAGGCTGAAGAGGTCATTTGTGGGACTACCATGGCATTCCTGCGGGGTCGCAGTGCAGGGGTCACGCCGGGTGAGGAAGAGGGGGCTGCAGAGGCAGGGACTGGGCCGAGGCCTGTGCAGTTTCCCCCTAAAATACAATACGGCTCCTCTTGGTTGCTGGTGGGTGATAACACGGCACACTTCCCCTGGTTGCTGCCTCCGCTGCTGGTCCGTCGGTACGATGTGGTCTTCTCAGAACTGGAACAGGACACAGGGAAGCGGTCACATGACATGACAATGGTAAGTCTATAACTCTTGAGTGAACAGGCAATTTCAAGCCTAGTATTTATATTTAATACAGAGCAATGATTAAATTACAGCTAAGTAGATACTGTGGAGGTTGATACTGCAGCATCCAGAGCTAAGTTAGCATGTGTGTCTATTTTTGTCCTTTCTCGGGTTTACATCTTACCTGACGGGTCCGATGTGGCTTTGAGATGATGTGGTAGTATTTGGAGACGGGGAACCAGTAAAGGCTTGCCCATCCCCACTGTGTCTGTGACCCCTGAACACACCCCCCTTATGTGGTTTTCCACCACCTGGGCTTTGACTCTCTGAGCTGGGTAAAGGGGGGCTCTGTCTGGCCTGTGTCTGTGGACCTGGGGTGTTGACCGTCGGGTTAGATCCTCGTCTTGGTGTAGGGAGGTTAACGTCCTGTGTTGTGACTGAGAGCTGAGGGTCGGAGCGACCTGGGTTAGGAAAATACAAGTTACTCAACATTAGGTACTCCTGTCCAATTTAATATGCATCAAGATTTTTGTCTTTGGAGTTTACCTTTTGGGGTGGATTTAGCAGGCAGCGGCGGTGGTGGCATGGCTATTCCAGAGGGGGCGCTGTTGGCTGGTGGATTTCTGTACAGGAAGTCCAGGTTCTCATAGGTCTGACAAGGTCTGCTGCCTGGATTGCCCCCAGCGCCACCAATCACACTCCAACGGGATCCAAAGCCTCCGTTTGAGGACAGAGGAGAGAGTTTTTTTGGTAATGGGCTTACCTAGAATGACAGACGGAAACTCTTACTACCCATTTGTTCCAGGTGTATAAATGCATGCTAGGATGTTTACCCTCTCGTCCAGGTCGTCCTCGCTGTCGTACATCTCCTGAGCTTGAGTGTGCCACATGAACTCAACGTGAATCTGAGAGTTGAACTTCCCACTGTGAGCCAGCTCCAACTACAAACACAAGTAGCAGTCAAAAGTCATTCAGTATTTGTGCCTGTTGGCAGTTTGAAACGTCATTTTACTTAATTTTAGTTTTAAGTCACTGTAGTAAACTTGCCTCGACAGTTGTCTGACAGTTACGAATGTTGAAATGCTACATACAACACACTAACATGAGGCATTTTAAGACACAGTACAAACATAATGTGTCCTTCTTTTCCACTCTGTCATAAATACTTTAAGTTTAAAATAAGTAAATTGGAGAGACTACTTAGTTAGCTCGGTAGCTTGCTCTGCTAGCAGCGGCCGTCTCTTATGTCTCTGCAGTGATTCCGTAGCCTGCGCAATGTGGTGTAAATAATGAATAATACGAGTGTAAAGGTGGCCAATGGGGTGCTAATTCATCTTTACAAGGCTCTAATAATGTTAAAAACTGTATTTAGAAATACAGTTTTTGTATGAAAATATTGCATTTATCAATATCGAATCTTACTTATCGCAGCCGGGTTTGGAACCAATTAACGGCAATAAACGAGGGACGACTGTACATACTGTAAATAAACTCAACCATTACTATCATCATTAATTAAATCATTGCCCGTACAGTTCAGATAAATGTTTGCATTTTCAGGATCCAAAAATGCTGTGATCGTGCAAAACTAACAACCCCAAACTACACATTGCTGTGAGCAAAAACACTCAAAACGTGTGAGTGAGATCTCACCAGTTCAACACATTGTGTGTGCTGCAGCCTCCTTGCCATATCTAGGGCAGTCTCTCCCGCTGAGTTCACTTAAGGTGGCAATAAAAAAACATAATTAACTTATTTAATGTTGTCCAATAGAGAAACAGAATACACAAAGAAAATGCACCTATGTGAAGAGTGGCCTTGGCTTTAAGCAGCAACTTGAGGGATTCGGGCTTATGGTAGAGGGCGCTGTAATGCAGAGCTGTGTTTCCTTCTGCTGTTCTCTTCTCCAGACAGTTGCTGTGAGATCAAAAGAAGAATGTTGAGCATCACTCTATCACGTTTAAGAGAACTGAACAAGCCATAAATCATCAACTCATGGCTGACTGATTATGGTCTGACCCGTTCTGACACAGGAAGTCCACGATAGCCAGGGAGCTTCTTTCTTCCAGGCGCACAGCCAAATGGAGAGCGGTTTCTTTGGCAGCCTAAAAGTGACAAAAACATGACGTTGACAGACTTTTGTGCAATTTTACCTCTCGGATTAGACAAAAAAAACTGCATAACCGCAACAAAAGAGGGATCTTGCATGGGCCAAGGAAGAACATTTTGCTGAAGATTCAGATAAAGATGTGAACATTTATGGAATGTATTTTAGGAATTTATTTCAAAAATGTTCACTGCTACAGTCTATAGTCATTGCAAGAAGTCTGGAGAATGACACAAATATTAATTTTCACAAAGATGCTGCTTCAGTTTTTCTGATGGCAGTTTGCATATATACGTTGCATATACTGTATTTGCGTATATGTACGATGTTATGAAGACTGATAAAAATGAATGGCAATTAATTACTGGATTTCAGCCCTGCCACAAAAGGACCAGCTGACAACATGTTAGTGATTCTCTGGTTAACATAGGTGAGAGTGTTGACTAGGACAAGAAAAGGTGAGCAGAAGGTGAGCGCTGCCATCAGTCATGTGTCATGCCAACAGTGAAGCATCATTCATGCGTGGGGTTGCTTCTCAGTCAAGAGAGTGGGCTCATTCACAATTTTGCCTAAGAACACAGCCATGAATAAAGAAGGGTACCTAAACAACCTCCGAAAGCAACATCTCCCAACCATCCAATTTCAATTTTCCAATTTTCAAAAAAGGAGACAAACACCAATTTACAAATTATCGACCAGTTTCCTTGTTACCACAATTCTTGAAAATTGTGGAGAAGCTATTTAATTATAGGTTGGACAAATTTATTAATAAGAATGAATTATTGGCAAGTAGTCAATATGGTTACAGAGCCAACATTTCAACTTCTATGGCACTGATGGAAATCACGGAGGAAATCACTACTGCCATAGACAACAGAAGATGCGCAGCTGCAGTATTCATGGATCTGACAAAAGCTTTCGATACAATTAATCACACTATTTTAATTTCAAAATTAGAAAGGTACGGAATTAGAGGTTTAGTCTTAAATTGGGTTAAAAGCTACCTAGCAAAGAGGAAACAATTTGTAAAGCTAGGAGAATATACATCTGGGAGTCTACACAATACGTGTGGAGTACCACAGGGGTCCATACTGGGACCAAAACTGTTTAACTTGTACATTAACGACATTTGCAAAGTAACTAACAACTTAAAATTGGTCTTATTCGCCGATGATACCACTGCTTTCTGTTCTGGTGAAAGCACACAAGAACTCATTAAAAAGGTCAAGGATGAAATGGTCATATTAAAGTCATGGTTTGACAAGAATAGATTATCTCTGAATTTAAGTAAAACTAAAATAATGCTATTTGGTAATAGTAGAAAGGACACGTACGACCAAATACAAATTAATGGAACGGATATTGAAAAAGTGGAAGAATATAAATTCCTTGGGGTTATAATAGATGAAAAAATGAGTTGGAAATCTCATATTAAATATATACAACAAAAGGTGGCGAGAAATATCTCTATATTGAATAAAGCAAAATATCTTCTTGATCAAAAATCACTCCACACTCTGTACTGTTCCTTAGTATTACCATATCTAACGTATTGTGTGGAGATATGGGGAAATAATTACAAAAGCAATCTTCACTCACTCACTGTACTGCAAAAAAGATCTGTGAGGATAATTCATAATGCCAAGTATAGAGAACATACAAACCCTTTATTTTTAAAATCACAGATATTAAAATTCGCAGATTTAGTACACTTTCAAACCGCTAGAATAATGTATAAAGTTAATAATAACTCGTTACCCAAAAATCTAATCAAGTATTTCTCAATCAGAGAGGAGAAATATGATCTTAGAGGAAAATTAAACCTAAAACATTTATATGCGAGAACAACGCTGAAAACCCACAGCATTTCCGTGTGTGGAATTAAATTATGGAACGGATTGAGTAAAGAACTCAAACAATGTACAGAGATGAGCAAATTCAAAAAACAATACAAGCAGTTGATGTTTGCTAAATACAAGGCAGAAGAGTCCTGATTGTTCTGTCAGGTTTGTTATTTTATTTTATTTATTTTTTTATTTTCTATTTTATTTTATTTTATTTTATTTTATTTTTTATTTATTTAATTAAATTTTATTTTTTTTATTTATTTATTTTTATTTATTTATTTATTTATTTTTTTTTTTTTATTTTCTTTGTTGTGTTTAAAAAAAAAAAAAAAGAAAAAAAAAAGCTTTGTTCTTATTTATTTATTTATTTATTTAGTATTGTCATCATTATTATCATTATTATGAATGTTCTCTCTTTTTTTGGGGGGGGAGGGTTATCTCACCATTATCTATTATGTGTTATCCTGACTATCACTGAAAACATGACATGGAATCCAGGAAGTGAACTACATGTACTGTACTAGATGTAGAATGGATGGGGGGTAGGATTAAATAAGCTTTGCTTCTTCCTACTCCTTTTGGACATGTGGAACTGTCAAAGAATGATTCACGAGATGTATTCCATTGTAACCTTCATGTTCAAATAAACTAAACCAAACCAAACCAAACCATCCAAGAACAGTTTGGTGACGAACAATGTCTTTTCCAAAGGCAAAAGTGATAACTAAGCGGCTTGGGGAACAACACAGTAACATAGTAAGATATGGCGAAAAGATCTAAAAACATTGAAGCAGCAAACCAATACTTTTGGCCACGACTGTATAGTCGTCCCTCGCAATATTGCGGTTTGATTATTGCTCCCTACCTCTATCGTCTTTTTCCAAAAAATTAATTAATAAATGATCGCTGTTTCGTTGTGACTATGGCGTATTATTAGTCAAACAATATTGAAAGAAGAAGGCATATGCACTGTAGTACTCTGGTCACTAGGCATCAGACATTTAACATATTGAGACATGATATTAGATTATCGCCACACTGCATGGAGTCAGCCTTGGCATTTGACATGGTAGTGTCAAAAGAAGTTCTTCTCCCATTCTGTGTGGAAGTGGTAAGTTTTTGGCTTATTTGTCCTTCTTCCCAACTCCATTTTTTTCCCCTTTCTTTATTTTAGAATATAGTAAATAAACTGGAGGCTAACTAGTTAGCTCGCTAGCTTGCTAACGGTTAAAGCCATTGCCGTCTCTTGTGTCCCTGCAGTGATCCTGTCGCCTTCGCATTACAGTTGCATAAACAAAGAATAATTGGCATAAACAAAGAATAATAGGAGTATAAAGGTGACTACACGGGTGTTATTTCATGTCTACAGGGCTCTAAAAAAATGGTAAAGATTGTATTTAGAAAGTCATAAACAGGTTTTCTATGCTCTACCTATGAAAAAGTTAAATTTATTAACATTGAATAATACTTCGCTTCATTCACTTATCGCAATTGGGTTTGAAACCAATTAACTGCAATAAACAAGGGCTGTATTTGTAGTGAGCCCACTTGGGAACATCAGCGACGAGATACAATTGCAAAAAAGCGGCAAAATAAACGTATTTGGTAACCGATTTGGAATCCACATTACCGTCACCTACAGGTCTGGAGTGGAACAGCATCACTCGGAAAACAATTTTCATTGAAATTAATCAGGCAGTCATTTTTATGATTGTTGCTTGTTCTGCTGCAACCATCAGATAAATTATTCCTTACATCACAAGCAAGAACCCAACTGATTTTGAATTACACACAGGACAGCTAAGGTAGAATTATCGTCTCGCTTTCCAGTCATACTTTCTGAAGTTCTTTTGTTTGAAAAACAGGGAAAAAAACGGGGATCTCAGCTCTAATTTTAACAGATATGCTGTATTTCCCTGAAGAACAGAAGAACCCTATTGATTTTGAACAGCATTCAACATCAGATGGCAAAATTGTCACATGTTGCCTTTCAGAGCGCTACCAGTCAAAACTCAATGCTTTTTGCTGTATTATGTCAAAGAGAGAGCCATATCTGTTTTGAAGGACACAAAATCCATGAGGTTGTTGGGGTTGAAAGGTCACATCAGAGCATGACCTGAATTATTGATTACTTCCAACTGTCATCTGCAAAACAAGTCTGAGTCACTGCACAAAAAACAAGTTTAAGATGTGCAGTTGACGTTACGGGTTTCTTGTGCAACATCTTTTGGTTTTTATTAACTGATAAAACCACAAAGATATACGCATCATTCGGAGTCAGCAAGGAGATTAAAGGAAAGGTAATACAGAGCGAGGCATGCGTAATTCAACAAGTTAGTTGCACTTATCCTCAAGCGACGCAAGCTCCTTTGGCCCAAAAGCTGAAATAACAAACGAGATCCAAGCAATACAAACAAAGCACACGTCAGACACACTGGTTACGTTACAATGCGTGCATAGCAAGCAGGAGGGTACAATTACATGAAATACAAGACGACCAGACTTCAGGCAAAAAGGAGAGGTTCTTTACCCTGAACTGCTTTTAAAAAAGAACGGATGAATATGCCTCATGTTAGAGGTTCGTTTATACAATAGCCGTGTTTTGGAGAGTAAAAACGCATACGCAACAGCAATATACACATTAGAGGTGTGTGGATGGGTAAAAAGGAGCTTTTTGGTTTGTCTCATAAGAAATGTACGACATTATCTCATGTTTTTTTAACCTTATTTAACAACAGAACAAGAGGTTTTTAACTTACTTTATAAATATTTTTAAGTTTTCCCATAATGCATTTCGTCTGAGCAAAGCATTTCATTGGAGGACAAGTGGCATAGAAAATGGATGGATAGATGCATGGTGCTGCAATGCTGCCTCTGTCCACCAAAGGGAGCCAGAGGAGCCCAGAGTCCAGAGGGATGCTGATGTCATCGCAGCGCCCCGGCAGGCACGGATGAATGCATTGCTCAGATGCAATGCATTATGGGAAAACTTTGAGTTTTTTAAAAGTCGTATTGGTACATGTTTTTTTATTTCTCAGATATACAGTACCTTTTGAGTGGTAAGTTACTGTGTGCTGTGTGGTGAGTTTAGTTTTCTTTGTAAGATGACACAGTGAGTCAGACTGTTGTATTGTTATACTGTATATAATGACCTCCTGCGATTTCCAATGGGTTGACAAGCTCATCGTGAGTGCACTGATAGCTCATGATTGGCTCCTGCCAAAGAAATAGCTACCGTTTCCTCACTGACTCGCGAGCGGCAGAGTATTTCAACAATTGGTAGTAGTTCTGAAGTAAAGGAGATGTCACGAGATTAGGATTTTAGCCATAAATTAGCCGCACCGCTGTACAAGCCGCAGGGTTCAACGTTTAAGAAAAAAGTAGGGGTTTATACACAGGAAAGTTTTTGCTTTTGTTTAGTTATTTTGCAATATTAACTTTCATGTATTATTTTCTTGATATTGTTACATTGTCTTATATTGTTGTATTTATATAACTGTTATATTGTTCACAAATATGTTTGAAGAGAAAAATATATTTTTGTTTGCCTAAAATCTTTGCCCTGTGTTTTCTTGTTGATTATAATGATGATCAACAAACTACAGTTCAAAACCATAAAATGATTCAATAAATGGTTGGTATTGGCAAATAGCCCTGTATTTACTTGGTGACTGCACTATACCAAAATGTGTAGTAACGCTACAATGTGACATCGCCGACTAGTGGCATGGAATGTGTATTGCAATCTTTGTAGTTTTGCAGTCTGTGTGATCAGACAGCGTTGCAGTTTGTATGGGCAGCCTGGAAGAATGTTGAAATTTTGACTAAACATACACAAAGATGCAAGTACAGCTGAATTGGAGAGCAATACATGACTACAAAGCCAAGAAAGTCAAGCCAAGAAAGCCAAGAGAGTGAAGCAATTCAACTAATGCATTTGTTTGTGCCAAAAAAAAAAAAAACATCAAATATGCGTCCAAAAATGTCTTCATGTCATTCTGCTTGTTTTGTAATTGCTAACAACATGCTGATTGCTCATTTGGGAAAGGTGAGCTTTCATTTTTCCCCAGAACAAACACAAATTGGTTTTCTGGAAAAGGTGAGATCATGGCAAGAAACACTTCCAAATGTTGTGGCAATGATGTCCACAGCCACTAAGGGGCATATTTTGCATTGTACTGTACAGTCATTCCTCGTTTATTGCAGTTAATTGGTTCCAGACAGATAAGTAAATTTTGGTAAACAAACGGAGTATTTTTGTAGATTGAGCATAGAAAACCTGTTAATGACTTTCTAAATACAATTTTTAATATTATTAAAGCCCTCTAGACATGAAATAACACCCCTTTAATCACCTTTACACTGATATTACCCAATATATTATATATAATCAGACAAAGTAAGCCTTTTAAGACATGAATAAGACTTGTGCTCGTGTGTGTTTCAATAAAAGTCATCCGGACGTGTGTACAGGAAGTGACGTAGGGTATTCAGAGTGTTATTATTATGATGATGATGACTAACGTCTTGTATTGTCTTAAACTGTGTTTGTATTTTAAATCATTTAGAACATTTTTAGGCTCGAAAATGTTTAATATAGGCCGAGAATATATAACATTTACTTAAATATGCATTTTGGGACTAATAATAGGCCGTAGTCAACCACAAAACAGCCATCATTTATTATTACATTTTTGAAAAACCGCGACAGGGAGCAATGTTCGAACCACGATATAGCGAGGGACAACCGTACCTTCTTCTTTTTAACCCGCAAGTAGATTTGTGCTGTGTTGTACTGCATTAATCAATGTCGTCACCTGTACGTCCGTTATCGAGAGGGGTTTGGTGAGGTCCGCTCCTTCGGCGAAGAGCTGTAAAAGAGACGTCAGATCTCGACTCCTCACGGCGTCACAGAGCTGTCCGGGTTCCGGTGTCTCTCTTCGCAGCACGTAGCGACGCTCGGCATACTTTGCGACAATGTACTCCTTTCTGGCATTCCTGGTGGTCACAAGGAAGAAAATTATTTTGAAATATACATTCATTTCTGTTGGAGGTGTCCTGTATTTAAAAGGTACAAGACTCACATGTCACTCTGTGGTAAAGGTTTGACAGCATCGCTTGGAAGCCCCGCCTCCATGATGTCGTTGAATCTTGTGTTCCCGATACTGACAGCCAACTGTCACATAAAATATTTCGATATTTAGATATTAGACATATTTAGTAATGTAGAGTAATTGCTCGTTTATCGCCGTTAATTGGTTCCAGACTTGATCATGATAAGTGAATTTCTACAAAGTAGGATTCCTCATTTATAAATGGAATATTTTCGCAGTTAGAGCATTGAAAACCTCTGTACGACCTTCTAAATACGTTTTTTAACATTAGAGCCCTCCAGACATGAAATAACTCCCCTATAGTCACCTTTACACCCGCATTACCTAATATACTTGTAGTAGTCATACTAGGAGTAAACAGTAGCCTGTGTTTTTATTAGGGATTATTGTGCCTGTTGTGAAATAATTCCAACCTGCAGTAAAATAATAGTCATCATCCTCATAATAATAATCTGCAGTAAAAGCCTATTGCTCTGGCATGTCTCATGTGTCATTATAATGTCTCATTAAACATTACAGTAGCATTACTGACACCTAGTGACCAGTGTAGAATACTACATTTCATCAAAGTCGTTGAATGAGTCTTTTGAATTTTTAGTTCATATTTTAGTTCATTTAGCCATTTTTTGCTAATTGTTAACTTAACAAAACAGCATGATTTATGAATATATTTTTGAAAAATCATGAGTCAACGCGTTAAATTGAAACCTCAATGTGGCAAGGTACGACTGTAATGTGTGTTTTTAAGGGATTGAACAGTGTATCTCGTTGGTACCAGTAACTCAGATGTGCTCAGCAGGTCCAGAGTCAAGGACTGGATTCTGGAGTAGTGGACACCCAGCTCTCTGTGGATGCCCGAGCACTCGATACAGGTCAGGATGCCGAGATTGGTCGATAACCATGTTGGATCTATAATAAAAAACAAAATACAGAGGTCAACTCTCCAAAAAAACTAATAGACACACATAGCAACTGTAGTATTGACAGTACAAGTACTACACCTAAAGTGCTTGAGAACACCACTTTTTGATACCCCGCTGATGGGGTACCAACCTCAGTGTTACAATACCTAAAACTTGACACACGATAAACACATTATTAAATGGATAATCATAACTGAGCACTTCTTAAAGGCAGGTCATGCAGGTATAACAAATGTTGTGGCCGGTCGGTGTAAATTGCAGTCAAATGGGCAATCTGGGTCGGATCCCGATTAAACTTCATTTGACACAAAGTTATGTCCATTATAAATGATTTCGGAAAACTGGGTATTTTTCCTCCTCGGAAGAATCTAAAATGATGCACCTAAAACTGCACTTAGTGGAAACCCACACCAGTGGAAACTCTCCTTGGCAGAGTATGAAATAAATCTTGAGACCTGGGGCACCACAGTCAGCGCAGGCATCGTTGCCTGGCATTTGGCGGAGCTCTGCGATAATGGCTTTGGAAAGTTCCTGCAGACCGCTGTCCTGGAGGTGGAGCTGGTCTCCTCCCAGTGCTGTGTTCAGGGCCTCCTCCTTGCTATTCTGCAGCACCGACACCCAGCTGAGGAACAAACATGGTCATCATTCATAGCACTATGATACTTCATGCTAAGCCTGATTTTGTCATTTCTGTCGACCTCGGTAGCTAAAAAAATCATCATCATTCATGATTCATAATCTATCCATCTCACAGGTGTGGTATATCAAAATGCTGATGAGAAATGTGTATTGGGGGTGTTTTCAGCTTCCAGGAATTGATATTTGCAACATGGGGGTTGTACATTATCATGCTGCAACATGAATTGATACTTGTGGATGAATGGCTCTCGTCACAGTATCTCTGTGCATTCAAAATGCCATCAATACAGTAAAGAGCACCTGTGTTGTGGATGGAGTGGTTATGGTTATTATTACACAGGTGCGAGCATGTTTGGGATACGGTATTTGAGGCAAATTGGGGTCACACCAGATTTGGACTTTCGAACCACCCCCAGTACAACACATACACCCCAGTACGACACATGTCAACATAAACGGACCACTGTTTCAAAGAAAAGGGGTCAACCATGTCTATAGACGTCGACTTAAGCAGGTTTCACTGTTCACTTATTTTGTACAAATGCCTAGTTTCCAAAAGTCCTCCAGGGGCTCAGCCACATGAAACCGACCATGCAGTGTTCTCCATTCCCACATTAACACACAGAGCTTCTTTGCATGGTAAAAGTGGGACTTTCCATCCGGCCCACAGTGATCATGAGTGTAGGACTTTCCGTTTTGCTTCCTTTAGCTTCTCCTCGTTGTTGTTTTTACCTGATTACAACCTTGGGACACTTGATTAGGTACACCTGCACAATCCAGTGAGGAATAACACAAACAATCGGCCTTTATTATCTTTTTAAAAGCCGGGGGTTCGATTTTTTTTTGTTATGGATCCCATTAAATTGTGCGGGCGCATTTCAGTTTGACTCCATTACATTATTTTGCCACATCCTTCTCTCTGTATAACACATACCTAAGCTGCAAATTAACAGAGCATGGCAAGCAGTGACCTGCAGCACAGTAAGAAGAGGAGATAGGAATACAAATGAATGCACGGTCCATTCTTACATCACACATTCCTGCTCGTCTTCTGACTGGAAATGGTATGTCCGATTATCTGTGGAGAAGATGCATTGGCAGCGATAAAGAGTCTGACTTAAATACAGTTTTAAAAAAAAAGAAGAAAACAATGAATGTAAAACAGTTAAATGGACAGTGGAGATAAAGCAGATAAACAGAAATGAAAGTGAAAGCAGCAATTGACTGTTTTACTACTGTCTTTCTCATTCTATTGAACAGTGCTAAGATGAGAATAAACATTTTAATCGTAATAAATATACACAATGAAAATAATCAACATGATAAATACATAATATACAAACACAAATAATTACTTATTATTGTTGTTATACAAATAAATAGATAATATATTAAAAACATTAAAACAAAATATAATATAAATGCTAAACCATAAATGTTGTAATATTGGAATGAAAAGAAGCATGTCCTATGCACATGTTTTATTTTATTTCTCCGTTAAGCAAGCAAAAACATTGATGTACTTTTTTTTGGCAAAACGAAGTAAATATACAGCCCATTAAAACAAAAAATGTATAAAATTAATACATTTAAATGACATTTGTATTACAATTACTATAATAATGTAGTTCTTTGTGAATGAATGAAACAAAGTCAATTCAAATTCTTAATTTATTACAATAATTTCTTATTAAGGTGTCCATTAATTCACAAAATTGTGAAATATAAATATAAAAAAATCATGTTAAGATTATTTTTTATTTTTATTATCATGACCGATTTCTTTATTTAATAGCATTTTGTTTCATCGCAATGCAGCATAACCATTCATTTCAAAACAATTCACATTTTAATGATCATTTAATTGGCTTTATATAATTTTGGGACAAAAAAACCCCTCATAGTTACAATTTTGAGTATTTTTATATACCGTAAGCGTTTTTCAAGAATTTTAAGCATTCGCAGGAAGTAAGGGTAAAGCGTCAAAGGTAAAACTCACGAGTAACCAGGTCAAAGGCTCTCCGGTCCTCCGGGTTTGGTCGCACCTGACAGGTCAGGAGGTTCAGCTTGGCTGGTGGTCGGTTGATCTGAACATGCACGCACACACACGCACTTTTGTGAGGTTTTGTTGGAAGAACATTTAAGTCTGAACATTTAAGGGTCATGGTGGAGAGGACAGTTGGACAGATTTGCTGGTCCTCACCGTGCTGTGAGAGATGGTCAGACAGCCAAATTTGACTCCACATTTCCTCTTCTGCCACACCTTCCTTATCCTGTAGAAGAAATGTGGTTACTGGAGGTCATGTCCACACTCCAGACACATTTTCAGACTTTTCCAAGCAGCTGTGGTGAATTAGCAAATGCGTACAAACATGCTGATATCATATGATAATATAATGGCTTACACTACAGTACAAACCAAGTCCTGCTCGGTGGCTCGTTTTTTTAGCAATAAAATTCAAACCAAAGACATAAAAATAGAGCAAAAAGGCATCGTGTAAAGAGAAAAAGCTGAACTATTAATAATACTTCGCTACATCGCAGTTAAAAAATTGCTACTTTGCTCTGCTGCGGTTTTTCAAAAACTAGTGAATAAATGATCGCTGTTTTGTGGTTGACAATGCCCTATTATTAGTAAAAAAAATATTGAAACACAGTCATATGTAGTATTGTACAGCAGTCACTAGGCATCAGTAATCTTACATTGATGAGACATTACCTTACATTGCATTATCTTAACTTGCACTACATGCAGTCAGCCATAGATGCAGAGTCCTCTTATTCCGTGTGGAAGTGGTATGCTTTTGGCTTCTTACTTGGTCCTTCCCCATTCAGTTTCAAACTAAAGTTAAGACTAAATAAGCGAACGCCCTGATGCTAACTTGTGAGTTATTAGGTCTTATTATTGCCAATTATGTCTCCATTTTAGGTAATACAAGTGTAAAAGTGACTGTAGGCGTGTTATTTCATGTATACACGGCTGTAGTAATTTAATAAAACATATTTAAATTCATTTATCACGGTTGGAAGTGGAACCAATTAACTGCGATAAACAAGGGACGGCCATACAAAGATTTGCCTTTTTTTTTTTTTAACTTTTACAAAATTTAAAATATCAAAGGGGACCCCACCTCATTTGATTTTTCTGCAAGCGGCCCACAGTAGAAAATGTATTCCCCGGGGGTAGACAAAGGATTTGTGTATAACTTTATGCACATTTACATTTCTCCATCAAATAAGCTACCAATTCATTCCTTCACAAAGACGGTTGTGAAAGTATTGAGATCTTTAAAATGCAAAAGTATAACAAAATGATGCAAGTAACCGTGGTAACCTTGTGTGATAAGTAAAAGCTGGGTCCACTCAACATGCCATTTTAACAAAAAGTTAGAGGAGGGGCCCCTGTTTGAATCTTCATGTCAGGGTAATGAAAAGCAGCTGGAAGGGTTGCAAAGTTTGAGACCACTCCTTTCCTTTCCTTTCCTTTCCCTCCCCCATCACCACCACCACAAACCCGACCCCTCTTGTTTTATGCATTAAACTCTATGTGCTGTGATGATTCAAAATAATACTCACACTTGTTTGGGATCGTGCATTGAGATGATGAACCGTTCATACGTACCCGTCACTCTTTTTGAGCAGGAAACCCGATTTTTCTGTGCCGTACTGCTTATTGCCCTGCGGCTGGTGGATGCTGTAGCCGTTGCCGGAGTTTTTCCTGTTCAGGTATTCCTGGGACATAGTAATAGTCGTTTCAACAAGGGAATGTCAAAATTCCCACATGCTCATAAACGCAACAGTCCAAGACTGACAGACGGCGTCCCTCTCCCTCTCTGGAGGCGTGAGATGAAATCATTTTAAAGGCCATGGTCATGGTCATGTTTTGTTTGTTTGGGACATGCTTAATAAGACTGCATCATTCAACATGTCCCAAAAGGAGTAGGAAGGAGTTGAGCTTATTTAATCCTACCCCTTCTCCGTATCCATTACAGTACTGATAATTAATTCCCACCATATGTTTAACATGTTGACACTGATAGTAGTTTACATTTTGTCATTAAAAAGTTTCTTCACTTTCTCTGTTCTGAATAGGGGGAGAAAATGTGTGGCAATGGATAAATGAAATCCGCAGTGATGACCGAAAGAAAAGCAGGAAGAAAAAAGCATTGAAAAAAATAAAATAAGTGAATACGAATTTTTTTTAAAAACAGTCAAATAAAATACAACATACTGCAAATATAAAAGAAAATAAATAAAGAGATTACACATGCATGTATAGTGGAGTAAAAGGAAAAAATCTGAAAAATGTTGTATGATTGATCAATGTTGGATATAGATTAACCAATAATTTCTCATTTCTAATTATTATATATCATTTGTTAAAACTCTTCTAGTTGATAATACAGCAACGGCAACACCAGCGTTTCTTTTACATAAAATGACCACATTGTTCCTATAAAATTACCACTTTAATCACTTAAAATATTTTTTTAATTGATTAATTCTCATAAAATGACAACTTTATTCTTAGAATATTACGCCTTTACTGTTGGAAAAATGTACTGATTTAAGAGTGCAACTTTTTTGAGACTTTCTTCTTATTACAATCATATTTTATTAATATTACAACGCTGAAATTATGACTTTATTCAAGTAAAATCACAACTTTGAATAAATAAAGACGTCATTCTAATAAGATTCCAATGTCATTAATGCAAGACTACAACTTCATTTTTGTAAAATGATGACTTCTTTCCAGTAAAGTTACTGATTTTTTTTCTATCACAACCGCTACTTTTTTCCCTCTGAAAACTAAAATTGTTTTGTTGTGAAATTATACAGTTCTTATAGTGAGATCATAACGTAATCAAAAATGTAATTCTGACAAGATTAGGATTTTATTTTTGCAAGATTACAACTTTATTTTTGTAAAATTGTGACTGCAGTCAAGTTACTGATTTTTTTTCATAAAATAACAATTGTCATAATAAAATGACATTTTTTCTTAAAAAATAAGACTTTATTGTAGTAAAATTAATCTGTTTTATTGTTGTGAAATTGTGACTTAAGTATTTAGATTTTGTGCTAGTAAAACTTAAAATTTACTGTCTGAAAATTACAATTCTATTCTCGAGAAATTGTCTCTTTATTCTCGTAGCATTACGACTTTAGTCTAGTAAAATTACAATTTCTTTCTCATAGTGTCACAAGTTTGTTTTTCTTCTTTTTTAAAAGATACAAGTTTATTTCCAAAATGCTGCAGAAGGTGTCACTACGTCTAATGGCTTACCTCTTTGCCGTCCACTTGCAGCAGCAATCGAAGAGAATCCCTCAGTTGTGTGAGCTTTTTGACTTCCTCATCCTGGTCCAGCCGCACCTATGCCACGAAACCAACAGCACCACAACAAATCACCAGGCAAACATTAGCGGAAAGAGCCTGTATTGGGGACAGCATGTATAATTAATTAATTAATTAATAGACAGGTGATGCAACTGTCACACGTATGTGGATAAACAATCTTGTTTTTTTAATCCTTATGGTCCTGTTTGTGATGTCATTTCCTTAGTGTTCCTGTCCAAATAGCAACAGTTTTTGGTTTTATTGCAAGGCTTTGGGGCCACAAATCCTTCCTAGCAACAAGTGGGATGTGGCCCAGAACAAGAATTCAGTTCTATAGTTTTGCTGCCATGTAGCCTACATCAATGTATAGTGTGCCATTATTTTTCTTTTATAAGAAAAACGAAACTGAATGATTGCATCAGGGACCACATCTTGATTTGTTTCCTAAAAAATTAGGGGGAGGAGGTTTCTTAAGAGCTTTGCATCACGGTCCCCAGTAATGCAGACCAGACTGAGAAGCCGGGTGTGTCGGGCTCACAGAGAACACGCTTGTTCCTCAAATCGAATATGAAATAATGTTATGATTTCACAAGTCTGAACAAAGACGTACTCCGCCTGTGCCAAACCAGAAAAACGTGTCGCCTATAACTGTTTTTGCTCTATCCGTTCATCTATCCATCTCGCCAGGGCATGTTTGAGCAGAGCGGAACAAGTCCAAGTGGTTGTAGGGCAACGTATGAAGTACAGGGGATGCTTTCATTTTCAGTCTTTGCAAACAGGAAAAATATGTCTTCCAACAACATTTGTGGTTCCCGTGGGAGGTTGTTGTGGAAAACAAACAGTGAAATGGTTGGGTATCAGGTTCTAATACTCCATGTGATTTATGAAATGCATTTTCTGCACCGCACTGGGTGACCACTCATGTTGTTGTGTGTCAAAATGTGTATTTTCTTCCTCTCCTTATTATTATGATAGTTTTTAGCGTGCTTAAGAGCAGCATAATTGCAGGAATTGTCATGCAGTAACCCCTCAAATTTCGCGGCTCCACTCTAGCATATATTTCTCAAAACATATTAATACATAAAGGCTGTTTTGCGGTTGAATATGGCCTATTATTTGTCCAAAAATGTGCTTATTTAAGCAAATTTAAATTTTTTGCCTAAATTGAGCATTTTCAAACATAAAAATATCTAAATGAACTAAAATACAAATATAAGTCATTCAGAAGACATGTTAAAAAACGCTGACATGTAGTATTCTACACTGGTCACTAGGTGTCAGTGATCTTACACTGATCAGCCACTGCAGGAAGTACTGTACAGAAAGTGGAAGTTTCCTGCATTGAAAATTGAACCAAAGAATCAGATCTTTTTTGCGACACTTACAACACATATACAAAAATCGATAGGCAACAGCACACAGTGATACAACGGGAGAGAAAGTAACGCCGGGCACTTGTGAGGTCTGATTTTTTTCGAGGAGGCATTTTTGTGAATGTATTACTCTTTTGAACACGTATTGTTTTGAGAAGCCAAACTCTTTACTTGAGTGGCCCCACCAACCAAATCCGACCAGTACTCGGCTTACTGGACGAAGTTGATGCCATGGCTGACTTCATGCAGTGTTAAGGTAATGTAATGTAAGGTAATGTCTCAATGTTTTGTGTCATTATTTCTGCCTAGTGACCAGAATACTACATATCACTTGTATTTCAATATGTTTTGACGAATAATAGACCATAATCTACCACAAAACTGCAATTATTTATAAATTAATTACTTTCTGGAAAAATGCGATACAGTGAAGGAGCGATAATCGGACCGTGATATTGTGAGGGATTACTGTATTCTTGTAAAATTACTGCTTGTATAAGTTCTCAGTTAATTTCTTTCTTTGGTGTTTCGGCTCAGCCTGTCTTTAGTTCCAGTGATTGTGAAGACTCAACATATTCATATGAAATATCATCTTTGAAGCACGCTGCCACAGCAGCGGTGAATATAAAAACCTTCACAAAGCGACTGTTTGTTACCGTGTGAACAGAAGAAGCGAGTTTCTCCACAAAGGGAGCGAGATTCTCTGCAGCTTTCAGCCCGTCCTGAAAGAAACTGAGAGGAGGAGGACGGGGGTGGTGGGGGTGGGGGGGTTGAGTCACGCTGTCACTTCAGTCCAAACATGTCATCCAAACAACTTCACACGCTGGAACAGCTCGCACAGAAAACCCTGGTATGGTTCCAATTGGCACATGCAGTTAGTTTACCATTGCAAGAAGATGAAATGTCACTTTTTTTAATGCCAATTTCACTGTGCCCACTAAGAAATGGAAAGTACACAAGCAACACACAAAAAGGTTTAGAGTAGACTGACCTCAGCTGGGCCTGGAAGAACTTTATGAGGCTCTGGAGGAGATCAGGCCCTTGACGAACCTTCAGCTCCTGGATCTTTAAAAGGTACTGAAAATATAAGGAAACAAAAACCCAAATGGACACAGCTTCAGTAGTTATTTTGATGTACCACTTCATGAAGCAAATGCACAGGCTCCAGGTGTCCAAATTTTGTCTACTGTTGGTTGCATACATTTTTATTTTTATTTTATAAACAGGCTAAACCCAATCCAATACAGATATGTTAAGAAATATATAGACAACAAAGAGTATTATAAACATTTCAACTTGTTTCTCATTACATTCTGCCTTTTTTGCATTTTTTGCTGTTGTTTTATTGCTTAATTGTTTTTTAGAATGTGCCGCAGGCCACTAAAAATGAGCCGAAGGGCTGCAAATGGCCTCCAGGCCACACTTTGGACATCCCTGATTTATATAACGATGCAGGGTTATTCAAAAAGAATGAACCAATTTCATTACGCAATATTTCATTAAAGAAAAGCAATAGAAAACTCCAGCCAAGTCACAAGTATTCTACTCATAGTCAAGTTTTATTTCCTGTCTTACAAGTGTTCAATGTGGCCACCACCTGCAGCATGGGCAAGATCAATGCAATAAGAGAATTCCTCCCAGACGTGTTTCAGCATATCACGATCTACTGAGTTGAACACTCTTGTAATTCAATGTCTAAGGTCATCGAGGTTATTTGGCCTTTGGGGTTTTTTCTTGATGTCTGTCACCGATGATACCAAAGAGGAAAAGTGCGATGATAACCATGGAACCAGAAACCGAACTTAGTGCGACCAAGTAACGTGTCTGGCTGCTCAGTATAATACGACAATTCATTTAATATCAATCACACAGACAAATGAGTTCACCAAGTAGACGTAAACTTACACTATGTCAAACTTATTAACACCGGCAATATAAAAAAAACACCACAAAGTAATAGATAGCACCTTCTAGTTCCCTCTCTATTTCGTGTCTGTCAGGCTGTCTCCCAAGGTTGAGTAGTTTTACTTTATTTTAGGTTTATTGTCCAGCGGTTAACTTATTTTTGTGAAAATGTCACTTAAAACAATGCCTGTACACTTAATAACAGTTGTATGATGGCAACACTTGGAGCCTTGAATCACATAACTAAACATTTTTTACATTTACATAAAAATGTACCCTGTTCCTGGGAGGAAACGTTCTCCATCATTAAACTTTTAAACACTATACTGTATATATATTATAATATTTTAGTGTAGTTTATTCTTATGATCCTGCAAAAAAACATGTTATATAATATTAGTAACTGTTGTCAATAGTCAAACTTAAAAGCAAGAAAACAAATCGTGCCAAACAAATCTTGCCACTGATGAGTAGCGTTTCTTCCCGATTTGATTTTCAAACCTAGCTCTCACTTGGTTTTACCATAATGCTTCCTATAAACAGGAAGGACAAATTTTAAGTCGGGGCTAGTTTGATTTGGGTTTTTTGGGGGGTTTTTTTTAGATGATTTGATTTAATGTTCTATTTCCTCCTCCTCATCTTTTGGACCACATTTCCCACATAATAAAACAGGATATCAGCTGAATGTCCATTGTTGTGTAACAAGCCCCCGAGCTTTCAGGTGAGTCATAAAACAGATCTTTTTGAATCAATGGCTCCAACTTTTTGACAGTTTTGTAGGATGCAGCCAACTGGAACCACGCCTTGACATATTTTTCCCATTAAACTGATGCATGAGGGATCAGCCGACAGTATGTGGTCACAGTTGGAAGCCTTTAGAAGGAAGACCACCCATTTGGGCAAACTCAGGTATGTGCAAGGTGTGCATGAGTGCAGGGTTTGGACTCACCTCGCACATCTGTAGCTGAAAGCTCCTTCTCTCCCTTTCCATGTCTTCTCCTCCGTCCGATCCCTCCGTCCTAATCAGCTGCCTGTTCTTCTCCTTGCGCTCCTTCTCCAGCTTGGCTCTAAACATTTGTAGTTGCGTTAACATAACATAAAACTGACCAATACAGTAATATGTCATATGTTTAATTACATTTTTAGGTCGTACTCCTTCCAGCTTCTCTCCATCTGTTTCTTCAGCTCCTGAGCAAAACACACAAGAAAAGCACAACCTGAATTAACCGGGGAGGAAATTTTACAATACAGTAATGTCTCGTTTATCATGGTTCATTGGCTCCAGACCATGATAGGTACATTTCTGCAAAGTAGAAATTCTTATTCCTTATTTATAAATTCAATATTTACGTAATTAGAGCAAAACCTGTTTAAAACCTTCTAAATATGTGTTTTAACATTATTAGAGCCCTCTAGACATGAAATTAACCCCCTTTAAGTCACCTTTACACTTGTATTACCCAATATAGCAGACATAATAAGAACAAATTTGACATATAAGACAAAATATAGACTCACACATGTTAGAATTGAGAGAGTTCCTTGTTCCTTTTTTACTTCTGGTTTCTGTACAGTACTTCCTGTGGTGGCTATTGTCCCATCAATGTAACATTACTGACACCTAGTGAATACTGTAGAATACTACATATCACAATGCCTTTCAATGCATCTTCTGAATGCTTATATTTGTATTTTAGTTCATTTAGCCATTTTTATGCTTAATTTAGGCAGAAAAGATGTAACATTTGCTTACATATGCATATGTTTGACGAATAATAGGCCCTAAACAACCACAAAAAAACAATGATGTATTAACTAATATTTTTTGGAAAAACCTTGCTAGAGTGAGGTCGTGAAATTCAAAACGCAAAGTAGCGAGGGATTACTGTATAATTTTATATTTTGATCCCAACTGGTAAATGTTTTGAATTTAAGTAGAAAAGTCAACAACCGTAAAACGAGTTCAAACAGACTGTGTCGTTTCTTATTCTGTTCTTCTTAAGTACAGTTTTACATTAGCTGCTAGGCTAGGAAAGAAAAAGCTCTGCCATTACAGTGACTTTAGCTTCTTAGCTAAGCAACAAATGCTAGCTAAAATTGCATGAAAACTATTCATCCATCCATTTTCTATACCGCTTTATCCTCATTAGGGTCGCGGGGGCATGCTGGAGCCTATCCCAGCTGACTTCGGGCGACAGGCGGGGTACACCCTGGACTGGTCGCCAGCCAATCGCAGGGCACATATAGACAAACAACCATTCACACTCACACCTATGGACAATTTAGAGTCGCCAATTAACCTCACCTGCATGTTTTTGGTAATGTGAGAGGAAGCCGGAGAAAACCCACGCGCACACGGGGAGAACATGCAAACTCCACACAGAAATGCCCAAGGGAGAATCGAACCCAAGTCTTCCCGATCTCCAGACTGTTCCTGTGTTGGCCAACATGCTAACCACTAGACCACCGTGCGGCCCGCATGAAAACTACTCCAAGGAATTTTGGTGAGGATTCATGTCTTAATCACCACCTACAGGACTGAAGTGGAATAGTATTGATGCCATATCACACATGTTAAAGTTTGCAACTTTTGCTAACAGTAGAAAAGTCAACAAAAGAGTTCAAATGGTGTTTGTCGTCCCGATTCTGTTATTACATAGTTTTATGCTCGTTTCTTATTCTGTTTTTCTTACGTACAGTTAACGCTAGCCGTTAACCTAGGAAAGAAAAGGCTCTGCCCATTACACTGACTTTAGCACCTTGGTTTAGCAAATGTATACAGTAACGTAAGCCGCACAGTTCAGAATTTGACCGTACAGGGGGAAAAGTTAGGACAATTCCAAGGGCCCCTGGCTCACAAGGGCCCCCAAAAAGTAGGTAATCATTAACAATTACAAAGGCGGGGGTGTACAAAGTGATTTCCTTTTCATGGGGCCCAGAATTCCGGGCGCCACCCCTGTTTGACCATCAACATTTTAGGGAAAAATATGCATCTGAAGTTGCACAAAACTTCAATAAAAAAAAGGTTATAAAAAAATAATAAAATAATAAAAGGCATTATAATGACAGATCATTTCATTTTACATTACTATTTAGGATTTTCTTTTCAACTGACTTGCATCTAATTAAATAACTGTAAATATTAAGTTAAAAGAAGAAGAAAATCCCCAATCTGACGTTAGTGTTCAGCTTTACAGAGCTTTAGAGTGTCGTTCAAGTTGAGCTTTAACCACTAACTAGTGTGCAATCTGGCTAAACCGGCTTCGAGCAGCACACCGGCATTGCTGCACAGCTTTGAATCTGCTGTGTCACGACACTGCGACAGTAGCTGACACATGCATTAGCTCACCACTGCACGTCTGTCGCCATGGTGAAATACATAGTCAAACAGAAAGCAGGATATATCAGCTTGGAACAATGTTTGCTTTATTTTTCCATTCATCTGTATAAACATCTCCACTGTATTAATAATAGGCTCAGACGGGGAAATCCACAGTCAAGCAGATGTTCTGCCATCGTAAGAATGGTTGTTTTAGGACATTGAATCTATACTGTATTGGTCGATGCCCTTTTTGATGGTTTTGATTTAGAATTTATTTCTACATTATTACCTTCATGAAGGAAGTTATGTTGATATCAGTATTTTTATGTCTAACTTCCTGTCTACAATTGTTATGCTATGTGGAACAGGATATTATTCCAATGATCTTCCCATTATATTAATAAAATAACTAAGAATTTTACACTTGAATTAAAGATGAACATATTTATTTTATAATTTTGGTGCAAATCTGCTCATTGTTTGTCATAAAAAAACATCTATAAACACATTTGATTTTATATTATATAATACTCGTACCATTATTGCAAAACAATAATAATTAATAATATAATATAATTATATAATTATAATATAATTATTATGATTATGATTATAAATATCATGCGATCGGTTGGCAACCAGTCCTTAGTGTACCCCGCCTCTCGCCAAAAGTCAGCTGGGATAGGCTCCAGCATACCCCTGCGACCCAAGCAAGCAATTTATAAATTATTATTCAGCCAGTTTTTATGTAATCCCTACAAGCTGTAATGTCACACTTATTTTATATAATAGAATATTAATACCACTACTGTAAAATAATAATAAAATCATAATATAATTATAATTATTATTATTATTATCCATCCATCCATTTTCTATGCTGCTTATCCTTATTAGGGTTGTGGGGGTATGCTGGAGCCTATCCCAGCTGACTTTGGGCGAGAGGCGGGGTACACCCTGGACTGGTCTCCAGCCAATCGCAGGGCACATATAGACAAACAACCATTCACACTCACATTCATACCTATGGACAATTTAGAGTCTCCAATTAACCTAACATGCATGTTTTTGGAATGTGGGAGGAAACCGGAGTACCCAGAGAAAACCCACACATGCACGGGGAGAACATGCAAACTCCCCTATTATTATTATTATTATTATTATTATTATTATTATTATTAGGTTTTATTATTCATCAATTATCTTGAAAAATGTAAGCCCTACAACAGTGGTCAACAACCTTTTCGAGGCCGAGATTCCGGGTCTCGGCCATGAATCTGCTCAAGATCGATATGTGATGATATATGTACAGTATATATGATATATATGTTTGTATTTTGTAGAAAGGTTTTCAATGTAAAGTAAAAAGATATTCAAGGTTTTGTCTTAAAATACAAAGCTTTGTGATATTATTGGTTGTTGGTTCAACATTTCAGCTTTTTCTCATTGTGCCTTTTGCTCGATTTTTATCCTTTTTGCTGTTTTTTTAATGTTATTTTGTTTCTGCAGTGATGAGCCACTGCCACGCGCCACAGATGGCCCCTGAACCGCACTTTGGGCATCCCTACTCTTCGTCGGGGTCGGGCGTGTGGCGTCAGCTCCATGAGCAACCTACAACTGGCTTGTTGTCATGGGCGAGCTATGGTGGTTGAGGAGAGAGAGGCTGGTCAATGCGTTACAACAGCCCGCCCTTAACAAGCTGCGTCGCCACAACTCAAAGATTTTGTTGGAGGTGCATATCTATGGAGTTATATTTGTGCCTTAACGTTGAAGAGCAGATTTTGAGCCATTTAAATAACCACTGTTTTGTGTGCAGGCACATCGCTGCACTCTGTCAGTCCCTTTCTCCCTCTCGCTCAACCTCTGCACGCCTCTCGCTCAACCTTTTTGCTAGCGCTGCAATGCGAGCCGTTGTGTGTGCGCTGGTACCTCCACCCAGATTTGGGGACTGGGCTCCTGGCTGGGGCTTGCTGCCTGGAGAACAGTGAGGCGTGCAATATTTGTATGCAGGGCTGTCAAACCGCATTTTATCCAGATTGGATCCAGATTGTGTATTTGGGAGCAATGTAAATTTAACATCCCGTTGAGCATCAAATCAAGTTGTATGACAATTATAGTTGAGATTATAGTGTTGTAATCTATAGCTGCTGTTGTGCTGTAGTTGATCCAAAGTGAGAGGGTTTTTACAGGTGTCTGCCATGAACTCTTCACTCACCAGTCTACTGTCGCGCAGCTCTGATTTCAGCACATTTTCCAAGGGGAAGGCCATGATGTTGTTGAGGTTCTGCACCTGGAACGAGTCAGAGCACAGAGTAGATGACGTTTTAAACTGTGTTTGTGTGTGTGCGTTGAAGTGTAAGCTGAGTTGAGGTTCATCTGAGGTCACAACATTGCCTTTAAGAAATAATGCAGTAATAATGCACTGCACGTGCACGAGTGTTTGCAGGTCCACCACCATTATGTGTGAAAGTTTCCTTTAGCTAGCTTGTTGCCACAAGAAAAGAATGAACATGTGAACACACACACACTCCCTCGTCTTCCTTTTGCACCACAATTTGTATAAGCATTGTCTTCCCTTTTATTCCCCTGTGAGGCCATGTTTGACACACAAAAGGACTGGAGAGGGTGTGTGTGTGTGTGCGTGCGTGCGCGTGTGTGTGTGTGTGTGTGTGTTGTTGAAACACTCATGGAGGTCTGGTCTTAATTATCATCGCCACAGAAACTATCAGTGGGAGGCTTCCCTGGAGGTTTTGCAAGCTTGAGGTGCAAGCATGCAGCTGTCCTGCATCTGCACACACACACACACACACACACACACACACGTACGCACGCACACTATTCTAGAAACTCCTAATTAATATGTTTGTCATGCAGGCTATGGTGTCCTACTACCTGCAGCTCTAACACAATCACGTTATCTTAGTGATGGATTTCTTCTCAGAAATGTCAACGTAACCTCGATTGGCTTCATATTGAAGTCCTCACTTCTGTGCATGGTTTGCATTTTCTACCCTTCTCCGCTTTCCTCACCAGATTCTTGAAGAGGGCCGTGACCTCTCTGGTGAACACGGCCAGGTTGAGGAAGCCTGTGGAGACCTCATTGTTGTCCTGGCTCAGGTGGCTGTTCCCCAGGTTCTCCAGCACCTCGATGTACTGCTCCTTGGCTTCCACATGGGCTGGAGGAGAGCATGTGGGATAGATTAGTTGTTTCTCTGTAGCTCACAGTCCATCTTATACAGACTTAAAAGGTCTTTTTCCAGTATTTTTTAGTCAACCTCGAACGAATCCATCCATCTTCTATGCCGCTTATGCTCACTCGGGTCGTGGGTATGCTGGAGCTGGGATTGACTGGTCTGCAGTCAATCGCAGGGCACATATAGACATGTAGACATTCATGCTGATGGACAAATTAGAGTCGCCAATTAACCTAATATGCATGTTTTTGGAATGTGGGCGGAAACCGGAGTACCCGGAGAAAACCCACACACGCACGGGGAGAACATGCAAACTCCACACAGACATGCCCAACGGGGATTCGAACCCAGATCTTCCCCATCGCTTGACTGTGTGGCCAACATGCTAACCACTAGGCCACTGTGGGGCCCCCCCCTTATATTATTCCGAAAGGGAAAATTGTCAAAATTGTTTGTTGAAAGTTTTTCTGATGTGGAAAAACTCTACAATTATTCAACTTAAAAAACATCATATCCTGCATAAAACAATTGAAAAATAAATGAATGGGTTAGAAAGGAATATGAAAAATGAAAATGTAATGGCATAGCACATGTTGATTTGTCTTGCGTTAAAAAGGGCATTTTTGTGTAGTACCCCCTTAAGGTCCCCCCAAAGACTTTTTCAAACTGGATTTAGGTCTAGGCTGTTCCAAAAAATGTTATTTTCCTTTATTTCAAGTTTATTTGGATGTTTTCTTGTGGTCATGCTGAAAGGTCAAAATTCCTTTCCATCTTTCATGCAGACATCTGACTTGGACTTCCAGCCGAAGTAAAACCATAGTTCCAGCTCAGAAAAAACAAGCACAAGCATGATAAGGCCACCATCATTATGCAAAGACAGACCAAGAGACCAAGAGCACAGAAAAAGTCCTGTTTTGTCCAACATCTGTTGCCCGAGCAACCAATGCTGCTTTTTCTCATCTCATTCATCTGTTTTGTAGCACAATTCTCATGAAAGCATATGTTAAAAAAAAAGAAAGAAAAAAACAGCACAAAAACAATTGTGGTCACCTAAATGCAAGACAGATGTGACAATCTTGTCCGACTGTTTTGTCACAATCGGACCACAGCACATTTGTAAGGGTCTACCATGAGCCACTTAACAAAGAAAGCCTATCCTCCTAACATTTTGTTGGTCGTGTAAAAGCGATTAAAAAAAACGGTCACAGGAGCTAAACAAGTTGCTACCTGGTAGAAAAGACAACTTTAAAGTTGTGCTAAAGTTGGGAAAATTTGGGGTAAGGGAGAGGCTTTTCTATTTGAGGTTAGGAAACTATTAGATTTGGAACTGCCTGGGGGTTATAATGGTGTTTTTTTCCTAAAATAACCCAAGGCTTCCACATAAGGAGATTTATCATCACATATTTGCGGCGAAGATGCTTGGTACTAGATTCAGAAGTAAAATGCACTCATCATCCTCACTATTAGGTAAACCTAATAAGAGCGCTTCACCAAAAATTGCCGTATTGCGGTTGAAGCTTGCATACTGTGTGGTGTTTATAAGCGCAAAATATTAGGTTGCATCTGAGGATACGGATCAGGCATGTGCAACAATAGCGCCTGTAGCAGACTATACACACGATACGAGTGGCAATAAGCGAAAATAAGCCAGTAGGTTAAATAACTTCTGCTCCAATTTCCACTTCAGGATGAACAAAATGTGGAAAAACAACTTTCAAGCTTGAACCACGCAGAAAACACTTTTAGGAAGACCTAGGTGTGGGTTTAAAGAAACAAAAGCACAGAGGCCAAATGGCGGTAAGGGTTAGGTTAGGTTACTTTATTGGTACCCAAAGGTTAACTTGTTTTGCAGCCAGCATACTTAGGACATCCATTAGCATACAGGAAAAACACAGGCACACCATAAAAATACCTGCCATACCACAAATAGTATGTAAAAAAGTAACAAAAACAAGCACCACTCAATGCATGCATCTATCACATGTGCTCAAAAGGGATGAGTTTTACAGCTCATCTGTTCACACACACACACACACACACACACACACACTCGCACTCGCACTCGCACACACACCACAGCAACTTGGCACAGAAGTCATATGCTTTGAGGTTTATGGCACCAGAGAGTGTGTCTTTTTTGCACATGTGACCCAGTGAGATCAGCACACATAGTGAGTCAAACAGTGTTGACATCGGGAGTGATGAAAGCGCAAAACAATATCATAAGCGAAGGTAGGGGGGCTTTAGGATTGATGGCCTCCTCCCTATGTTCGTCAACGTTATATCTGCTCGCCTGAATTCTGGGCAGCAGATCTCTGACTCACTTCTGGGTCGAGTCGATGCCCCGAAATGGGAAGCTTACAAGAATGCTAGTGTACGTTGCCAGCTTCCTTCGAGTGGTGCATGTCCTCAAGAGGCCAACATGACACACACAATTACAAAACAATTACTCACTGACCTCCCAGCGCCCTCAATCTGAGAAAATCACGCGCCATTTGCAGGTTGGCCTCCCAATGCATGTAAACACATTCAAGCCTACTGTACTTCCTGCTGTGAAGGCTTTATCGAGCTAGCAGAGTTGTTAAACGTCAAGTTACGAGCGAACAAAGTCCAGCCTGCAGTGAGCCGGTGAACACTGAATGGCTGGTACACTTACTGATTCCGGAATTGTGGATGGCTTTGATCATCTTCTTCATCTTCTGAAGAGCAATGTGATCCATCTCCAGAGACTGTGAGAAGAAATACCAGGTAATGAGACAGGAAGGTGAATATACTTTAGAGTAGTCAGTGTACAGCAGCGTGGATCTGCTATCCACACCGCTGTTGTCTAATTAACTGGCAACACAAGTGACTAGCAAGACAACTGTGCCTTATGGTGGTTATGAGTGCTGTGGTTCATTAGGGAAATTAATTCCAACGTGTAGTGTTGCTTTATGATTCTGCTCAACCTCCCTTGGCAAATTGGGCCACATGGCAGTTTTCCAACATGATAAGCAGAAAAAACACACCGTGCAGATTGCAAGTGCCTTGCTGAGGAAGCTGAAGGTGAGGGTGACGGACTGGCCAAGGAAGGAAGGAAGGTGGAGGAGTGTAAGGTGTGTAACATCTACCAGCTCTACCAGTGATGTCACTATGGAGGAGTGGGAGACGATTTCAGTAACAGCCTGTGTAGCTCCGGTCAATTCCATGCCAAAGAGGATTAAGGCAGTGCTAGATGAGAATGGTGCGTGCGCACATAAATATTAACACCAAGGACATGTTCACTGTGAGCTGTACTCACTTGCACTGTGCTATGTTGAGTGGACAGTAAAGCTATAGTGCTACACAAGCTGTACGCTGACTACTCTAAAGTACCGTGAAGACTATGCCCATCCGTACCGGACATGATGAAGCATATCATAGTAACTGTGAAACACTATACCAATATGACCTCAAGTGGAGCCATTTCGGTGTCATTGCTCTTCTCGGAATCAGGTTCAGATACCAGCATAATTCACATATTGGAAATTTCTGATACCACCAGCGGAGATTTCCGATTCAGCTTGTTGTTGTCACGAAAAATATCAGGCAACGGAGCCACATGGGTATCAACGAATATAGCGGTCTCCACACATGCAATGCAGCCATCGTCCTGGCACATACACACAAGCCTGACACATACACACAAGCCACACAAAACAGTCGGACATCACAAACTCTTCAATATCAATACAGTACAACAACCTACAGTAGCATGCTTGCCTGTAGAGAGCAGTTTGTTACAGCCGCATATAAAATTAACAATAGTGATAATGTTGAGGATTTCTGCGTGTCCGACTGTCTGTGAAGACATGAAAGTGTGTGTGTGAGCGGTGCTGCATGTGTGGTGACAGCTATGTTCGCTAATATTCTCCCAACAACATTTGCTGATATTCTTTTGGTGTGATTGCGGCTAACAGTAACCAGTTTTGTTGAAAAAGCGATTGTTGATGAACCACTTCCACCATCTGTAGGCGCTACAATAATAATAATAATAATAATAATAATAACAATAATAATAATAATAATAAAGCAAACAGAGCTCTGGCATCATTCATTCAGGTATCCTGATCGGATTGAAAGTGTGGATTGGTGCATCCCTAAGTAAAAGTCCAACATTATGTAACTTTTGGAATTACTCTGAATGGGAAATGTTGGACTTTGGCGGTTGCACTACTCATGTGCCAGCAAAAAAGTCAGCTAAAGTTGCCCTACATCCCAAAGTCTTGCTCGTAGCGTGCATGTCGTCATCTTTTAGTATGTGGGCCCCACAGAAACTTGATACTCATAATGTAAACCATCCATTCATCCTTTTTCTGACGTTTACTCAGAGTCTAGGCATCGTTGCATTGCCTAAGGGCCCCCAAAGCTCCTGGGGGAGACTCCCAGGGGTTCCAGACGCTGCCAACCAACAACAGCAGTCTATATTTTGCTTACAAACCATGTTTCAATCTTGTTTATTGGACCTCACACAGGCTGCTCTTCCACATCACCAAGAATAGCTTTAATGAGCCAGAAATCTCGATGTAACAGAGCCTCCGTGTCATTAGGTGCGCCTTCACTTCGGCAGTTTTTGGTCAAGTTTTCGCCCGCCCTAAAACGTGGGGTCCACTAATTAAAAGGCTGAGTAGATGCTGCGAAATGTGACTCAGTGAACGGGCAAGCGTTTAAAGCCCAGATAGGAGATGGGAGTGTTCTCCTTTGGTGCATCGGCAGAAGATAAACACAGTGGCAACAAACCATGTAGTGTTTATAGTTTGGTTAAAACACATGTGGGTAGACACACACAAAGGGGGTTCTGGGTAAGACCTGGGAGAACTGTGGGCATGCAAGTGTGCAATCGCCAAATAATGGCCTGGCATGCACGCTACAGCAAAACGTTCTTACCAGATCACCACACAACACACCCCTTATTCCGCTGCATTCAGTCAGGGCAGCACATAAAGAGATTTTATCACAAACCAATATGCATTTAGTAGGCACAATGACGCACTTACAGTATTCCATATCACAGCTGCTAGAAATGACAGGAAACTGATTCTATCTTCTTGATCTATTTATAGAAATCCTGTAAATACCCACCATCATCATTTACTAAGCAGGCAGTGATTGAGGAAGAAGGGTGGAAGTTGATGTTGCCTAACTCTATCCACATGTAACCCCATAGCATGAATTAAACATGCCCCATGCTAAATATAAACATGTTTAACGACATGGAGGTTAGCGCATTTAACATATGTGCCAACCCATGTGTCCTTCCCCACTTTATAAAAAGAGCCCCCATGATATCAGATTGTCTTATATTCGTCTGCTGTGATGTTTTTTGCTGACACATCATCACTGCAGCCCAGTCCAGAAACATGTTCCAGAGTTGAGCCCACACAAGACAAAGAGGAAAGACTAACTTGTGTGCACACTTGGATTATTTTCTTTATGGCAAAGTTCACAGCAGACGCTCCCGTGTTTCTTCCTCTAAAAGAGAAGCTTCGGAAAAAACATCATTCTGGCAACAAACAAAGAACACAGGGCAAAAGACAAAAATGCCAGACTGATCCATCCATCCATCCATGTTATATTTCTATGCTGATTTAGGGCAACAAACATCCTAAACTAATCCCCTGTCAATATCAGGGCTATTGAGACCATTTGCAATTACTTTTCTACAAACATTGATGACAACTCGGCCTTCAATTAACATAACATACATGTTAAACAAAAAGACAAAGCTTTGTGTAGGTTATTAGAATGAACATTTCAGCTTTTTCTCTTTATATTTGCTGTATTTTCCCATGTTTGCTGTTTTTTTTTTGTTTTGTTTTGTTTTGTTTTTTTGTTTAATTTTATTTCCACAATATGCCTCGGGCCAATAAAAAACTAGCCACGGGCCGCAAATGTCCCCCCGACTGCACTTTAGACACCCCTGCCGTATGTTTTTTAGTGCATTTTTAACTCAACATACATATTTTCTAACATAACATACACAGTTTCAACCTAAAATATTTTTTTGTTTGTTTTTTCCCCAAAACACACGTTTTTAACCTAACATCCATGTTGTTTCACATAACATACAGGGTTTCAACCTATCATACACTTTTTTTTAACATGGCACGAATGATAATAATTAACATACCTGTTTTTAAACCTGACATACATGTTTTTTTAACCAAACAAACACATTTTTACCCTGACATACATTTTTCTTAACTTCTGTGTTTTTGTAAACACTGAAGTCAATTTAGAGTCTTTGATTAAATCAAAATGTGTTTTTGCAAAGACTGAAGGCAATTTAAAGTCTTAAATAAACATACCATGTGTGTTTTGTATACTTTGAAGCCAACATGGAGTTTCCAATTAACCCAACATGTTTTTTTAATAAATACTAAAGACAATTTAGAATCCTCAATTAAGCAGAAATACCTTTGTTTAAAGATTACAGTTGAGACTAGGGTCATCAATTATCTTAGCAATACACATTTGTAAAAATTGAAGACAACTTAAAGTCTTAAAGTAACCTAACGTGCATGTTTTTCGTAAACAGCGAAGTCAATTCAAAGCCTTCAATGGTCCTTTGTAAATGTTTGCAAACAGTGAAGTCAATGTGGAGCCTTCAGTGAACCTAACATGGCCAAACAATCGCACGTAACCTATCTGCTGGTTCACTGACTACAATCACGATGCATTTGGACATATGCTGACAATAAACACACATACACACACATACTATATAGATTGCAGTATAACCATGGCGCAAAAAGACATTGCATTGAATGGATTTCATTAAAAGGATCATATGAAGGGTAAACAAATTGGTGGACAAAACGTAATTTGTACTTTATTATCAGAAAACAATGGATTTTTGTAACTTTTAGTGTCCAATTGCTTATCAGTGGCCTACTTTTTGTACCCATGACACTTCACTTGGCTTTTACAACTTGAGAGCTTACCTTCACACTTTTTGGCCCTGAAAGAGTACACACCATTATTTTAGAGACCAGTAATCAGCCCCGTGTGGTCAAGAAAGTAGTTTGTTCCTTCATGGGCAAAACTGGAGCCCTTTCAGTGAGACATGAGAAAGTAGTCCAGTATAAAGGTGAGCATTATGTGTGCACGGAAGTCAAACAGCATGCACACGCAGGTAAACACCTCACCCACACGATCACTCACCTCCTCCACGGTGGAAACTGTTCCTCGACAGTCGCTCATTTTGGCCTGAAAGGTGGACGTCCCCGGGGAAGACAGATCCTCATTTGTCAGGACCACAAAGTCAGAAATGCTGATTCTCTCCAGCATGATTGCCTCGAAAATTTCTTTTTTTAGCTTCCAAAAACAAAAATTAGTGCGTAGAAAATAACGCAAAGTTTGTACGTAAGGGACTAATTTCCATTGGGGGAAAGAGGAAGGTGGGAAAAGTGTCCAAAATTGTCCAAAGGTGTCCGAAAGTCCTGATCGAGCTCGGACGAGAGACTGTGTGTGAGCATAGTGCACACTCTGACTCTATTGTGCACATTAGGGGGGGGGAGAACGGTTCAAATGTCGATTCCGTAGCCACCAAGGGCTGTATCGGTATCGGATCGATACTAGCGTGATGATGTCAATATCGTGCATTTCTATTCTTGTCAGAATGAATACAGGTAATGAATCCCACTTTATTTTACTTTTACATACAATTGTATGTTATAAGGAACATATGTGCTTTATTTTTTATTTTTTTATTTAAGACAAAAATGCCCAAATCATTCAACAGTGTTGTAACATTTCAAGCACAGTACAGGCCAAAAGTATCGGTATCAAAATCGTACTTTCCGTGTGTTTACCTGGTATCGGGTCGATGCGAAAATTTGCAGTATCGCCCACCGCTAGTGCACAACTGGAGTGACGAGAGAAGAGGGCAGGAGGAGGGGCGGGAGGTGCAACCTCTACCATCACGTGGCAATGTTTTTGTGCGGGTCCTGGCTGCTCCTTCTTTCTGTCCCATTCTTACCTCTCATCTCCATGCAAACTCCAGGGGGTGCTTGGTTGCCATGGCAAACATGAATGAATGAATGCCTCTCCCGTGCACTCCTGAACAACAGGAGAAATGAGAAGGACGAGGAAGTGCTGGTGAAGGAGGAGAAAGCACAGGCAGGGGCGTAGCTGGCCAAAACATGACGGACACATGCACATTCTAAAACTCAGTGAATGACGCAATGTTTCTGCTTGCGGTAATAGTTTATATAGCATCAGACTGAGAGGTGTTTCTAATATTTTGGTCACCTTTTTGGCGGCAAAGACAGAATTATTCAAACCACGTGGCAAAAGCTGCCCTAAAAAGCGCCAAATTTGGTGAAAAGTACAATTTGTTGACTTTCTTTTGAGTTTTCTGATGTATTCTATAGTTAAAGTGGGATAATGTATCACCCCCCTGCTGGTAGAAGATATTACACCAGGGCGCCACATGAATCAGTCACAACAATAAACAAACATACTGTTTCATAACACAGTCTCAAACTGAGGATTGTGTATAATCTTAACTCTCAAGAAAGGAGTACACAGCTCTGGAATCAGTAGCTTGGGGGTAAAACACCTCTTCTGTCTTTCTGCACTGGCAAAAAAAAAAGTGTGTGTGTGTGTCTGTGTGTGTGGCAGGGGGGTGATCTTCTTCGTATTGATGTTTCACCCGAGTGACCTTCTCCTGGGATCACTTGAAGCCATTGAAAGACCCTTGAGGGCTTTTTGCTACAGGACCAGACCTGGTGAAACAGTCGAAAATCGACCCCTTTGAAAAGTGGCATTTGGGTCCTGTCGGGACCCCTAATCGGGGTGTGAAAGGTAGCCAAATAAGGGACAATGGCAACCTAAAAGAAATGCGATTTTGTGACAGGTCAAACCAAGGACTCCAAATTGGCCTAAAACACCACTTTTCAGAGGGGTCATTTTTTCAATTGGACACAAAATCAAAACTAGGACTGCTAATTATGTTTTAGAAGCCATTTTGCAACAGGTACGGTTGAAATGGCCAAAGGACAGACAGTAGCATTTTATTTTGGTTCATTTTTGGGCCATCCCAGAACAACTGATGTGGGTTTGGGAAGTTTTCTGGACCTCCTGGCCCGAGAAGGGCCCATGGCAACATCCCCCCAAAAACCCTGCATCTGATAGACCCCACTGAAAAAGTGGCGTTTGAGGCCATTTTAGAGACCTGCCTGGATCCCCACTGATGGTTTAGGAGGTTGTCAGGGCCTCCTTGTCCAAAACGATGTCTTGGAAACAACGAGAGAAAACAAAATGATTTTGTGACACAAAACAATCGAAATTTGACCCCTTGGAAAAGTTCATTTAAGTCCGTTTTTGGGACCTGCCGGTACGCCTAACAAGGGATTAGAAAGGACTTGACAATGACCCTGCACAAAAATGTAATTTTGCTGCCTTAAACATGATCAGCCAATGACTGTCAAGAGTCTCAAGTCATAGGCGGGACTTCAAGAAAAATGCAATTTACAGAATAATGAAAGAATGCATGAATGATGGAGGGAATGAATGATTTTAATGTTTGTTAGATCCCCCAAAAGAGGACATCTGGTTATAGTCCAAATACCCAGAACTGTGTTCTCAGTTCTAAAATGCACATTGAAGTTGTAAAAAGCTGACTATGCTACTATTTTTCTTTGGATAGCTTGTGTGCACTCACAGGGGTAGTCGTTCACACCGATAGACAAACTCCTTTTTGTGCAGCTCCGCCTTCAACCAGCAATTAATGTCGTCACATGTGCGCCATTGTGTATGTTTACACACACACATGCTGTTATGCGGGCCGAACCCTCCTCATTTTAGCCACATACTTTGTTAAAATGAAGGCAACACATGCAGACTCTATTAATCATTAAGAGCAGTGCATGCTGGCTTACAAGGAAATGAGGGCACCTAGCAAACTCCAAGCAAATTCCTTTATGTGCAAAGGAAAAAGAAATTAGCATAAATGGATTGCATGAATGCATGTAGCGTTCAGAAGAGTCAAAAGTATTGGAACAAATGGTCACTTGTCCAAAAGAGCATTCATGACTGTGCCGTTTCTGCATCCTGGAGCAAAATTGCAAGCATAGAATTGTGCAAAAAGAAGGAAGATTCGGGGGGGCTTAAAGTGTCTAGTCCACCCACTTCATTGATTAATGAATCAATTCAGAGAGGTGTTCATGCTTGCAATATGCATTCTGCGTACATGATGCCTGTCTGGGCTGATGTAATGCGGCCTTGCAGCGTCCCAACAATACCCTCCTTCAGTTTCTTTGCGGGCCCCTTGTAAAAGAGGCTCTGCTTTTGTGTAACTGCCAGCCTTCCAGCTTTCCTGGGCGCTTTTGTAAAAACTGAACAAACCAGTCTGCACTAAAACACAGGGGAAGAAGTGGAGGAAGAGCTAACAGACTTGTGCCATGCTGCTTCTAATTACATTCTTTACTTGAATCTGTACATGCTACTGTACCTACCAAACAAATGAGTGAGGTCTCTAGGACATGTTCCCGTACCAGATTTCCTTGCTACTTCCCAGCAGGTCCCTCCAAAACATGCCCCCACCCTCTTTTCTCTCCATTCCTCCAAGTTGACTCAGCTCCACTAGGTCCTGCTATCAATTTACTAGCCCCGTCAAGGCAGGAGGCCCGGACTTACGGTAAAGTAGAACCTCTTTCTGGTCGACGCGGATGACTGAGAATAGGAGGAAATGGAGACAGAGAACAGGCTTGAATCACTGTAAAACATAGCATTCCATTTGTCCACTGCACCTGGATGTCTCTTAAAAACAATCTGTCATAAAATGCGTTTTCAAAAAATGCGTTCTAATGTGCACACGATTGCGTTTGAGATGGCAGCAAAGTCTCTCTCACTGGGAAGGCTTGTTGAAGGATTCTAGGCCTAAGACAAAGATTTGTACACACGTGTTGACTGGCATTGGGCTGCGATGAATTCCAATGTAGGGTCATTGGCAGCTCTTCATCATACACACATAGTACTAGCAGTGACTGGTCACTCACTCTTCATTGGTCAGCCTACATGTCAATCAATATACACGGTACAAGTGATAGACTAACCAAGGAAGAGTGAGTGACCATAACCAGACGGTCGGTGACCAATCACTAGTACTGTGTAATGATCAACATACAGACAAACCATTGAAGAGCGAGTGACCAATCATTAGTAGTGTGTGTCATGGTTAACACAGACTGACCAATGAAGATTGAGTGACCGATCACTTGTAATGGCTCATGAATGACCTGTAGACTGACGAATGATGATTGCCGGTAGCAGTACTGTGTGTAATTATCGACATGAAGACTGACCAGTGAAAAGTGTGATCCACATGTAGACTGGCCAATAAAAAGTGTCAGAAATAACCAATTACTTATTTTTTTCCCCTTGTCCCGTTCAGCCAATGGGGCAAATAGTGTTGTTTATCTAAATGCCCTGACATGCTCAACAGATTTGATCTGCCAGGAAAAAGTTTAAGATAGCTTTCCCCTGTTATATAGATTTAATTTGACTTTATTCGATGTTTTGCTGTTATGCAAATTTGGAGCGTCCGGACTGGAGCAGGAGGGGATAGAAAAGAAGAGAAAAGAAAACAGAGGGGCGAGTACGGGGACAAGAGGGGGACAATACAGAGACAGACAAGAGAGAGAGACAAGAACATCAGCGACAACAACAATAACATAAATGACCAATTACTTAGATTTGGCAAGATTGGTCAGTCACTCGTCATTGGTCTGTCTACATGTCAATATACAAAGTGAAAGTGATTGACATGTACACTGACCAATGAAGAGTGAGTGACCAATCATGCCAAGTACTTGTAATTGGCCATGTCTGACACTTTTCATTGGTCAGTCTACACGTCGATCATTACACACAGTGCTAGCGACTCTTAACTCCAATCATCATTGGTCAGCCTACAGGTCATTCTTGACCTAATACAGTTGATTGGTCACTCATTCTTCATTGTCGGTCTATATGCTAATCATGACACACTACTACTGATTGGTCACACAATCTTCAATGGTCAGTTTGTATGTTAATCACTACCTAGTACTAGTGATTGGTCAATGACTCCTCAATACAGACAAGTGTAGTTATGGGTGGTTCACTCTTCATTGGCTAGTGTACATGTGTACCAATGTTCATTGGTTCATCTACATGTCATCATTACACACAGTCACTCATTGGTTAGTCAACATGTCATTCTTTACCAATTATGAGTTAGGGTCAGGGTCAGCCATTACCAAGTACTAAGAACTGCTCACTTATGACACTCATTCTTCATTGGTCTGTCTACATGTCATTCACTACCAAATGCTAGGAATTGGTCACTTATGACAGTCACTCTGCATTGGTCAGTCTACATGCCAGTCATTACAGAGTACTCATTATATTCAACAATGATTACCGTCCGTTCCTTGCGTCATTGTCCATGAACCAGGAAGTAGCCTGCAAAGAAATGGACATGGAGACGCGAATGAACAGCTCGAAGTTGGTGGTGGTTTACTAAAAGCCTACTTTGTTGTCAGGCTGATATATGAGAATGAGGAAAAACATTCTTATCTTTTACACATTCTTGTGTACTTCAATGTATTCCGAAATCTATGATCTAATCTTTTCTGGCACAACGCTCCAGTGACCCACAGAACTTTGACCTCCTGGGTGCCCTCGACCCTTTTTTTCAGGTTTCCAAAGCAACTAAGTCACAAAGAATGATGTGTGTCTATTGTCCATCTGCTAGAGTGGGTTCACAGTTCAGCCTCAGTCATTGTCACACTTCATGTCCACCTTTTCTCTCGACGCAGCACAATGTCACTTCATATTAAATCAATGGCCTTTAGCGTATCCCCTGTAACATACAGTACATACTTAATGGAAAGGAAATATTTACAAGTGGTAGATGTGCGAGCCATGAGAGTAAACTTTTAACGGTTTTTGGCCATTACACCTTACAAGATGAGAAAATAGTGAAGTGAATCATCCATATTTACTAGGAGAGATAGTTATTGAATCAGGTTACCTGATGCTGTTGGTGATCACCGGTCTGTCTGACGGAAAGGCCTCATCTCATCTTGTAATGGATGACATAATCACAAAGGTCGTTGTGGTGGTCTTTGCAGAATCTGTTGGCTTTGCTGCTGTTTTGGCCAACATTTACACTACAAGAAGAAGGTAACAACCAAAGGAAACAACAAAGAGGAGCAGATAAACAAAGAAAAATATACATGTGCACTCTCACACCACCACATTTGGTAAATAATGAGGTCATAATTTCACAATACAGAATGTTTATTATTGAGGTGTGGTTTCCCTCATTGGAGCGACTAAGAATTTGCAGGTGTACCTAATGTAGTGGTCAGTGAGCACGTTGTGTGTATGCACGCAACAGTGTACACACAGATATACAGTAGTGTGAAAAAGTGGTTGCCTTCTTCCTGATTTCTTATTTTTCTGCATGTTTGTCACACTTTAATGTTTCAGATCACCAAACAAATTTAAATATTAGTCAATGAAACACCTCACAACAACATCCAAAGAACTGCAGGCTTCACTTTCCTTCAGTTAGGTCAGTGTTCATGACTCCACCATAAGAAAGACACTGGGCAAAAACAGCCTGCATGGCAGAGTTCCAAGACAGAAACCACCGATGAACAAAAAGAACATGAAGGCTCATCTCAGTTTTGACAGAAAACATCTCAATGATCCCCAAAACCTTTAGGAAAATACTGGTTTGATGAGATAAAAGTTGAACTTTTTGGAAGATGTGTGTCCCATTACATCTGGCGTAAAAGTAACGCCGCATTTCAGAAAAAGAAAATCATACCAACAGTGAAATATGGTGGTGGTAGTGTGATGGTCTGGGGCTGTTTTGCTGCTTTGGGATCCGGAAGACTTGCTGTGATAAATGGAACCATGAATTCTGCTGTCTACCAAGAAAATCCTGAAGGAGAAAGTCCGGTCATCTGTTGGTGAACTCAAGCTGAAACCAACTTGGGTTCTGCAGCAGGACAATGATCCAAAACACACCAGCAAGTCCACCTTTGAATGGCTAAAGAAAAACCAAATGAAGACTTTGGAGTGGCCTCGTCAAAGTCCCGACCTATGAGTGGGCCACAATTCCTCCACGGCACCATAAGAGATTCATTGCAAGTTATCGCAAAAGGTGGCCCAACCTGTTATTAGGTTCAGGGGGCAATCACTTTTTCCACACAGGGCCATGGAGGTTTGGATTTTTTTTCCTCCCTTAATAATAAAAAGTTTCATTTACAAACTGCATTTTGTGTTCAGTCATGTTGTCATTGACTAATATTTAAATTTGTCTGAAACACCCACACACGTGTGAATACACATACAGTACATACATACTAAACGTACGTATATCAACTGCATTGCAAAAGCTTAATCAAAAGTGTTACATATTGTTGGTTTGCATGTGTAAACCATGGCTTCGGTATTTATTTTAAAGTTCAAAACACAATACTGTATTACAAAAAATATTAAGTGCTGCAAGTCATACAAAAAAAGCTTGCATGAAAACAATTCAGCAAAAAAAAAGTATAAATACAAAATCACCTATGTACAAAGACCAAAAAGCAAACAATCCTTATTGAAATTACTACAAATTCTCCAAACCTAAATTATTAAAATAAACACACACACACACACACACACACAATAAAACCTACTTCCCATGCTGTCAAATTCACACCCAAACTTTCAAGTTTTTTTTTCTGTTAGGACAGGACCGTTTAGCTTATCTCGGACAGCTGAGAGGAAAAGCCCAAAGAATAGCAACCATGTTATCAACTCAATATTTCCGAGTGGTGAGAATGTCTCGGAATAACTCAACAGCTAAAATTCAGAATTTAAAAGTTGAAATAACCACAATGTGTTAAGGGGCAAAAAAAACAAACAAACAAGACCTTAACATGACAATGTCAGAAACACAATACAATAGTAATTGAGCATTACTAAATCATTTAAAGCAATTATTAAACAGATCATTTGGAATCAAGGTTTCCAGACAGAGTGAGTGATCCTTCACTGGGTCAGATGTTGTACAGCAAGGGCTCACTATGGTAACAAAATCCCCGTCTGCTGAGCAATTGGTGCGGTCAGAATTAAATTAGACTGATGCACCTCAGTTGAAATAACTTCACATTGTTCATAAACTACTGCAGTTGACGTGTGTTGTGTGCTCAGTGCTCTGGTATGGCTTTATGTTTATTTCCTTCCAGTGATTTAAACCTGTAAAGCTGCAGGACAACGGCTATTAAAGCTGACTGTACAATGCTGCCCCCTATGGGTCAAACGCTGGCATGACGTTAAGACTTTGGGGGGCAAAGGCAAGACATAATTCCTGAGTTAAACGCACTATAAACACTGTCCGCCCTCCGTTTTTGTCAATTATGTGACATGTGTCATAACTCCTATGACGAATTGAGCTTTTTAGGGGAATTGCAGCCAAGTTTGATAAGGGTGTAAAAACACAACCCTTGGAGTCCGAACAACAAGCATCATAGTGTGTACTTCTTCCTAAATGTCCCTTCACATCCTACAAGAGATCGTTGAGGTCGTACGTGTCGAAGAAGTCAGACACTCCCTCACCGTCCTCCAGGCTCCACAGGTAGTCGCTGTGGTCCAAAGGCGGGGAGAAACTCACAAAGGGGGTGTTGGGGTCAGCTGTGAAGGATGTGCCGGGCAGCTGGTCCTCTGTGATCTGGAGCAGGCTGGGAGGCAAACCCAGAAGACCCTCCACATCGAGTAGAGAGGAGCTGGGTGCCGCAGCGGTGGAGGAGGAAGCAGCTGGGGCTGGTGTTGACACGTTTGCTGCAGGCGTTAAAAAAAAGAAGAAGAAAAAGAGCCTTTGAATCAGGGTTGCTCTGTTAATTTTTGTGCCAAAATGGCCCTTGGGCCACACTTTGGACACCCGTACTAACAACATTGAGGTGTTTTATGGTAGTATATTGCAAATAAGTCACAGATAAATACTGTGGATCAGTTGCATTGAATGGGTTTCATTTACTGCAGGTTATTATGTATAAAACTACACTTAAGCCACAATTACTGTATTGACCCAAATATAAGACATCATTTTCGTACAAAAATCACAAAAAGACATGCAGTCTTGTATTTGGGATCTAGAGACGTATATGCAAACGAGTAGCATCTCCATAGACGAGTCGGAGCTTTTCTTCTGTGTACCTTCAACAGTTTCTTCTTTGATGCAGAGACTCAGCGGTGGCGCTGGGGTGGTAGTAGGCTTTTCGGGTGTGACCAAGCTCTTAACAGGACTGGCGTCTTCAAGACCCTCCTCTGGACACAGGTACACCTCAATGGGGCCGTTCTTGCTCTTCAGATAGATTTGTAATGAGCCCTGACATGACAGAACAGAGGCAGCAGTTAGTTTGATTGGTTCACTCAGGAGTCAGAGAGGTAATCTCTTAAATTATTTGAATCTCTTAATTAGTCCAGAAACAAAACAATGGCGGTGGAAACAAGAGTTCAGAACATTCAGTGACAGCTTCTAGCATCTCATTTAAAACAATAAGGCTTTTTCCACACAGGGATCCTGCATTTGTCTTGACTTTCACACAGAACCTAGCAAAAGCAGGACATTGCCACATCTTTGCGCACTTTCACACAGACACAGCCCCCCAAAGTTAGACAATTGGTGGGTTGATTTTGTGTCAGTGCTGTTCACACAGAACAGCACACACAGCAAAAAACCTGGAAAGGGACGGTGTGAAAGGGACTCTGGTTAGCCACATGCCCATCCTGGCACCATTCTGCCTTTTACGCAACAGAATAGCCATGTTGCTATTCTGTGTGAACAGCACTCGCACAAAAAAAGTTTTCCGGCTTTGACATGACTGTAACAGAAAAGGGATGGCATCTGTGTGAAAATGTAGGCCCTCAGACTCACTTCTCCTGCCCTGTTGTGTTGAAAACAATTGTCTCTGTCTGAAAAGTATTTTATACATCACACCAAACGCAAGCACTGATGTAATCTATTTATTTGGTTGTAGGATTCCATGTGGCTGTGTGAAAGCACGCACAGCAATATTCTGCTTTGCCACATTCTGTGTGAAATGTTTTGTCGATTAAATGCATGATCTACTTTTGTGTCTCTGATGGGGGGGGTCTCTGTGTGAAAGAGGCAAAGGTTTGTCCGACTCAAAGACAACCAAAGATGCATGCTCACCTCGGCCGTGTCCGGCACCTCCAGCTTTGTCTCAGAGGGGGCCTTGACGGCGACAACCGTCTGGTCTCTGAGGCTGGCGATGGATCTAATGTCTTGATACGTCACATAGCCCAATGTAAAGCAAAGGGGTCAAGGGTCACAATGAGCTAATTAATTAACACAGGAGACTATTTATGTATTTACAGTATGCCGTATGCACAGTGTGTAAAGGATATTTCTGATTGTCTTTGTGCTCTGTGAGCTGTTTGAGGTGGGCGGCGCTGGAGTGGATGAGCTCGTCCAGGGATCGCTCTGCTCTCTCCAGGTCTCCTAGCTCTTCCTTCAAGGCTCGAGTCTTCTGTCCTCCACCGGCGCCGCCTTCAAACACGTCCCCCACCCTGCAGGAAGAAGAGAAGTGAGTTTTTGTTCCAAGAAAATATGATGGATGGCGAAGGTTGGCCATTTTGTTACCCCATACCAGGGGTTCCCACCCCCACGTCACGGTCTGGTACCACTCTATGGGTGGGGTGAAAACTGGTTACCCCTTGTGTTTGGGTTAAATAGTACAAGCCATTTACATTGTGTTGTTTTATTCCTTGTTTGTAGACAACTACAAATACATTTAATTACATTGAAATACATATCAATGTAGCTGGCCCGCATATTTGCGGATTTTATAAAAAATAAAATGTTTTGTGGGAAAACCCGCCCAATTGTGGTCATTTTCTTGGAAAATTCATTCATTCATGATAAGATCGCAAATCGTTACTGGAATTACAACAGGCAAGCAGTGTGGAATATGTAGACACGACATTGGAGGAACACCTGCATCTCAGGCTACGAGTTGGGAGGACCCAGTGGCCTGCGGAGCAGTGGCAGCGCGTACCATCGCTAGCCACTAGAAGTCTGGTTATCGTGGTAACCTGACGACCAGGCAAAATGCTTCACTGTGACTCAATTTCCATCTGTTCTCCCGTCGATCATTTGTCCATTACAGTGGAACCTCAGTTAGCGTCTGCCCCAGTTAGCGCCTTTTCAGTTAACGTTGAAGATTTTCATCCAAATTTTGCCTCGGTTTACGTACATTTTCCGGTTAGCATACAATACGATGCGCATCTTGTCGTGTTATTAATACACTGCGTGACTCCAACTGTTCTTCGTGTATTTTTTAAAACCACAACATGACCTTAGCTTATAATATAGCCCCGTCTATGATGTCATCAGCGGTTGACTTTGAAAAAAAGTTTCCACAAAACATACATTATGGATTTGGTTTGCATCCGTTTCGGTTATAGTTGGACCTTCTGGAATGAAGTAATGATGCTAACCAAGATTCCACTGTATTTGTTTTCGCCATGTGCGAATAGCAAGGATTTACTGTAGCGCTATGTTGTATGTTGCAATGCTTCTTAGTAGCCACTAGAGGGCATATCGTGGACTTTAGTGCCCATTTTGGACCCCTTGCACTTACAACCACTGGATGTTGTTCTTTGACTTTTTCCGGATGAGCTGGACTCCCTCCAGGACGTTGGTGATGTCATAAATTCTTCTTTTTTGGACCTCCAGGACCTCAGTGGCCCAGTTAAGGTCCAAAACTCCATCGGGAGACTCGGCAATAAGGCCCACAAATTTTTTAGTCAGCAGGCCCAAGGAGGTGTCGTATCTCGTCCGCTCGCCCGGTGACTTTGGAGCTGGAGGCAAAGACGAGAGTTTCTTTAATAAGAATCACGTTTCCATTATCATTATTGATTGTATTTATTGTTTAATTGTATTATTGTAATGTATGTATTGTTTATTATGTTATGTTTAGATGGAATGATGCTCGCACTTCTTGGACTTGCTGCAATGCTGCCTTTGCCTTTAGGGGTGCGAAACTCAGGGAGGAAAATTGGGTCCTCCAGATCCAGCTTCCTTTTAGCCTAGAGGAAGCAGAGACATGCATATTGTTTTCATAAAAAGTTACTCATCATCCAGACAAAAGTATGCCAATTCCCTTCAAGTCGTCACTAGTAATAGTCTTTCAAGCGTCCTCCATTGACTTTGAATACAGTCAATCATAAAAGTGAGGCAACAATGCAGCCAAAAGTGCTGAAGGAAGGCTAAAAAGTTGCCCCCCCCCCCCCCCCCCCATCATAAATGTGCCAACAGCCCTCAAGTGCCAGAACAAAGCATCCCCTCACACTTTCCCAAGCAATTCAACAGGGGCAGCTCATGTAGGTGGGGGGGCGTGGGGGACCGGGAGGGGAGTAACCACCTCTCAACCCACTGCCTAAATAACGCCAGGAAATCCTCGGAATCGACCCTTCCCCCTTGAGCCTTCCCACGTCTCCTTCTTGGCTCTTCCACAGCTCAACACATGGACGCTACAGCATGAATACAAAAGCGATAACTGTAACTCGCAGTACTAAAACGCACTAAAAACATTTGGAAAACAAACCACACCAGTCATAACTTTTTGATATAGTTGATGGTGCTTATACTGACGCCCCTCGGGCTGGCCGACTGACATCAACGTAAGCGGTTGTCGACATAACTGAAATCAAAAATAACCATTGCTTTCACATTTATTTGTGATTTTTGTCAGCGACATAAGGGGAAGGGGTATTAATAAATTATTTTTTTTAACCTACAGCAGATAGTTTTCCTCCATTTGTGCATATTTTGATGATGATTCGTCTGTTTTCGTATGATATTTGACACTCTAATCTAACCGCTGCTGCGGTAACGTCGCTGTACGGCATGACTACAATGACAATAAAGCTTTTGCACATGCCTTTCTTCCGGAGTGAGTGCAAAGTAATGTTGTTATAAGAAAAGTATTATCTTGAGAGAATAAAGTCACAATCTGTTTTTTGTTGGATATTTTGACAATAAGAACTTTGTACATGAACAAGTCTTTCTTCCGGTGTCAGTAAAGTAAGAACGTCACAAGGACAAGTCGTAAACTTGTGAGAATGAAATCACAATTTCCAAACAAAGTCGTAATCTTGCGAGAATAGTCGCAATCTTTTTTTTGTCATTGAACGTTTTGACTAGATTGTACAATAAAGCCTTTTGTACATGTCTAAGCATTTCTTCCGGTGTGAGTATAAAGTAATAACGTAATGAGGAAAAAGTCCTAAACTTGTTATAATAAAGCCGCAGTTTCACAACAATAAAGTCATAATCTTGCGAGAATAAAGTTGCAATCTTTTTTTGTGTTGCATATCTTGACTACAATGACAATACAGCTTTTGTACATCCGCAAGTCTTTCTTCCAGTGTGTGTAAAGTAAAAACGCTACGAGGAGAAATCCTAAACTTGTGCGAATTAAATCGAAATTTCAAAAGAATAAAGTTATCATCTTTTTTTCCCCCGTTTTATATCTTGGCTACAATGACAATAAAGCTTTCGTATGCGCAAGTCTTTCTTCCGGTGTGAGTAAACTACCGTTATAGGAGAAGTCATAATCTTACGAGAATAAAGTCGCAATTTCAAGAGAATAAAGTCCTAATCTTGTGAGAATAAAGTTGCAATCTTTTTTTGGGTTGACGTTGAAGTCACAATTTTACAACAATAAGGTCGTAATTTTGCAAGAACAAAAGTTGCGGTTGTCTTTTTTTCCGTTGTATACCTTGACGACAACAACAATAAAAACTTTCGTAAGTCTTTCTTCCGGTGTGAGTAACGTTATAAGAAAAGTTGCCATTTTACGAGAATAAAGTCCTAATCTTGAGATGAGAAAAAAAGTTGTGAACTTGTCGGAGTCGCAATAAAGTCGTAATATTGCGAGAATAAAGTCGCAACTTTTTTTTCGTAGATTAATCTTGACAACAATTACAACAAAGCTTTCGTACACACAGAAGTCATTCTTCCAATGTGAGTAAAGTAACAACGTTACGAGGAAAAGTAATAAACTTGTAAGAATAAAGTCACAATTTCAAAACAAAGTCGCAATGTTGAGAGAATAAAGTTGCAATCTTGTAATCGCTGTATATCTCGAAGGACAGCAAAGCTTTCGGACATGCCCAAGTCTCTTCTAGTGCGAGTATAAAGCAATAATGTAATAAGGAAAATGCTGTAAACTTGTGAAAATAGTCGCAATTTCACAACAAAGTCGTATTCTTGTGAGAAATAAAGTCACAATCTGTTTTTCCGTTGTATATCTTGACTACAATGACAATGAAGCTTTCGTACATGCGTCTTCCAGTGTGTGTGAAGTAATAACGTTACAAGGAAAAGTCGTGAACTTGCAGGAATAAAATCCCAATTTCAAAACAAAGCCCTTATCTTGCGAAAATAAAGTCAATCTTTTTTTTCTTTGTACATCTCGTCTACAACGAAAATTATAATATTTTTAAACTGTTGTATGTCTCGACTACAATGACAAAGCTTTCGTACATGCACAAGCCTTTCGAAAGTTGTCATTTCATAAGAAACATCATTTTTCAAGAATAAAGTAGTAATTTTACAGAAAATTAAGTGGCAATCTCCCCAAAAAGAGAGTCGAGATTTTTCTATAATAAAGTCGTAATCTTAATGTCCCAGTTTCGCTGGGTTGTGTGCGAGTTGCAGGCGAATAAATGCCAGCTCTGCAGTTACAGCTACACTTTTTCCTCACAATATTGACAGAAGTTTAATTCATGTAACATTATTAAAACTACTTTTTAAATAACGTGGCCCTCGTTCGTAGCTAGCAAACCTGCGTGACGTGTTATATGTTGCTATTAAACTTTGCACGTTGATGTTACCCTAATGAGATGCCTGGGGCAACAGTGACCCAACAAGCTTAGCTTTTTGGAACTGGAAGCGGCAAGACTATAAAGACATCAGCGATAAAAGATACAGAGAAGACTGCCAGACTAATCAGCTTTTCGAAGTTAAGGTTTTACTTTTATAGTTTGCATGCTCCTATTGCAAAATGGCCGACGGTTGGGCTCTATATGTGTCCATTACCAGCTAGTGTTTGTTAATACTTGTCCACGATATCTATCTATCTATTAAGTGGCGAGTAGTCTTGTTAGCTCGTGAAAGCTGCCATTGTGCTAATGTACGACATGTCCACCTGTTGGCTGGTGACATTTGGAGCCACAGAAAATGTATAGGCTGTTGACAAACACAAAACAAGCAACTTCCTCAAATCAAAATGGTGACTATTAGCTAACAGCTAATCATTGTTAATCATGTGGTAATGTTAGTTGCCACAAAAAGGACAATTTAAGAAACATAAAAAAGTACTTAGAATGTGCTTACAATAACAGTCGCTTCATGCTGACATCCTAGGTGAGCTAACTTCATGGAGAGACACACTCATGGGATAAGCAACTTCCACTCAATAAAACGGCGACTGTTCGCTAACTAATATCTAATCTTCAGTTAGTGTCTGGCCGGGTCATTTCGAACAAGTGAAGTGTACAGTCAGCGCCACAAGAAGGCACCTGCTCAAAAAAGATGTAAAGACTGCTTTCAAGTGCTGCATTAGCTGCTTGCTAACACACTAGGTTAGCTAAAGTCATGGGGTCTGTTTATTATTGATTCATGGTTGCTTCTTATTGACTTCAGGTCGAATACAAGAGCTTTAATCTCTAGGAAGTAAGGTGTTCTTTTATGCACACATAAGGGATTTTTTCTGGGTTTTATACGAACACATGGGGAATCCTAACATTTGCATTGTTTGAAGTTACAAAGCAGCATTGAGACACATTTTAAAGTGGCTATGTAGTGAGTCACAGTGCCACTGAGCAAACTCTACCCCTTTATCTGCAAGACTTGCAGTATCACGGCGCTCACGTTTTAACACTGTGACCTCACCCCGCCTAAGAGTTCAGCATCACGGGAGTCCCACCCAGTCAGCCTGACATATTGGAGCTGCCGCAGTCGTCGTCAGGTGAATAATGCACATCAAACCTTTCCTGTCAGTCTAGTATGAGACTCCAGATTCCAACCAAGCCAAGGGCAAGTTACAGTATGCCTTGCAAATAGTAACTCCTCTTCGGCACACAACACCCCCTTTACTACCACACCCTAGTCGTAGTGGCAGGAAAACAATGGCTGCATTTCTGATGAGAAACAGGAGTAGGGCGGATTTGCAGTTTGTTGCTTGTTTTTAGCTTTGGCGGGAGGACAACCTTCTTGAGGAACCGATGGTTCAGAGTTAACCTAGATCCACGTTTTTAAGACTCTTTCACACAGGAATCCAGCACAAGTGGCGCATCTGAGCCGTGACAGGAGAGTTGGTATTTTTACGCCTTTGCCTTTCACACAGAAACCATCGAAACACTGTGGGATTTGCATTCATGACCTTACACCACACTCTTGGGCTGACTTTGTCTCCCTTATTCCGTGTCGGTGCTGTTTACACAGATCACTGACACGGCAAAACGCGTCTTTCAAAAGACAAACACAGCTTCTGATGCGTAAATATTGCAAAATGTCTGTAGCGAAGAGGCCTATTATTTTCATTGGGATGGCATTGTGGGATATGTTTTCACACATCCTGCCTCTGATACACCCCTCATGCTACCTCCAAAGATAGAAAATTAGCAGGATTTTTAGGGGCAAACATATACGTGATCTATTTGTAAGACTCTGTTGCTGTAATTTTGCAGCATCTCTGTGGAATAGAGGCTTAGTAGCTTCACTTGGCTGGCATTGTGGGATATGCTTTCACACAGATGCCATCTTGCCTCTAAAACCTACCTGGGCTGTTCACGCAGCAAAACAGTCAGTCAAAAGGCAGGAAAAAGCCGGCTTTTAAAGTCAAATTGGCAATTTTGTGGGGAAATAGGCTGATTATTTTCTATAGGATGGCATTGCGGGATATGCTTTCACACCTCTGATTCTACATCTAAAACCAGGATTGACTTCGACAACCCATTCTGTGTTGGAGCTGTTCACACAGAACACCAAGGCAAAAATGTTTTTTTTTTATATGAACTCTATTGTCACTGCAATTTTGCCGTCCTTATGTGGGAAAAAGGCGTATTATTTTCAGTGCTTTCACGCCACACAGTGGCCTAGTGGCTAGCTTGTTGGTCACACAGTCAGGAGATCGGGAAAATCGGGATTCGAATCTCCGTTTGGCCATCTGTGTGGAGTTTGCATGTTCTCCCCATGTGTGGGTTTGTCCGATTTCCTCCCACAGTCCAAAAATATGCCACGTTAGGTGAATTGGAGACTCTAAATTGTCCATGAATGTGTGAATGGTTGTCTACATAGAAAATGGATGGATGGGATGCTTTCACAAAGGCGTCATCTCACCTCTGTTGCGACATTTGAAGTCTGAATATTCTGTTTTTCGCCCCGACCGAAAACTTGGGAAAAAGCTGCAAAAATTCCTGGCTTTATTTGACTGTGTGAAATGAGCTTTCAATGGTTTAGGGTCAGCTTTGATCCAAGGATTTTTTTAGATACCAAAAGGTGACTTTTTTCCGACCAATACCAACAGTTCCGTTTATGTCTTTTTCGTCAAAACATGTGAAGGCTTCCTAAGTAATTGATTTGTGCCACTTTTAGGCATTCTCAATTTGTGTTTTTACAATTTGTTTTGAAGCCAATCTCATTCGAAAATATCTCAGGATGGAGGTTTTTGCGAATGATAACGTGATAGTTTCTGTCAAAATTCTAAAAATTTTTTTGTTAAAACTGGGGACATGCCTGTTAAAGCGTCGAGTCAAGGCTTTTGCGAATATGTAAAAAAAAAATCAAGACCGGAATGGTGGAACACAGCGGCAATCGGTCAAAGTAGTAACATTTTACCTTATAACATTTCTCTGCTCAAGTGTATTGTATTGCTTACCAAACTTTGTGACATAGCCAATTACAGGCCTCGCATGCACATTAAAGCATTTTCGGTCGTGTTTGCACGTCAAAGTGAATGGTGATAGTCTTGACAAGGTGGTTGTCATGTAAATATACACATACAGTTGACAACGTGGCCAGCGTCACACCCTGAAGGTGACGGTCTCCCCGGGGGCCGGGCGGTGGTCACCATAGGGGTCTCCAAGCAGAGAAAACAAATACGCGTCGTAAGAAAACAAAAAAGGCGATGAAACTGACAACATAGAGCGTCAGAAGGCAGTTTACGGTGCTCATCGCTTTCGTGTGCGACATAAGCGGCACAATTTATGGAGAATGCATGTGGTAAACAGCACCTGTGGGAGGGGGGTTGGAGAACAAACGTGAAAGTGTAAACGTTTTATAAAATTTGAAGGGTCAAGAGGAAGTTTTGGACTTTGGAATGAGGTTTTCTTCCATCGTGTAACACATTTACACCGCTATCAATATAGGAATACACTATTTACGACACTAATTGGCTTTTATTACAATTTGTATGATTAAAAGGAGCTTTAACATTACATCTCTTTATCACATTTCGGAAATGTATTTGTACTTTTGCTGCACTTTAAGCAATAAGGATGTTTCCTAAAAAGAAACGCTGTTAACCAGGGCTCTCCAAAGTGCGGCCCAAAGGCCATTTTCATTCCACAGCTTATTTTTTATTGGCCCGCGACTTACTGTATATTAAAATACACTTCGGTATTAATGAGATACTAACACAAAACTTACATAGCTTGCAATATAGTACATTGACCTACATTGGATTGATTTTAACATCGTTAATGCACAAAATGTATCAAACATTGTACTATGTTGATATTTGTATTTTTACACATAAATACACATGTTTATACCAACAGGGATATCACATCACACACCACCCTTGTTTTTGTACTATTAGCATTGTATCCTTATGTTTCTAATGCAATGCTACATTTAATGCACACCATGTGGCTTCTGTTGACAGTGTTGTACTTTTACATAATATTGTGCTAAAGTGCTTTATAATCAATTTTCCACCGTGTTGTGCCTTTTCCATGACTGACTTTCTTCCGTTGAGCTAAAAAGGACTTTACAGTTATAGGTTTGTGTGACACCCCACCTGTTATGTTTAGCATAATATTGACTGGTAACAAAAGCATTTTCACAGGATATATATAATATTTGTGTTGTTTGTTAAAGTTGTACAGCACGGTTGTGCAAGTAGGGGGCAGTAGCGGTGTGCCAATACTGCATATAACACGTTGGTATCCCACTTCTGACACCAACTGGTGAATAGCATTAGAACAACATCCCATTGCTTTTTAAATGCCTTTGGGTTCATTGGTGTACATTTGGGTATTTATCGCCAGGTAGGTCATAGTGTGTGACATGAACACATGTAGCGCTACACACCACACATACGGCGTGGGAGGGGCAAAGACTATATACTATCAGTGTGCAAACACACCGAGTACATTGCGTCTTTATCAGCAGCTTGTCGCCCAGTTGTGATGACCATACAACAAAGACTATCAGCTAGTACAGGACTGCTGATGTTACGGTAATACAATTTAGGCAGCACCCGAACGCAGCTTCTGACTATTAATGACAGCATGTTCACGTTAGTGAATGATTAGCCAAGTGGCTTACTTGACTTACTAATCCTCTTGCGCTAGTTATTAGTGAATGTAGGCGTGAGGGCAAGGGGGGGTTAACATAAGATTTGTTGCGAGACCCTAACTAGTGTCACCCACCCTTAACCTTTTCAGCTTTGGCGGCCGGCAATACGACAAACAACAGCTGCTGGTGGTGAGTGTACAGCTTAGATCAAACGTCTTCCAGTTTTGGTGGCAAAGCAAGTTATAGTGTAATATCTAATAATATCTCATTAATAATGAATTACTTTTATTTTTTAAAAACATGCCGACCACCAATAAGCACGCTGCGTCCCAAAAATGGTCCCGAGCTTCACTTTGGACAGCCATGGTTTAGCTCACTGGTATGTTTTAGACCAAGTTCCACCAATTTTTGCTACCGCCACTGGATTGACTCGCAGCTAACTGGCGTTAAAAATATAACATTATATTATTATTCATAAAATAATTCTTATATAACATTAAAAAATTACAAAAAATTGTGCACATTTTTGGTTTATAAAGTTATATGTTCATTATTATTATTATTTCATTTTCATATTTTTATTTAAACAATAAAATTTCTGGTGCCTTCGTACGACAGTTTGAGAATCAATGCCTTACAGTAGATCGCCGCCTATTCTAGGTTTGACAAATTCTCACCTGAATATTCACAGATTTCTTTTCTCTGCTTTAAATTTTTAATAGTATTTTTATGGTAACTTAAATAGAAAGTGGTTTGATGGCACTATCTGGGGTGTAGAGTGTAAATAGGCATTTTTAGGGCTACTTACACTGTAGGTGCGTCAATTATTTACAGTTTTTTTGCCATTCACTGGGTGTCTTGGACTGTAACCCCTGCAAACTATTTCTACCAATCAGTGCAGTTCGGTTCACTTATTTTGGTTGCATTTTCAACACAGGAGGCTTCCTGTTAAATGTTTTTTGTCAAAACATTTAAAACTACCAAACTAATCAACACTATGTTTCACGCCACTTATTGGGACCTTTTTGACTCTGGCCCAAAAATGCAACTGATCGCATCACCGTTTCCGTCTAAATGCTGGGGGGTGAGATAAAAAAAAAAGTGTAACATACTCATCATACCAGCTGGGAAAGTATATAAAAATCAAGACAGTAATGGCGTGACACAACCTTAATAGTAGCATTTGTGCATCTTTGGTGTGCCACTAGTGGTACTTGTACCACAGTTTGAGAACCAGTGGCTCAAATTATGGTCTTTTGAACACACCATTTGTCCATTATGACCCTTGACCCTACATGAACAGGATATACAGGCGGACAGGTGGGGCAGCTGTCAGTCACATCCCTAAAAACTGTCCAAATGTCATTTTGGTGAGAGCAAATGTGAGTGTATAATTTACTGCGACTTTGAAGTGACTAACGCTAGCTTCTTCACAAGAATGGACACGATCAACGTCACTCTTTTGCGTCATAACCCAATAAAACATGCATAGCATAGCAGTGCACTATTATTCCACCCACACACAAGTCACACAAAGCTCCGTTGTTCGATTCCTTACCGGTAGCCGTCCGGTAGATGATCTGACCGGCTTGGCTTCGGGTCCATGGGGGGTCGAGTACAGGCTGTGGGTTCTTTGTTCCACCGTGGTTGTGTTGGAGCAGATCTGGCTGAAGTAGCCCACCGGTACCGTGCTCAAAGGCGGGCTAGATAAGCCGGTGTTGAAGAAGTCAGCTTTAGCAGGGAGGCTAGCCAGAACCTTCATCTTGGGCTGGCTGGCCGGCCGAACCGATGCCGGGGAGACGCCTTTGGGCAGCCGCATCATTTTAACCGTCAACAATCGTGCTGGATTTAAAGGCTAAAACGGTTCTAGAGGGCTAAAAGACCCACAGAAACTAAATGCATGAGTGAAACATGCAATAAACACCAAGTAGTGACGTCAGTAAAACAAGCTGCTTTAAAACAAAAAGTGTACACGAGCTCGTCCTAAAGTGACAAAAACATGTCTGAAAGTGTACAAACACACAATTTGCACAAAAAGATGACCTACAGCACACAGAGTTCAGCTTCCGGCTTTTTTGTGTGAAAGCGTCCGACCCAGTCCGCCCAGGCAGCTCCACAAGTCAATCTCCATTCAACGAGAACAACAACTCAGCTTTTTTTAGCGCCAAACTTCGTCGCGCGAAATTTAGATCTCCCGCGGTTGGAGCTCGAATCTGATTGGCCAACGGCACGCTCGGCTTGTCAGTATTTACATAAAGCAGTTGAATGGCCACGAAGGGGGTTGGTCTTCTTAAAGACACAGTAGTCTCTTTTTACACTGAGAACACATTGTTCTTTGGGACCTAACAACAATGTAAAACTTTGAATACGACGAGAGAGAGTATGATTAAACGTAACTTTAATGTTGTTAAAAAAGTAACACATTAGGAATGACAAGTGTTTATTGCCATTTTAAATAGCAGCAAGTCAGCAGTACAATGAAATTGTAACATATATATATATATATATATATATATATATATATATATATATATATATATATATATATATATATATATATATATATATATAAATGAAAGAACATTAAAAAACAAAATAAAATATAACAAAATAGCAACACATATTAATAATGAGCTGGGATAGGCTCCAGCATGCCCCCGTGACCCTAAAGAGGAGAAGCGGTATAGAAAATGGATGGATGGATGGAAAAAGAATAACATCAAAGTAAAAAAAATCTAGATATTCTTTAATGTATTACATATACACATGATGTTTGTATACAAAAATGGTAAATGATATGTATTATTGTATGTCATGTATCATGTGTTGTATAATTCCATACATACATACACATATATACACAAACTGTAGATAATCCATATATAAAATACATGTTCTATTTGAGTTATTTTAAAAACAATGATAACACACTTAAAGCATACTTATGAAATTATGACTATATATTAAACTTGATTCATTTCAGTGATGGCCGATAGCATGTGTGTGAAGAAAAAGGGTCATCACACACAAAGGCTATTGTGGACTACAGGCAAGGATAGATTGTATATGATAATTGGATTCATCCAGTAACACTCTTGCTTATTGGCTCTGAAAAAATATTGAAAGAAAACAGCCCCTCCCCCACACCAAGCCATAAGACATGCCCCCCCCCCCACTCCGCCATGTCTATTAGTTGGCTGGGACGTCCCATTGAGGCCTTTTGTCATAGTTGGAAGCATATATATCATGTGAGATGATCATTTCTCAGTAGTTAATGTTATACTACATTATATGCCGCCAATATTAACGTTTGTGCAGTACATTCCATTTTAGTTATTTAAGATAATATTATAATTGTATTGTATTTCTATTGTTCTTATATCCATACAAAAATGAATCATGACTACTGCCATGTTAAATGTTGTTTGAAATACAAACACCAATGAACAATAGCATAAATAGTATGAATATGACTATACCCGTTAACGCGTCAATGCACTTCTATGTTATATTATTTTAATACAACTTGACTTTAATGCAGATCTAATGTTTGTGAGCGGTGAAAACATTAGATTTTTATTTCGTTTATAAAGAACGTTTTTTTCTTCTTTTGACTCTCAACGTTTACTTTGCATGTGAATGCCTGCGAGTTTGTATCGCCCCCTTGTGGTACAATTTGTTACATGCAGTGTCCCTCCTCGTGTTCCTCGTCTTATATTTTTCCATCCAAAGCATTCATTCATTAATTCCAATAAAATAAAGTCAAATAAAATAAAATAAAACTATGATTAAAACATAACATTATCCTTATTCTGACTACTAATGCAATAAACATGTATAGCTAGCCCTGTTATTATTAAACATATACATATATACATACATCTTTTGCATTCAACACAGGAATCCATCAATTGGTATTATTTCATGTTTAAAGTTGAGCTTGGCTATGAATTATTGGGCTATGTGACGTAACACTGCCACCTTGCGGCACAATTTCGTACGTACATAAATATTTGTTGGTATTTTGCAACCAAGGACGGTATCTTCAACCAACATTGCCACTTTGTGGTATAATTTGGTACATTTATCATATCACTTATATTATAAACCTATAAACCTTTTCCCTGGTATTTTGCATACAAAAAACGACCTAACAAAACAGAAATTTCTTGCAAAACATTTTTCACCAGTCATTTATTACAAAAATCATTATTGCAACAATTCAAGATTGCCGTATATTGCCGACAGTATCAAGCCCATCTGGAATGTCGTTTCATACCGGATGTCCTAATATGGTAAGCACAGCCGTACACTTATTAGTGTCATAGCTGCTTTTTACCACTAGATGGCAGTATACAGATTGAAGTCAACACCTGATTTCATCACTAGATGATCATACTATATACAGATTGGAGGAAATAGCTGCTTTTTACCACTAGATGGCAGTATACAGATTGAAGTCAATACCTTCCTTTCACCACTAGATGATCATACTACAGTATATACAGATTGGAGGAAATAGCTGCTTTTTACCACGAGACTGTAGTACTGTATCCAGATTGGAGTCAATAGGTGCCTTTTACCACTAGATGTTAATGTAAGTCCATTAATTGAGCAGTTCTGAGTATTAACTAAAGGGCTGCACGGTGAGTTTGAATTAAGGCTACCATACAGACCTGATCAGAATCTTGAGACCAGTTGAAAAATTTATCGAAATAGCAATTTGCACATTTGGATCGTAATGAGATTTTAAGTAGAGCTACAATATGCAAAAGCAAGAAGGGGGAGTGAGACAAAAAGCACTTTGAAAAAGTAATTTATTGAAAACAATTAAACTGAAATAGGCTGTTTGTCAGCTGATCAAAAGTTTAGGACCATCGCTCAAAAAATAACAAAAAAACTCTCCAAACCAGAACAAAAAATGTTCTCGGTAGGACCGAGTAATGAGTAGCTAGATCGTTCTTGTTAATCACTTCAAAAATTGGTCTGGGCATGCGTGATGCGAGTGTTTCCAGGAGGCTGGTGGGAACATTGCTCCAAGTGGTGAAGATGGCTTCACGAAGGGCATCAACTCTCTGGAACTGATGGCCATTTTTATAAATCCGGGTAACATGCAGGATGGTCCAAAAGAGTGATGTTATTCTCCCTGAAGAAGTGCTTCGTCAAGCGAGCATTGTGAACTGCAGCGTTGTCCTGTTGAAGAACCCACCTGTTACCACACAGACGAGGGCCCTCAGTGATGAGGGATGTCCGCTGCAACATCTGCACGTAAGCCCTCCGCCGTTTGACGACCCTGCACCACCGGAAGCACCAGTGTTCCACTGAATGAAAAAGCACCCCAGAGCATGATGGACCCCCCTCCACTGTGCCGGGTAGAAAACATCTCAGGTGGGATCTCCTTGTCATGCCAGTAACGTTGGAAGCCATCTGGACCGTCAAGGTTACATTTTTTCTCATCAGAGAATAAAACCTTTTTCCACCTTTCAATGTCCCATGTTTGATGGGACCCTGGCAAAGCCTAAACGGGCAGTTTTGTGGCGTTGAAGGAGACGAGGTATTTGTATTTGGTTTTTAAACCCTTTTGCCGCAGACGCCGTCTGACGGTTATTGCGCTGCAGTCGGCACCAGTAACGGCCATAATGTGGGTCGAAGACCGCTGTGTCTCGATGGACAGCCCATAGGATCCTCCAGCTCAGCGCAGGTGTGATTTTTTTGGGTCTACCACTTGACTTTTTTGTTCCATAATGCTCAGGATCTTTCCAAAAAATTAGAATGATTGTCTTACTGCGCCCAACCTCAGCAGCAATGGCACACTGCGAGAGGCCTTGCTTATGCAGCCCCAACCACGTTGAAATAGAGAAAGCTTCTTAGCTTTAGTCATCAGGAGGGCATGACAGTATGAATGCCTGACAGAAAATGAACAATTCGAGCTGATTTTTGGCTTTTATAGCCTGTGGTCTTAACTTTTGATCAGGTGATAAACAAACTGTTTCAGTTTTTTTGGTTGTTTGTTTAAATTACAAGTTCCAAATATTTTTTGTCTCACTCCCCCTTCTTGCTTTTGCATATTGTAACTCTACTTAAAACCTCATTAAGATCCAAATGTGCAAAATTCAAATTGTAGCAATTTTTCAACTGGCCTTAAGATTTTGATCAGGTCTGTATATAGCATTTCAAACACATTCAAGCCTGGTGAGGCAATTAAAAATAATTAAAACAACCGTCTGATCCAGTCTACAGGCATAGCAGGGCGCATAGATTTTGGGGTTGTAATTCCACCTAACGCCACAAGAGAGAGCTGTTTTTCCACTTATGACAAACACACGTCTAGCCCGAAAACCTTCAGTAAGAAGTTCTTTTAATGACATAGTGCTGTGGGATAGCCAAGTCAACAGTTTGAGTGTGCTGATGTCATTATTTAAAAAAAATAAGCAGTGGTCACTTTATTAGGCACACCTGTCATCTAACACAAAGCAATACAATAGCAGTTACTTTTACATTTGATATTTCATTGAATTTGCATTTGTCATTCTATTGGAGTGAAATCTATAGGGTGGTATTTTTGCATTGCTTGTTTGTGAATGCTATATTATATAAAATATAAACGCATCCAATTCAACACTTCAATAATTAACCTGATTCTGAAATAACCGCTGAATTTCCCAACATACTGAACTAATGGTGCACCAGAAACCCCCCTTAATTGATTTTCCAGTCAAGTTAAAGCTACAAAAAACAAATAATACATCCTGTGGTAGCGACATCACACCAAGCATGAAACCAAAATCATTTTGTTGTTGAACGTTTTATTTCCTGACGTAACCACACATACACACATACTTTACAATAAAGAGTTTATGAAACTCACTGAATAGTGTCTGTGGAAATAAAACAATCCCCACAGACATGTACAAGTAACTCTATTATAGAGTTTGGATTATCATAAAAACCCATTTGGTAAAAAAAACAAAAAAACCTCACATACACCCCTACAAAGTAGATATGTACACATTCTGAATGGTGGTGTAACAGTGGCCGATTGGGGGATATCATGTGAGAGTGAATGTGTTTACAATTTGGAATGCAATGCAAAAAACTAGTCAATGTATCGGGATGTTTCCAAATTGAGGCTTTGGTGTGTTGCGTCCATCCAGGAGGAAAAAAAACACTCTGGGAAAAGAGTCAGCTCTTTCCATCTTTTCTCCTCCACTCTCCCACATACCTATCCCACCCTTTCTGCCCTGCTTGTCCTCTTGCCTGGAGTGAAGTGGAGACATGTGTTTCCCTGCACCTGCATGGAGAAAGCGAGGGGGGTTAGAGAAAGGAAGAAAAGTGAAGTCAGATCTCTCACCCCTGCCTCCTTCCCCTCCCTCTCTGTGGAGCGGAGCAGACAGAGTGGCGCCGAGCATGGAACTTTCATTAACCCCAGGCAGATAGCGATGAATCCGCTTACACATTGGCCCGGCTCGCCTAATTAGCCACTGTGGTGGATGGTGGTGCTCCCATTTCCACGCACATCAATGCCTTCTCCATCAATGCCTTCAAATGTGGTGTTTTAGGTCTCGTTTTCAAGGGGCTTCACACCAAACAAGTCAATTCTCTGCTCCTCTACACCAGTAGCCCGCAGATAACACAAGTCACATCAGCTTGTCATTGACTGCTTTGTTTACTTTTAATAAAAGGCCAAAACTACTGCAATATTTAATCATCTTGGCAGTTCCTGTTGCTCAACGTCCATGCAAGATCTTCATTTGTGTGTGCGTGTGTTTTTAAGCAAGTATCTGAGCCATCATGCGGTGACGATGCTGATGGTCTTGTGTCTCTATTCAAAATCTCACTCAGCCTTTTGTTTGATTTAAGGTCCATTCAAAAGATCTCTCAGATTTTGTTACAGGTAAGCAACTATTACACTGTCAAATCTGATCTTATGCTTTATTATCTTCTTCAAAAAGTTCCATAGAAATGTGTTATTTGCAAAAGCTGCCAAAGATACTTAAATTAGTAACTCCATTCAAACTCTCATTAGCAACTTCTGCAATTTAAGCAATAGTTTTTAAAGAGACTCCAATTCAAAATCTCAGCATTTTGTTTTATTTAAGCAACTGTTTGATGGCTATGATGCTTGTCATGTACCAATGTTCAAAATCTCATTAGCAACTTGTTCAGTTTCAGAAACTGTGACATGGATGACTATTTCTTGTGACTCTTTACAAAAGCTCATTGGACTTTCGTACATTTTAAATCATATCAGGCTGTAACATTCAAAAGTAACATTCCACTGTGTGAGTCAAAAGAGTGTTGAAGTGATAAAGGAGTGGTACATACCATAATGATACATCCTAATGGCACAAACGTCCATCTTTGGAGAAAGTTCTGGTCAGGTCAGCTGTCTAGAAGATCAGAGGATGAGCTTTTAACATATTGTTTTTATGACATCACACAGAGAAGTGCAATCAACCTTGCATGGTACTAACGGTCGAAAACGCGCTTACCTTTCCGCCTCCAGGGCGATCTGTAGATCGAAGATGTAGTCGATGACGTGCTGCAGGATCTCCACCTGGCTCACCGTCTTGTTTTGAGGGATGCTGGGGACGAGCGCCTTGAGGCGGGAGTAGCAGTTGTTCATGTCGCACAGCGAGCCAGTTGGCTCGTCCACACACGCGTGTTTATTCCGGCTGATGGCCACGCTGTGCTCTGAGATGCAGCACACGGCCTTGTAGCAGCTCCTCACCGAGCGGACGGGACTGATGGCTTTCATGGCGGACCTTTAAGAAGCAAACTACAAGCGAAAACTAGCCTCGCTGAGCAGAACATTCGACGCTGTCAAAGAGGAACACTACAGTATGCTTTTATACAGCAGCCGCGCGGTCACGCCCCCTATCTGTCAACCTTCTCAGATTGGATACAGCGATAAGAGCCTGTTTTTCATTGGCTACTAGGTGGACGAGGGCTGGAAAGAATAAGGAAATAAGACTGGGGTGCCTCAAGAAATTGTCAACTACAGATCTAGGTTAAAATATTTCATCACATTATATTTAAATTCTTTCACGACTCATTATTTATGGTTATATAGTGTAGCACAATCATATTTTGACCATATATATATATATATATATATGAAAATAATACTAACATTTGTTTTGGGGGTCATTTGTTTTAGAATTTCGGACATACATACATTGAATAATACTCTCTACGAGTTTATATATTATTAACATTTATTCACGTGTTTTAAGCAACTTCCCTAATATGGGCAGTTGAGAAATAAAAAGTGTAACCTTAAAAAAATGCTGTTTCAACACCGTCTACAACTTTTGCAATAAGTTTCCTTCCGTGCAAGCTCAGCAAAGTAAAAATAAAAAAATCTCCCTTTCGGATAATTCAATTATATGGCCCACGAGCAAAGTGTTTTCTCGTTTAATAGTGAGGCAACAGTGTTGTTACTCGTGTAATGACGGTAAAAGGTCATCTATCTATCTGCACATCTGTCTCTTGTAGAAAAAAACAAAGTGTAGTGAAACAATTGGAAAGTCCTCTGACAGGGAAGCACGTCCCGTTCTGCTCCTATATTTGTGTCTTATCCCCCCCCCCTTCTTTTTTTTCTCACAATCCTGTTTTGTAGAGGAATGCAGGCCCAAGCCAGCTGTGTGTCCTATCCCGGCCCAGCTGTGTTGATCTAACGCGCCAGTCCCAGACATGCTGGCGCCAGCCTCCTGACGTCATCCATTCACCCGACGCTCTCACTGGCAGACAGCCCGCCCTCCCTCCCGCCCTCGGAATCGCTCAGTGTTCTGACTGGCTGACTCTGACTGTCAATCAACGAAGCTAAAGCGGCGCATATGATCCAAACAGAGCAATTATGTGAGGATAAAAAAGTACAAATAAATGTTATAATCCAGAAAAAAGATTCTGAAGTAATAAGATTATTTAGTTAGTATATTTATGTCTTATGTCACAATCCAAACTTTGACCCTGCATAGCTTACATTTGTATGTCAACAAGGGGTGGCGGGAGGTGATTTTTGATATTCCCACATATTTGCCATGTTAGAGTAGAAATAGATAAAGTAGTATAGTGGAGTTATTGTGGGGTTGCGCTGGCCCTGCTCTCGCTTCTGTGCAGTCAGGCTGTTTGAAGGCCTCTCTGTGCAGGGGCGGAGGTAAGGCCAGCGGGGCGGACGGGCTGCCCGGCAACCTTATCACCTTCGCTGCTTGCACACAAGTTCACAGCCATGCACCCTTGATTGGCAGTTAGGTACCTACACATAAAACACACACTGACCCACTCAGGAAGAAGTACACACCTCTGCGTAGGCGTGTCTCAAAACTTTAAGCGTTTAGCCGATGAACTTCCTAGTTTTCATGACTGCCTGCTCGTGTGAGCGGGAGTCCAACAGGCTGTACTTGTGACATTTTGGAGACATTTTTCACTCAAAGATTTAACCCTCCTTTTATGTTACGGGTCAAAGTGAACCCTTTGAAGATCTAGGAGTAAGTATTTTTTCAGTATGAAACTTCTTCTGCTTGACTTAATTAGTCTAATAAACATATAACATAAAAACGGTTCATCTCACACATTTGCAACCACCCCCTGCATGCTCCTGTCACAGATACTGTTCGGCTCAATTTGACCCAGCAGTCAAACTGGAGGTAAAAGGGTGTCGGAAATGTCAGACTATTTCTTTCTTTGCAACTGTGAGACATATTCCATCCCCCGCTTTTCTCACACACACTGCGTGTTGTTCAAAAGATTTGGAAACGACAGAGGGAAAAACAATGCACTCAGCACAGCAACACGTTTGGCCTGTACACACATCAGCAACAACCATTTATTTATCATTACCTGTGCGCGCACCAGCGTGCGAACTTCAACACTTTATGTCAACAAGAACATAAAATAGCAAAATTCAACACAATAACAAAGCTCTTAGTTGGACAAAATACAACACAGTGCATTACACATAAAACATTTTTTTCTCCATATGATATAGTTACCCATTTACATCCATCCATTATCCCAATTAGGGTTGCGGGGGTATGCTGGAGCCTATCCCAGCTGACTTCGGGCGAGAGGCGGGGTACACCCTGGACTCGTCGCCAGCCAATTGCAGGGCACATATAGACAAACAACCATTCACCCTCACATTCATACCTATGGACAATTTAGAGTCGCCAAGTAACCGAACATGCATGTTTTTGGAATGTGGGAGGAAACCGGAGTACCCGGAGAAAACCCCCGCACGGGGAGAACATGCAAACTCCACACAGAGATGTCCAACAGAGATTTGAACCCAGGTCTTCCCGATCTCCTGACTGTGTGGCCAACATCATAACCACTCAGCCACCGTGCGGCCACCTGCCCATTTACAGACCAAAAATTGTTACAGACTTGGCTAAAATATCAGCTACCATATCCGCAGTTGTACAGTCATGAAGAATTATTTTTCCACCACTCAGTGCAGATCGGAGAAAATGATATCTGATGTCAGTGTGCTTACACAAAGCAGTCAATGACACACAGGATGTTTTGAAAGTGCAACAGCACCTTGATTGTCATGGTCTCCCCTTTCTGCCATCATCCGCGGCGTCTCTCATCAACTTATCGCCCAACAGATGAACCAGGACGGCGTATGCCTCTTCATTTTTGTGGGCATCTTCCTCCACGTCATCATCATCCTCGCCAGGCGGTTCAGCCAGTATGGTGCTTTTTAATTGCGCCAAAAACCTCGTTTCCCACAGCTTATAATTATTTTCATCTCCGTCAAAACATAACGGGTTCCATCGGATCCCAAACTCTTCACTGGGCCCATAACATGCCGGTGCAGTCATGTTAAAAAGATTTGGAAACGACGGAGGGAAAAAACAATGCACTCAGCACAGCACACGTTTGGCCTGCGCACACATCGGCAAAAAGCTGCAGTCATTTATTTATAATCACCTGTGAGCGCACCAGCGTGCTAACCCCACCCACACCTAATTAATCACCAGGTCAACAAGAACATAAAATAGCAAAGTTCAACACACACACACACACACACACACAGGTGCAGGTGTTGTGACATATGACGGGAACCATTTATGTTATCGCGGGAAAACTGCCCCAGCATTCAGTGGACACTCAAAGTACAACAAACTACAACTTGGGTCAGGCGCTTCTAAAGAGAAAGCTCAGTGGTGGGAACCGTCCAAAAGAACAGGCTGAACTCCCTGCTGAGCTGCTGGTAATCAAGAACGGGGTCCCTCAATCTTCCATGTTTACCATCGCCGTGTCTCACTGCCCCAAAAACGGAAAAAATATTGCGCTCATGTGCTCAAAAATGCTGAAATCAGCGCAAAAGAGGACCAGAAACCAAGCATGATCCTGGATTACAATGCCACCAAAGGGGGGGTAGACAACTTAAACAAAGTAACAGGGGCCTACAGAACCATGCGAATGACTGCACGCTGGCCAGTGGTCATCTTTGATAACATGATCGATGTATCGGCCTACAATGCGTCTGTCATCTGGACTGAGCTCTTTCCTGACTGGAACGTGTCAAAGCTGTACAAAAGGCGCATCTTTCTTGTGACACCGCACATCCAACGGAGGCAGCACCTGCCAAGGACCCCAGCCGCTGCAGCCACAGTGAGGGAGGTCCAGGAGCGGTACACCAGTACACCAGTGCGTGAGGTAACTAAGTACTGTAAGTGTGTGTGTGTGTGTGTGTGTTCATTTGCACAAAGCACAGTGTGATGACATGTCACTCGTGTGCTGTGTAGACGTACAGACACACACACACACACACACACACACACCTTGTTCATACTGCTATTGCTTGTTATTTTGTTCATTTCTGGTTCACAAACAGTGCATGTATGTAAATCTAAATGTAAATGTTATGTTTCAATGTTATGTAAAACTATTGTGTTCTATATGTTCAAAAGTAATAAGTGGTGAAACAATTAAAAAAAGAAGCTTTGAACATGTATTTTATGATAAATGAGTGAATTATCCTAATTGAACCGTTACCCGTGAGAGGTAAGAAACACCATTGCACTGAATATTGATAGAATAGTTAGTAATGGAGTTAGCAATGAAATATTAAGTAGGATTTTATTGGTTTCTGACATCTTTTGGATAATTAAACATGCACCCGATCAAACTGACCCGGGAACATCATTGCTGCTCTTGACAAATGAACATAACAGGAGGCTTAAAAGACTGAAAAGTGTGTCTGCCTGATCTCTGCTTGGGAAAACCAACCTGGACGTTTCAGTTGGGGGCACGTTCGGGTTCCCTCGAGATCCAACACCATCACAGTTGTTCATTCAGCCAGCGGCCGCTCCTCTGAATTTCTTAAGGTGAGCAGAGAACCTGTTATGTTGAATTTCTGCAATTAATTTCTGCGCTGAATGTATTAACTGCCGCGGATGTTACGCTAAGCTAGTACACAGTATGTCTGGAATATGAATGGGCGGAGATAGTTCATTTGGTGCCTTGCTCCAGTCAAGAAGGGTTGGTGTCTGAGGTGTTCTTCTTATCTGACATCACTTGGGCGGAGAGCTCGGGACAAAGCGTGCCATACGTGTCTGCCGGCCAACTCGTGTGATTGAGAATGAATGAGAAGAGGAATGACGGACGGAGTATTAAACCCTGGTTCGAGTTAAGGAAAGAAAAAGTCAAGCGTTCTATCCCAACATCAGCGGTGAACCACCAGCTCAAATTGTTCGAAAAATGGCAAGAAAGGGTTATGGATGACGGTCTCATTGGCTCACTGGAAGGTCCTCCGCCGTCACATGCAATGATAGAACATCACATACCGTCACTAAGCACCCAAACTGACACCAAATGTCGTGCATTGACTGGTTGTGAAGGTTCGCCAAGGGAAGGTTAGAAAAGGAGGTGGAAAAATGAGAAAATCATTACAAATTGACCTGGCTACATTGTAGCAGGTACCCCAGCACCTGTGAGCGAGAAAAAAGAGACCTACACCCCCACCTTATCCAGCAGCCACACAAAACACAAAGGTTGCTACACCAGGACTGTATCCAGACCTGGCGAAACGTGTCCCCCAGTTGCGCCAAATTCAAACAGAACGGGTCACCACTGAATGTGCCGTCACACCCACGGAAAGGGAAAGAAACTAAACCGAAAGTGCTGCAAGTGTGGGAAGGGAGGGGGAGCTGCGGAAGACAAAGGAGGGTATGGGAATGCAGATGTCAGACCTTGAGGACGAGGAGGAGGAAGCTGAGATAAGGAGAGAATTACGTAGATGAAAACAGAACAGGAGAAGTCAATTTTATGAGGATGGGACAACAGATGGGGGCACTGACCCTCGTGAGGTGTTGACACAGATGAAAGTAACTATGAAAAAACAGGCTGAGCTATCTAAACGCGAGGAAGATTGAGTGGGGAGCCGGACACCGTTCACCGCTTCTCATCTGCCAGCGCTCCACTCCCCCCAGCAGTTACTCACGATCAGCCTGCTATCTCTGCCCCTGCACACAACTTGCGCTCAGGAGGAGGCGTGACCTCAGGGCACCCACAGCTGCCTTTGATTGAAGAGAAAAATAAACTTGGCCGGATTACTAAAATACAATACAGCCCCTTGTCTTATGCTGATAAGGTGCTCGTGAGAGACAGTTTCCCGCACCCTCAGGACGGAGGCCACATGTGGATAACTGCCTTCTGAAAATGATGGCCGGACAGACGATTGCGCTGGGAGACCTGCGCACTTGACTCGCCGCACATCTGGAGCCTGGGAAGTTAGCCAAAATAGAGGTGAGGGCTGGTACCGCCCGAATCTTGCTGATTCAACTTGTTTGAGTACTGAAGCAGACGCCCTCTGGCAATCCTTGCACAAACTGTACCCCACCAGGTCTGACACCACGGCGTTAAGTAACCCCACCATACAGGCACACAACCACTTACTCAACCCTTGCAAAAACTGTTAAAACAAACTATGACAGAGGAAGTACTTTTGAAGGAACATTTAAAAAAACAAAATAAAATATAACACCATAGGAACACATATTAATAATGACTATAAAGATAATAATGTCAAAGTGAAAAAGTCTATTATATATATTTTTAAATATATTATATATACACATAATGTTTACATACAAAAATAAAATAATTCCATACATACATACTGTATACATATATACACAAACTGTAGATAATCCATATATAAAATACATGTTCTGAGTTATTTTAAAAACAATGATAACACACTTAAAGCATACTTATGAAATTATGACTATATATTAAACTTGATTCATTTCAGTGATGGCCGATAGCATGTGTGTGAAGAAAAAGGGTCATCACACACAAAGGCTATTGTGGACTACAGGCAAGGATAGATTGTATATGATAATTGGATTCATCCAGTAACACTCGTGCTTATTGGCTATAAGCCATAAGACATGCCCATTGAGGCCTTTTGTCATAGTTGGAAGCATATATATCATGTGAGATGATCATTTCTCAGTAGTTAATGTTATACTACATTATATGCCGCCAATATTAACGTTTGTGCAGTACATTCCATTTTAGTTATTTAAGATAATATTATAATTGTATTGTATTTCTATTGTTCTTATATCCATACAAAAATGAATCATGACTACTGGCATGTTAAATGTTGTTTGAAATACAAACACCAATGAACAATAGCATTAATAGTATGAATATGACTATACCCGTTAACGCGTCAATGCACTTCTATGTTATATTATTTTAATACAACTTGACTTTAATGCAGATCTAATGTTTGTGAGCGGTGAAAACATTAGATTTTTATTTCGTTTATAAAGAACGGTTTTTTCTTTTTTTGACTCTCAACGTTTACTTTGCCTGTGAATGCCTGCGAGTTTGTATCGCCCCCTTGTGGTACAATTTGTTACATGCAGTGTCGCTCCTCGTGTTCCTCGTCTTATATTTTTCAATTCAAAGCATTCATTAATTAATTCCAATAAAATAAAGTCAAATAAAATAAAATAAAACTATGATTAAAACATAACATTATCCTTATTCTGATTACTAATGCAATAAACATGTATAGCTAGCCCTGTTATTATTAAACATATTGCATTTTGCATTCAACACAGGAATCCATCAATTACAAAAACGACTGGTATTATTGTAACACTGCCACCTTGCGGCATACTGTCGGCATAAATATTTGTTGGTATTTAGAAACCAATATCTTCAGCCAACATTGCCACTTTGTGGTATAGTTTGGTACATGTACAGTATCATATCGCTTATATTATAAAGAGGACTGTGAGCTTTTCATCAGATTAACCACAGTTTTAAATCAATTAATGATGATTAATCATCATGAGCAACTGTATCTGAAATATGCCCATGTTTACTGTATGTTTAATTAACAGAAAGATCTATGACGGGACAGGATAATATATATTTTGTAAGTATTAACAGCTCCAAATGAACTGAATATGTCAATCAAGCTAAAAGATACCACACAAGTCTAAAAATCTATTTGTCTAACACTACAAGTAGTCTCTTTGACAGCAGCAGAACATTTGAATCACACTTGAAACCCTGTTATTATGAGCAATGTGGGGTTTTGTTCAAAGACATCACGTAATTGTAAAGAAGTAATCAAGTCATTATAAATTTACATCCAGTATACTTAAATGTAGCATATTGTACATCCGAATTAAGAGTTACGAAGTGAGTGCTAAGAATAGCAATACCTGGGTTCATGGTGGTGATAAAAAAAAACATGTTTTTCTTCCTGTTGATTTACACATGCACACACGCGTTCTAAAGCCGTTTATGTGATGTCCGGAGTGTCCCTGAATGCATCTAGCGTTCTTGTCATGAGAATGAGGAAGTGTCCTTCCCAGGTTGAACGGACTAGAGACGTACATACAGTACGTGGTGTTGGAATTGTACTCCTGTCGATGTGTGCGGGTCAGAATGAAGTTGTAAAAGCGCGTCCGAATCTGTGTGACTGTGTGGTGACGCTCTACTGTGCTCTGGTCCACATGTGTTAATTACGCCAAAAAATTAACATAATTAATGAAATAAATTAGTTACCGCCGTTAACAATCTGGAGTGGCAACCGCTTGGTTCGTTTGATAACGGATGTCCTAATATGGTGAGCACAGCCGTATACAGATTAGTGTCGTAGCTGCTTTTTACCACTAGATGGCAGTATATAGATTGAAGTCAATACCTGCTTTCACCACTAGATGATCATACTACAGTATATACAGATTGGAGGAAATAGCTGCTTTTTACCACGAGATTGTAGTACTGTATCCAGATTGGAGTCAATAGGTGCCTTTTACCACTAGATGTTAATGTAAGTCCATTAATTGAGCAGTACTGGGCATTAACTAAAGGGCTGCACGGTGAGTTTGAATTAAGGCGAGCATTTCAAACACATTCAAGCCTGGTGAGGCAATTAAAAATAATGAAAACAACCGTGTGATCCAGTCTACAGGCATAGCAGGGCGCATAGATTTGGGGTTGTAATTCCACCTAACGCCACAAGAGAGAGCTGTTTTTCCACTTATGACAAACACACGTCTAGCCCGGAAAACCTTCAGTAAGAAGTTCTTTTAATGACATAGTGCTGTGGGATAGCCAAGTCAACAGTTTGAGTGTGCTGATGTCATTAGTTTAAAAAAAAGCAGTGGTCACTTTATTAGGCACACCTGTCATCTAACACAAAGCAATACAATAGCAGTTACTTTTACATTTGCTATTTCATTGAATTTGCATTTGTCATTCTATTGGAGTGAAATCTATAGGGTGGTATTTTTGCATTGCTTGTTTATGAATGCTAGTGGAAAATATAAACGCATCCAATTCAACACTTCAATAATTAACTTGATTCTGAAATAACTGCTGAATTTCCCAACATACTGAACTAATGGTGCACCAGAAACCCCCCTTAATTGATTTTCCAGTCAAGTTAAAGCTACAAAAAACAAATAATACATCCTGTGGTAGCGACATCACACCAAGCATGAAACCAAAATCATTTTGTTGTTGAACGTTTTATTTCCTGACGTAACCACACATACACACATACTTTACAATAAAGAGTTTATGAAACTCACTGAATAGTGTCTGTGGAAATAAAACAATCCCCACAGACATGTACAAGTAACTCTATTATAGAGTTTGGATTATCATAAAAACCCATTTGGTAAAAAAAACAAAAAAACCTCACATACACCCCTACAAAGTAGATATGTACACATTCTGAATGGTGGTGTAACAGTGGCCGATTGGGGGATATCATGTGAGAGTGAATGTGTTTACAATTTGGAATGCAATGCAAAAAACTAGTCAATGTATCGGGATGTTTCCAAATTGAGGCTTTGGTGTGTTGCGTCCATCCAGGAGGAAAAAAAACACTCTGGGAAAAGAGTCAGCTCTTTCCATCTTTTCTCCTCCACTCTCCCACATACCTATCCCACCCTTTCTGCCCTGCTTGTCCTCTTGCCTGGAGTGAAGTGGAGACATGTGTTTCCCTGCACCTGCATGGAGAAAGCGAGGGGGGTTAGAGAAAGGAAGAAAAGTGAAGTCAGATCTCTCACCCCTGCCTCCTTCCCCTCCCTCTCTGTGGAGCGGAGCAGACAGAGTGGCGCCGAGCATGGAACTTTCATTAACCCCAGGCAGATAGCGATGAATCCGCTTACACATTGGCCCGGCTCGCCTAATTAGCCACTGTGGTGGATGGTGGTGCTCCCATTTCCACGCACATCAATGCCTTCTCCATCAATGCCTTCAAATGTGGTGTTTTAGGTCTCGTTTTCAAGGGGCTTCACACCAAACAAGTCAATTCTCTGCTCCTCTACACCAGTAGCCCGCAGATAACACAAGTCACATCAGCTTGTCATTGACTGCTTTGTTTACTTTTAATAAAAGGCCAAAACTACTGCAATATTTAATCATCTTGGCAGTTCCTGTTGCTCAACGTCCATGCAAGATCTTCATTTGTGTGTGCGTGTGTTTTTAAGCAAGTATCTGAGCCATCATGCGGTGACGATGCTGATGGTCTTGTGTCTATTCAAAATCTCACTCAGCCTTTTGTTTGATTTAAGGTCCATTCGGTGACCCTATGTTGATAATCTTGCGCCTCTGTTCAAAATCTCTGTAGGATTTTGTTACAGGTAAGCAACTGTTACAAACACTGTCAAATCTGATCTTATGCTTTATTATCTTCAAAAATTTCCATAGAAATTTGTTACTTGCCAAAGATACTCAAATTAGTAACTCCATTCAAAATCTCGTTAGCAACTTCTTCAATTTAAGCAACTGTTTTAAAGAGACTCAACAGCAACCAGTCACTATGAGACGGGCTTATGGCTATTCAAAATCTCAGCATTTTGTTTTATTTAAGCAACTGTTTGATGGCTATGATGCTTGTCATGTACCAATGTTCAAAATCTCATTAGCAACTTGTTCAGTTTCAGAAACTGTTCAACAAACTGTGACATGGATAACTATTTCTTGTGACTCTTTACAAAAGCTAATTGGACTTTCGTACATTTTAAATCATATCAGGCTGTAACATTCAAAAGTGTAGTTGGGCTTTGCCCCCACTGTGTGAGTCAAAAGAGTGTTGAAGTGATAAAGGAGTGGTACATACCATAATGATACATCCTAATGGCACAAACGTCCATCTTTGGAGAAAGTTCTGGTCAGGTCAGCTGTCTAGACGATCAGAGGATGAGCTTTTAACATATTGTTTTTATGACATCACACAGAGAAGTGCAATCAACCTTGCATGGTACTAACGGTCGAAAACGCGCTTACCTTTATGGATAAAAGCATTTGTGGCTCTTCCGCCTCCAGGGCGATCTGTAGATCGAAGATGTAGTCGATGACGTGCTGCAGGATCTCCACCTGGCTCACCGTCTTGTTTTGAGGGATGCTGGGGACGAGCGCCTTGAGGCGGGAGTAGCAGTCGTTCATGTCGCACAGCGAGCCAGTTGGCTCGTCCACACACGCGTGTTTATTCCGGCTGATGGCCACGCTGTGCTCTGAGATGCAGCACACGGCCTTGTAGCAGCTCCTCACCGAGCGGACGGGACTGATGGCTTTCATGGCGGACCTTTAAGAAGCAAACTACACACGAAAACTAGCCTGACTTCCGCCTCGCTGAGTAGAATCTTCGACGCTGTCAAAGAGGAAGACTACAGTATGCTTTTATACAGCAGGCGCGCGGTCACGCCCCCTTACTCTTAACCTTCTCTGATTGGATACAGCGATAAGAGCCTCCTTTTCATTGGCTGCTAGGTGGACGAGGGCTGGAAAGAATGAGGAAATAAGACTGGGGTGCCTCAAGGAATTGTCAATTACAGATCTAGGTTAAAATATTTCATAGTGTAGCAGAATCATATTTTGACCATATATATATATATATATGAAAATAATACTAACATTTGTTTTGGGGGTAATTTTCTTAGAATTTCGGACATACATACATTGAATAATACTCTCTACGAGTGTATATATTATTAACATTTATTAACGTGTTTTAAACAACTTCCCTAATATGGGCAGTTGAGAAATAAAAAGTGTAACCTTAAAAAAATGCTGTTTCAACACCGTCTACAACTTTTGCAATAAGTTTCCTTCCGTGCAAGCTCAGCAAAGTAAAAATAAAAAAATCTCCCTTTCGGATAATTCAATTATATGGCCCACGAGCAAAGTGTTTTCTCGTTTAATAGTGAGGCAACAGTGTTGTTACTCGTGTAATGACGGTAAAAGGTCATCTATCTATCTGCACATCTGTCTCTTGTAGAAAAAAACAAAGTGTAGTGAAACAATTGGAAAGTCCTCTGACAGGGAAGCACGTCCCGTTCTGCTCCTATATTTGTGTCTTATCCCCCCCCCCCCTTCTTTTTTTCTCACAATCCTGTTTTGTAGAGGAATGCAGGCCCAAGCCAGCTGTGTGTCCTATCCCGGCCCAGCTGTGTTGATCTAACGCGCCAGTCCCAGACATGCTGGCGCCAGCCTCCTGACGTCATCCATTCACCCCGACGCGCACTCCCCTCTCTCTGACAGAGGGCCCGCCCTCCCTCGGAATCGCTCAGTATTCTGATTGGCTGACTCTGACTGTCAATCAACTATGCTAAAGCCAAAAGCTGTGCATATGATCCAAACAGAGCCATTATGTGAGGATAAAAACGTATTAAAAATACATTTTATGAGCCAGAAAAAAAGATTCTGGAGTAATAAGATTATTTAGTTAGTATATTTATGTCTTACGACACAATCCAAACCTTGATCCTGCATAGCTTACATTTGTATGTCAACAAGGGGTGGCGGGAGATGATTTTTGATATTCCCACATATTTGCCATCAGGGCTGCTGGGAAAACAACAGCTGAATTATTCTAAAGTTCGTCTTTTATGGATGTATTTGTGGTGGGAAATAAAACCGTTCTCTCAGCACACATGCACATCCACATGCACGAAGGATCAGGTGCTCGCCTGCAAAGAGCACGGACACAATCGCCTCTCTCTTTCAATGGATGGGAGAATTCCGAGCCTGGCGTCAGTGAGTCTGCCTTCCTCCCTCCCTCCTCCTCCTCACCCCTCTCCTCCCTCCTCCTCTTCCATGCAGCTGGACGCAGACAATCAAGGCATCAACAATCGCCATGCATAATTACACCAGCTCCCCTCTTCTTTTTCTCCACTCTATCTCCTCTTTGCTCAATTCACTTCCAATCCAATGCGTCTGTATGTCAATAAATGTCACATAAGAAGCTTTAAACAGGTTGGGATGACTTATTAACTCTTGTTGTTGTGTCGTATGAAGCGAAAGGTCATCTTACTCACCAACCAAAGTCACTTGTGGAGTCTGTGGGGAAGGAGCTCCGGTGGTGATGTCATCAGGGAGGTCACGATGTACGCCTCAAGGCCATATTGATCATGCGTGTATGTTTACAACCTAAAATTTTCCATGAGCAGATGACATGAGACTCACTGAAAACGGTGTAGTAATATGCTCCTTTTATAAAGAACACAGTGAAGGTCGGCAACTGTGCGGCTTTCACACAGCATTATTAATGCGACAGCATCTGGTGTGACGTATAAACTACTTGTGACAATTGCTTTCGACACAACAGAGCAAGAAGTGAGCGTCAGGTATTAAGTCTTCACACAACCTCGATTGAGAATCAGCTTCTCCAAGTCCGAGTCCATGGTTCTCGCCTGGGCAAGGGTGGAGTGCCATCTCCGGGTCGGGGATGAGATCCTGCCCCAAGTGGAGGAGTTTACGTACGTCAGGGTCTTGTTCACGAGTGAGGGAAGGATGAACGTGAGATCGACAGGCGAACTGGTGCGGTGTCTGCAGTGATGCGGACTCTGCATTGGTCTGTTGCAGTGAAGAGGGAGCTGAGCCGAAAGGCAAAGCTCTCAATTTACCGGTCGATTTACGTTCCTACCCTCAACTATGGTCATGAGCTTTGGGTAGTGACAAGGACAAGATTGCGGGTACAAGCGGCCAAAACGAGTTTTCTCCGTAGGGTGGCTGGGCTCTCCCTTAGGGAGAAGGTGAGAAGCACTGTCATCTGGGAGAAACTCGGAGAACAACAACTGCTCCTCCACAATGAGAGGAGCCAGATGAGGTGGCTTGGGCATCTGGTCAGGATGCCTCCCGGATACCTCCGACTGGTAGGTCTCGAGGAAGACCCAGCACACGTTGGAGAGACTATATCTCTCAAATGGCCTGGGAATGCCTCGGGATCCCCCGGGAGGAGCTGGACGCAGTGTCTGAAGAGAGGGAAGTCCGAGCTGCCCTGCTTCGGCTGCTGGCCCGTGACCCGACCTCAGATAGGCGGTAGAAATGGATGGATGGATGGACGACCTCGATGTGGTGCTGTTCACACAGAGCAACTGGGGAAAATGGTGGAAACAAGGGCATGTTCACACACTCTTGATATTCAATGTTTTAAAGTTCAGAGTTCATATCGTAAAGCACACATCCTTTATTCATGTACATTCCAAGCGTTTTATTCCGTAAAACCATGTAAATTCAAATGTATAGCTGGGCTGCATACTTTATATACTGTATACAGTATATAGCCCCACCCCCTGCAAAATTATTTAACCCAATACGGTCCACAAGTCAAAAGATTTGCCCACCCCTGAGCTAAGCACACATGGATAAAGTTAGCCCCTGTAAATGACGCAATTTTCTGTCTTTTCCCCATCTTGCTGTTCTATGTAAGCATGGAATGGTGGACTTTCCGGCTTCTAATAGAGAAGTAACAGAGAAGGGACACTGTGTATGCAAGGGTGTTCCACAATGCTGAGACTGGGTTTAACGCCTACCACCGTCACTGTCGTCACACCAGATCCTGGCACCAACGTCATCTATTCAGTGTTTCCCAACTTTATTCAACTTGACGGTTCGAGTTTGCTTTATCCAAACCCAGGTGTTACAGCTCAATGGCCAACTGTAGTGAAAGCGGATTCAGGGTCGAACCAAACGACAAAACAAAAGTGTGACCAACAGCTGGCAGCCTCCATGCTTGAGTCACACCACCCACAGCTTGTTTTGGCCCCTGGCATGGCAGCCGTGTTTTTATTTTTTTTTTACGGCCTTCTGCGGTCTGTTGTCCCACCTGCCGTACAGTTGCTTTGCCTCCATTTATGTCTCCTCCTGCATGTCAAATATTCACATCCAAGGACAAGCGCAGGGTCACCTGACAACATGAGTGCATCAACGGCCTCGTTCCCACGCTGTTAAGAATCGCCAGCTTTGTTTGACAGGCCTGTGCTATGTAGCATAAATCTCTAAGGTGGAGTTTATTTTGAAATCATCGTAAATATGCCACTTTTCTATTAATAACAGTAAGGATGGACAGTAAAGTCCAGCACTACAGTTGTTATTGTTCCAATGCCGTAACACACACAATCAGTTAAAGAACACGGCCAAAACACAATTTTCTCATCTGTTTTCAGTTAAATACTTGTAGAAATTGATCTGTTATCATGTTAGTATGGACATGTATAGCGAAGGTAAATCAACATTGATAGCCTCTGCGAATGTGGGTTACGATTTCAAGCTCCCAAATGCTGTTGTTGCTTAAAACATGCATTTGTCAATTAAAAACTTGTGTAAACGGCCTACAGATCAGTTAGAATGTCAGCGTGGCCGACAGAAGCAAAGGTATATCAGCAGAGATGGCGTCCACCACAATAGGTTATGTTTTCAGGTTTGAAAATGCTGTTGTCATGCCAACAAGCGGCCAAGACAATAGTTTCTCATTTCTCTCCAGTTCAACGATCTTCTGTAAAAGGCAAGTCCATCAATTTGTATGTTAGCATCAATGACATTAGCATCAGTTAGCGTGTTAACAAAGCCAAGCTATGGTCGTCCACAGCTACAGATATTACCTCTGCCACAGCAGGTTACGTTCAGGCTTCAAAATGCCGTGTATGTCTACAAAAAAACGACGCAGATTGAATTAGTATGTTAGCATGGATGACCAAAGTGAATGCCGATCAACAGAGACAACCTCTGCCAAGGTAGGTTACATTTTCAAGCTCCCAAATGCTGTTGTTGCTTTAAAATGCGTGAAAGAACAGAGTTCTCTGTTAAAAACTCATGTAACCGCCCTACGGATCAGTTAGCATGTTAGCATGGGTGACCGTAGTGAAGGTATATCAGCAGAGATGGCGTCTACCACAATACGTTACGTTCTCAGGCTTCAAAATGCTATTGTCATGTGAACAAAACAATACATTTGAATTTCTTTTCATTCAAAACAATCTTGTGTAAATGGATCTTGCATCAATTCATGTTAGCATGGACAACAATGTCAACAGAGACTACCACTGCTTAAGTAGGGAGTAGGTTTTCAGGCTCTAAAACGCAGTTGCCATGGAAGCGAACGGCCAAAACAACACTTTTTCATATCGAGGATAACGTAATATTATGGGGGAAAATAGCATCATTTTAGTACTTAAAGTTGAAATATTAAAAACAAAAGAGCTTATTGTTTTAACGTCGTAGTAATACTACAAAAAACAAATAACGTTGTACTTTTTTGAAAAAGATAGCGGAAATAGTTACAATATTACAGGGATAAAGTCAAAATATTATCGGAATAAAGTCAGAATTACTAGAAAAAAAAGCAGAAATAAAAAAAACAGCTGTAATTTTACAAGAATGTCGAAATATTAAGAGAAAAAAATCGTATTCTAATGAGAAAAAAACACAATTTTATGAGAATAAACTGGTAATATTATGAGGAAAAAACATAGTAGTAGAGTTGAAATATTAAGAAATTTATATATAAAAAATATACAATATGGATTTTTGGAAAATTAGGTCGGGGTTAAAAGTTATAGTATGGAAATAAAGTCAAAATATTATGTGAATAAAGCCATAATTGTACGAGAATTTTTTTTTTACAAAACTTATTTAAGAAGAAAGAAATTTTGGAAATAAAAAAAAAAAAACAACAGCAGAAATGATGGAACGCAAAGATCAAAGTTCATATTAATAATACACTTTTTCACTGACAGTAGATCGCAAAGCTGAGATGTAGTTTTTTTTATTGAAATATATAACCTCTTAGCATTGCTTTACAAAATACAAAGCAGCCCTTGCATCCTTTCATTTTTCATGAGGTGGCTCTCAGTGGAAAAGGTTTTGACACCGCTGAGCAAAATGAATGCATATCAACAGATATTACATTTTCCGGCTCCTAAACAGTGTTATCATGTAAACAATCAGCAAAAACAACACCAAATATGCAGTAAATTCCCATTCCTTTGAAGGCATCACTGCAATCTGCCAAGCAGGATTGATCCGTGGCTGCTTCTCGTTAGGGAGAGTGAGTTGACTGAACGTGCACCGAGCAAGCGTACGATTGGATGACCATTCATGGAAGCACATTGGGCCCTAATCTCTCCAATGCTCTGTTTTCGGAGGGGTGAATAAACAGCAGAATGAGCGTGTGCAGACATGACACAGGCAAGCTGGCCTTCCTCGTCTGCTAGTTGTCTCCATATGGCCGAGCAGAGGAGACTGATCCACATCCAGCTTGTGTGGTGTGTGACAGCCTCTGCTAATTAGTTTTATGTCTGCAAATATTCTCCTTCAATGGTTTGTCTGCAGGAACAACATGTGTGTTAACTTATGATGGGGAATTAATGAAGTGTTTGCCAGCACATGTGACATATCCCACTCAGCACTGTTGCTTGTGTTGTATCAAAGGACAAAGTGTACCAGGGGTTAAGATTTAGCAACAACATCTTAAGCGTAAAAATAAGTGAACTATTTATGTTAATATGTTAAAACATAAAATAGTTAACTTTGATGACCAACCAGTGGCAATAGAGTCTCATTCCGAGGGCACCAATCTCTAGATAATTTTTTTTAACACATGCAACAAAATGAACATGTAAACAATTAAATTACCGATACATAAATATAAAAAAAAAACGCCTTGTATTTCTCTTTCACAGTGACTCCTTTTAGTTATAGTTAAACTTCAATTGAAAACACCAATGACATTTTGAATGGAGTCACAAGGTCAGCATCACTTATATCTAGATTGTATTGTATTGTATTTGTACTTTATTTATCCCACAGCAGGGAAATTCACTTGTTACAGCAGCAAGCAAGATACGCAAGTAAAGAATACATAGTGACACATGGTTCAGTGGTGCAGGTGTTGTAGAGCCTGACATCGGTCGGTATGAGGGACCTGCGGACCCTCTCCTTCTTACACCGTGGGTGTAACAGTCTGCTGATGAATCGATTCTATAATAGTTGCTTAAAATGGACAAAATATAGGTGAGATTTTGAAGTGATGTATGCACATCAAAGACAAATTACAGAAAACCCTTTTGGTTTCTTTGTTAAAATGGTTTGTTAAAATGGACAAAATGCAAATGAGATTTTGAATGAGTGCATCAAAACAGATCAGAGAAAATACTCTGAATATCTTTCACTGTGGCACCTTTGTGTTTCTTTAGGAATTTGTTAAAACGAACCAAATGCAAAGGAGATTTTGAATGGAGACACAAAGTCATTATCAGTGTAGATATAGATTATATGACAGGTGGTTAAAATGATGAAAATGCAGTACAATTTTAAATGGAGATGTACAGTAAGTTCCCCCCCCCCATTTGATAATGTCAATTTATTTATCTGTACTACAGACTAAACTTGAAACTGAAACCAGTGAAATGCAACAAAATGGAGAGCAGTAAAGCATACAAGCGTATTAAAGAGTCAAATTGCATGCTGAGTACGACAAATTCAGACATGTTGGCAGGACTGCACTAACATTGAAAGTCCCCCCTGTCTCTCACACCCACCATGAGAATTCACTGCACCCCCCCAGGGGAGGCCTGCCCCATTATCTGAGAAGCACCGGTGTAGAGATTCTCTAACAGTTGGTTAAAATGATCAAAATCCATTTGAGGTTTTGAATGGAGATTTAAGTGCATCAAAGACAGATGATAGAAAATAGTTGAATATCTATCTTTCACAGTGACCATTTTTTGTTTCATTAATAAGAGTTGGTTAAAATGAACAAAACGCAAATGAGATTTTGAATGGACACACAAGGTCATCATCACTGATAAGTAGATTAATCGATTCTATAAGAGTTGCTTAAAATGGACAAAATGCAATTTTCAATTCTTCAAGAGTTGCTTAAAATGAACAAAATGCAACGGAGAAGTTGAATGGAGACGCAAGGTCCATCATCAGTAAATGGATATGTGGATCAGTGGATTCTATAACAGTTAAAATAGACAAAATGCAGCTCACAGAAGGTAGTCTAAATAGAGAAATAAAGATTTTGAATGAAGACAGATGATAGAAAATAGTCTAGTATTTATCTTTTACAGTGAGCCCTTTATGTTTCGTGAACAGTTGGAGATTTTGAATGGAAGTGCATTCTTATCATCATAGATAGGGCTCTCCAAAGTGTGGCCTGGGGCTCATTTTCAGCCCGCAGCTCATCTTTCATTGGGCCAAGGGATATTGTAAAACAAAATGAATTCATTTTTATTGACCTGTATTATTAGATAATGTGTGCATGATAAGCAGCGGATGTTTTGTTCAGATATCTTTGAATATATTGACCTACACTGGATTGGTTTTAGCATCTTTATTCTATCAAAGTGGCATCCAGCATTCTATTTTTTGTATGCTGCCCTCGCTGAAAAAAGTATATGGCACATATACAGTATATGTTGGTATACACATCTACATTACATATCTACAATTAGCTGTTTAGACATTCTTTGCTGCTACAAATACGCTGACTGTTTTTTTAGTGCCTCATAAAACATTTGCAGCATGCTGCTGATAAAAATCAACGCACAGTCGCAATGCAAAACATTCATTGAAGGCTGAATGGTCTGGTGTTTAACCACTGAGCTCATCGGCGAACGCACACAGAAATTCCCCCCAACAACACACGAGCTCACAGAGCCAATTAGAGGGTGCAAACAAGCCAAGAGGAAGAGAGCGGTACTTGAAATCACTGCGAGCGATACTTGAGGAAGGAGAGGGATGCTGAGAGATGGTCACCAAGCCAAAAACTAAAGAGAGGATGAGGGATGCTACTGCTGCTGATGGGGTTCAGCTGGTCACTGAGACACATATAGACAGCAGATCCCTGGTGGGTATGTCTGCACCTGTGTGTGTGTTCAATAGACCCATTTCTAGGTCAAGAGGGTCTCTGAAATCTTAGATGCAGCAGCGCTTTCCACACATACGCACCTCCTCGTTGTTGTGTTGAAGCGATGGGGGTTGAAGACATGATACGCAGCTGATTCCCCCCTCCTGCCTCCCACCTACACTTTCCCAATCTGGGTCACCGGTGCCCCTTTTGGTCAACCCTGACGGAACCTTCCAGACGGAGTGAGAAGAGTGGGAGAAGAGGGGTCTGGGATCCGAGTGACCTGATTAAAAACTGCAAAACACACACACACACACACACACACACACACACACACTGTTAAGCTGCATGGCTAATCAAACACAACACACCCCTCTGACCTTGCTCCTGGACTGTGTGGGTGTTTCTATGATGCCGCACCACTACAGTAATAGCGCCATGTGTGCCGTGTGAGTGTATTGTGGATATTTCCTGCTCACATTCTGCAGCTGCACTGTCATTTATCGAAAATACGCTCCTCTGCCGCCCAAAGCGGAGGGTCACAGTTACTCAAGAGCGCTAAAAATACTGCTTCCTCCCAAAATCTTCCACAATAACCAAAAAAAGGCCTGAGGAAGTGATGCCTGATGAAGAAAAAAACAAAGGCTTCTCTAAGTGCTACACTGAAACAGAGTGGACAGCACCACCAAGGCCCAGCAATCCTAATATGGATCAGCACCTAACAGATACACAACATTCACTGAGAAATGTGCTATTGTGCAAAGCTAGCAAAAAATCTGGAATCTGCACTCAAAATTTGAAGTTTTTCTCCTTCGCCCCTACACCAACCACCCTTCTAAAAAATATGATGGAAACTGGTGGATTGGATTCTCAGGAGCCTGGAAAGTGATCAAACAAAACAGCGAAGAAAACATAATGTTGTCGGCTCAAGAAAAATAAAAAAAAAAGTTTGAGACACCATACATTATATTATGTAATGTTAGGCCACAGTGAAAAGAATAAATGAAAGGTCACATGAAATAAGACTAAATGTTGAATGTGGAAAGATATCATACTATTACTAATTTGTGTTGTCAGCAATTCTACAAAGCTGAGATGATTATAAAATAAAAACACGCATTTGTATGCATATATACTTTTTTCCCTTTTTTTCTTCTTTTGCTGTTTTTTGTTAAAAAAAAAAAGGGGGGAGGACAATTTGTTCATGATTGTGGTTGTAGTTATCAGGAATGTACCTCATACTGACAGCTGTTACTAATATTTTGACTACAATTTATCTGAAAAGGGCACACTTCCCAGTATGCTGAATATGCACTTTTGTACCACAACCGCAATGATAAAACATTTTTTTGGTTTATTGGATAAAACATTTAACACATGTACATGGCAGTTATAGATAAAAATAATATGCCTACTGCAAGCTTTGACTTTGTAGATTATTTTGAGTCTTTCAATTTATTTGTATTGTAGCAGTTCTAAGGTATCTGCATTCTTGCAAAGGTAAATGCCTGTTAGTACTTTGTAATTAGATTGCTACGTTACTAGGTACCGTGTGGGCTTTGACTTTGTAGATTATTTTGAGTCTTTCAATTTATTTGTATTGTAGCAGTTCTAAGGTATCTGCATTCTTGCAAAGGTAAATGCCTGTTAGTACTTTGTAATTAGATTGCTACGTTACTAGGTACCGTGTGGGCTTTGACTTTGTGGATTATTTTGAGTCCCTTAATTTATGTATGTTGTGCAAGATGGCGGTCATCATTAATAACTGGTGGGAAGAACAGTCATATTAATTATATGACATATACTGTACAATAGGTGGTAAGTGAGTGTGTACTGCAGGCATTAACTTTGTGGATTACTTTGAGTCTTTCAATATTATGGCAATTTTAAGGCATCTCTGTTCTTGTGATTTCAAATAACTGATGGTATTTTATGATTAGATTGTTATGCTATTGGGTACCGTGGTCTTTGACTTTGTGGATTATTTGGAGTCTTTCAATTTATCTGTATTATGGCAGTTTTAAGGTAAGTGCTAATATCTATTAGTACTTTGTAATTAAATTGATATCCTATTGCATACTGTGGGGCTTTGACTCTGTGGATTATTTTGAGTCTTTCAAGTAATCTGCATTATGGCAGTTTTAAGGTATCAGCGTCCTTGCAAGTGCAAATACCTGAGAGTACCTCGTAATTAGATTGCCATGGTTGTACTGTATGGAAATGATAGGATTACATCATAGTTGCCATTGGTAGCTGCCTTTAAACAAGTGAAAAGAAACTGAAAGAAAGAGAAAAGAAATAGACCTCATGTTTAAAAAGAAGCAAAAACATGAGAGACACGGACATGAGGACGTCTGGGTAAATAATGTTTGCCAATGACGAGCAGCACAAGGGGTAAAAGACCGCCGGGTCAGGCTGCAGTCAGATAAAGACCCTCACTTAAAAGGCCGCTGATAAGCTTTAGCAGTGAAGGACGCACTGCACAGCTCCACAATAAGGGAGAGGCCCCGACAAAGACCAGTATTTACGAGAGTCATGGGAATTGATCACTGCATTGTATTTGCAGTGTGTTGAAGACTCAGCAATGTGACATCAGCCTTATCCAATCAGGGGAGAAGGGCTGAGTGGGCCCTTTGCCCAATGTGACAGACAAGTGGAGGCGCTCAGTTACGTGTGTGTGTGTGTGTGTGTGTGTGTTGAATCACATCTCAACAGGCCTGTAATGACTGTTTAACAGCCCAGGCACCGCTCACCTGTGTCAACGAGTGGAGGGGCTTAAGTGAGTTAATTATTGCCCTCCAGACGTCTACCAGAAACAGAGAGATTATGGCAGCGGCGGGAGGGGGGACAAACTGTAGATTAGATAAACTGCTTTTCTTCGATTTTTAGCATTTAAATATGACAGATAAAGCAAATGGATCGTTGACGTTCAGTGATTTGCACGACAGGATTTACTCACAATGTGCCCCCGCCCCGCTTGTTGCTGCTTGTATTACTGCAACTTTTCTGACTTCATTAATTAGATTTGACTTTTTGGGGGTTACTGATATAATGCAAAATGGTGGTTACGATAAATAACTGGCAAGAGGAGCAGTCAAATTTATTATATGGCGTGTACCTTTCACGTGAGCATATGCCAGCACGAGCCGGGGGTTTGACTTTGTCGATGATTTCAATCATTCAGTTTATCTCTGTTATGCAAGGTGGTGGTTATCATTAATAACTGGTAGGAAAAGGCATTGTATTAATTATATGACACTTACGTATTATGCACATTTACCTACCGTTAGCTTTGTATTGTTTATTTCAGTTGTGCAAGTGGCGCTTTTCATTAATAAGTGAGGGGAGGAGAGAAAATAGTATCAAGCGTGCTCATGTGCCCCACAGTAATGTGTGCTTTGTAGATTATTTCTAGGTTATGGCCATCGTCAATAAGTGGCAGGAGGAGGGATCGCATTTATTATGTGACAAGGTACGCTGCACATGCATGTGCCCATGCCTATCATGAGGTTTTATTTTATTTTGAGTTTCTATCTGTTTCTGTTATACAAGGTGGCAGTTATTGATAACTGGCGGAAGGAGTGATCGTATAAATTCTGGATTTACTGTGGACATATGGACTTTAGGTGCCAGGTGGGTTCAAGGATGGCACGGATGGCCGAGAGCAGGGGTGTGTGCGGCCCGCAGCACATTCTAAAAATATACAAAACCCCCCCCAGCAAAAATGAAAAAATCAGGAGTAATTTTACAAAAATCAAAATATCAAAAGAAAAAACATAATTTTAGTAGCATAGTTTAAATATTAAAGAAAAATGGTATTTGTTTAAAGTCATAATATTATGAGAAACAAAACAACAAATAAAGTTGTATTTTTTTATTAGGTTGCATAATAGGTCCTAATGTTGAAAGAATAAAGTCAAAATATTAAGGGAATAAAGTCATAATTTATTTGAAGAAAATTTACAAGAAAGTTGAAATAAAATGACGAACAAAAACAACAGCAGAAGTAAAAAAAAAAAAAAAAAGTGGTAATTCCACGAGAATGAAGTTAAAATATTAATAAATTAAATTTTTTCTTTAGGATTTTACAAATTTGATGAGAATAAGTAGTATAGTAGTAGCATAAAGAAAAAATACATTATTTTTACATTTAAGTTAAGTTAAAATGATGAGAAACAAAACAAAATAAAGTTGTAATTTTGGGAAAATTAGGTTGGGGAAAAAGTTATGTTATTGGAATAAAATGATAATATCAGAGAAGAAAATAAAAAAAACATTTTTTTTAAGAAGAACGTTGAAATATTTGAACAGCAAAAATGGGAAAAAAACATATAGCAAAGACCAAAGTTGATAATAATACGCCTTATGTGACAAAGCCGAGATGCAGTGTTTTTTTTTACTGCTTAGCATATTGTATCTTCATGTGTTGCTTTACAAAATATCAAAGTGGCCCTTGAATCCTTTCATTTTTCACTATGTGGTCCTCAGTGGAAAAGGCTTGGACACCCCTGGCCTAGGGTGAGTGTATCCATAAGAGTAGCTGTAAACAGATCAGATATAGCCACTATCTAATCAGAACTGGTCATTACTACCCGCAATGAAATTCCAGCCTTAGATAATGTCCATAAAAGGACTTCTTTCGGTTTCCAGATGTGTCCACCAACAACAACACAGTGATGTTAGGCTAACCTCCTGGTGACTTAACCGCAGCATCTGGCAAGCGTTAGGCCTCACCTGAACCGTTTATGCTGTAATCCGAGCGCTGCTCTTACAGATGTGGCTGCCAAGTGGTGTGTGTGCGATCATGTGTGTGAGCACTCATCGGCTTTGAGAGACAATTGCTCGGTTCAGGATGGGAACTAGAGGAGCCGGTGCAGGCACAGCAGGGGGCGGGACGGCGACAGTGTGCAGCACACGTGGTGAAGACGGGTCTATGAGTCCTTTTGTGAGCAGCGACCGATGAGTTAAAAAAAAAAAAAAAAAAAAGCGAGACAAGACCCATAAGACAATAAGAGCACACTCCCTGCACAGCTGCCATATTTTTTTTTTCAGAGAAGCTATTTCCTGTCAAAAGTCTGACAAGGGAATAATGATGGCTTTGATTGGGCCCCCAGTTAACGGGAGGCACTTCCTGTTTCTTTGTATTGGTTTCATTGTGTGGCCGTGGGGTGGGCGGCTTGGGGCAGGGTTTTAGGGAAACAGCTGCTGGAGATGACACAGTCAAGAACATCCCTGAGACCCTCCCCTACCCACCCTCCCTCCGTCACTGACTGTATATAATAAATTTAGAGTGCTACATTAGCCTGCGAACATCAATGGGCTGTAAAAGCAGCATTTGACCTTTTTAACCAGAGCTACATAAAATGATGTTGGTGTTCATCATTTCATAGAGGAGCAATCCCTGAAGGTTTGAAGATTAAAGCGACTGGTAGAGGAACGCAGACGCAAAAAGAACACCTTTAACATCAGCTACGTCTGTCATCTTTTTTTGTTTTGATAAGACATAAATGAGGGAAATTCTTGCAATAATCCTAACTTGCATGACCTGTGATATGTGAAGCATTGGCAAACACAAAATAACTGTGATTTTCGTTCATGTCTTGATGATTGACGTAAAAGATGTCTCTGATGTTGTGAGGGAGGTCTCACTCGCCATCAAATTTGTAGTTCTCCAGTTAATTGCTGCAAGAGCAGGCAGTCAGACATACTGTAATTTTGGTTGTGTGGCATCTTTGGAATGATTGTCATTGAACTTAACGAGCCAGAATGCACAAATGCATGACCGTGCAGAGAAAGGGATTTTTTGCACCACAACATGAGCTGCAGTGGTGAGACGCTGTCTCTCTCTCTCTCTTTATAGCGTGCTTTTCTCCAGCAGATATCTACAGCTGTGTGTCGGACAGACGGCAAGTTAGGTCCGCACTCGGTGTCCTTCCCCCAAACATGGTACAACCCTTGTGGCGGCATAGCAAGTGAAAAGTACAGACAAGAACGCGAGGTGCATTCACGGACATGGCAAAGACATGCGACCCACTGAAAACGGCTCTGAAACCCACTTTTGGGAATCATGTCATCATCATATCTAAATGTTACATTTTGCAATAGTTTTTAATTTAAATTGCATTTGTTTTGATGGGAATGATGTGAGTGTTGATTTACACTCACGAGACACAACATTAGGTACACTAATAAGTTATTACTTAATCTATATATTATATATAAACAATGTATTTTTATTTTATTACTTTTATTAAATTGTCATTTTATTTTGTATGATTTATTTAACATTTTTACTTCTTCCTTTTTCTTAACACTGCACAAGCTATATAAAACTAGAAAGTCGTAATGACGATGTACAGTCATGGCCAAAATTTTTGAGAATCACACAAGTATTGGTTTTCACAAACTTTGCTGCTTCATTGTTTTTAGATTTTTTTGTCAGATGTTACTATGTTGTTCCCCAAGCCACTTAGTTACCACTTTGCCTTTGGAAAAGACATTGTTCGTCACTAAAGTGTTCCTGGATGGTTGAGAGATGTTGCTTTCGGAGGTTGTTTAGGGACCATTCTTTATTCATGGATGTGTTCTGGGCAAAATTGCGAATGAGCCCACTCCCTTGGCTGAGAAGCAACCTCACACATTTCAGGATGCTTTACTGTTAGCATGCCACAGGACTGATGGTAGCACTCAACTTTTATTTTCTGGACAAGCTTTTTTCTGGATGCCCCAAACAATCAGAAAGGAGATTCATCAGAGACAATGGTTTTACCCCAGTCTTCAAGAGTCCAATACCTGTATTCTTTTGCAGAATACCATTCTGTCCTTGATGTTCTTCCTGGGGAGTGGCTTCTATGCGCCCTTCTTGACACCCGGCCATCTTCTGAAACGCTTTGCCTCACTGTGTGAGCAGATGCACTCATGCCTGCCTACTACCATTCCTGAACAAGCGCTGCACTGGTGGTGCCCCGATTCTGCAGCTACATCAACTTTTAGAGACAGTCCAGACGCATACTGGACTTTCTTGAGAGCTCCGAAGCCTTCTTCACTACACTTGAGCCTCTCTCCTTGAAGTTCTTAATGATCTGGTAATGGTTGATTTAGGTGGCATCCGACTGGCAGCAATATCCTTGCCTTTTTGTGCTAAGAAAAGATGACTGCACGTGTTTCCTTGCAGGTAACCATGGTTAACACAGAAAAAACAAAGATTTTTAAAGCTTCCATTCTGTTATTCGGTTTCAAGTTTCTGATGGTAACTGAAACTCTTTACCAACCTTCTCCAAATGAGAACTATGTGGAGCCAAAAATCACAATTGATGATGTACCACTAAACCCCATGCAAAAGTTTTGTCTACCTTGGAAGTGCGGTCAATACTAAAGCCACTCTCAGCAATTAAATCAGCAGACGTATCCAAGCGACAGGTGCTACCTTTGGTGCTTTAAGAAGTAGATTATGGGACCACAGAGGTGTCAAAACCATCACGAAGTGTAGCGTGTACAGGGCAGTTTGTATATCTACCTTGCCCTATGCTCTAGAAGCTGCACCTCGTTACGGTAGGGACATCAGGCACCTGACACGCCTGCAGTGCCGCCATTTGCACAACATCATGCATATTAAGTGGCAAGACAAAGTCCCCAATATTGAAGTTTTTAAAGGGGCAAACATACCAAGTATAGAAGCCCTGTTAGCAGCATTGAGACTGAGGTGGACGGGACATGTTTGTCATCTGGACGATTCACGCATACCAAAACTAGCTCTCTACAGTGAACTACGATTTGGGAAGCGGCTGCAGGGTCGTCAAAGACTCCGTTACAAAGACTGCATCAAAAGAGACTTGAGGGCAATGAAGATCAATCCAAGTACCTGGGAACAACTGGCTCTGGACTGCTCTGTATGGCGGCAAATACCCCTTGCAGGAATGAAGCAAATGAAACTTGGGAGACAGGCGATCAGCAAGCCTCTGCAAGAAGGTGTTGTCAGCAGGTGTCTCCAACCACAGGTTCCAGCAGAACCTCTTCATGTGTCTTCGTCGAATACGACGGACAGTCTATATATTGTTATTCTCACTTAATCAGGATGACAGAGTCACCTCCAGCCTTTGTCCTTGTCAACACTCTCACCTACTGTATGGTAACCATAGAATCACTAACACAATGTCAGCTGTTCCTTTTGTGCCAGGGCTGAAATGCAGAGGAAATGGTTTCTTGTGATTAAGTTCATTCTGATGACAAAGACATTCATCTTATCACTCCTCATAACATTCTGGAGTGTAAAATTTCTATCCTAAAAACTGAGGAAGCAGATTTTGTGAAAATTAATATTTGTGTCATTCTCTTTTGGCCATGGCTGTAGTTTAATGAGCCCTATGGGTTTCAAATTTGAAAAAACGGTTGATCGTGTATGTCGACTTAAGCAGGGACTTCAATAATAATAGTAATAATAATAATAATAAACACCTCGGTTGACCAGTACTTGATGAGTTGGTCGCTGTAGTTAGCTCCATGAGATGGGTGAAAATGTTAGAAACAGCTCTCAATGGACGCAGGTATACTAAAGCCGTGGCTGGTGAATTCCAGAAGAAATAGTCTCAGGAATAAAAATGAAGAGGAAAACGTGTGCAAGGAGCTGTGGAAAATCAGCTGATGTGCAACATACTACACATCTCATAAAAAAAAGAAACCAACACATGAGTGCTCTCTATCCTCGTTTGCAAACAAATGTTTCACTTGTTGTCTTCAGTTGACACCCTTTGGCTGGGGTTAAAGGTCAGCAGGCTTGTTAAGGCTCAAAATCTCCTCTTGTGATCGAGTCATCATTCTGAAGTGGAGCACTGCGACGCCACTTTCCGTTCTGAGGGATCATTCGGGACTTCTCCTGGCCTTCAAAGGGCGCATTGATGAGCGGCAGAGATACAAGGGAGTGCCTGCGAGCGTGCGTCTTGTGCAGCAGCAGGGGTCACAACGTGAAATTAGACCGCATGCCAGGCCCAATTGAACTCGGGGTCACGAGCGTGCATCGTTGATCATGCGTGCTGATTAGCATATCTTAACGTGCTGATAACATCACGCATGTGCGCTGAAGTAAAGTGAACAACAACGATTAGGAGGGAAGGAGGGAAGATACCTTATCACTTGTTGTATGGGAAAGTTTTGCCCCATAAAAACACAAAAACTTTCATTGGACTAAACTACTGGCAGGTTGCCATTAACAATCCCATCTAATATAGTTCACAACCATTGCAAATAATGTAAAGTGAATTCATCTATCTGTGCCCACGGTCAATCATCGCCCCTTTCTTCACTCCACAGGCAACATTTTATCTCTGAATGTCACACACGTGTAAATATAAGTTCACCGATGTACAATAAAACAAAAAAAAGTAAAACTACCCTTTAAGTCGCAGTAAGTTCCTTTTTCTGGTTCTATGGTCAGCATCCCACTTTTCCTTCTGGGGTGGAAAAACAATCATGTGCCAAAAAGCCAAAGAAAAATCTAAATACTTCTGATTACGTGTCTGCTCATGTGTGGTGATGGTTTGAACTCCAACTTTCATTTGACTTCTTCCAGAAAAGTTTACTTGATCTCCAAATGGTCCGACTTTAGGGCTATAAAGTAGCGAAGTCGTCCCTCGCCACATTGCGGCTCTACTTTCTTCAAAAATAAATGAATTACCCATAATACATCATGCTGTTTTGTGGTTGAAAACAATTTATTAGTAAAAAAAAATGAATAGTTAAGCAAATTTGACACGTTTGGCCTAAATTTAGCATTTTCAAGCATAAAAATGGCTAAACGAACTAAAATATAAATATAAGGCATTAAGAAGACGTATTCAAAGTGTGAATGTTGTATTCTACGCTGGCCAACAGGTGTCACTGTTATTTCAATGTTCAGTGAGACAAACACCGAATAACAGGCTTTTATTGCAGGTTTGAATCATCTCACAAGAGGCACAATAAAAATAATAACATGATAATCGTAATAATGATAATTATCGTAAAAAGATGGGCTGTTGTGGCCGTAACCCATTATATTGGGTAATACAAGTATAAAGGTGACTTTAAAGGTGTTATTTCATGTCTAGTGGGCTGTAATAATGTTAAAACCCGTATTAAGAAGGTTGTAAACAGGTTTTCTATGCTCTGACTGCAAAAATGTTCTATTTATGAATGCAGAATCCTACTTTGCCGACTGCCCCTGTCCTTTCAGGGCTGTGTATGGCAGCAGAATGTTCTGCATCAAGTTGTTTTAAAATTGTGAGTAAGGGCACAATCATAAATTCTGCCAAGCAACCAGTGGCTGCATCCTTCGTAAGACTAATAAACTAAAAGTTGTTTGAAACACACTTGGACATGAATGCAAAAATAGCAAAGAAGGTAGGCAGTTGTGTTACTTTTTTTCAAGCTTTATGATACTGTCATTGATATCAATATGATATTGATATTAATTACTTTAATTACTTAACTGTTATGTTTTTAAAGCATGGATCACGCCTGAGTGGTCTGTAGCATCCAGTTCTTGGTAGAATCTATGTAATATGTTAAATATAAACATATTAGGGCCGTACAATTCTGCAAAAAAACATGAATCAAATTTTCTTGCTTAGAATTGCAATTGCAATTCTCTGGGACCACGATCATGTCAGATGTCAGAGTGTGGAACCAGGGCAGTGGATCCAACTCGCCCTGGTTGCCGTGGCTCACTGGGCAATGGGGAGAGCGAAGAGGAAATGTCGGCCATCATGCCAACGACAGTACGGCGTGAGTCCTTGGGTACAATGGCAGCGTTTGTTTGTGACGCACCTCTTTACGTAAAATATTTAAAAAATCCTCACGTTTGTGTGACTCCGGAACGCAATTTGATATTTTGTGTCAAAAAATGTTGACTTCATGGCTGAATAGTCAAAAATGTTTTTTTGTTACATGAAAAAGAAGGAGAGCCAAATCCACTTGGTAGTACCATGCAGTGGTCTATTCAAAGGTCACAGTAGGCAGCCCATTGTGGGATTTTCAAACAGCTAAATCCACTTTTCTGTAATTGGAGCACTTAACCAGCGCATTATGCAGTTTACATTGCATTTTATTTCACATGCTGTGACCTGATGCCCCCTAATTGTCAATTTTTGCTGAAGTTAACATACATATTTTGGCTAGCACTTCTTGTGGTTGTAAAAAGCCTGGGGAATGAGGCCATTAAATCAGGGGTGTCCAAACTTTTTCCACCAATGGCCACTACTACTACTACTACTACTACAGTACTGAAGGGCCGCTACTGAAAAATGAAAGCATGTAAAGGCCACTTTGATATTTTGTAAAGATATAAGAATTTATATACAGTATATATATATATAAAGAAAAAAACTGCATTTCAGCTTTGTGTTATAGATGAAATGTTCCTAAAATGACATTATTTTTCCTCATAATATTGCAAGTTTATTCTGGTAAAATTGTGACTTTTTTTCTTGTTAGAAAACAGGATGACTTAATATCATACATTATTATTTATACATTATTTTCCTAAAATTTCTGCTGTTTTTTTTTTTTTCCATTTTTGCTGTTGCTTTTTTTTTTAAATGAATTTTCCAAACTTTCTTCTTGTAATATTCCATTTTTGTTGTTGAAAAAAAAAAAAAAATAATCCAAATCTTTCAACTTTCCTCTTGTAAATTTTCTTCTCGTAATATTATAACTTTTCCCCCAATCTAATTTTCCAAAAATTACATCTTCATTCTTTGTTTCACATATTACAACTTTTTTTTTAAAGTATTTTTTTCTTTTATACTACTAAAATGACATTATTTTCCTTCATAATGTTACATTTTACTTGTGAATTTTTTTTTCTCATCAGATTACAACTTTTTTTCTCTTAATATTTTGACTTTATTCATGCAAAATTACTGCTGATTTTTGCTGTTGTTGTCGTCTCTTTGTAGTTTTCTTGTTAAATTATATTTTTAGAATGTGCCGTGACCCCCAAACCCGGGCCACTTTGGACACACCGTGGCTTACCTATTCTAACAATGTACTGTATTAACCAAACAGACATACTACTTACTTACGTTTTCACCATGTGTGCTCCTTCTAATCCTATGACCTCCGACCTAGAAGACATGTTGATGAAGAGTCAGCATGCAGACACATTTTTGATCAGTCATTAACTGTGTGTGTGTGTGCGTGTGTGTGTGTGTGTGCGTGGTATGCTCCTTTGTGTTGCTCTTTCCTCTATCACTGTTCTCTGTAGCGTCACCCCTGACCTGGTCGTTTGACCTCTTCAGCCCTGACTCCTCCAGCTGTGAAGCAGTGTGTGTGTGTGTGTGTGTGTGTGTGTGTGTGTGTGTGTGTGCACATCTGTGCTCTTGCTGCATCCTGGAGGATCAGTGTGCACTTTGACTGACGAAGCCCAGTCAACACATGTGTTTTTCTGTTATCTTCGCTCTAATAATATTCAGTCATCACATGGTGACTTTAACACAGTGGAACCTCTTCAGGTTGAACACAATACCATCTGGGGAAGCTCGTGACCATCATAAAACTTTCAATGACTGTTAAATTATTAGTAACATGTGAACTGGCATACAAGTGTAGTCTCTTAATAGTAGCACAACACTTGAATCACACTTTAACCATGTTATTATGAGCCATGGGGTTGCGTTCAAATGCACCGCGTAATCTAACGTTTTGAGTGTATTTGTATTTTCTTTTCTGAGCACTCCTAAATGCAGCAAATTGTACTTCCGCAGTATGTTAGTGGGTGATAAGAATATCCACTGACTGTTTTTCTTTGTCTTTCTGTTTATTTATACCACACATGCACGCATAATAAAGACGTTCTTGTGATGTTCGGCGTGTCCCTGAATGCACCTCTGTGTCATTTAGTGACAATGAGGAAGTGTCATTCCCAGGACGAGCGGACTAGAGACGTTTTGTGAGTTGGAGATACATATATGGTGTTGGAATTGCACTGCTGTTATGCGTTTGGGTCAGAATAAAGCTATAAAAGAGTGGCAGACTCTGTGTGACTCTGAGGCTATTGTGCCTCGTCTGCCATCATAAGAGAGAGGTGTGGCTTGACATAATGCGCATGCGTTAATTAAACTAAACATTTTTACGTAATTATTGAACTAAATTAGTTACCACCCGCTATTTTTGAGAACCCCAATATATACAGTACAATGTATACTATACCAATATAAGGGCTATAGAACCATGTGTATGTCATTAAAAAAATATTTTTATTTTTTTATTTTTCATATTGCATTTTGGATTTTTTAAAGTAACTAACTTTAATTCAACTTTTTAAAATTGTATTTCATCGTATTTGTCAAATATATTATTCAATTTTAATTAATTGCACTTATCATTTACTCTTACTATTATTTCTTTATTTTATTAAACATTTTCTGTATTTATTTCATTGCAGTTTTTCTAGCTACTTTCATCCCTTTCTCTGCTCATTTTGAAATATTAGAGAGCTACCATGCCTCTTTTTTCCTCCCTATTGCCAGATTCCTTGTTCCCTCTGCACATATACTCTAACACTATAAGGACTATCATTTACTTTATCATACTTTGGCAATTATATTTAATTTTTATGTAATTTATTGTATTCTTATTATTAAACTACTATTTTTATTTGATTCGATTTTTTTTTCTGTATTTATTTATTTATTATTTTACCTACTTTTGTACCTATCCCTTCTCAATTTCTTTATTGCCACCACTCTTTTCCCTCTTCCGATAGCCAGATTCCTTGCTCCCTCTGCAGGAAATTACAGGAACTACACGCTAATGCAACCTGATTTAACTCCAGTTGCCTCGTGCCTGCTTATTAATATGCACTTCATTTATGTTATGTTTTTCTATGCAATGCCCATAAGCAGCAACATATTCAATGGACCTTTAAACAGTGCAGTACTGTGGTAATCTGGGCGCACATTTTTGTCTGCGTTTGAACCCACCGGGTCCCCACACCACTACAGCACACAGGGCCTCCTTTTGGTCCCCTCCCATCCCGCTCTCTTCCTCTCCTTCCTCTATCTCGCTCTCCCCCCTGCTAGGATCCCCACAGCTGCGCGGACCAGGTGCGTTCCGCCCCATACACACACACACACACGCTCACATACACACACCAACGGACGCAGCAGGAAATGCCTAATACCAGTTTTAGAATGATGCTACTATGCCAGTTTGTCGGGCGAGAAAAGCCGACACTGAGACCCGAGTGAAAGTGACAGACGCACAAACAAAAAAACACGGATACGATGAATTATTATGCTTTGAACGAAAATGGTGTGGAGCGGATGCGGCGTCAACAAATGTCCAGGAAAGACCACCTCGTTCTCGAATGTAAAACCTGAGCGTGTGTTGACATGTAAGTGTGATCTCATGTGTGGGTGGATGCACATGTGTTCTTATCAAGAGGAGGAGAAAAAAAAAAGTACCAGTTATTTTGGTCTGTGGCTCACCACAGCTCAGCAGTCTTTTCACAGTAACGAGATGAAAGTATGTGCAATAATCTAGTTTAAAGATGCAGTGAGTCTTTTCGCTCAATGACGCCCCCTACAACTGTCAAGAAGCCAAACCCATACAGCACATGCTAAATGCAAACAAAACGTTTCCCTTCTAACATGCTTTGAAACGTTGACGAGGCACCTTCCAATTGTGACTTCACATGCACTATCCTGAATCTATTCATATGAATCTAGTCATAACGTCATCAAAAATTAAGAAAGAAATACCATTTTTGGCCTATGTTGACATCGCAAATACTGTAATAAGCACACAATATTCGAACGTGATTCAAATAAAACCCAAAAATATCTCAGCAGAAATTTGGTAGGATAAAATGAGTCATGTTAATGTGAGACAAATTCTACGTAAGCACAGCACACGACTCCAAACAGCAACATTAGCAACTACACTAGTGCTAAAAACACAAGAGGTGACCGGAAGAGCACCTGCGGCCATTTCATATTCAAATTCACCTGTATAAAATGTTCCCCTGTTTTTTTTTGGAGTCGTGACGGTGTTCTTGCCAACTCTCCCTGTCCTTCCTCTGCTGTGAGGTGCAGCAAAGCCTTTGGGCTCAAGCTGCTAACAAAAGAGCTTGCCTAACGTATGCCAACAAAAATTGCTGCAATGGCCGCCAGCAAGCTTATATTTAGCTTGTTTAGCTTATATAGTTCGGTTGCTAAGTTGCAGAAGTGGGAAAAAGTCAGTGTTTTGGCAGTCTCAAGGTTTTAATCTCAAGACAAGACAGGTCGAGTCGAGTCCAAAGTCATAAGCTGGAAATTTCCAAATCCTTACAAGTCATAACACTGTTTAGTGTTTACCAAAAAAAAAAATGCAATTTTTAACAATATAACAATCTATTCAATTTGACAAATGTCATTGTTTGTTCTTTAACCTGATTGATGCATTCCATGCTACAGATTGAAAGGGTAAATATGTAGTCTTGCTGTAAATAACATAGTAACCATCAAGTTAGTTGAATACTTAGTATGGGGACACATTTTACTCAGAACATTCACTGAAAATCTATTCCAAGTCATCAACTAATATCAGAGCCAAGTCCCAAGTCATTAATGTCAAAGTTCAAGTCAATTTGCAAGTCTTTGATGAAATTGTCAATTCGAGTCCAAAGTCATCAAAATTATGGCTCGGGTCTGACTCGAGTACAAGTCGCGTGACTCAAGTCCACACCTCCGCTAAGTTGTATAAAGAAGTCGGGTAGTTATGCTACTTGTCATGTACATTATCCGTACACAACCTACACAATCACAAATATTGTATTGTTTTTAAATGACGTGTTGTTTTCTTCCGTTTCCACTCTTCCATACGTCTGTAACATGAAAGTGCCCATTCTTGGTCAACCAATCCATGAACAGGAGCCTGTGTCGCTCCTCTCTACATTGGCAAACAGTACTGGGTTAAATATTTTGGCATCATTTACAGTGGAAGCCAAACTAAACCATACTCCCTTGATGGGAACGAAGCTCGTGACTGCTTGTCATTGTGGTTTCATATATCATGCCTTAGAACACTGAGCGTGTGTGAACAGACTACTGCTAAAGTAGGTGACCTGTAAATATTTTTCTCCCAAAAACTTGAGCCAGCAACTAGGCGCCACGCTTGAAGTTCACAAGAAGGTAGGACACAGGCTCCAACTATTATGCTGTCCATGTTTCCATTGTCTGTGCTACTCAAAAATGGGAGAAAACAGCTGCAGGGCTTACACGATAGAGAATACTGATCAAATGCAGAGAAGCCAAATATTCTACGTGCAAGTTGACGCAAATAGAAACACAAGCCGCTGACACCTTGAGTACGGCCACATTCTCGCCTCAAACTTTTTCCACCAACTGACTGACTGTCAGGCCAGAGTTTCCACCGGATGTTTTTTGAGGTGAGTTTCCCTTTTCGAGACCCTCAAGCCAGGCAGAAGGAACCTTCATCGGCTCAGTGAGAGAGCTTCTTTACTGGAAAAACCAACAGCTTACCTACCGGGACTGTGGGATTTCTTTATAGTTTTGTTGTAATTTTGCTTATTTACCTTACTGAAAAAAATGCTAAATCTGTTTCGGGGATGCTCGTTGACATCCAGTTTGCTCGCATTCAACTTTAAAGACATATTTTGCTCGAAAATTACGTCTAATTCGAATTGCTTGACACAATACTGACATTTCGTGAGTTTTCCAGTGGTACAAAAAAATATATATATTTTTTGCCCAAATTAAGCATTTTGAAGCATAAAAATGGCCAAATGAACTAAAATGCAAATATAAGCCATTAGGAAGGAGCACTCAAATTGTGAATGTAGTATTCTACATTGGTCACAAGGTGTCAGTCATTGTTTGGTGAAACAAGCACCAGATTTGATCACCGGAGCAACAGGTTTTTATTGCAGTTTCAAATGATCTCACAACAGGTGCAATAATAATAACGCAATAATAATACAGTAATCCCTCCTTTATTGCAGTTAATTGGTTCAGATCTGACTGCAAAAAAATGTATTTCTTCTTCATAAATTGAATATTTTTGTAGTTATGGCATAGAAAACCTGTCTACGATCTTCTTAATATGTTTTTGTAAACATTATTAGAGACATGAAAGAACACCCATATAGTCACCTTTACATTCATATTACCTAACATAGTACATATAATCAGAGAAGATAAGCCATTTAAGGCAGTTTACCTTGTAGGGGCGCAGAATCGATGGTGGACAGGAAATGACGTTGGGGGCTCTGAGTTGAGTTTTAGTTTGTTGTGGGCTACGACAATGACTATTGTTATTATGTTAGTATTATTGCACTTTTTTGTTAATGTGCCAGGCAATTATGCAAACGCGACCACGGGCCACAGATAGATCGCAGTCTTGTGGGAACCACCGAACCTTGCACAATGTCATTAATGATGGCAGCCCATCTTTTGGAATAAAAAGCCAAGGAAAAAGCAAATGATGATAAATCATTTGATTCATGACATAGCTTTTTTTTTTGGAGGAATATTTTCCTGAAAAATTTTGTTCAATTTGGTTGCCAATTTGTACAGCTTTAGGGGCAATTCTAACATATCAGTGATGACTGATTTATAAAATTAAAAAAAAAAGATGACTAATCCATGAAAAACCCAAACACCTGCATCAGCATCACACACACTGACAATATATTTTCAGTTTAAACGCGCGCGCACACACACACCAGCAGCAGCAGCAGGAAGAGTGTGGGTGTTACGGAGCAGCTGCTTGAGAATCATCTGACTCCGTTTCCTCCTGGTGCAGCCATCATCATCATCATCATCATCATCTTTTTCTTTCTTTCCTATCTATCGTTCACTCTTTTTCATCTTTTTACTTCCTTACCCCCAAATTAACCCCCGCCCCACGGGCCTGGTACAGGAACATGTACTCAGTCATGAACGTATCAGGGTTAGGATCTGTTTAAAACAGAAAAGGTGCAGGCCTCTGTGCAAGCTTGCGAAAACACGGTCGGTTCACGTTGCAAACTGTGTGTGTCCTCTTTGTGTACACTTTTATCACCATAGCGGCACCTGAGACCCAAAAGTTGTGCAACACTTTCCTGTCTTCTGCCTTAATCGAGGGCTCGCTTTCTCGCTGGCTGGCAGCTGTGGCAAGGCGTGGCTCGCATGCGAGCAGATGCAGACGTACGCAGCCCATAAGACTATTTGAAGCATTACCTGCTTGTTGCTAGGCAGAATTCATGGGGTCCACTGCCACACAGCTGGCAGAAACACAAAGCCAATTAAATTTTTTTCCTCAACACGCCATCTGCTGGTTGTGGCACTGCACCACTCTGCCCCTTATGCAAAAGTGTCCATGCCAGCTCAGTCCGAAACCCCTCTGCTGATAAGTGGTATTAATTGCAACATAGAGCCACTTATCACTGTATTTCCTATGTGTCATGTGCCGCCAGCGTCTAGCTAGCATGGTGGACTCACACAGGCGACCAGGTGCAGAGCGTCACAGCGTGGGAAGCGAGCCAATAAGCCAACTGTGGCCCCCATAAGCACGTGCTGCCCTCCATCGCCACCTTTAACCCATTACTGTTCCAGCAGGAGAGGAGGGCCACGTTTATGAGATGATGAATGAACATTTGTTTTGCCCTTCTCATGTAGCTAAACTATCAAGATATTACACCCAGCTGCCAGTCAGTATGATATAGCGCACAATAAACACATTCATGTACATTATCATCTTTGTAAACGTGTATTTTTAGTCATGGCCATGGGATTTCGTGTCCAGATCCTTACCACAAGAAAAAAAGGCTGCAGGGGTCAGTCCAGGATGCGGGACAAGTAAGGCCAACTCACACCAGGGTTGGTTCACCCTCTTTCCCCCAGCTCACCCCTCAGACCGCAGATGCAGCGACCCAGACAAGGCTGCGCTTCTCTGGGCAACACAGAGGCATTGCTGTGTGCTTCGGTTCCTGGAGCCCCGGTGCTCCGATAGAGGCCCATGCGCCCATGCAGGAACCAGAGGGGCGGAGGGAGGGGATGCAAACACATCTGGCATCTGCGAAAAAAGCCTGCATGCAATGAGAGTTAACAGTGGAGCGCAGGCCTCCGCCAAGGCTCAACTATACATACCAACCCGGATGCTATCGTTAAGAATGCGTTATTCCCTGAGAAATGACAGGAAATGTCTCAAAATGTGCAGGGTTACACATAAAGGAAATGTGTAACGGTGGGTGTGGGCCTAGAATACACTCAAACTGCAGTTTGGATGGAAATAAAAAGGTGCTGAGGCAGGATTATTTTTTTTTTACTATTGTTTACAATATTGTTACTATTACATTGCAATATTTATATACTGTAATATTATTTTTCCCATAATCATTTTGATATTTGATATTACAAAAACCTTATAAAACAGCTCACTCCAGTTCCGCATCACTTGACACTATAACATACTAATTGAATACCTTAATGAAACGTAATGAAAAATGTGTGTTACTATTTTTGTACAGACAGGTGTACCTAATGCTGTGGCTAAAGTTAAGGTCTATTGAGCTTGTCAAACAAATGAGAAGCGGCGTAAACGAGGACGCGGTGAGCAGTGTGTGTGTGTGTGTGTGTGTGTGTGTGTGTGTGTGTGTGTGTGTGTGTGCGTGGGTGCACGTCTCTGCAAGGTGTCTCTTTGCTGTGTTCCGTGTCTTCGCGTGGGCGCAGCCCTTCTTTGCATTAGGCACTGTGGTGGGCGGGAACGCGTGTTCGTTTATGTCTGCGTGCGCGCACAGAGCGGGTTAAGGCCTGTGACGCACGCCGCTTGACGCTCGCTCTTCCACACGACCTCGTCGCTCTCACAATGACTCATTTTTTTAACCAATTTTAACCAGGTGGATGGGATGCTTTTTTTTTTTTAAACAAAAAGAAAGTAGAGCTTATAGAATGTAGTGTTCTATAAGTTCTAGTGTGGCCTCCAGCTCTTTACGTTATATAGAGAGTAGGTCAGTGAGAGGGACAAGAAAAACTGGCTGGAGCACTATGCTGTTTGTAGCCAGCTGTTGGCCCATTAAAGGCCCATCTGCACACAATAGGCTCAGTCTGAACACACACACGCACGCACAAAGCCTGGTTCCTGCCTATGGATGCGTGCATGTGTCTAAGAGTACCATGCTTTTACATCCCCCACTGCACGCAAATGACAGAAAGAAAACAACCAATAACTGGAACATCACATTCGTCTTCTAAGTTGTGACAGGAAATGACATAGAACACTTTATTACCACCACCCAGAAGCTTGTGTTTGTCTATAACCAATGATATGGCTCCTCTTGCTAGTTAATAATGATAAGAGCCATCTTCCGTAACCCTACAAAGTCATTTTAATGCCACACTGAAAGACCAAACAATTCTAACATGAAAGTCACAATATTAAGCGGAAAAAGCCACAACAAATATTTTATTGTAAACAGTCATCCCTTGTTTATCACGGTTAATTGGTTCCAGACCAGACAACGATAAGTGAATTTCCGCGAAGTAGGATTCAAAATGGATAAATAGAATATTTTCGTAGTCTTCTAACATTATTACACAGTTTTTAACATTATTAGAGCCCTCTAGACATGAAATAGCAGCCATATTGTCACTTTTACATTTGTATTACCCAAAATAGTAGATAAGACATTCATTCATTTTCTATGCTGCTTGTCATCGCTAGGGTTGCGGGGATATGAAGCCAATCCCAGGTGACTTTACACCCTGGACTGGTCGCCAGCCAGCAGCAGGGCACGACAACCATTCACTCACACTCACATTCATACCCATGGGCAAGTGAAAGTCTCCAGTTAACCTAACATGCATGTTTTTGAAATGTGAGAGGAAACCGGAGTACCCGGAGAAAACCCACAACGCATGGGGAGGAACATGAAACTCCACGCAGAGATGCCCGAATGGGGATTCGAACCCAGATCTTCCAGATCTCCATCACTGTGTGGCCAACATGCTAACTGCTAGGCCACTCCGTGGCCGAAAATCAGACATATTAGACTTAAATAAGATAACAGACCCACACGTTAGCAATTCCTTGTTTTTTTTCTGGACATCGTATTTCCTGCGGTGGCTGCCAATGCATTGTAGTGGCGGCTTTAAATGGCTTTACCCAATATAGTAGACACAATAAGAGTTAATAAGCCATTTAAGATGCAAATAAAACTCCTACTCGTGTGTGTTAAAGTAAATGTGTTCCCTACGGGACCTTATGGCCCCCGGGCCGCACTTTGGACACCCCTGCTGTAAGGCACTGGCAAAAATAAAGTCAACAGAATAACATGTCAAATGTTAATATTATTTGGACACAGACACCCCCCCCCCCCCCCATGCTTTTTCTTTGATGGGATCAATATTTGACATTCTATATTTTATCCATCCATCCATTCACCTACATAATATATAACAATAAAAAAACACACGTCTTAACCTTCTGCCCAATTAATAATACAAAATAAATAAATAGTGCAAAGCCGCTTAAATAGTGGCACATCTCTTCCAGGCACAGATAAGTAATATGAAGTATTTGCCACATGAGTGCGACGAAAATGCTGTTTTAGCTTGGAAAAGTAAACAACCCCATACTCAAAATGTAATAATTGTAACCGTACGACATGTCCGACTGAGCATAGTGTTTTCAACACGCCAGGCTCAACATTTGAAAGTGGTCAAGTTACAAAGCCGAAAAGTTACCATACTCGCCTCTGTTAGTCTGGCAGCTCAAGCAATGATTACCATTGCAACAACTGGGTAAAACTAACCTGTTTCACGACGGTCTCAACCCAGATCACGTTCCTTGTTAGTGGGTGAACAATCAAATGCTTGGTGAATTCTGCTTGCACCCTTCTTGAAATTAATCCAAAAACGTTCGGTGTTCTAGCTAGCTAGTTGGCTAATGGCCGGCGCGAGCTAGTTAGCTAACAGCCGGAGCTAGCTAGTTAGCTAACGGCCGGCGATAGCTAGCTACGCTACCCAAGCATAGTTTATACTGTCGACCGATTGCTTCTCTCGCGATACCCAGTGCATGTCTCCACAATCGATTAATCTAAAAATCATGGCGGATTATTATCGATACAGCATTATTTTATCGGCTAATTGGAGTTGTTAGCTCCTCAAACTGGTTATCCGGTCGCATCGGTTAATTGTTCACATCCCTAGTGGATTATGCATTTCTTTTGTTTTCTTGCTATTCCATTTCCAAAGCATGTCTAGCGAAACCCTACACGAGTGTAGTTCACTGTATTACTGTGCTGAAAAATGGGACAGGAGGAGTAGGATATTTTATTTCCCTTTACAATGGAAACACCTAAAACACTGCATATTACACAGCACTGTATACCATATTGAACCGAATAGTACTGGTTATTGGAAATGTGGCTTCACATACAATGGAAGTTCTATAGTTAGGAATTTTTCAGAAAGCTGCATAAAGACGGCTGTGATGTCTTTCTTTGTTTTTACTTTTTCATGTGCATTTGTGCCACCTGGGTGACAGGAGTGGAACAGTGTCTAATAACAAAATTATTTTTTCACATCTTTTGTTTGCTTGGCAGTTTTCAGCTCAGTTTTTTCTTACAAACATGGCGTAATCATTTGGTCTTGGCAGAGGTCTACTGAGTGACATTCTCGTTAAAGGGTTCATTAGCTGGAACACAAAAAACAAGATAGTGTGCCAAATTAAATTAAAGGCAGGTGCAGGGGAGCATCAAGCTGTCCCAACCACACACACCACTCAGTGCGGTTCCATCAAGAAAACCACAGTACACACACACACACACACACACGGCTGCTGCAGCATGCAGACACATGCAAAAATATCTGTCCCGATACAAAAATAGGCCCCGAGAGCTTGCACCTGCACCTGTGCCCTGGTCCACACCTACACACAGGTGTCAGGATGTGACACACACACACACACACACACACACACACGCACACAGATAGTAGAGGAGTGAGGGGGAAATATGAGAGCGGGGTGAAACAAAATGCGGTCGACCAGTAAGCTTATTTGTAGATATGATCTGTGTGTGATTTTCATGTTTAACTAGGCTGCCAGGTTGACTTAAGTTTAAACACAACGTATGCATTCATACGCTGTAGAATACACCTTGTCAAGTGTTTTAATGTGGCGCAGTTTAACCGAAGTGTGCATCACTACAGTCTGTGATTCAGTGCGAGAGCTCAGTGTGAATGTTTGTACCACAGTGACTCATACGCGCTTGTTACTATGAAATGGGGCGATGAGTAATCTACAGGGGAGACGGGGTTCACCTGAATTTGACAATCACATGGGCACAGAAGACAATTGGTCACTGCCAAAGTTAGCTTCATGTAAATCAGTGGTGGAGCTACATGGTGGCCATGGCTCCCCCCCACTGGTCATCTAAACATTTCACTTATTGGCACCCCTATGTGAGTAATGGTCTCACCTTGGCCACCCCAATGAAACATTTCTGGCTCCGCCACTAATGTAAATGATAACAGTAAACAATTCAACTGCATTTCATGGATTAATGAGACAATATTTCGATCAAAAGTATATTTATTTATATGAATTATTGCAAAAAAAATCAGCTGAAACACTGACACTGAAGTACAGATAACAAATGTCGCCACCCTGTGGAAGAATACGTTATTGCACCTGCACGTCACCGATGACAGCTCAACATGATAAAACACGATTACGTTTTGATTCAAGCACTCGCTACTGACTTCTTTGGTTTAATAAAGAAGGCACTTGGTTGCCTAAGTAAGTCCAGATATTCATCAGTGGCCATTAATGATGCAATTAATTCTAGACAGATTTTAACCTTTAAACCTCCCAATCAAGGGCATGCAGACCATTTTAATCGATCCTTGCCTTCATATAGAGTCTCCATATTTGGTATGCTACGGATACAAACTGGTGAGATTATTACTGTACCGATTCAGGGTTGCCACAACTTTATCATCATTGAAACTGATTGCAATTAACCGTTAAACAATCGTCACTCATGATCTTTTCCAACTCCAATGGGACAGGCGATCCCAGTGCCTTTCAGGCCACAATAACCTTTAGGTACCTTCTTCAGGTACTGCTGGTGGTAGTCCTCGGCATAGTAGAACTGCTGCTTCTCCAGAATTTCTGTGGTGATGGTACCGAGACCCTTCGCCTCAAGCTCCTGTGGGCAACACACAAACGTAAGTGCAAAAATCCAAACTATCCCTTTAATACTATACAATACTATAATAATACTATACATAATACATAATATACATAATACTTACTATACATAATACTCAATGCTATACATAAGGAGTAGTTAGGCGTGCGAGGCACACAAAAACCTAACATGCATGTTTTTGGAATGTGGGAGGAAGCCGGAATACCCGGAGAAAACCCACGCGCGCACGGGGAGAACATGCAAACTCCACACAGAAATGCCCAAGGGAGATTCATTTAATTTTGTTATCTTCAACTAAAAAATTAACTGTTGAGCAATTTACTTCCCATGTATTCACATTACTCCAAAACATTCATCAAATTAAGGTTTGTGTCAAATAGTACGAAAATTGTTTCACGCAAAAAAAACCCAAAACAATAACAAAAAAACCCCGATATGCCCGAAAGGGGACCCAACGGCAGCCTTGGCCGATAGCACTCATCTTAAATAAATGAAAAATATACGGTTTGCTCATGTGATCGGTATCGGCCAATGTCATTCATGGATGATCAGTATCTTATTGATCGTATATTACTGATGCTACTACAGAAGAGTAGCGGTGATGGCAAAAGGGACAAGCAAAATGCTAATTTGCTAATTACCGTATGTGGCCATGTGGCGACAGTATTGCTCAACACACGTTTGTTTCTTCTTTATACGCGTCTTCCAGTGGTGAGTACTTCTACTTCATTGTAGATTTATTAAACAGTGGCTTACTTATCATTTTACCTGCATGTTATTGACATTTAGGATGATTTAAGATTATTTTGTAAGAGAAATAAATTCTACTGAGCGTTCCAATATTACTTGTATTATTCCTTCAACCTAATGTATCAAATATTGCAGCATCCTAAGCTCACAAGAAATATGATAAACTTCATTCTCAACTTCCCCAAAGCCGCATGGGCTGTTAAATGTTGTTGTTTTTAAATCTGCAGGGTATTACATGTGAACTTTCCATGTCTGGTTAACGTACTAAAGAGTTCATGCTGTGTGACTGAGTGACAATAAAAAGGTGCTTCGTTCTCTTTCTAGTGCAGCAATTTCCCCGCTGAGGGACGGCAGCATCAAACAGCATCGGCTCGCTTTGAGGACGCCTTACAAGACACGTTTCAAGCTTACACTTTCCTCAACACCTTGACAAAAAAAAAAAAGGGGGGGGGGGGAGGGGCTTCAAATGTGTTTAGAAGCGAGCAATTTCAGAGACATTCACGCTCACTAAAGTCTGATAAATCAGGAGTGTGTGATTTTCTGTCTTCTAACAGTGGCACCCTGGCATCTCGGGATCAAATCAAGAAAGACAACAAGTTGGCGGTGGTCAACAAGTGAGGCCACACATCCTCTTCTGACTCATGTGAGCAATGCAGGAGCTGTCTGATCCTGACGTTAACTCCAGCAATACCTATGCGGTTGGAGTTCAAACTATCATAATGCTTGACATCACGCGAGACATGTAAAGGACTAACTGCATTTTGCTTTTTCTTTGGCTTTTTGTGATGGCAAAAAAAAATACAGTGTGATGATAGCCATTGAACTTACTGCCATGTAGGAAGGGGTCTGGCTGCTCCGTACAACATGAAAATATAATAATTACTTCCAATAGTACCTAAAAAAAATCACTTAATGACCAAGTATTTTCAAAGTGGGAGTAATTTTACTTCTGAGTTTTATTTTACAGTAGTTAGCGACTATGATCTATAAGTATGTTAAATAAAATGTTACCATTAATAAAGGTTGCATTATGGTGACAGTTCATTCACATTAACATCCATCCATTTTCTATACTGCTTGTCCTCAGTAGGGTCATAGGTAAGCTGGAGCCTATCCCAGCTGAGGTCTGGCATGAGGCAGGGTACACCCTGGACTGGTCGCCAGCCAATCACATTTTCTGATATTTGAAACGAGAACTGTATGGAAGTCAACCTGCATCATAGCCTTGCTGCGACCATTTACGTGGTTCCGCAATCTTGTGCAGCTCTACATCACATATTTTCTAAAAACTAAAATTGTACACTTTGACAGAAACTCAACTCCTGCTAAAAAAAAAAAGTCAAAACATCACAGTTAACATTAGTGGAACGATGTTCCCAACTACTGACTGAAGTCAAATATTTAAAGATGAAGAGCGTAAAGTTATGCAAAATTAGAGCGAAAGATCTACATTACAAAAACATTTTGCAGTATGTCTCAAATAGGCTGTTGCCTAGAGGGTGCTAACTTTCCAATGTGCACGTAAACAACATAACACATACGCACGTGCATTAGTTATGTTTGATGTCAGCTAATGATAGGGATTTGACCGAGTTTAGCTACTAACGTTAGCTATCCTTAAATGTACAGTCGTCCCTCGTTTATTGTGGTTAATTGATTACAGACCCGACCGCGATGAATTCGTAGTTAGAGTACAGTAAACATGTGAATGACTTTCTAAATACGGGTTTTACCATTATTAGAGCCCATTAGAGTTGAAATAACAGCCCTATAGTCACCTTTACTCCTATTATTCTTTGTTTACACCACAGTGCGCACCACTAATGCGTAGGCTACGGGATCATTTCACTAAGAGACGTCCGCCGGCCGCATATGGCAAGCTACCGAGCGAACTAATTAGCCTCCAATTTATATATTCTAAACTCAAGAGAGGGTTTTAAACGGAGTGGGGAAGAAGGAAAAAGTAAAAAGTAAAAACCGTACCACTTCCACACGGAATGGGAGGGAAATTTATTTCCCCCCACTCTATCATGTCGGACGTACCATGGCCGACTACATGCAGTATAAAGGTAAAGTAACGTAAGGTAATGTCTCATCAGTGTAACATTACTTACGCCTGGTGACCAGAATACTGCATATAACCTGTCTTTCAATATTTTTGGACTAATAAAAGTCAAATCGTTTATTAATTATTGAAAAACCGCGATAAAAATAGGGGGCGATGTTTGAAGCATGATGTAGCGAGGGACGACTTTGTAGTGCATTTGCAAACTTTTGGTCACCTCTCTCAGGTTACTTTTGCGTGTGTGTGTTCGCGATGCACATACCACGCACACACACGAGTGACCAGTCATCTTATTCGGACCGAACTGCATTTTATGCCAATTTTTATGCCGTTTCATTCGTAATTGTGAAAAATATAAACATTTTTTGTTCAATCTGTTCTTTTAAACCATTATTGGTAATATATGCTAGCAAGCGGTGGTGTTCTTATACTTTTTGGTTGAAAAAAATGTAATCTTGAGCTTTAAGCGTTACCTCACCCTGATTGGGCACACCTGACGATGGTTTGCCCCTTGGTCCGTGCCCTCCTCCCTTACATTTTTTACAACAAGGTTGTTTCTTTGTAATTACTGCAAACATTCAAGAGATTAGAGATTATTAGAAGTGTTCTAGAAAAGGGATGCAAGAACGCTGCTGTCTGGTTTTGTCCATGAGGGGGCAGTGTGATACTTGATATGTGAGCGCTGCCGGGCGCTGCAGAGGGCTCGGTAAATCAAAGCTGTGCACCCCGCAGAGAGGCTGAGGCAGCAGCTGACCTCAAAGTCCTCAGTGAGCTGCTGCTACAATGTGAAGGCTCTAATCCTCCTGCAGGAGCATCCACAAGCCAAATAGCGGTGCACGGAATATCGGAAAGCGAGATGTGCATTGAAACATTTTTAACACTGTGACACAGCAGCATGTGCTACACTTAAACAGCAGAGCGGGAGCAAAGCCAAGCCAGAGCAAGCACATACAGCTCTTGGCCTAATTAACCAGTGATCACCACGAAGCTACAGTGGTAGCAAACCCTTCGGGGCGGAGGGGGTGGGGGGGCAGGTCCATGTGAGGGGAACAAAACGTCCGAGAGAAGGTCCGCTACATTACCACCGACCGCCCCCCCCCTCCTCACAACCACAGCTTCCATCCCCTCCGCCCCGCTGCTCACCGCTCCCTCGCGCTCCATCCTACAGCAGTCACAACACGGCCGCCATTTTAGATCTATAAATCAGAATGCACCGCGTCACGCCGCCGTGGCTAACCTTACGTGGCTCTGCTCGCTCGCTCAATGCAGCAGCGTAGGAGGGTAAAAAGATGCAGGAGGGATACATCCTGAGCGGAAGCGTGAACGACATGTTCTCAAGTTGGTTCTTCGTATGATGATGCATCATTGTGTGTATGTGAACGCCACATTTGTGTGTGTGAATTCTTGTGTTGACTTTTGACCTTTAAGTTGTCCCTTACATTTAGAAACATGTTAGCATTCATGCTAATTTAAGCATATTTACGTTGATATTTGATGCTGATGTTTATTTATGTGCAATGCCCCTATCAAATTAAATAAATATAGCGTCTACCCGTACCGCTGAATCAATTTGTGTCAATCTGATGGTGCAAACAAGTTTGTGTGTGTTCCAGAGCTCGCCCAGGCCCAGTCAGCCATTCCCCTTCATGCTTGTCGGAAACGCTCCCCTGTCAGCGACATGGCTGATCGGGTGGGTGTACTTCGATCCCGTCTTCCCCCTCGCTCGGACCACCGCTGCTTCGTGCAACCGAGTCCTCCCTTGCTCTCCAGCCAAGCGAAAGAGAGACTGAGGATCTCTCTGGTGATGGCCAGAGAGGCGCACAGGGCCCCCGCAACACAAATAGGACGTGACACCCGGAGAAAGGGCGGAGGTGGTGGTGAAGGAAGAATAGAAATGTAAGCGAGTCCTATACCCCACTGTGCTGTCGCTGGCTGCCGTTACCCCTCCTTTTTCGGAAGGCCCGCAGCCACGAGACGCGCTTTGACATGGACTTTGTGACACCCGATGACTCATAGCAAAGACATTTGAAGACGGATATGACCTCAATTTGCTGATTTATGTAATAACGCCTCAGTCTGAGTCGAATGCGGGAAGCACACTGCATTTTTGGAGGACAAATTCTATTTTGTGGTATGCACTGACCTTTATTTTTATATTAGGTACTTAACATAAATGACCATTACTATTATTATTTTTAATTACATCCAAAAGTATTAAAATAAATGAGAAAAATTTTATATATTTTAATAGAGAACTATTTTATAGTTAATAGAGAACCTATTTTATTGAGTCCACTCAAACACATTAAAAAAAAAACACACATACACGACCACATTCGCACTCGATGACCTCAGTAAAAGACGAGGGACGCGGAGAGGATAAAAAGAGGAGGAAGAGAGGAGCATCAAGATTATTTTAATGCGATGGGTGGGAAGAAAAAGCCGAACGTCACATCACTCGCTTCGGAAGAATTCCGTGATATGTCATAAAACATGTAATACTGTGTGTGTGTGTGTGTTTTTTTTTTTTTATGCTGTGCTCTGTTCTTGATCCTCGCACTTAGGCATCCATTTTAGCAGGGCTGTAATCTTCAGCGGGCGCTCCTACATTTTGTGAGGCAGGAAGCCGCCGTGCTTCCATTTCGAGACTGAAAAACATAAAAAAAAACTGATGCTTAGCTTCCAAGCGAGACCGTCGTCCTTTTAGAGGATCCGGCGGCGGGATACCAACTTTCGGGAAAAAGCTGTCAAAAGTCTGAATGTGACCTTTTCAGAAGGGGAGTCCGGGCTGACCTTGTGCGACTGGAAGTCTGTCGTTATGCACCATTTTCACCCCAAAAAACCTCGCTGCCATCTCCCAGCCCCTAAAACCCTCATCTAAACCCCCAGTGTCTGCCCCCACTTCTATCTTTCATGCTTATTAAGTTGGGTTGCCTTATCAGAGGGCACACTCACCCCTCGGAGGCGTCGCGCGCGCACACACACACACACACACACACACGAGCGGGCACGTGTACACACAAATGATGAGGTAGGCTTGATAGAAGCTATTGTTTGTATACACACACACACACACACACACACACACACACACACACGAACGATCTTTCTCCCCCGACCCCAACCTGTCTTCATGCCACCACCCTGCCCTCCTCCAAATCAACCCTTCGCATCTCCCCTCTCCCAGGCCTGGAGGGAGGTAGGGGTTCATGAAGACATGGGGTAAGGATGAGTAAGGGAGGGAGCTGAAAAAAAAAAAAGAGGGTGAGACAGGGGAGGTAGGTGGGTGGGGGCTGGATGGGTGAGACATGGCGGGGGAGAGATGCACTCCTCCTCTGCGCTCTGCTGCCACAGCGGCTTGGCTACAGAAGCCTTTGATGTTCTGCAAATTTCAAATTTCATTATAGAAGAACCCCCCGCACCACCACCACCACCACCACCACCACCACCACCCCGTCCTCAAGCACCCCCCATCCCCCACTCTTGCGTTTAAACAAGCCCCCCCGCACACCCCACCAACCCCAATGCTAAAGTTAAGAAACTGAAAGCCCTGCAGAAGAGACTTTTCATATGGGTTAATTATTCATCGGGCTGGGAGTGCACGAGCCAAACGTATGTATGCATGTGTGTCTGGATTGTATGATGCCAGCCTTATCGTTGGCCGTCTTAGAATGTCTCACCCGTTCACTCGCTCGATGTTTCGATCGCTTCTAAATCGGCGCACGCTACAAGGATGCCATTTTGGAGTTCTTCAGGCTTAGCGTCAATGCGGCAAGGCGACCATTTTGGTTCCGCGAGAAGAAGATTCCCGACGGAGCGCCGTCGAAAACTGCGGTGCCACTGAAGTCACTGACAGATCGGTGGTGTCAGCAGCGTCGGTGGTGGGAGATAGAGAGAGAGAGTGAGAGGGAGAGAGGAAGGCTGTCAGATGTTTGTAAATGTGTGTTTTGTGAGCGGGAACTAGGTTAGCGACTCAGACGTCAACTGGGGAGCTGACAAGACGATATGCCCCAATATGAAGGGCCTTTTGTTGCGCTGTGATACCATCCATATACACTCCATTAAAGTTACTTAGGATGTGTTGATATAAAGTAACGGTATGGAGTAGTATCAATGTTCTAACGCCGTTTTCAAGGTCAAACTGGCACAGCTGACTCTTGGAAGTCCAACAACTCAGGAATCAATCAAAAATCTTGAGGAAAATATGTTTGAAAACGCCAGCAAGACACAATCCAAAAGCAGAACGCAAACCAAACAAGACCAAAGTGTCTCATTATCGGCTGATCTTCCTCCCGTATCAAGTATTTTTATGGGTACCTTCAACAGTAGCGTCTTTCACACAGATCAAACAAAACTGCACTACAGCTGTAACTGTAGATACAGCATTGGCTCACCTGTGCCTTTCACGCAGAACCTAGCGAATTTGGACACGGAATCTCGCCATCAGAAAATGAAATGCGTCTGGTGTGATGTAAAAAGGGTGGGAGAAGCATTTGCACAGACACCCGTTACGGCTTGATACTACCTTTGAAGTAAAACAATTCCTGGGTTGACCTCCAGTAGTAATAATGGTGGACCTGCCAGGACACCGCTGAAATTGTTGGCCCTTATCGTAGCCTGTAAAAGCCAGCCTTTCCCTACTTTTTGTCCTGTGTTTTTTTTTTTTTTGTATAAACACCACTGACACAAAACCGGGGGCGCATCGACCTGGCAATTTTCTGCCTTCTAAGGTAGTACCAGAACTGTAACAGGCAGGACAGCACCGATGTGTAACAGTACTGCAGGCTAATAACAGTACCGGCATATGACGTTCTTCTGCTGTGTTGAAAGCGACTGTCGTTGTCTTGTTGTCTGTGCGTTTCATATGTCACACCAGATGCTGGCGCTGATGTCGTCAAGCATCTAATTACCTGATTGTGGGATGCCGTGTCGCTGTGTGACGACGCACACAGTTGTGGCAATATCCTGCTTCAACAGGCGTAGACGGATAAACGCCGGCTATTCTGCGCCAATTTTCTATGTAAAAGAGGCCAAGTGTTTGTACTAAGTCTAATGTGTTTATTTTAGGACACGATCGGTAACAAGGCAATAATCATCGACTTAGTAGAAAATGCATGTTTATTATGTTTATAGTACGTCTTATTTGTCAGCGACTGTTTACGAGATGAAACAATTCAAAGGTTACCTTTTATTTTGATTGTTTTTGTTGTACGCCAGAACAAAACAGCCTATAAATGTGTATGTAATGTGATGTATGTGAGGATGGGTCACGGTCAGTTGATTAGGTTGGGTGTCATGGAGTGGTTAGGTTGGGGGTCACCATCAGCTGATAGGCTGTCGGTCTTGTCTCTCTGATCTCATTACCCTCCTCTATTTATTCTCCTACAATCACCTGACACCACCCTGGTCTCAGCTGCCACCCCTCTCTCACCTCCGACCCCAGCCCAAGGCCAAGGTTGGGAGGTTGTCGTCATGGAAACGCCGCAGCCCCCGTAGCCTGTGACTGCTGACCCCTGAAGTTGAAAAGGACGGTCGTAATTTGCTCCCCTCTGCCCCCGCACCTGATTGTGTCTGAATAGCTTTTAGAGAGACGGCAGGATCAACGGATAAGACGGACTGGACTGTTGGACAGATGGATGGAGTGAACAAAAGGAGGGGACGGCGTGTGCCACTGGAGAGTTTTAGCAATGAGCTCTAACGACCTATGCACCCGCTTGTGCTCTTTCAGCACGAGAGCTGTGGAGAACGACGCCTGAGAGGATGTAGATGCGATCAACTAAACACAGGTGGCTTTGCTTAACTAAACGTCATCCAAATCTGAGAGGTCACCACTCCAGAGACGGCCACTCGATTGTTATTCAAACAAAACGGGCCAACTCCAGTCCACGCTTTAGTTTACTGCCGCTCAACGGCTACTGAAGCACACTTGAAAAATTCATTCAGCCGGAGCAGCAACAACCGGAATATTAAAAAGTTTTAAAAGTGTGACTCAATTCTTGCAGTTTATGCTTCAACTTGAGTGCCGTCATCCCGTGCTTTAGTCAATACAGCACCACATTTCATTGAAAACTGCACTGAAATTCCGACTGATATGACAGTTTCCTGCTGCGAGTAGACACCCTTTAAGATCAATATCTTTGAGCAGACAACTCTTTGATGAATGTTTTGGGTTACAAATTGGTGAGAGGTAATACCGTCACCTTGTGCTGGATATTGTTCACAATGCTCAACATTTGACTGAGAAATTAAGTAAAACAAGCCAGGCATCTACGGTCAAACACCCTTTAAATCAATACGGTTTGACGCTGACCGGTTGAAAAGGATGGGTTGAAAACTGTGATCAGTCGAGCGTTGAAAATACTGATATGATCTTTTTACCTCAGATAACTCGTCCATCTTGGGACAGATATCATTTAAAATCAATATAGCTTTTTCTTTGACTCAGAACGATAATCTCTGAATGCTTGAAAGAGATGAGTGGTTGAAAATCAGGAACGGGAGCGCATTGAAAAGGAACGAGTTGGCCTTTGACCTCGGGTACCGGCGTCATTTGGGGTCAAATTTTTATAATGAAAGTTTGAAAGGGACTGGTTGAAAACCGTCACCAGCAGAACTTTGACAGGAAACAATTAACATTCAAAATCAATGTGATTCTTACTCTAACGAATGGACGTTTTCAGGGACTACAACCTTGTTGTAGTGGCAGGCACTGCAATGAAGTCATCCGGTAGGCATGGGCATTTGACTAAATTTCACTGATTGATGTGTGGTGATTGATGATTATCTATTTGATTTAAAACTCTATTTTTAAATTAGATGGGAGAATCTCTGTCTGAATGTTCTGAACTCCTGTGTCCACGCCAGTGTTGCATCGAGCAGAATAATGAATCCCTGAAGGGTTTCCATAAAATGGATGTAGCTCAATTGCAATACTGGATGTTATGCTGTCCTCCTTTCAACTGTAAACTAGTCAAGAAGCTAAAAATTTCCAAACAATCGACTAAATTGTTATTAATGCATCAGTGCCCCATTTCTATTACTATTTTCGGTGTATAAGCCGCTACGTTTTTCTCACACTTTGAACCCTGTGGCTTATACACTGATGCGGCTAATTTGTGGTCGCGTTCTGGTCTTCAGATGTCTCGTCATTTTACAGTCATTTGTGCACGCTCTCATCCTTAGTGATGCATGATATCACTCATTTCTTTTCCGACTTGATATTGAATAAAATTTAGGCTGGTATCGGCGATACTGAGCCGATAAATTTGAAAAAGTAGTGTATTTCAAATCATACGCTAGCTCATACGATAAAGAATGTAAGACAGAGTAATTTATTCATGCATTTTAAACAACTGGATAATACAGTATTTAGACAAGGTCTCAATCATTTAGTTACTTTCCACTGTGTCCCTGTTCATGATATAAATTACCTCAAATGACTGAAGTCTCAAAGTAGCGATATTTTGCTTTGAGAAACGATTTTAGAGCCTAAAGATCTTGTATCGGAGGCATCAATATTTCAGTATCCGCACATCACTTCTCATCATGGTCAACACGTGGATAGGTGCATGTGATGCGACTTTCAGGCTGAAGGCAGTCGATCTAGCGGCTTTTGCTCGGCTTTGCCGGTGGATCTTGGCAGTGTGGAGCGGTGTTGGGAGGTCCACTGTCGCCGGCGGGTTTTGGGGGGCTGAACTGCTGCGCGTACGGGAGGACAGGCGCTGGGAGTGACATTGAAAGAAGGATAGAGACCGGCAAGGTGTGTATTGAGGGATTTGTGGAGCTGTTCAGTTCCGACACTTGAAGAGGATGACTTTAGTGGTTTTAGTTCCCAGGAGGAGGATGAGGACAGTGATGAATGACTTTTCTGGTAGGCCGTATTACACTCACCGTTCGGCACTTTTTGGAAAAAAGCATACACCTGCGGCATACAGACCGGTGCGATCTTTACATATATGTACAGTACAGGCCAAAAATGTGGACGCACCTTCTCATTCAATGCGTTTTCTTTATCTTCATGACTATTTACATTGTTGATTCTCAAAACTATGAATGAACACACATGGAATTATCTACTTAACAAAAAAGTGTGAAATAACTAGGTGTGTCTTATATTTTAGACATATATTTTATGTCTTACAATTTTTTTTGACAGCACTGCATACCCTTGGTGTTCTCTCAATGAGCTTCATGAGGTAGTCACCTAAAATGGTTTTCACTTCACAGGTGTTGCCTTGTCAGGGTTATTTAGTGGAATTTCTTGCCTTATTAATGGGGTTGGGACCATCAGGTGTGTTGTGTGTGTGCCAAACATTTGGCCTATACTGTACAAATCTTTTTTTGTCTTTATTAAATTTAGTGGGTGCAGCTTATATACCGGTGAACTCTCCAGTCCGGAAATTTTGGTATATAATGCGTGTGTACCTTCTGGTAGGCTTCTTTGCTCTTCAGTGCCAGCTCCAGTTGATCAGCACTGGTTGCATAAATAACAGAACGGTACTGAGTCCCGATGTCGGCATGCTGCTTCATACCTGCGTAAAAAAACACACGCACACAATATGAAGCATAAGTACTCACAATCATCACGCACACCATCACATTTGCATGTAAAAGGTTTTCACAATTATGTCATCATCCCCAATCTTCAATTCATGGAGCCAAATGTATTTAGGCTATCACTTTCAGAAGGGGCGGTTGTGTCTGCAGTGTGTGCTGGTCTATGGGCTCATGTAGGTGGGTGCGTTTTCGTTTTTATTGTCATCTAAGCACTGTCAACATTTTCATCAGCTTTACATCAGTGTGTTTGGAGGACCAAGGCAAAGTACATGCGGATAAGGAGCTGCCACAGCTTGTATGCTCTTCATCAGCAACATTACTGAGCAGCTTTGGCATGCATGGAAGCCTGCTCGGTCGCTTTTTCTTCACTTCGTATTATCCTCTATCATTTGCTTTTGCATCTGTCTAGCTCTACTGAGACGATATACGATAGAAAGGATATTAATTTGGCCTGCAATAGAGATTTTAATTCTGTCGCCCAATCATGATAAGGCATGTTGATGACGCAACCTAATCGCCACCCGCAGTGTACAGTCGTAAAATACATAAATACATTTTAGGCTAACCGGTCAGCTTCGTAGCTTACTATGTTTCTTAAGTCCCTGCAGTGATCCCACAGCCTGCGCAAGTTGAGCAATGTGTTGTAAACAAAGAATAATAGGATTGTAAAGGTGACCATAGGGGTGTTGTTTCATGTCTACAGGGCTTTAATAATGGTAAAAATCGTCAGGTTTTCTATGCTCTATAAAAGTATTTCATTTATCAATATTGACTCCTACTTTGCGGAAACTGACGTATCGCGGTTGGGTCTGAAGCCAGTTAACCACAATAAAGGAGGGAGGACCAAAACAGAAGAAGCTGGTGAAAAAGCCCGGTACAACGTTCGTCTTTTGGACTTGGTTCATGTTTAAGCCTTCCAACCATCAGCAGAAAATTATACCCTGCAGAGTGTGGGGGGAACCAATTCCAGCAGAGGGTGGTAAGAGCTGTAATGAGACCAATTTGTTTTACCAACTCAAAACGAAACATCATAAAATAAGAGCAAATTTTGTGTAATTTAAGCAAAAATATTACATTTATTGCCTTCCGTCATCTACACAGCATCGTGATACTTACCCTACTATAATGATATCACAGTATTACACAACATCCATCCATCCATCCATTTTCTATACCGCTTCTCCTCGCGGGGGTATGCTGAAGCCTATCCCAGTGACTTCGGGCGACAGGCGGGGTACACCCTGGACTGGTCGCCAGTCAATCTTTAAAATCTCCCGCGTGGATATATTTGTTCATTGCTTACATTCATGCAGCGTTTGTGCACATTCATTTCACTCATTATACAGTGGTGCCTTGGTTAACGTCATTAATCCGTTCCAGAAGGTCCGACTTAAACCAAAACAGACTCTAACCAAAGCAAAGTTTCCCACAGAAAATAATGTAAATCCAGAAACACTGAGTGTCACCCTGCACCGTCGAGTCGATAGACTGTTATGCGGAAACCGGAGTAGATATGTGTGCACTGCAGCCATGTGTTTCTTACATTGTGTATTTCTCTATAACTCTGATATAGACAAACGCTGTTGTCCTAAAATGGCGCCCATGGTCCACAATGCGTTGCGCCAAGTATCACGAGATTTCATCTTGGGGCGTAAACAAACTGGACGGTATTTTGGACACTAAACAATTAACCGACATTAACCGAGGTACCCCTGTATTTGATAGCCTCATTATACCTGATTCACCCTCCAAAAAGACAATAGATGGCCCCTGCCATCACTTACCTCACAATTCTGAACCTTATACTTGTTTTCACCCAAAAGCCATGAATATAAATTTGAAATACACAATATGCACCTACCATGTTGCAGAAACATGTTGCAGAAATTGACATAATGTTAAGGAAATGCTGTCATCGTGAGGAGAAAGAACCTTTGTGTGGGGAAGAATTTTCCAGGCGGACCGTTCAAACGTTGCGGAATCTCATCGCAAACACTAGTCCCCCCCCTTTGCAACTAATCATGCCAAAACGGTGACCTGAAACACTGGCAAAAGTTGGCGAAAAAAACTTCAAAACTCCTCTCTTACGGAGCGTTAATGGAAGCTAGCAGTTGAGGTTAGCTTTGCAGAGCTAGCGTGGTTGTGTGTGTGTGTGTGAGACACTGGCTGTATAAGTGTGTTTACACCGTGTTGTGTTTTACCGCTTATTAATGCAAATGAGGGTTTCACGATGCCCGCTGACGTCGTGCAAGTTCTGAGTGAAATAAGGATGAGACAGGTTTATTCTTGCACCCAGATCATCTTAACCATCAACAGACATTCTCAACGCACACAACACACTTCTGGCCTTCAGAATAAGAGCACTGTTCACCACATACTGTTTAATTGTGTAAATAAAAAAATATCTTAGATCAATAAGGCAATTGGAATTGCATTGGTGACTACATCTTCCTTAACCACAAGCACGGGCATTACAGTTTGTTCAGGGTTGTGTAGCAATGCGTGCAGAGGCTGACATCCTTTCAGAAAAGTTAGCCAAGCTACATCCGTTTCTGAAATACTGGGTACAATTGGCCAATGATTTTTGAATTAAATTAACTGACATTGACTGTCACCAAAGTACACACTGCTGGTAAATTAAGTGTAAATGATAAAAAACAAAATTAAAACAGAAAAAATTTTGAAAAAAATGTAATGGAATTTGGGAAGAAAATAAAACGGATTTCATAGGGCCCGAACAAAACACCACCACAAAATGAGACGGTGTACTCATTCCTTTGACAGACGTGCCTGTACACCTAATCAATGTGTTGACAACCTCCAGCCACAAGATGCAGACAGTTTGCTTACGTGCCGATCTGCTAGCTTGAAGACTGTTCCATCACAAGCTGTCATTAATTCCATTCCTCCTGCTGTAATTACTATAAACAGTAATTTAGTACTCAGTCAAAACGAGAGCACACATTGCTAGGACAGCCTTGGCTTTGATTAAACCCCCAAGTTGGGAGGCTTGGAAGGCATTTCAAATGGGCGATAACTGAGACCAAAAAGCCCATTGCCTTTTAGTCTTCTGGCCCCGCCGATAACAGGGTGTGATTCTTTCATTGTACCATCTAGTCTATTCCTTAGTGAATGCATCTCTCCCATCCATCTCAGTGGATCCTGTGGATCCATCCTGCCCCCACAGTACAGTTGAGAACAATGGTGACCCTCCATGGAGACCATGTTCCACCATGGGCTGTCCATTACGCTGATTACCCCAGAAGCCGAGGTGTTACAGTATCTTTCTAACCTGTTCTGATGCAGTCCATGGGAAAACCTCAACCAAACTGGGTGAAACATGCATAATAAACTGCTATTTATACACCAAAACACTAGAACAATCTAATGCAATGCGAAAGCTGTACTGAAAACTGAAATTTGCAAATGCAGATTTTGTTGACACAGCTCTTGTATGGATATTTAGAGGAAGCGTGTGCACCTAACGTTGTGGCTGGTGAGTTTTTGCCTGCACTATCAAACATATGGCTGTTATGTTGGAATATTCATCACATCTTCAGAGATCTTTACAGCATCAGCGCTGGAACTACTCCCCAATCCAAGTATTAGCTCCACCCACAGCTCTAGCCTTGCTTTTGATTAGTCTCACTCCAGAAACATTCCCAAAAGACTGGAGTCCTCAAAGAAACAACGGCAACAAACACAAGCCCCCCCACCACATAAAAACTCTCGTCGCTCTCATGCGCTTTCTCCATTTTTAACAGCCCTCTTCGTTATTTTCTCCATCCGTCAAAGGCGGCAGTAATTATTAATGAGAGCCTCCCTGTTCCCTCTGCATTATGCATGAGAGCCTTGCTTCTTGAAAGCACGGGGTAATGGGGGGGTTGGACAGAAGGGTTAGGGGCTCCTGGGGTCACACGTGCCCATTCACACAAACGTACGCCGCCTCACGGGGTCGCCGACCTACACCCGTGAAAATATTAATTAACCCCCGCTAGCAGCGCTCAAAACGAGACCGTTTCAAAAGTGGGCCCCCCCTTTTAAACGGTTGACAGACAAATGGAACGGGGGAATCAGACAAAGTGGGAGGACGTCTCTCTTCTTCAGGAGCGTGCATACGCTGTTTGAACCTGCTGAGATTCGCAGCAGCTCCGTGAGATGGTTTTCATTGTTTATCCTCATCCTTCACTCTCCCGTTCTGAGGCTTTTAATCTTGCTTACCCCCACCCCTCCCTCGCTCATTTCCTGCCAACACTTTAAAGCACATTTGAACTAAAAGAGAGTGGAGGGAGGGGGATCAAGTGCAAGGCCGCCTTGTTGATGCATGTTGCACTCACAATGTGTGCCTTTCTTCCACGGCTGCCGCTTTGACCCTCTTTTATTTGAAACCCCCCAATGTCTTTTTTTTAATGCAACGACCCTTCATCCATTAACAAGAGCTGGAGCTGGGATTAGCCTCATCTAGCCACGTACTGTCCCTCCGGCTTCTCTTGCCTTTGGATTCTAGAGCGGGCCATCCAGCGTTCGCACGCATGTGAAACAAGAGAAGACTGAAAATGAGGGGAAATTATGGACACAAAAAGAGCTGGCTTACATAATGGCTGCCAAGAGAAATTAAAGCCATGTTTTCACCTCTCATGGTTTTGTTTACCATGGTAGGGGTGGGAACGGCTGATCTGGCTTAGGTTTCCTCTGTGAGGCATGCAGGTAGGACATCAATAGCTGCATCCTCATTCTACATGTTGACATTCTCCATTAACACAAACAGATATGAATCCAACGTAATCTAATGCATTTTTTAAAATGATAAAACTTTATTACTGCAAATGTATGTCGACCCACAGCAGTGTGTCTAGCTCCGCCCTTTAGGTTCTGTACCATTGCTGCTGCTGTTTTAATGACCCTTTGACATAATAAAGCAATCACAGATAACAGCTGATTAACCTTGCAGAATCATAAGCTTCTTTTGCACACATCCCACAAAAGTTACAGCAGAGCCGTAGCCTACGTGGCCTTTGTTATTTTACACAGAACCCAGCGAAGACAGAATATTTCCGCAACTTTGTGTGCTTACAATGGTCCCATGCAAGTGTAGGGTTCACTACACACGCTCAAAATTGTTGGTACACTTACGCCAAAGAAGGAACACCCACAAGAATCACTGAAATAATTGGAAACTGACAAAAGGAATAATATCGATTTTTTTTTCCTCCAAAGAGGGGCCCAACAGACAAAAACAAAAACGTCCTGTAACTCTCAATGAGGTATTTTGGCTCACTTATGAGCAAACAGCTCCAGCTCTCAGGTTTGATGGGTTCCGTCCCCAGATTGCATGTTTCAGCTCTTTCCACAGATGTTCATCCATCCATCCATCCATCTTCTATGCCGCTTCTCCTCATAAGGGTCGAGGGGGTATGCTGGAGCCTATTCCAGCTAACTTCGGGCGACAGGTGGGGTACACCCTGGACTGGTCGCCAGCCAATCGCAGGGCACATATAGACAAACAACCATTCACACTCACTTTCATACCTATGGACAATTTAGAGTCGCCAATTAACAACTGGGTTTAAATCAGCATTCAAAGAAGGCCACTTCAGAATCGTCCAATGTTTCGCCCTTAGCCTTTCCTGGGTGTGTTTGGCTACGTGTTTTGGATCATTGTCCTACTGGAGGATGACCAGCAACTCAGACCAAGCTTTCTGACACTGGGCAACACATTTCACTTCAGAATGCCTTGAATCTTCTAGCCTGCACAGATTAAAGACACCCTGTGTTGGATGCAGCAAAGCAAAGGAAAGCCTTAGAACATAACCGAGTCTCCATGTTTCACAGCAGGCACGGTGTTCCTTTCTCTCGATGCTTCATTTTGCTGTCGTGACTTGTTAAAAAGCTCCAGACTTGTCTCCCAGAGGCTCTGTAGTTTGTCAATATGCATTTTGGTAAAAGACAACGTTTTTGGGGTTTTTCTTTTACTTTTTTTTTTTTTTTTTTTTTACTTTTGTCAGTTTCAAGTTATTCCAGTGGCCAATCAAGGTTTTCTTAATTTCATTGAAGTAGGGTACCAACAACTGCATCCATGAGTGTAAATGACATGCAGGGTTTCTGCTAAATGTAATTGATGGTGGCACAACGCCATGACAAAATAAAAGCCCCCACACATTAAAAAATTGTTTTGTTTTTTTAACTTGAAAACAATGTTAAGTAAGATATGAATGGATATATATGCTATAAAGATACATATATAGCTTATTATTTATGTACATATTGACCACAATTATTTTGAAAAAAATGTGAAATATGAGAAAAATGTTTCACTGCGCTTTGTTTTGACAAACATGCACCAGAATCACCTGTCTGCCCTGTTGGCACCAGACAGACGTTCACTTTGTTTCTTTTGTAAAATGTGTACTCAATTGATGACAGCTTGCCACAGACCAAGCCTATCAATGCCAACGTGTGTGATTGCTCACGTTTCAATCTCATTTGACTGGGATCTTTGTTTACACATTTTGCCTGGCTCTCACTGCCTCTCTGGCGGCAGCTAGCTAACTCGTACATGCTAACTTACGTTTTTAAAATGTCACATGACAATCTTGCTCTCCTGTTATTATTATAATACTTATGGCTTATTTTCAAAACACTAGATGTGTGTCTAGGTTGTTCAACATAAACACGTAGCGTATCCAGCTTTAAGATGGTGACGCTATGCTAGCAGTAGCTCACCAGCTGATGTTGAGTAGTTCACCAAAGGATATTTATTTCACCTCTAAGTATATTATAAGTGTTCTATTCAAACATCCATCCATCCATTTTCTATGCCGCTTATCCTAATTGAGGTCGCGGGGGTATGCTGGAGCCTATCCCAGCTGACTTCGGGCGAGAGGCGGGGTACACCCTGGACTGGTCCCCAGCCAATGGCAGGGCACATATAGACAAACAACCATTCACACTCACATTCATACCTATGGACAATTTAGAGTCGCCAATTAACCTAACATGCATGTTTTTGGATGTGGGAGGAAACCGGAGTACCCGGAGAACACTGTGTGACTGTGTGCTAACCACTCAGCCACCGTGCGGCCCTGTTCATGACGCCTGTATTTAATGACAAATGAGCACACTGAGTGGAGATGTGCTTTTTAATAAAGTGCAATTTAAATGTTGGCAGTCACATAAAACACAAATAGCTTGCCTCTCCTTTCTTTTTGTCAAAGTAGCTCCAATAGTGCTGGAAGTTAGATAAATCTGTGCTATCATACCCTGGAGTCTGAACGTTTTATTATATTATGATTTTATTATTTTATTACTATTTATACAGGATTTCATCCGAAAAATATTTAAACTGTTATTTTATTTTGTTAATTGTATCATTTTGAACTAAAAAATATATTACTGAACAATTAATTTCCCGTGTATTCAGATTACTCTAAAAGGCATCAAATTAAATTCAGGTGTGGGTCAAATAGTACAACATTTTGTACTTTTGTATGAGTCACATAGTACTATTTGAATAAATAGGTCAGGTAACAAAAGGAGGCTCTACATTTTAGACGTTCAGTTTGCCATTAAATTAAGAGTTTTGCCATGTTCTCGGTTAATGGTCTACTAGTTGCTGAAGGAAGTTAAATAAATAAGTTAATAAATAAATAAATAAATCATAAAAATTGTTATTTGTCATAATTAAAAAAATTGCAGACGTAGCAGTGGCACGACACAGCGGCGGCAGTCCGCCCTCCCATGCAGCCCACCACAACAGCTTCAAAAAATCCTAGGGGAAACCCTGACAACAGTGCCAGCGTCTGATATGACATTGAAAATACTTGTCGGATAGCAACATGCTTGAGAACGTACCGTCATCCCTCGTTTATAGCTGTTAATTGGTTCCAGACCTAAGTGAATTTCTGTGAAGTAGGACTCAATATTAATAAAATATTTTTATAGCTAGAGCAGAAAAGCTGTTACGACTTTCTCAATATGGTTTTTAACATTATTACAGCCCTGTCACCTTTACACTCCTATTATTCATTGTTTCCACCACATTGCGCAGGCTACGGGATCATCACTCCAGGGACATAAGAGACAGCCGCTGCTAGCATAGCAAGCTACTGAGCTAGTTAATTAGCTTCTCTAATTTACATATTCTAAACTTAAAGTGTTTAAAACGGAATGGGGAAGAACGAGAAAGTAAGAAGACAAAATCGTACCACTTCCACACGGAATGAGAGGAGAACCTTTTTTTCCCCTCATTCGATCATGTCGGACATGCCATGACTGACTACATACAGTGTGAAGGTCATTTAATCTAACGTCATGTCTCACCAGTGTAACATTACTGATGCCTAGTGACCAGAATACAACATATAACTTGTCTTTCTATATTTTTGGACTAATAGCAGGCCATAGTCAACCACAAAACAGTGATTATTAATTAAATTGTGAAAAATGCGATAGAGTGAGAGAACAATGTAGTGATGGACGACTGTATATCCCGACCTCGTAGTCCTGGCATTGCCCATTTACCCAGAAGGCAGAATAAAGCCCGACGACTTGGTCCTCTTTTTCCATGTCCATGGCATTTATACCGAACAGTGACCGGGAAAAGATGGAAAAATCCTGCATTTTAGTGACATTTAGTGGATGTTTGTTAACATCCATGAACCGGGAAGTAAGTGAATTGCTAACTAACAGACAAATATGACATTCCACAAAATGTTTGAATTTGCTCGTTAAGAGTTCTTCCTTCTTCTCAAGTCAAGCAGCAGAGAGAGGCCTGATGGAAAATAGCAAGCTCAATGTCAAATTCTGTATTCCAAAGAAGTCACCACCGGGCCTAGCAAGGTATCAATTGGTGTTTGTGTCAGACCAACTACCATCATTTGCACTATGGTGGAACACAAATAAAACACTGTAGGTAGAAATGGACGATGAGTACAGCCTCCCTTCTGTTATGTTTTTTTTTTTTTATGTGGTGCGTTCGTGCTAGTAGGTTGTGCTGTGCCCTGCGGTCCTGCTACGTGTGCGTGCCAGCACAGCCCTCTCTCCTTCCTCTTCTCTCTCAGCTGCTATTTTTGCCCTGGTCTTATGTAAGCTGCTGCTGATGCGCTGGAGACAGAGGCAGAGTTTGGGATGGTGAGAGCTTCCCCCGGTGGATGCGCACATACACACATTTGCGCACATTTGCACGTGCATGCAAACTCTCCATAAGGGCAGCCAATGTGTGACAACATACACAGCAAAACAGTGAAGCGATGGCTGTGAGCGACTCAATGTATGCAGCGAAATGGCGTCTGGTGAAGTCTATGTCCTCATCTTGATCACTTGTGTGTAATTTCCACTGCAGAGCATCGCTCTCAAATGTGACTTCATGGTTCTGGGCATGTTGTCAGAGCACAGTGACCCAACCACTGTTTATTTTTAGCCGCATTATTTTTGCTCTGCTACGAACCTTAATGCTGTACTTATATGTAAGACAACAATTACTAATGACAATGTATTGCAAAGGGACTGACTGTTTTTATTTTCTTCAAAGGCATAAAGGCCGCCCATGCTAATATTCTCTGCTTTGTTTCTAATGAAAACTTTTACCTTCTATCACATTATTGGTGTCTAAGTGTCTTAACAATAAAAACCCCTCACCTATTCCCAAACAGACGTCTTTATAATATAATGAAAGAGGCACAGAGAAACACACACACACACACACATGCACGCACGTGTCACACAATCTCCATAAATTAGGGCTGTCAAGCGTGTGCGGGGGTGTAATAACTGACACCTGGTAATGAGCACACCATTTGGGGGGTAGAGAGGCTCCGAGTATAGAGGTGGCAGGGGTCAGGGTCAGAGGTCAAGGTCATCTCCTGTGGGGTTCAGTTTTTTTGTTTTTTATAAAAGTGGGGGAAGATGCCCCCAAATCGAGGGATTCGGGTGACTCAGGGTGACACGGGGGTACCCCCAAAAGGGAATTGGCGTGTGTCGTAGCCAGCTGGGGTGAAGATATTATCATCAGGGAATATTCAAGCTAATATTTGTTGGGGGACCAACGACCATCAACATGACTTTACAGATAGACTGATTTGGGATTGGATCCTTATTTTGGCTTCAACAATACCAAGCTAACAATACAAGGTCTATTTTGTTGCATTTGTACTTTCAAAATAAATCCATGAATCCAACAATTACACAAATGTATCCTATAAAACAACTGCTTTCCACTGCCAAGGTATGACACCTTTCCACAGGCAAAACCAGGTACTGCCAGGTACCAAGCATGCTGATCCGATACCATTTGGTATGCTGGCCGCTCATTGGTTGAGCATACATTCGTCCCTAGCGGTTAATCGGTTCCAGATGTGATAAATTAATTTCCGCAATATAGAATTCAATGTCACTATGTTGTATACAGTATTTTCATTGTTGGAGCATAGAAAACCTGTTTATGACTTTATAAATACTGGTTTCAGCATTATTAGAGCCCTGCAGATAGCCACCTTTACACTCCTATTAATCGTTTAGAATACATTGGGCAACGTTTATGCTGCAGGGGACTCGAGACAGCCACTAGCGAGGGCTTATTAGCGCTAGAGAGCTAACCAGTTAGCCTGGAATCTATTTATTCTAAATTTATGAAGCCAAAAACTTACCACTTCCACACGGAATGAGAACTTTCACTCTATCATGTTAGACATGCCATGGCTAACTTCATAACTTCACGCAGTGTTAAGGTATTGTAATGTAAGGTAATGTCTCAATGTTTAGTGTCATCACTGCTGCCTGTGGATGCTGCAGTCGATAGTCTCCACTTTGCTGCAATGCTCCATTTTTTTTGGTGCCCTCAGTCTCCTCTTCACTAAAATGTGTCTCTTTACCAACAACTACGTGCCGAGAATAAGGAGACCATTTTTAAACTGTTATCTCTGTTCCTTGGTTTAGGAAAGAATGGAAAAGTTACACATTTTTGGGAGGCTGCATATTTTTGTCATTAGGGACAAATGAGTGAGGATATTTAAAGGACTCCTTAAGGGTTAAACACTGAAAGGCGCTTATCTGAGAAAATGGTGCACATGCACGAGTACATCGTAGTCAAGACAATGGCGAAACAGCGTTGTGATTGCATGTATAATGTGCCTGGCAACTCAAAATGTACTTTTGCTTTACATTACTTCCATAACCCAAATTCTGAAGCAGTAATCATGATTTTCGAAAAAACAGTAAGATTGCATGCATATTATAGAATTTTCAGTCAATGCCTGTACAAGAAGCAAAAACTGTTATTTTGACTTGATAGTAGGCGTGTAACATTACATGTATTGATCCGATTTGTAGGTTTGGTCCAATGGTTAAAAGCGAGGGACGGGAAGTATAACTGCCTACTCTGTAACCACATACAGTACAGCCCAGCCTTCGGGTAGATTGACCGCTTTTGGCTTGCAGATAGCCCTTGGTATATTGTAAAAATAAAATAAATTAATTACTAACAAGATGCATTATTAGATATTACACTAATATGCTTTGTCACCTATAACACAAAGCCAAGATAGCATCTTTAATACACAAAACATATCATAGTGGCTTTTCACATCCTTGAATTTTTCTGTATGCTATAACTATATTTGTATTTATTATATGAGAATTTATTTATTTTTTGCTTTGTTTTTAAATCATCAAAGCTGTTTAAAGAAAAGTTCCACGTTGTGCATTTTGTTCCCTTACTTCAATTAAAAAAAAACGCACCATGACCTTAAAACCGAGGTACGTACCAAACCGTGATGCTGGCGTACCGTTACGTCCCTACTAAAAAGTGCATGTCGGTGCAGACACTATCACATGTTGCGATAGACTTGACCGACCTCCAGAATAGTCTAGATGATCATTCACTGACGCAGCATCAGCAACTCGTATCATAAATAGTACATGGCCTCAAAAAATAAAGGAAAGGATGGAAGGAGGAAAGGAAACAAAGAGAAGGAGGGGGAAGGCCTTGGTTGTTAAGATGAACAGCGGCGGAGTGGAGGAGGGGAGCTGAGGAAGAGCAGGGATGATGTGGGGGCTGGGGGGGGGGGGGGGCTGAGGATGAGGAGCTGGGAGGAGAGAGTGACTAAGAGATAAAAGAGGAGCGAGAGTGTTTATGTGGTGAGCGGATGGCCTCGGGGAGCAAGTCGACTCACTGCGCTGCTCTGCGGATGTGCTGACGGGCTGAGGGGCCGCATGTTCGCTCAGTCGCTCGCTTGCCTGCTTTCAGGGCCTGCCGTAAAGAGGACGGGGCGCAGGTGAGACGGGCAAGGCGAAGGGTTGTGAGCGAGGTGAACTGGAACAGAATGTGGGAAAAGGGGGGAGGAAAAGAACTGGGATAGACCAAAAGAAGGGGGCGGGGGGGTTGAGGAATGGAGGTTCAAAAAGGAGAATTGTAACACGTTTGCATGAGTTGGGGAATAAAAAGCTGATTGTGGGGCTTAACAGAGGGATGAGATGTTGGCAGGTTAATGGAGCAGCGAAAAAAGATGCTCCTTGTGGGAAACAAGGGGGGGGGGGGGGGGGGGGGGAATCAAGGCCTTCATATAGGCAGCCTGGTTGGATGTATGAACAATTAAAATAAATGAGCTCATGCGTGGGAGTAAGATGCGAGCCTGTATATAAGCTTGTCATCAAATCCACGGTTGCACTTTGACACGCCGATGTCACTTTGACTGTACAGCGTTCGTCGGCGTGCGCTCATGTGTGAGCTTGCATTATTGAAGAGTTGTCACAACTCAAGACATAAGGAGCTACGTTTCTTGAATTTGGGGGTGTGATGTGGTTTGGTGGGGGGTTGGCGGGTGTGGGGTGGGGGTCGTCTTTATGCAACATCCCAGAGAAGCCGGCAGATTGAGACTATAGCGTTGCTGAATATGGAAAGAGGGCACACAGCAAAGGCTGCCGGGAGTTTCTGATTGGCTGCTAATGTTGCTATCCAGGCCGGGATTGGCGGAGCCGACGCAGCCCCGACATCACGTTGTCGGGACTAAACCCTTTTGAACTGAGGCAAAGCGGAGAGGCACAGATCCCAAAACACACGCGTTATAAGAATGAGTGCATGAACTCTAAACCTGCACACATATGTGACAGCTGTGTCGACAAAAGTGTGCATGCAATGGTGTGTGTGTGCCATGTGCGTGCGTGTGTGTCTGTGTTGATATCCCGAAACTTCCTGCATTACTCCGAGAGCATCTCTATAAGGTGGACGGAATAAATTGGAGCTTAAGCACGCGTGAAGGCACAGCCAGCGGGCCACATCACGCCACATTTGTCAAATCACAGAGAGAATTTCTGCTACATGTGAACCCAGAATTGGCGAGGTGGGAGGGGGGGATGGGTGGGGTGGGGGGTGGGGTATGGGGCAAGGTTGAGACAGCAGGAAGTCACGCTCGGGAAGTAACACTCGCCAAAAAATAAAAGAAAAGATATTTCGGAACTGTTCCTAACTGTGGCGTGGACAATAAACTGCACAGGCTGTAAATAAAACATGAGAAGAGACAAGTCTGTGAGTCAGGGGGGAAACGCATGACTACTCTTTTGGACCCGTTGTGCGTCTTTGCCCATGGTGGGGAGACGCACACAACCTACAGTACATGCAGCACAACATTATACCCGCTTCTCTTGACCTTCTAGACCTCTTTAATTTCCCTCTTTCTTGCGATGAGGAGCATTCGGCTTATGAGCGTGCCGACATTTATATTGTATTTGGGTCACGCTGAATATGTAAGCGCAATCATGACGGATGCAAAACATGACGGCATCGACTCAAGTAATGTCAGTGGGTACATGCTGTGTGTATGTGTGTGGTGGTGACGAGCAAAGACCTATAAATCTTTGATTCACCTCTTTCCAACTTGTCATACCACCCCCCTCGCCCTTCCATTCCATATGAGTGAGCAGAGTAGCTCTTTGCCCGTCCCCTCGCTCTCTCTCATGCCCTGCTCCCTCCATGCGCACGCTCCTCCAGCGCCCTCCTGGTGCATTAATGTTCTTACATCACCTCCTCCAGTGAGCAGGCGAAACAAGAGAGACTCACAAAAAGAGATGGAGAAGACGGGCCGTGGGGGAAAAGAGGTGTGCCATTAATGCTCTGTCCACATGAAACACTTGAACCTCCTACGTCAAATAGAGTCCGACCAAAATGTTCGCCTCTAAAGTTGCACAAACTACCAAATTGTCATCTAAAATGTGATGGTGACCATAGAAGAGAGAATGGATTGACACACGTCTCTGTCGTGGCTGCTCAGTAGAGTAAATCGTAACAACAAATCAAACCCTGTAACATCAGCGGAGTTTAGTCTCATTGTGTAGAGACTCCCCTCCCAGGCACACACACTAATCCTCCTGTTGTTTAGGAAAAAAAATGTTATTCTCATGAACGACATCTTTTATATTTACTTATTGTTTTTAAACTTTATATTCCATTTCGCTGAAATTTTCCTTGAGTCGCCATTATTGTGCTTTTTCTTGGAATTACTTTCTTCAGGCTTCTGACGAGATTAAAACATGATTTCTCGTTCAGAAAAAACAACTGGTGGACACTAGCACTGGGACGATAACCAATAAATAAATGAATCACACAATAAATGAAAATGAATTTGATCATTTTGCCGGCCTCAATAGATTACCATGTGCATGCGTGTCTGTTTTCCTTGTCTCTCACCTCCAAACAGGCAGGAAGAGGGTTCACTCTGTGCATTGGTTTCAGCACCTTGCGGCGTTTGTTCTGTATAACAACGGCATGAACGGAGTGAGCCCATTTGTCAGTTATACAGTCTCTGTCTTGGTGGGTGGAGGCGGGGCCGTTAGCATACACACAGAGTGCAAAAGAGAATAACCTTGTGAGGAAAATTCAAGGTAACGTAGTAGACATTAAATTAGTAGATTGCAATATATATTTTTTATATTTTTTCCTTGTGCTTTTCTTCAAAGTAATGTTATCTCACCTCATTCTTGTAGGCCTGATCTCGTGCAACGTCTCGTCTTGTGAACCAAGTGTCTCGTATCCAACCTACTTTTTTTTTTTTTTATTTTGCATTGCAAAGAAAACACACAGATGGTTTTTGGGAACATCTTCACAACTGAAGACACTTTTTGGATTGAAGATAAAACGTCAACAAAAGAAGTCCAGTTGCCTTCATTCAACCTTTGTGGATTACCATGACCAGGATGACTGAAAATCTACACAGACATGGTTTTGGGGGGGCTTCATCCACCACACTGGCATGTGTCTCTATGGATGGATGGATCTGAGACACATTAACACTGTCTGGCATTGACTTACACCCACGAGACTTCCCTCCCCACCACAACGTACACGTGTGCACGTCTGGGCAGCATCCTTCTGCTCTAATACACCCTTTGCCCCTTCGGGATTCCTCTTGTTTGATAGGCGACGTTTTTGTGTGGAGGTTAGTGCGTGTGACTGAGTGCCGCATCTACTACCTTGTGTCGGATCATGGTTCTCCCAAAAGTGCTTCAGAAGCTCCTCCAGACTCATGTCTTTAGGGGAGAAGACCACCCTCACAACCTCGGTGTGTCCAGTAAGGCCTGCAGGAAGGAAAAACAATGGGTTAAAATCAGTAGGTAAGGCTGCTGACCTTGTCTTCTTTCTGCATTTTCATCCACACCTATTTCCAGGACCAGGACCATTAGGACTCATACTGGGGGCTTCTACAATGCTTGCATGACAGTAAATGTGCAGCTACAGTTACACCAAAAAGGTGTTTTAACACTAGGAGGGTTCTAAAAACACTAAAACATACAATTAAAAAGTTGATGATGAATATAAAAGTGATGTCACTCAAATTAAACGCGCTGAACACTAAAATGAACAAGTGCTGGGCAACCACTTATCTTATTATGGTAACACACACAGAGTACATGTGTTCGTGTATACCAGTGGTCGGCAACCCGCGGCTCTTCAGCCATCTTGTTGTGGCTCCCACGCTGCGCTCTGTGAGTTTTTATTTTTTTATTTTTACAACAAAGCGGAGGAAATGTGCCTTTTGAAAAGGACAGAACTATCTGACTCCCCACAAGTCTGGGAATGAATCTGCACAGCGTTCTGACTGCTGATTGGATGAGCAAGGGAAGGGGGGGCAGGGCCAGTGTGATAATGACACACGAAAAAGACGTCTTGATTGTGTGCTTCTACCCGCGGTAAGCTATCCATAGCTATGAATTTGTGCCTACTAAGAAAAATGTCAGAAGAAAATAGAGAGTTTAATTCTGAATGGACATATTCCTTTGCCTACACTGCCATTGACGGTGGCCTACGCACCCGTGTGCCTGACATGTGGCGAAAATACAAACAACAAAATGTAACGTTGAAAGACAGACAAAACAAGCCCTCTGCTTTTTCTGAAAAGTACCCAAATGCAGATGGATGCAAGGGAGGGATTTTGGAACTATACGGTAGGTTGAAACATACTTTCAAAAAGTGGATAAAGGCTCCACAATCAACTATAGCTACTAGTGTTGTAGATTACTGCACTCAAGAGCAGCAAGAGGAAGAGGAAGCCATTCACAGATGGAGAATACATGAAAGAGTCGTTCATAAAAATATCACACCATCTATGATTCTGAAAATGAAAGAAATGCCCCTCCCTGCAAATACAATCAAGGGCAGGATCAATAGAATGGCACAAACATCACCAGTTGGCAAATTGATGACATTAATTTAATGCAAGCACATTGAATTGCCTGTGATGAGTCGAGTGATGTAAACGATATTGAGCAGACAGCACTGATTATGTAGCTGTGTGAACTCTGATGGCCGTATTTATGTTAAAGTTAGCAACATTTTCTTTGAGTTTGACACAAATACGGGAGCAACTCAGAAAAGCCCACATTATTCAGTGTTTAAATTATTTCAAAGTAAGCCTACACATGCACTCTACATTTCAGTTAGTTGAATTCTGTTGTTGTAACTGGTAACATTTTAAAAAGGTAACAACTCTTAAAAGTTTATATTCTGTGCCATGTTTTGCAGCTCCAAACCCATTTTTCTTTACTGGAAGAGAAGGCAAAATGGTTGCTGACCACCTGGTATATACACCCCTGATCAACATTTTAAGACCAGTTCAAAAATGTCAAGAACTTACATTTTGAACTGTTGAATCTTAAGGAGATTCTAAATAGAACTTCAAAATGCAAAAAGTTTCGCCAAATGCAATGAGCGTCAATAGCACCGCTCAGCGATTAAGGGTACAAACAAGTCTAAACACCTATGTGGGTTGATCTGACAAATCTTAAGTAAAATTGATCAAATGTTGAATTACTACAGCGTCTGCTTGGACATCAACAAGTAGCAAGCAGCTGTTCAACTCTGATGGAAAAAACAGCCACATGTCACTCGCTAACACTGTCAACACTGTAAGTTAGACTTGTAGGTGTGCATAAACTTAAAATGTGCGCTTCCAATAATGCCTTGCACACTGCCACTTCCATAGTATACTGTATTATCATTCATAGTAGAGATGCTATAATTCACAGTCTGGCTACTGGCTGCCCTGTTCTTGCGATACAGCTTTTCTCCAAACAAGAACTCTCGTCACGTTTTAATATCTATTCTCTCTACTAATCTCTACTCTAATCTCTACTCCCTACTCTCTGATGATTCCGCCACGGTAAAAAAAGATACACCTCGCAAAAGTATGCAAAACATGCATACAGCCATAATGACAACTGAATGGTGACAGTAGACGTTGTGTTTTCAAGGGCCCTTCAACTAACAGGGTGAAAAGCCATGTGGATGGCAATGGCCTTGTGCACCGTCACATCACCCTTTTTAATTTAATTGTACTTGTGCTGTTAGAGGCTACTTTATTCTCCCAATGATGGCATTGAACACTTTGTTTACACTTTCCTTGATTAGTGTCCTCTCTAAATGGACAAGTAGTGTGACAGTATTGCACTTTCATCAAACAAGCAAACACAGAAGCTTCACAACAAACCTTTTGGAACGTCTGCTTATGGGCTATTGCTAAGGAAATAAAACTGCAATTACAGGAACTAGGCCTTCTACATTATTGTATGGCAGGCAGCACGCTTCCACCACAAACTTTTCTTTCTGCATTATTGAAGAGTTGTCACAACTCAAGACATAAGGAGCTACGTTTCTTGAATTTGGGGGTGTGATGTGGTTTGGTGGGGGGTTGGCGGGTGTGGGGTGGGGGTCGTCTTTATGCAACATCCCAGAGAAGCCGGCAGATTGAGACTATAGCGTTGCTGAATATGGAAAGAGGGCACACAGCAAAGGCTGCCGGGAGTTTCTGATTGGCTGCTAATGTTGCTATCCAGGCCGGGATTGGCGGAGCCGACGCAGCCCCGACATCACGTTGTCGGGACTAAACCCTTTTGAACTGAGGCAAAGCGGAGAGGCACAGATCCCAAAACACACGCGTTATAAGAATGAGTGCATGAACTCTAAACCTGCACACATATGTGACAGCTGTGTCGACAAAAGTGTGCATGCAATGGTGTGTGTGTGCCATGTGCGTGCGTGTGTGTCTGTGTTGATATCCCGAAACTTCCTGCATTACTCCGAGAGCATCTCTATAAGGTGGACGGAATAAATTGGAGCTTAAGCACGCGTGAAGGCACAGCCAGCGGGCCACATCACGCCACATTTGTCAAATCACAGAGAGAATTTCTGCTACATGTGAACCCAGAATTGGCGAGGTGGGAGGGGGGGATGGGTGGGGTGGGGGGTGGGGTATGGGGCAAGGTTGAGACAGCAGGAAGTCACGCTCGGGAAGTAACACTCGCCAAAAAATAAAAGAAAAGATATTTCGGAACTGTTCCTAACTGTGGCGTGGACAATAAACTGCACAGGCTGTAAATAAAACATGAGAAGAGACAAGTCTGTGAGTCAGGGGGGAAACGCATGACTACTCTTTTGGACCCGTTGTGCGTCTTTGCCCATGGTGGGGAGACGCACACAACCTACAGTACATGCAGCACAACATTATACCCGCTTCTCTTGACCTTCTAGACCTCTTTAATTTCCCTCTTTCTTGCGATGAGGAGCATTCGGCTTATGAGCGTGCCGACATTTATATTGTATTTGGGTCACGCTGAATATGTAAGCGCAATCATGACGGATGCAAAACATGACGGCATCGACTCAAGTAATGTCAGTGGGTACATGCTGTGTGTATGTGTGTGGTGGTGACGAGCAAAGACCTATAAATCTTTGATTCACCTCTTTCCAACTTGTCATACCACCCCCCTCGCCCTTCCATTCCATATGAGTGAGCAGAGTAGCTCTTTGCCCGTCCCCTCGCTCTCTCTCATGCCCTGCTCCCTCCATGCGCACGCTCCTCCAGCGCCCTCCTGGTGCATTAATGTTCTTACATCACCTCCTCCAGTGAGCAGGCGAAACAAGAGAGACTCACAAAAAGAGATGGAGAAGACGGGCCGTGGGGGAAAAGAGGTGTGCCATTAATGCTCTGTCCACATGAAACACTTGAACCTCCTACGTCAAATAGAGTCCGACCAAAATGTTCGCCTCTAAAGTTGCACAAACTACCAAATTGTCATCTAAAATGTGATGGTGACCATAGAAGAGAGAATGGATTGACACACGTCTCTGTCGTGGCTGCTCAGTAGAGTAAATCGTAACAACAAATCAAACCCTGTAACATCAGCGGAGTTTAGTCTCATTGTGTAGAGACTCCCCTCCCAGGCACACACACTAATCCTCCTGTTGTTTAGGAAAAAAAATGTTATTCTCATGAACGACATCTTTTATATTTACTTATTGTTTTTAAACTTTATATTCCATTTCGCTGAAATTTTCCTTGAGTCGCCATTATTGTGCTTTTTCTTGGAATTACTTTCTTCAGGCTTCTGACGAGATTAAAACATGATTTCTCGTTCAGAAAAAACAACTGGTGGACACTAGCACTGGGACGATAACCAATAAATAAATGAATCACACAATAAATGAAAATGAATTTGATCATTTTGCCGGCCTCAATAGATTACCATGTGCATGCGTGTCTGTTTTCCTTGTCTCTCACCTCCAAACAGGCAGGAAGAGGGTTCACTCTGTGCATTGGTTTCAGCACCTTGCGGCGTTTGTTCTGTATAACAACGGCATGAACGGAGTGAGCCCATTTGTCAGTTATACAGTCTCTGTCTTGGTGGGTGGAGGCGGGGCCGTTAGCATACACACAGAGTGCAAAAGAGAATAACCTTGTGAGGAAAATTCAAGGTAACGTAGTAGACATTAAATTAGTAGATTGCAATATATATTTTTTATATTTTTTCCTTGTGCTTTTCTTCAAAGTAATGTTATCTCACCTCATTCTTGTAGGCCTGATCTCGTGCAACGTCTCGTCTTGTGAACCAAGTGTCTCGTATCCAACCTACTTTTTTTTTTTTTTATTTTGCATTGCAAAGAAAACACACAGATGGTTTTTGGGAACATCTTCACAACTGAAGACACTTTTTGGATTGAAGATAAAACGTCAACAAAAGAAGTCCAGTTGCCTTCATTCAACCTTTGTGGATTACCATGACCAGGATGACTGAAAATCTACACAGACATGGTTTTGGGGGGGCTTCATCCACCACACTGGCATGTGTCTCTATGGATGGATGGATCTGAGACACATTAACACTGTCTGGCATTGACTTACACCCACGAGACTTCCCTCCCCACCACAACGTACACGTGTGCACGTCTGGGCAGCATCCTTCTGCTCTAATACACCCTTTGCCCCTTCGGGATTCCTCTTGTTTGATAGGCGACGTTTTTGTGTGGAGGTTAGTGCGTGTGACTGAGTGCCGCATCTACTACCTTGTGTCGGATCATGGTTCTCCCAAAAGTGCTTCAGAAGCTCCTCCAGACTCATGTCTTTAGGGGAGAAGACCACCCTCACAACCTCGGTGTGTCCAGTAAGGCCTGCAGGAAGGAAAAACAATGGGTTAAAATCAGTAGGTAAGGCTGCTGACCTTGTCTTCTTTCTGCATTTTCATCCACACCTATTTCCAGGACCAGGACCATTAGGACTCATACTGGGGGCTTCTACAATGCTTGCATGACAGTAAATGTGCAGCTACAGTTACACCAAAAAGGTGTTTTAACACTAGGAGGGTTCTAAAAACACTAAAACATACAATTAAAAAGTTGATGATGAATATAAAAGTGATGTCACTCAAATTAAACGCGCTGAACACTAAAATGAACAAGTGCTGGGCAACCACTTATCTTATTATGGTAACACACACAGAGTACATGTGTTCGTGTATACCAGTGGTCGGCAACCCGCGGCTCTTCAGCCATCTTGTTGTGGCTCCCACGCTGCGCTCTGTGAGTTTTTATTTTTTTATTTTTACAACAAAGCGGAGGAAATGTGCCTTTTGAAAAGGACAGAACTATCTGACTCCCCACAAGTCTGGGAATGAATCTGCACAGCGTTCTGACTGCTGATTGGATGAGCAAGGGAAGGGGGGGCAGGGCCAGTGTGATAATGACACACGAAAAAGACGTCTTGATTGTGTGCTTCTACCCGCGGTAAGCTATCCATAGCTATGAATTTGTGCCTACTAAGAAAAATGTCAGAAGAAAATAGAGAGTTTAATTCTGAATGGACATATTCCTTTGCCTACACTGCCATTGACGGTGGCCTACGCACCCGTGTGCCTGACATGTGGCGAAAATACAAACAACAAAATGTAACGTTGAAAGACAGACAAAACAAGCCCTCTGCTTTTTCTGAAAAGTACCCAAATGCAGATGGATGCAAGGGAGGGATTTTGGAACTATACGGTAGGTTGAAACATACTTTCAAAAAGTGGATAAAGGCTCCACAATCAACTATAGCTACTAGTGTTGTAGATTACTGCACTCAAGAGCAGCAAGAGGAAGAGGAAGCCATTCACAGATGGAGAATACATGAAAGAGTCGTTCATAAAAATATCACACCATCTATGATTCTGAAAATGAAAGAAATGCCCCTCCCTGCAAATACAATCAAGGGCAGGATCAATAGAATGGCACAAACATCACCAGTTGGCAAATTGATGACATTAATTTAATGCAAGCACATTGAATTGCCTGTGATGAGTCGAGTGATGTAAACGATATTGAGCAGACAGCACTGATTATGTAGCTGTGTGAACTCTGATGGCCGTATTTATGTTAAAGTTAGCAACATTTTCTTTGAGTTTGACACAAATACGGGAGCAACTCAGAAAAGCCCACATTATTCAGTGTTTAAATTATTTCAAAGTAAGCCTACACATGCACTCTACATTTCAGTTAGTTGAATTCTGTTGTTGTAACTGGTAACATTTTAAAAAGGTAACAACTCTTAAAAGTTTATATTCTGTGCCATGTTTTGCAGCTCCAAACCCATTTTTCTTTACTGGAAGAGAAGGCAAAATGGTTGCTGACCACCTGGTATATACACCCCTGATCAACATTTTAAGACCAGTTCAAAAATGTCAAGAACTTACATTTTGAACTGTTGAATCTTAAGGAGATTCTAAATAGAACTTCAAAATGCAAAAAGTTTCGCCAAATGCAATGAGCGTCAATAGCACCGCTCAGCGATTAAGGGTACAAACAAGTCTAAACACCTATGTGGGTTGATCTGACAAATCTTAAGTAAAATTGATCAAATGTTGAATTACTACAGCGTCTGCTTGGACATCAACAAGTAGCAAGCAGCTGTTCAACTCTGATGGAAAAAACAGCCACATGTCACTCGCTAACACTGTCAACACTGTAAGTTAGACTTGTAGGTGTGCATAAACTTAAAATGTGCGCTTCCAATAATGCCTTGCACACTGCCACTTCCATAGTATACTGTATTATCATTCATAGTAGAGATGCTATAATTCACAGTCTGGCTACTGGCTGCCCTGTTCTTGCGATACAGCTTTTCTCCAAACAAGAACTCTCGTCACGTTTTAATATCTATTCTCTCTACTAATCTCTACTCTAATCTCTACTCCCTACTCTCTGATGATTCCGCCACGGTAAAAAAAGATACACCTCGCAAAAGTATGCAAAACATGCATACAGCCATAATGACAACTGAATGGTGACAGTAGACGTTGTGTTTTCAAGGGCCCTTCAACTAACAGGGTGAAAAGCCATGTGGATGGCAATGGCCTTGTGCACCGTCACATCACCCTTTTTAATTTAATTGTACTTGTGCTGTTAGAGGCTACTTTATTCTCCCAATGATGGCATTGAACACTTTGTTTACACTTTCCTTGATTAGTGTCCTCTCTAAATGGACAAGTAGTGTGACAGTATTGCACTTTCATCAAACAAGCAAACACAGAAGCTTCACAACAAACCTTTTGGAACGTCTGCTTATGGGCTATTGCTAAGGAAATAAAACTGCAATTACAGGAACTAGGCCTTCTACATTATTGTATGGCAGGCAGCACGCTTCCACCACAAACTTTTCTTTCTGTCACCAGACCGACACAGCATCTTCCAACAACGTCCGGTTGTTTTGATCCGCTGTGTGTGATCGCTGCATTCACACCTGTCCAAACAGACTGCACCGAGAGGGGTAAATGAACCGTTCAATTCAGCCCAACTGTACGAGGCAGGTGCGAAAACGCCTTGAGGGAGTGCGTCAGGATGGATGCCGTTGTGACTTTGACAAAGTACGCTGTCCTCTCACCCCCTGCAGTCAAAACTTTTTTTTCCTTTAAAGTGAGGAAAGAAATCTTTGCTTCTTAGTGCTTTTTGTCGGAACGCTGTAGGGCTGTGAGCGGGAACGTGTCCTCAATCTTAATGTACATGCGCTTAAGTATTCTTAATGTGTGTGATTCATCACTGTTTATCCTCACTGGTGATGGACAAGTTACTTCCAAAATGTAATAGATGTACAACTACATTGAAAGAAAATGAGCATATCATGAAAAAGTTCAATATTTTTTGTCACTTTTTTCGTAAAGTGAAACACATATACATTAATCCCTCGTTTATCACGGTTAATTGGTTCCAGACCAACTGTGATAAGAGAATTTACACATAATGGGATTCCCTATTTATAAATGGATTATTTTCGCAGTTAAAGCATAGAAAACATCTATTTTTAACATTATTACAGCCCTCTACATGTGAAATAAGAACCCTAGAGTCACCTTTGGACTCGTATTACACAATATAATAACTACAATAACAGAAAATAAGCCATTTAAGACATAAAACCTGTGCTTGTGTGTGTATCTGGGGGGATGAGTGGGGTGTGGACAGGAAGTGATGTCAGGGGTTCTGATTTGAGATTAAGCGTTTAGCTTTACTGTTGCTGGGTTACGGCCGCAACAGTAGCTTGTGTTTTGTCGTTATTAATATTATTAATATTACGCCTGCTGTGAGATCATTCAAACCTGCAATAAAAGCCTGTTGTTCCGGCAATGAAGTCTGGTGATTGTGTGCCTCACCGCCTCACCAAACATTACAGTAACATTACAGACACCTAGTGACCAGTGTGGAATGTAGAATTTGCACTGGTTTGCAACACTGATCCCTCTTGCTACATCTTATTCTCTGGCAGACCGGGTGCGTATGAGGTGTGTTAAGAAGCTGAGTTACGACGCCATCTACTGTACAGAGTTGAATTGACAAGCTACATTCACAGACAGCCCCATTATAATATATTTATGAGCGAGGGCGAACAGGTAGCGCCAAATCTATTTGTGGCGGTCCAAATTAGTTTGAGGTGTTTATACTGAGGTATGTTAAAATGCTTACTGGGTGTACTACTGTAATACTGCTAAACAAAGAGTTACTTCTTCCTCACAGGCTTGTGAGCGGCACAGTATTTACTACATAATTCAATGTTGCTGATGTTGCAATTCTGCGACGTTGACGGTAAAAACTCTGTATCGGCTTTCAATACAGGGGAAAAAACCTGATACAGATGTTGGCTGATATCACATGTTTATGCCAATATTGGGCCAACACTTATCGGCGGCTGATATTATCAAACAACCCTAAAAATTATTGATATCTTACATTACAGCAATTCCTACAACACCTTCACCTCTTATGTCAGATGTCTTGAGTCTGCCCTTTCATTCTCATGTAACCTCACTATCTGGTTCCATCATTCTCTTCTGTCTGTTTTTCTTTGACCGTCCTGACCCTGTTGTGTTGACAGTTCTTCGGTCCGGTGCCGTCGCATTGTTCTTCCCCGTCACGGCCACTGGAGCAACACCAGCACCTTCTCTACTGACAGACAGGCCACCATCCTTTCCTTCAAATGTTCTTTCCCATCCAAAAAGTTCATTTCCGCCCTCCCTCTCCCTTCTCTGTGATACAGCTCTCGATCTGTTTTTTTCCCGTCATCCTATAGCTGACGCACAATCCCTTGAAGGGTTTTTACAAGCAGAATGTCTGCCAACCAAAGCCCAAAGCACCTCTTGCGTCCTTTTCCACGTCCGATCCTGCTGTGTCCGCCATTGAGACTCTGTGCTTGTTCTCTGTGCGCCCACGGCGAGGGAGGAGTTCATAATTAAAGCACGCGAGAAGTGTGCAAGAGTCAAACAGAGCCAGACATCTTCATTTGAATAATATATCAATGCCCTACATGAATCTATTAGAATCTTGATGAGGAAAATGGGAACACACACACACACAGGTAACCAAGATGTTTGATGGTTCTGAGATTTATGCTTGTATCTCCACCATGCCAAATCAGTCTCAGGGAAGGCATCCCGTTGATGGCGCTTCATACATGGTAAACTCTGCTGAGAGATGCCGCAGCACAGCACAGCACAGCACAGCATAGCACAGCATAGCAAAGCGTAGCACAGAACAGAACGGAGCCCAATCCTTACAAGTAGGTCATGGGTGGGTGGGGATGGTAGAGGGGGATTGGTGGGAGGGGGGAATGCAGCCCATCTGGAGCAGTGCATTTGGTGTAGAAGTTGCCTGCAGATGAAGGGAAGGCGGTGGGGAGGATGTGAGCGCTATAATGAGTCTGACTGTGGTCCTTTTGCCTTTTTACATTTTCTCCCTTTTTTTTGGCATCAAAACGCAGCAGGGTGTCTTGACAGTCCACTCCTCAAAACGAATTATGCCCAATATTCATCTATAGCAAACGCGAGGGGGCGGAGTTAATTACCAGAGCAGACCTCATGGTAGGTAGGGTTGGGGGTAAAGCCGCCGGCGAAGCCAACCTGTGTGGAGAAGACCCCCGGAAGCTTCCAAAAAAGTTTCTCAGCTCCCCAGAAGCAACCCATACCTGCATGTAAAAAAAACAAAATACCATCAGTGCTGCTAGTGGCATCATTTTATTATGGCTGATAACTGACTGTAAGAAATGGGATTAGACCATCTTACCAAACATGATGATCCCCATGCCCTCTGGAAAAGGCTGCACGGTGGTATTGCTGTTGACTGCATGCTTGTCTGTGCATGAAAAAAGGCAAAAGGTGGAATGAGCTTCTTAAATAACAGTATGCATGCAAAAAGGCCTACAAAATGTGCTATTGTTAGGGTGTCATGATACACTCAGCTCAGAGGTGAGACAATACACACATTGGGTTCACGAGAACTAGACCAGACAATATTTTAAGATTACCTTTAAGGAAACTATAATGACAGAATAGAGGAGAGGACAAAAATACTTTCTTTAACTGAGTCAAAAACCAGTGCAGGTACATTTTGAAACGTACCATAAAATTGCATGCATGAGCTAAGCATGACACTTTCAAAGGTTAAACAAATTGAAACAAAAACTAAAAATTAGGGATGCTCCAATCGATTGGCCACCGATTAGTGTCGGACGATTTCTGTGAAAAATCACATGATCGGCATATGCCCATACATGCCTTTTAACGCCAATCACAAAAAAATGTGGCCAGTACTACTGCAGCAATCCCTGCGTCTTGGGCAACGTCCTCCTCCCACTTTCCTTCACACTGCACAGGTGTGCCAAAACAAAAAAAAAAAAATCATGTCTGCCGTGTGGACCTATCTTGCCTGGCTCGCATGTTAAAAAGCTTAAATTTAATACGGCCTTTGAACAACAAACATGTGACGGAGTATGGTGAGTTTTCGAGGCTCACGGTGTGATTATCAGTCAAACGGCAGCTAACACAGCTGGCCGACATTCGCCCATGTGTGCGTGACAGTCAGAAGGCTAAGCAAATAACCCCAAAAATAATTGAATTCATCGTACGAGATGATCAGCCTTTCTCAGCAGTGGAAGACACCGGGTTCGCAGAGTGCTCTCTCCTTACTTGGAAGTCCTGCTCGAGCTCCACCAATGTACTCACATCCAAACTCTCCTTAAAGAAGGCATCTCATCCTCAGTAAGTTCCACGAGTGATATACAGTATGTTCTCTTGAAAAAGTAAGTCAAATATGTTTTTGTCTAAGTTTGTGATTTCATGGTTCCTTTTTTCATATAATATAGCCAGTAGCAAGGGTCCATCCATCCTTTTTCCTCCGCTTATCCGGGTCCGGGTCGCGGGGGCAGCAGTCTCAGTAGGGAAGCCCAGACTTCCCAGTCCCCAGCCACCTCCTCCAGCTCCACTGGGAGGACACCAAGGCGTTCCTAGGCCAGCTGTGAGACATAATCCCTACAGCGTGTCCTAGGTCTGCCCCAGGACCTTCTCCCGGCTAGGCATGCCCAGAACACCTCACCATGGAGGCGTCCGGGAGGCATCCGGAGTAGATGCCCGAGCCACCTCAACTGGCTCCTTTCGATGTGAAGGGGCAGCGGCTCGACTCTGAGCTCCTCACCCGATCTCTTAGGATGAGTCCAGCTACCCTACGGAGGAAACTCATTTCAGCCGCTTGTATCCGCGATCTCCTTTCGGTCACAACCCAAAGCTCATGACCATAGGTGAGGGTGGGAACATAGATTGATCGGTAAATTGAGAGCGACAATAGTTTGCGTGACGCGCATTGTTCCCGCATGGGTATACATTGTCACCACGACTTCCCACATCCGTGAAACAGTCATGGCATTATTTTGTCCCGCTGTGTACCGCGTGAGGCCACACAACAGCAGGCATCATCCCAATGGCTTCATTCATTTCAGTTCCTGTTAAGGAATAATACCCAATGTTGATTATTTACTGAAATGCAACTTTCTTTACAGAGACTTCAGGCATTTTATTTATTGTTTTTATAGTTATGTGCGGTTTTTATTGGAGTGTTTTTTTCTTCACAAAGGTCCATTTTTTCTTGTTTTTGGGTGTGATTGTGATTTTTATTGATGTGTAATTTTTGTTAAAAGGGACTGAGCGTACATTTTATTTTCATGAGGGTTTTTTGGTCTTTTTTTGTTTGTTTAATTTATTTTATTTATAAGCTCTTGACATTCCAATTACAAAGAAATGTAAGTTTATTGCTGTTGGTGGTGTACTGGTGTACTCGCATTATTATGCCATATACTGTATTATCATTACATTAATGAAAAAATGGCCTCAAAATAATGTTGTTTATCGGCAATAACTTGTAGGACCATTATCGTCTGGCAAAATTTGTTATCATGATGGGCCTACAGCAGAGCAAGATCCAAATTTCCATACTTTTTCCAGACTCGGTAAATAGATGTGTGTCATTAGAGCTGCGACAATTAATCAATTATCCAGTCAAACTACTGTTTATTGATCATCAATACTGATTTATTGATCTATTTTGTTATTCAATTAATATTTTTTGAATTAAAAAATGTAAATATCCTCTGACTTCAGCCTCTCAAATGTGAATATTTTCAAATTTCCTTAATCATCCATGAAAGCAGATCTATTATCTTTGTATCAGACTAGGGCTGTCCTACGTAGTCAGACTAGTGTTTGTCCCACCCAGTCATTGAGCATGGACTGATGAAGCCCGCTCGGATGAGGTGTGAAACGTCTAAGACAACCTGAGCAGTGCCGTTGTGATCGATTCAATGCTCTGAGAGTACAATGACCTGGAAGAATGAGTATATGCAGGCATATCTTTGTGTGTTTAGGCAAAACGAGATATTCACACACAGCAGCTTTGACTTTGGAAAACAGTAAACAACATTTTTGCCTCTTTTATGATATGTTGCGGACCAAACCACTGTTTGTGCTTGGTTCATATTGATTTGGTGCGTCTAGGGCCTAACTGATCGAATCAAAACAAGCTTCAGGTTAATCAGTCAAAAAAATAATCGTTAGTCGCAGCCCTAGTATCATGTAAATAAATGATGGAATTCATGGTTTGTTTTCATCATTCTGAATATGTAATCTCCTGGAAGTTGTATGGTGACATAATGGCAGTGTCACCATACAACTTCCAGGAGATTATAGGTATTGTAGCGCATACAGAGGGTTGGAGGAGGATAAGAGCAGAGGACCCATCCGACTTTTCAATCTTGCCAAATGTTCTCCGGGATATGTTGCCCACTGTGTGCTCTCACACAAACATCTTAGCTGCCCTAGCAAGCGCCTTAGAAAAACACATTGCTTCATTTCTTTCTTTTGGGAAGTTATTTATAATTTTATCTTTAGAAAACACAACAGGGGTAACGGTCTTTGAAACATTAACGCAATATTTTTCCATGCTTTAGTTTCCGTTTTCCATACTTTTCCAAAGCTAGACATTTATCAAATCAAATTCCATACGTTTCCATACTTGCATAGGAACCCTGGAGATAGTGTTAATACAAAGTGCTGAGAGGTGGCAAGGGGCTGGCGCTTAATTGCCAACGGGTGCTGCGCGGCATTAGTGCGCTAAAAAGGAAGTCACTGCGTCCAAAGTAGGCATGCATGTGGTGTCTGCGCAACCCGCAGATGTGTGGTGGGGGGGTGAAGGGATTAGTGTTTGCTAAGAAGACTGAGGTGACTTAGCAAGCAAATCTCCACTAAGCAAGGCTGGTTTGTACTGCAACCACTAATATTAGTCTACAGATAAACAGAGCCACTGGGTGCACTGTGAGCTTCGGCACACGACAATAATGGATGCTCGCTCCAGAGGTCAACGCGAGATATGCCGAGAGAGCTGCTTAGGAGATACGATGTGTGACAAAGACCTGAATGCAAACAAAGTCTAACCTGAGTGATAACAGTTCATTTCCTACATGGTGTTATCCTGCAACAGCAGGCCGAGGACCTGTGGCTACCTGCAGTAAATTTTTGATTAAGCGATTACTGTTAGCATCTTTTTATCCTGTCTCATCCGTAAAGAACACCGTTTGGGTAACAGAGCAACAACCAGTCTGTCTAGTCGCCGCAACAATGACTCACTAGCCCTTTTGACACGGCCCATTAAATGCACACTTTCTGCAGTGTCGCTGTTCTGTGTGAACAGCACCAACACGGAATATTCCACTTTGGAATCCTCACTTCTCCTTCCCTTTTGTGTTGAGAGTAATTGTCAGTGTCAGACATGTATTATATACGTCGCATCAGACGTTGGCATTCATGTAATCACGCATCTCATGTGCTGTTGTGTGAAAGCACACATAATTACAGCAGTATTCCCCATCACTAGGTTCTGTGTAAAAGGCAAATGTACTTCTGTGACAGCAGCTGTGGAAAAGAGGCTTTTGTTGCAATAGGAAAACTGCTATGTTAGATGTTATGTTAGATGCTATGTTAGATAGATAGATACTTTATCTTCAAGAGAAATTCATGTATCCAGAAGCTCTGCAAAAGTGTCCTGATAAACGTAATCACTTAAAAATAAAAACAAAAGGAAAATAGGAGGGTTAAGAAAAATAAGAAAATAAAATAAGAAAAAATTATACGTAACAGATCACTTCAGTTTCAATAATACATAATAAATAATAATAATACATAATAAGTTAAAAAGTCCCGTCCTGTGTGTGTTTTTACCGCTGCGCCTCTGTTGTGTTGTTGAACGGTTACCAAAGTTTTCGCTACATGTAATGGATCGTGGCGGGCCACCACAGCTCAATAAAAGCCACCACACCGTGGAAATGAGGGTGTTTTTTTTGTTATTTTTACATGAAAACAATGTTAAGTAATACAGTGCATGAATGGACATATATGCTATATCAGGGGTGCCCATTACGCCGATCGTGAAGATAGTATTGGTCGCGTCCCACCTACATCATAACCATCACTTCATTGTCATATGACATCAGTCAGCTGACATTAACCCCTCTGCTGATTCTCTATGTTTATAGTGGTAGGTAGACCTTTGGGACAAAGTAGCCCACAGGCTGAAAAAGTGTGAGCACCCTTGTGCTATATAGACACATGTATAGCCTATTATTTACATATTGACCACAATTCATTTGAATTAAAATATCTATCAAATGACATAAAAACCTTTCACTATACATTATTTTGAAAAACATGCACCGGAATCACCAGTCTGCCCTGTTGGCACTTGACAGATAAGGAGTGAAAGAAAAGGCCGAGAGAAAGGCATTTCAAGTTGATTCATGCATTTGGTGTTCAAGCCTGTGAAAATGACCCTAATGTTGACATTATTACCGACGGTAAATTTAAATATTTAAAACAAAAAATCTGCGCACACAGCGACGCAGCAGCAGCACGACACAGCGGCGGCAGTCCGCCTCCCTTGCAGCCCACCACCACAGCTTAAAAAATCCTAGGGGAAACCCTGGTTACATACACAATATTAACATCGTAACGTTTCTTGTGCAAACCGTTTGCAAAATTATACATTCAAGGGTTCAAAATGACACCAGACGACTTTTCTTGTGTGGAGTAACAGATTGCAGTAGCATCAACTCCTAAATTGTCACTTGCTGCCCTCAGGCAGTCCTGTTCTGCCTTTGTGCAGAAGTGCCAAGCCATGTTAAAGAGCTCTGTCAGCTGCAACTAACTTGCACGTACTGTACATCTGTGAGGGTACTTTCTCAGTTAAACAAACAACAACAACAAAAAGAGGATAATGTATAGGTGGTGGGAAAACAGAAGCAGTCTTCCTCCAACTCCTACTATATGACTGTTTCTGACCAAAGTGATAAATAAAAAAGTACTGAATATGGCGAATCAGTGAGCGCGAGGAGAATGAGTGAGACAAGTGTGGTTGAGGAGGAGGAGTGGGAGGAGAAGAGAGCAGCCTGCCAAAGCAACAACATGACTAAATGGCCAAGAAGATGCAAAAGATGAGAGAAGCTTTCAGATCTCCATGACTTCGGGCAGTGTATAAGACGGCGACGTAATCCATCCAAGAAAGAAAATAACTACTTGACTCTACTCTCTTCAATTGACAAAGTTAGGTTGCTTTTTATTTCATTGTTGAAAACTGCGAAACCGAGAAAACCATTATTTTAATTACATGCATGTATGAAATGGGCTTCGATGTGCTGAAAACCACGGGCGTAGGCTGTCTTGCCAAAAGTCGGGCATAGGTAGTGCCGACGTTAGCTGCACAGTTGAGGATAAGTGGTATAATCCGTTTACTCTCCACTGAACAAGCACCAACCACTTTTCAGTTGCTAACAACAATCACATGACCCGGAAACAGAAGTTTGTGGAAAAGTGTGACCTGCACATTAACATAGCATTTCAAGTTTTTTTTTTTTTTATTATTATTCATGCTGTCACCTTCTTGAGCCATTTGATTGCATTTGTTTTCATTTTGCTTTGTTTGTTTGTTTTTTTTTAACTACGAAAATATTTGTGTTGTGACGTTGCAGGATTAGCTATAGTAGACTGCACTGAAAATGCATTTTATTTATTTAGAAAGATTTCAGTTATTTTTGTTATTTTAAATACACTTTAAATTCCACTTTCATCATGTTCAATTTTATTCCTTGAAAATGACTGTTTTTTTCTCTTTTCAATAAAGATATTTGAAAGTAACACATTTTTGAGCTGTGATTATAATATTGTGAATATTGTGATATTTTTGCCCAAGGTTATCATATTGTCAGAATCTCATACCGGTGCACACCCACATGACAGTATCATTTCTTTTGCCGGTCTATTTAACCTTTTGATAACGTTGTTTGTATGCAGAACTGTTCAAAACCCAAACTTAAACGGGGTTATAATCCACCAATGCCAAACAATTCCAAACATGAGAAACAATAAATCATCATGAGCTTGTGATACACTGCCTGCGATTCCCCTCCAGTACTGTAGGTGGCGGTAATGATAACTATCACACACCTCAAGCCTTTTCCAACTTGCACTGCAGGTCTAGCTGCAGGATGACAACCCCACTATGCCCTAATGCAAGTGAACTGTAAATTCCTTAATCTGAACCAAAAAGTGTCCCGCAAAACCCTTCAAAAGGTTTTACAGGAATCTGTACACAATTACGTAGTTCCTGCAAAACCCAGCTCAGTGACAAACCCTCCTGCCAACAAACTTTCATCAAAACAGCTGCTCGGCTTTCATTTATTTGTTCTTGGTAAAAGTAACAAGCAAATACACACACAAACACACACAATGACACCCAAGAAAACACAGACAAACAGTGCTGTTGCTCACCATCTTCACTTTACACTTTCCCATCATGCCTCATGCGCTTCTCACCAACACAATCTAATCACTCCCACACTGACCTCTCAAACTCATTTTTCCCCCCATGGAGCAGCTGGCAAAAGCCCAGGCTGTGCCAGGCTGGCTCCTTTCACAAGCATAACCCCAAAACTCCCTCCCTTCTCCAGCTCTCACACGCCTAAACGCCTAAAGAAGCAGCCCACCTTGCAGCCACAACGACTGGCGAGTTTACTCAAGACAACAACAGGCTGGGGGGATTCGCAAAATGGAGTTTCCCTGACTTGGAAGAGATATGGGTAAAATTCCTTTGATGCCCGTTTTGTTTTGACAATACAGCGGAACACTTGGGTCACCTAGATTGTTGCCATTACAATGATGTTTGTGTGTGGCTTGATCGGAATCAAAATATCAAATCGAGTGGCCGTGTTAAAATGGTCATTACTAGTCCAGGACAAAACAAACAACAGTATCTTTTTAAAGGGCTGATAAAGTCCTGTTTGACTGGTTTTTGTGGGCATTTAGTTTTTATTAGCCTCCGGTTCAACCCGTGGCCCCCGTGGTTCTCACCAAAATTTGGAGTCCAAGCGGCGCAACATGGGAGGGGTGCTATCCCGGATGCCAAAACCTGTGACGGTAAGGTCGATTTCCAGACTGCTCGGTTTGTTCCCTTCCAAAAAAAAAAAATTCATTCCCTCTCTGCTCTTTCTCTTCCCTCCCTCTTGCTACTCCTCTTCCCAGCTTCACATAGGTTGGCAGCGTGCTAGGCACGAGTCGTCGGAGGAGGCTGAAGCTTTATACTGGTGCCAACTACCCTCTGCTGTATGGCAGGATGGGAAGGGGCGAGGATGAGTGTTTGGGGGAGTAACACAGGGGAGGGGAGGTAAGGCTGTTGGGGGAGGTGGTCCAAGACTGATAACAGCCAAATGAACAACACAATGTGGCTGTGTGGCTCCAAAACCCGACTCCCTGTTATGTTTCATTTATCAAACTCCATTTCTTAAGAAGGTTTCATGACTGAGAAGACCTTTTGAGTCCCCAAAATTGGATGGTGAGAGTGGTCCAAGTTTCTGTTCTGCATCCTAACAACCAAATCAGTTGCTATCGACTACGAACAACAATAACTACCAATGGCTCAGTTGTCTTCTACATGCTAGATGGTGGAACATGCTCATAGATCCCAATCTGAAAAACAATAAGAAGGGGTACGATTGGGAAGCACATCCACAAGGTCTGTAATGAATAAGGCCTACTGAAATTAGATCCAGGCTTGTTCCAAATAGGGATGGATGCCTTGTTTTCAATTGCCTGTACTTCACCTTGATGTTAGGAACCATAATCTATCAAGACCAACATCTGAAGACTTTCAATGATTGGGCTAGACACCTTAGTCCAGCCTTGAATTCTAATTCCTCACCTTCCTTATGAAGACATTTTGAACAATTCTGTGTGTACAACTTAATAGTAACAGTTGAATAGGAACTCTCCTATAGAGGACATGGTTAAATGAATATGGTATAAGAACTTGACAGCCTGGATCTCAACACAAACAAACACCTTAGGGCACAGCTAAAAACTGAGATTGCCAATCAGACAATCTCTCAGGTCCAAAATCAGTGACCTTAGACCCAACTGTCATTTTGTTGAATGGGCAAAAATCCCCGGACACTAAAAAAAATTTAGTGGAAAGTCATCTCAGAAAACATGGGACCAACTCCAAATATTTTTAATTTTTCACTTTCATGTCTGTCTGTGAACCGACATGGTACTTTTGTCTATATAGTGTGGCTGCAACTCGATCTGAGGGTGACAGTGTGGGTCTTCTTCCAGACCTTGGCAAACTGATGACACACCCAAATATATTGGACTTACTGTACATAAAATTGTTTGAACTGATTATCTTGCAATCTTCAGTATTTCCAAAATGGTTCCAAAAGACATTCGCAAAATGTGTAAAACTACAACTCCCCTTCTGAGATCATCACTGATGTTCTTATACTTTTCCATTGTTCTGAGGATTGGTTGTTCCAGTAAGTGCCATCAAACAAACCCTTTTTATGATGTGAAAGAGAAACTACCAGCTGCACTCAATCAAGATCATTAACAAGAAGTTAATAGGGCCAGGCCTTGTCCAGTTAAGAGACACAGTGGAACCTTCCGCAACATTTACTACAAGACTGAAGCGAGTGTATGTATACATTTGAGACTGCATGTATAATTTTGACCCAGTGTAAATTAGAGCAAAGTTTCATAAATAGTTAAAAAAAAATGATTGAAGATTGTATACTCATTACACCTTGGAAAGAGATCAACATTCAAATAAATCATTAGGGGCCCAAAATGAATATGGCATTCATGCCCGTTATGAGTACATGTAAATATCTGACCGCTACTGTACAAATTATTCATATCCATATCCAGAAGCCTTGTTTAAGGTCAGATTTGAAGACCACTTAAATCTCCGCTCTTGAGCAAATCTCTCGTTTATTTATGTATTGTTTCTACACAATTTGCATGTTTAATTTGCCGCCTTGCATACATTTCACTAACCTACAAGGGCATCTGGAGTTAGCAAAAAGATCACAGAGGAAAATAAAAGAAGAAGAAGAAGAAAAAAAAAATATATATATATATATATATATATATTTCCTTTTCCTCTCTGTATATATATATATATATAAAATTATCTATCTTCACCATGAAGCTGCTGTTAAGAGTTATGGTGGAGCATGTAGCAGAAATTGATGCTGGTCAGCTGACCTCCCCCATCCTGTTTGGAAGAAATATTGGCAGTCTATCCCACACTGCCTGACAATAATAGCTGGTGTGCCCCTACCATGTAGCAATCTGCCACTGGATCATTCTCACCAAGGTCAGCAAGTACATTAGAAAGACAGGAGGGAGACTGGGAGGGGACATCAGAACATGGAGCATCTTTTAAAGCCAAGATAGAAGTGATGTTCATTTTGAAAAGAAGTGGGGATGCCATTATTGACTGCAAACATGCTGTTCCATACCACAACTCCAACTAAGGACACACTCAAACAAACCTAAGCCACTCCCCCCTGCCGTGGAACAGATTTGTGCCATGCGGCGTCTCCGAGCTGCTTGGACAGACGGAGCAGGAACCTACGACGGGGTGGAGCCTTCATGCGCATAATGCCCAGATGGGTCTCTGGACGCTACGACAATGTGTTCCCCCGATGCGCTCACATGTTTGTCACGTGATGTATTTTGTCAGGAAGACGAGGGCAGGTGATGGCGGGGAAGCACTCCATTCAAACTACACAGACGCAACTAAATCAATAATTGAAGAAACAAGATGAAAACACATATTGGGTATCCTTGCACTCAACCAAAATGCGACACGAAGTAGGGCAACAACAGTAGTATAACCTATTTGTGTACTTGAGCACAGGGGTCCCTAAGTACCAGGCCGCGGCCTGGTACCGGTGCATGGGCGGGGCCAAACTGGGCGAGAAGCTTTCAGGTGCAATGATGAAAAAAGTTCACTTAAAAAAATACATTTGTAAATAACTACATCAAATTTTATATAAATGCAAATCAATTTTGGAAATATGGGCCATTAATTCATTAAAAAAATAAAAAATACAGTTCCAAATCCCACAGTTTTTGCATGTACAGTATATGTTGTTTGTTGTGAGCGGTGACCGGTCCCACTTTGATCGATGGTCCTTGAAGGCAACATTGTACGTGTGCTGACTTTCTCCCACACTGCACAGATAATAGACTACTATACTGTATCTTTACCGTTTTTCTTTCACCTTATATTTGGTCTCAAATATGAGGGAATGCACAAAGGTAAGTTTTGATGTTATTGAGTGGTAATGTTCATATTTGTTGGCGCACAACTTCAAGTTAATTCATGCTAGCACACTGCCTTTTACCACACAAATCATATCAAACAGCAACATAATAATCTTCTCTGAAAAACAAACTCAGTGCTCAGACTGGTGGATGGTGGGTCTGTATTGATTTTGTGCTTGTAATTTGATGTTGATGTTGTTACTGTCTTAGTTTTACTCAATACATAATAAAAACGACACATTAGTCATAAAGAATCCTGACACGTGAAGGTCAGTCATGGCATCCCATCTAGGACCTGTATTGTTCAGCGTTTATATGTCCCCCTTAGCCAATATCATTCCAAAATATTCCACTAACTTCCACTGCTATGCAGATGACACACCACTGTACTTATCAATGAAACCTAACCAAACCACTCACCCCCCGCAATACAGTCAGAAACCTTGATGTCATCTTCGATCAGGACCTTTCCTTTAGTTCCCAAATACGCCAAGTGTCAAAAACAGCATTTTTCCATTTACAAAACAAAGAAATTCCTGCTGCTACCAAATGCAGATAGACTTGTTCATGCTTTCGTGATCTCCAGGTTGGATTGTTGTAAGTATCTGTTAATAGGTTGCCCTATGAAATCTTTAAAGACCCTTCACTTAGTCCAAATGCTGCCGCACGAATATTAACCGGAACCAGAAGAAGAGATCATATCTCACCCGTATAGGCCTCACTGCACTGGTTACCTGTCAAATTTAGAACTGACTTTAAAATTCTTCTTGCATATGAAGCACTACACGGTCAGGCACCAGTACATCTTAAAGAGCTGCTACAATGTAGAACCCTATCAACCCAGGAGAACACTACGCTACCAGAATTTACAATTACTTGCCACTCAGAGCATTTAGTTATCAGACTCCCCTGTTGTGGAACCATCCGGATGGCAGACACCCTGTCTCAAACTCAAAACCTACCTCTTTGCTAAATCACATACCTAGAACTGACACTCCTCTATGTTCCTTGGACTATGACCAAGACCAAGACTTCTGGCTTGATCTACCATCTATCCCTTTATTTTTATATCTTAACTCAACCGGTCGAGACAGACGGCCACCCCACAGAGCCTGGGTTCTGTTCAAGGTTTCTTCCCCAGAGGGAGATTTTCTTTGCCTCCGTCGCCAAGTGCTTGCTCATGTGGGGTTTCAGTTGGTTCTCTCTTTTCATTTATGAATGTGACCTTCATGTGTAAAGTGCCATGAAATAACTGTTGTTTTCATTTGGCGCTATACAATGAAATTGAATTGAATTGGTGCTTGTGTGTCTCACTGAATATTACAGTACCGTTACTCACGCCTAGTGACCAGTGTAGAATACTATTTTGTCTTTGAATGCCTTATAGTTTGATTTGAGTTCATTTAGCCATTTTGATGCTTGGAAATGCTTAATTTAGGCAAAAAAATACCTAAAATCAGCTTAAAAATGCATTTTCTGACTAATAATAGACGTATTCAAACATGAAAAAATATGATTTATTCAGATATTTTTGAAAAACCGTGATAGAGTGAAGTTGCAAAATTTGAACCGCAAAGTGGCGAAATATTTATATATTAGGACTGTCAAAGTTAATGCGTTAATAACGGAGTTAACAAAATTCCCTTTAACTGCACTATTTTTTTGACGCACAATTAACGTGCGCACGTCCTGTTTGGCCCTCAGCCCACACCGTAGTTTGGGAAAACGCAGGGGTGTGGCAGTTAATCTTGAGCCACAAGCGGGAACAAATATTGAGCAGAAATGAAGTAAAAAAAAGGGTATTTTGAATGGTAAGTTTACCTTCAAAACCCTGGCAGAGGGCTCTCTTGACAAGACCAAAGTTATTTGTATCTAATCACAGAGTACGTCGACTCTCAAATGTCACTTGCTTGATTCAGATGGAGAAACTGAAGAATTTAGAGAATGTCCTGGAGCGCTGCAGTTATTTTTTATTGTCATTTATACAGTGGTGCCTTGGCAGATGAGTGTCCCAACTAACGAGTGTTTTTTCTTTACGAACCATCTCTCGGCTGCAAGCTAAAATCTGGGTTACGAGCTGCTACAGGCAGGCATATAGCCAAAGACAGCTTTGGGGCTTGTGTCACCTTAGTATGTGTAGACAAAGCAGAGCGAGCACACATACAACGCTCAATGAGATGGCAGTAAAGGCTTGCAAGGGAATTTATTATCATTATTATTATTATAATTATTATTTATAAGCAATTTATTAGCATTTGTGCTTGAACTGCTGTTTTTCAAGAGGACAGAATAAAACTTGCATGTTGTGTCATATTTCCACGCTGTTGAAGTCGCCAGACCAAGAAAAGTGTGATGAAATGTGTGTACAAGAGTGTATGTGTGTGTATGTCTGTAAAAGAGTGTTTTGAATTGACGTATAAGCTATAGCCTGACTGCACTACAGTATACAGTATACTAGTTCTGTAGACTCCTAACTGTTCTTCTGCATCCTGTTTTCATTTGACTTAGTTGGTGGGTGCTTTTACAAACCTTTATTTGTAATGTTAGTCACAATTATATTTGGTGAGATTATTTGCTTGAAGAAAATTATATTTCAGTGTTGGACAGTTTATCAGACCAATGTATACTCGTTGTACATTGTGTTTGTTTTTTATATATTCGAGTCCATTTTGTGTTGCATTGCTTAAAAAAAACAAACAAACAGAATGTTTAGCAAACAAAAATGTGCACAAAGAAAACATATTGTCCAATCTGATGTTGATAGGTGTATTAAAAAAACTTGATTAAAAATTATCTTACAAAAGGTACATTTATGATAGATAAAAACTTATTTCTAAAGGTGATTATTTGTGATTGATTATGAGTTAACTCCGAACAAAATGTGATTAAATAATGATTATATGTTTTAATCGACTGACAGACCTAATAAAAATATATAAAATCATATTTTTTTACTTTATGAAACTTTTATAAAGAGCAGTAAAATATATTTATATATATCATCAATTTCTTAATCTCACTTAAAACTTTAAATCTTTGATAAACTTTAAAATAAATTAAGTTTATGTAGTCAGTTTACTAAGATGATGTGCCAGTGTACTGCAAAAAAGATTTAAAAAAACAAAACTTATTTTTGAACTAATAATATACTGTATATATATATATATATTTTTTACTATTTTAGACCAATGACCTTATTTTAAGTCGCATCTAAGTAGTATCTAAGTATATTACTTAAAACAGGGAAATTATTTGCCAACAGAACAAGAAAATATGACTTCCCAAAACACAAAAAACAAGTAAACTGGCATTTTGGCAAATTTTCTTTTTGGCCTGGCTGATTATTTTTGCTTATTTTAATTAATATACATCTGATTTTAGTACATGCTACTTACGATAAGCAAATTGGTCTTTGCGTACACAAATACTATACGTACGTAAAAGTAAATGGTCACACCAATCTAAGATTTCAGCTTTTGCAGTAACGGAGCACATTAATTATATGTTCATTTGAACATGCTTAACAAAGATACATTGAAGTTTACTCTTGCACAATTCAACATGTTTGAAAGGGAGTAGGAAGAATCAGAGCTTATTTTTCATAAACTTACTACCTACATAAACTTGGTATTTAAACTTCATCAGGACAAGTTTTTTTTTTTTGCAAGTCAAATACACTTTCAAATACATTTTCCAGAGAAAGATATATGGGAATACTTAAATTTTTTTTTAATTCAATGTTTTTCAATGTAAACCAAAAAACAGATGACGGAATCAACCCTGAAAATTGTTGGGCTTGTTTGTGCATCAGCATGTATTTCAACGTTTAGTTTAAAAACTTTATAGTTTCATTTTTTGCTGTGTCGCGACTGCACCACACCTGAGCACTTTGGTGACAAACTTTGACATGATGTTAATTACCTGCGACGACCATTTTTTCCTCTCGTCCCGCGAGGGCGCGCTCCCTACTCGGCATCTGAGTCTTATCTGACATTGTCTCCTCTGCCTGTGTGGTCCACGCACGCCACCAGAAACACCGTTTGCTCAGAGAGATTAAGAAGGGAAAAAATGACTTGAGTGTGAAGCAGCGATCCAGCACAGTGAGGCTGAGGAGGAGGAGATGAGGGTGGAGGATTGGAGGGGGTAGGGTGACCGGTGGTAACGCCATGGATATGAATATTCATTACGCGTGGGCTACCTCGTGCACCGCATAATAACTAGTCAAGGGGTTAATATGACTCTGGCACAAAAAGCCTATGCCACACTGCGTGCGGGAATGAAATTAAATTTAAATAAATATCCGCGTCGTTCGGCATGCAAATGAGCGTGCCATTTGTCGGCGCTCGTTTACGGCGGAGGGGACGCCTCACATGTTGGAGTAGTTATGGCTGAGTACGTACGTCTTTTGTGGTTTCGGGTGCGTTAATCCAGAAAGGGAACAGCTTGTTGAACGCACTCAAAAAACAAAACAAATAAATAGCAACAGCATTCTGAATAATATACAATACAAAGAACTGACAAACGTTAGTCGGTTTTGTTTAATTCACTGTGCAGCCGTGTGATGAGCAACAATACCGACATTGACGGTTTAAAACCACTGGATCAGGGGCGTCCATACTGCCTCACAGGGGCCGTTTGCGGCCAGCAGCTGTTTTTTTTATTGGCCCGTGGCACTTTCTAAAAATATAATTTTATAAAGTCAAAATATTATGGGAATAAAGTCATAATTACGAGATGAACATTTACAGGTAGAAAGTTGAAATAGTTGGAAAATTAAAAAGCCAACACCAGAATAATGGAAAAACTAGCAGTAACATTACAAGAATAACGTCAAAATATTAAGAGAAAAAAATTAATATTCGACCAAGAAAAAGTCAACATTTTACGAGAATACATTCATAATATTGCGAGGATGAATAATGTCATTTTCGTAGCACAGGGTTGAAATATTAACAAAAAAATAATGTTTTTTTTTTTTTTGTTTCAAAAGTTGTAATATTATGAGAAACAAACAAAACAATGAATAAAGTTATAATTTTTGGGAAATTAGGTTGGGGAAAAAGTCATAGTGTAACGAGAATGAAGTCAAAATATTAACGGAGTAAAGTCAAAATTACAAGAAGAAAATTTACAGGCAGAAACCTGAAATAGTTGGAAAATGTAAAAAAAACGCACAGCAGCAGAAATGGAAAAGCCAGCAGTAACTTTACGAGAATAAAGTCAAAATATTCAGGGAAAAAAGTCGTATTCTAAAAAGAAAAAAAGGCACAATTTGATGGCCGCGACGCTCGCATCTTCATCAGCTGTGGAACACGTAAGTAAACAAGATGGCTGCACACGAGCGAAAGTAACACAGAGCGATTTGTGAGGTCAGATTTTTTTCAAGGAGGCATTTTTGTGATGCAAATGCATTACTCTTTTGAACGCAAATTGCTTTGAGAAGCCAAAGCCTTTACTTAAATGGCCCCACCAAATAACCGGAACTACGTTCCACTTCACCGAAATTCGACCAGAACTGGGCTCACGGGACGAAGTCGGGTGTAAGTCACTGTTGATGTACGACACTGCTGATGGGGATGTCATACAACTTCATGTCAAAAGAAATCAGAGCTATCCCTTTAAATATTCATTTATCCCTTTTATTCATCATTTATATGTGTTTGTATTAGGACTGTCAAAGTTGACGTGGAAGTTTCCTTTAACGATTAATGTGCGCACGTCCTGTTTGAGCCTTAGCCCACACCGTAGTTGGAGAAAACGCAGCGGAGGATATGGAGCCACAAGCAGGAGCAAATATTGAGGAGAAATGGACAAACAAAAGGGTATTTTGAATGGTAGCTTTAACTTCAAAGCCATGGCAGATGGCACTCGCAACTACACCAAAGTTATTTGTATCTACTTTCGCTCTGAGTTGAGTTGTCAAATAGTACGTACGTCAACTGTGAGAAAGACGTGACAAGGTGGAGCGCTGCACTTTTAATTGTCATTTATACAGCGGTATCTTGGTATCCGAGTGTTTTTTGTTTTTTTTAAGACACGAGCCGTCTCTCGGCTGATATTTTGCATTGAACTGCGAGCTAAAATTTGGTTGAGGAGTTGCTAGTTACCGGCAGGCATAGCCGAGGACAGCTATTTGTGGGCTTTTGTCAGTGTGACCGCGGCTGAAGACGTGAATGGATGTAAATAGCATTAGAGTTTGGAGTTTGTTTTTTAGAGAGGTGCACCGCACAAATATACACATTAGCACTCAATAAGGTAATCAAATATTAGCTTTATGCATTCCCACATGGTATCACAGCATTTGGGACCAAATACGAGGTGAAAGAAAAAGGCAAAAAATACAGTATAGTGGTCTATCTGTGCTGTGTGGGGGAAAGTTAGAAGGTGAGGTCACGGACCGTTGAACAAAGTGGGACAAGTCGCCACTCGCATAAACATGCAAAAACTGTGGTGCTTCTAACTGTACATTGTTTTTTGAATAAAATTTCCAAAATTGACATCCATTTGCATAAAATTTGATGCAGTTATTTACAAAGTATTACATTTTTTAAGTGTTTTTTTTATTTGTTTTTTTTAAATCATTGTTCCTGAATGTTTTCCGTGGCTTGGTATTTGGGGACCCCTGCCTTACAGCATGCTTGGAGATATGATGCGCTCTTTTACACATTTGAAAATACTGTAAGAATGCCACTTTCATAGAATTGGCTTCTTTATTTCATAATGTAAGATTAATGTCGATTTTATATAGATATAGATATAGATATATATATATATACACTGTAGTTAACTATGGACAAAATTCAATTCATCGCAATGAAATATTCCATCCATCCATTTTCTATGCCGCTTATCCTCATTAGGGTCGCGGTGGTATGCTTGACAGCCCTAATTTATATGCATTTCAAATTGTTTTCTACATGTCAAACTATAATTGTAAAACTATAAAAACGTGTTTTGTGTTAACATTTTTGGCTTTCTGGAACGGATTAATTGGATTTACATTACTTCTTATGGGAAAAATTGATTCAGTTAGAGTCCTTTTCGGTTCAAGTCGGACCTATCGGAACAAATTAATGACACTAACAGAGGTTCCACTGCACATAATTTCTGTGTTTCGTTGTTAGCTAGCAGGCTACCCTGTGGTTCATAGCACATGGCGTAAGAACGAGACTGTACTTTTTTTCCCATTCTTAGGTGGATGGGTTCCAATGTGACTCAAAATGGCAAATAGAGAACATCAATTGTGTAGATTTTGCGCAAGCTTGCTAACAGCGACAGCGATCGAACAATACGTCTTCGCATCACTATTATATGACATCATCACATACGCTACCATTTAGCACACAAGGCGGCTTATGGATCGCGAAAGATGCATAAAACCAAATTGCAAGTCCGAATAAGATAACAGGTGGCAGTTGAAAAGGAAAGGACCAGGACTGAATGATTATGATTACACTGCTGTAAGCTAAGGTTATAAGACACAGCCTGACAAAGTGATGTGATGGTAATAAGGATGATTATTTATGTGTGGGCGCGTAATGCGTCCTCCTCTTACACGCTCTACAAGTGACAAAGAATTCAGGACGTCGTTCCTCTGTGTAACGCCAGCCAGAATAACATCACACCCTGCTGCAACTCCCTCTTTTCCTCTTTGCTTGCTCTCTTATCTGCCGGGGAAATGAAGCTCAATCACCTGCGGAGGAGCTGAGGGCGGGTGGGGGGGGGGGGGGGGGGTGGGGGGGGGGGGGTGGGGGGGTTTGCAATGCAAATGCCAGGTAATTACCGCAACACGAGGGGAGTGCACGAATACATATGAAAATAGAGGCGAAAGAAAAAAAAGAGCTGGAAATCGAGAAAGAGATGAACCAAATGCCGGGTTCACATGCCTGTTGATGCGTGATGATTGTCGGAAGAATGAGGAAGGAGGGGAGAGGTGAGAGGGGAGATCACGATGCAAAACCTGATGACATCTGGTTGTGACTGTCTGCAACATCAACGTGTGCAACCTGCTAGAAAACAATTAACAAGACTTCTACTGTGATGCTCTTGACTCCAAACAACATTTGTGGTGACTTTTGCACCCAATAAAATTGTTAGTACATTAGTAAAGCCTAATCCTTATTGGACCAGACATGCATGGTGGTAGATGACGACCTGGGACAATCGGGGATGACAATGTATCCCACAAGGCATCATGTGGCTTCATGCACATTTACCGTATAAACTATTCAACAGAAAATAATTTCCGCGCAATTGAAACGGCTGCTCGTCTTTTGGATGACATTTAAATAAATATGTCATAATGTCATAAAAACAGATGATAACAATACAAATGTTGACCTCTCAAGTACTTTGGACATGAGCCAAAGAAAACTGTGTCCTTTTTTGAAAATGTTATTTCTATTTTGTGGAATGTGGAATGAAATTATGGAACGGACTGAGTAAGGAACTCAAACAATGCACCAAAATTAACGATTTCAAGAAACAGTTGATGATGTTAATAAAGTACAAGGAAGAAGAGACCTGAAACATGGTATAATACATACAATACAGTCATGAAAAAAAGTATTAGACCGCCCTTGTTTCTTCAGTTTATTGATCCATTTAAATGCCTGCTACATTTGTTTGGACAAATACACTGGGTTCTCCACTTACGAACATCCGACTTGCGAACATTCGGAGATACGAATGCAAGCTGACTGGTCTATATTTTCATGTATTTTGTCAAAAATTGCGATACTTTTGTCATTTGAATTTGTTTGAAAATGGTGCTGTACAGTGCTACCGTATCATCTACGAGGAGAAGAAAAGGAAGACCATACAAACTTCCATTGAAAGCTTCTTCAAACGTAGATCTGCTACTCCTGCACCGTCGTCACCAAGTGACTTGCCACCAATGCCTACACCTTTGTCTGCACCTTCGTCGCCAATTCCTTCCACCTCAGTAGTTTCCCCTGAACTACCTCTTTTAGAAGAGTCTACTGACGATGACGATTTGTCTTTTTTTTCAATAACTCCTCCTCTAACTCCTCTTCAAAGGTAAATAACATTTATCATTACGTTTTATTATATCATTTTTATTATTATTGTTTTTTTCATTAGTTATCCTTGTTTAATATCACTACTACATCCAAACTCATATATACATACAGTACATACGCATATATGTATATATGTATACACGTACATGTAGTACCCATATAATTGGTAACATTACCTTTTGTTCGACTTACGAACAAATTGACTTGTGAACGGCCGTCTGGAACCAATTGTGTTCGTAAGTTGGGAACCTAGTGTATAATGATGATAACAAATATAGCTCAGAAGAGTTTCATTTAAGAGCTGATATCTAGCAACTTCCATGGTTTTCTTCATAATAACCAAAACCACTTAAGTTCTTACATGATTAGCTATACTGTAGCATTGTACTAACCCAAAAATGTGACTCGTATTAGCTCTTTTTGTTGTCATTGTTATATTTGTCCAAACAAAAGGTACCTTTTGTTGTATCAGGCATTAAAATGAACAAGAAACTGAAGAAACAAGGGTGGTCTAATCATTTTCCCCGGTGACTGTATGTATTTTCTCCTTTTAGGAGAATATTGCGTTTATTTTCTTTTTTAACACACAGACAAAAAGACAAAACAAGGCACAAATGTGTATGATTGCATATGATTATTTGTAGGGTTGAATGTTTTGGGGATTTTTCTACCAGTTCTCCTGAAAATTCACAGTCATTTTTAGAATCGCATGGTAGATTGGGTAAAATGCCTTTGCAATACATTTACGGCCCACGGTCCAACCCAAGTTAGGAAATATGGTCCCTTGCCCTATTAAAGGTTAATTATGACAGTTGCATGCATAAGTGCTTGCGCTTGGGTGCTCTGGTGTTCATGTTGCATGTGTGTACTGTATATATACTGTATATATGAGCATGTGTGCACCATTATACTCATGCTCTCTAATGGGCACTTGTGTATGTGTGTTCATACTGTATGTGTGTTGCGCTGCAGGATTTACGCAGTGTGCCAGCTTGCAGCTGTTTTATTGGGAGCGAGCGAGAGCAAAGAGACGTGCAGATGTGCTTAAGTATCACACAGATTAACAACTGACCTGGAAATAAAAAACACAGTGTGGTGAACTGTGAACGCGGCATGCCAGCCGCCATGTTGTTGGGGACTGTGAGCGGCGGCCGGGGAAGCTTACTCTGCGCCCGACAAGGGGATGTTGTTGTTTGTTTGATTGCGAGCAACAGTGTGACTCACAACTCTCGGCGTCTGATTAACATCTGAGCACAGCGCGAGCGTTTTGGCTGGGTTCAGTGTAATTGTGGCTATGCTCGAGTCTCACTTTAGCCTAATTAGAATAATAAATCACGCCGCCTCGCCGCTTCAAAAGGGCCCTCCATGGTGTCGCCCAAGCAGGTGGGACTGTGGGATGGTGTGAAAAACAAAAGGGGTTTGATTGCTCCGCCGCAGCCGACACGGTCGCTTAAAAGCAACACGGCGCTTCCCTGAGGATTCATATTCAAGTGTTTCAATTGATAAAGCGGCAAAGGGAAAGCCGCTGTAATAAATTTGGATTCATATTTCGGCCCAAGCTTGACTTCACGCCACATAAATTAACTCTTTCATTGAGAAAACTGACATTTTTTGGAAGACATGGCAGTAACTTACTTACTTTGCGTTAAACGTCCCACATTATTCTATTTTTCAGCACTTCAGTGTGTCAGAGGTTCCACAATAGTGTACTGGCTCGCCTTGATGCTTCAATTTAGACAGTGTTTAATTCTGGCTAGTTGGTGGGGTCACCTGAGTAAAGCATTTTGTTTCTCAAAACAATATGTGTTGAAAAAAGTAATACATTTGCATTACAAATCCGTTTTCCATGAAAAAGTCAGACCTCACAATCGCTTGTCATTATTTTCTCTCTCTTCATATCGCTACGCGCTGCCGCCTGCGTATGTGTTCAGCGTTTACGTGCGCAGATGACAACCGATGCAAAGCGAGAGAGTAATAGTGAGAGCTAGAGTGGCATTGTCACAAAAGAAATCTACAAAAATGATGCAGACTTGTAATTATCTGGGCTGTAACAACAAAAATGTGTCTGAATGGCCCTATCTGTACATTCCATGGTTTTCCTGTCATGGACGTTGCTATTAGACAACTTTGACTTTGACTATTACTAACATTATAATTCTAATATTATTTTGACACGCCCAGGATGGAGTACGAAACATGTTTTCAAGAGCTCTGCTGTACCAGAACCCCAGGTAAGAACTAGCGAAACTAGCTAATTAGATGCCGCCTACCACCTTGTTCACAAGCATTACACTCGGAACAGGCTATCAAGAATCAGCAAGTAACATGTTGTGCAGCAAATTACCAAATGTCATATTACCAGTGAAGCCGCTACATAACGCAACATTATAAGATGACTCAAGATTCAAGATTCAAGAGAGTTTTATTGTCATGTGCATGGTAAAACAGCAGTTATACCATGCAATGAAAATCTTATTCTGTTCATTCTCCCAAGAAAAGAAAGAAAACAAATGAAAGAATAAGAACATAAGAAACATAAACACATAAACATATATACCAATAAATTAAGCAACAACAACAGACGAGACATTAATACAAGTAAATAATACAAATAAATAAATAAATAAAGTGCTATGAGTGTGTGCGTGTGTTGCGTGCGGCGTGTGCGAGTGCTTCGTTGAGGAGCCTGATGGCCTGTGGGTAAAAACTGTTTGCCAGCCTTGTGGTCCTGGACTTCAAACTCCTGTAGCGTCTGCCTGACGGTAGGAGTGTGAATAGTGAGTGTTGTGGATGTGTGCTGTCCTTGATGAGGTTGTGTGTTCTTCGTAGGACTCTAGATTTATAAATGTCTTGCAGTGTGGGGAGGGCTGCCCCAACAATGTTCTGTGAGGTCTTGATCACCCGCTGGAGTGCCTTCCTATCACGTGTTGTACAGTTACCGTACCAAACAGTGATGGAGGCGGTAAGGACACTTTCGATAGTGCATCTGTAGAAGCAACTCAGGATTGTGGTGGACATGCCAAATTTCCTCAGTCTTCTCAGGAAGTACAGTCTCCTTTGGGACTTCTTCAGAATTTGTTGGGTGTTGTGAGACCAGGTGAGGTCCTCGCTGATGTGTGTGCCAAGGAACTTGAAGGTTTTCACCCTCTCCACCTCAGTCTCATCAATAAACAGGGGTCTATGCGGCTCCTTTTCCCTTGTTCTTGGGTCGATGATCATCTCTTTAGTCTTATCTGTATTGAGAAGGAGATTGTTATCACGACACCAAGCTATGAGGTCCGCCACCTCTCTTCTGTATGATGTTTCAACACCACCAGTGATCAGTCCGATGACTGTAGTGTCATCTGCAAATTTAATGATGCTGGTGTTGTTCTGGGAGGCCACGCAATCGTAGGTGAAGAGCGTGTAGAGGAGTGGACTCAGCACACACCCCTGTGGGGTCCCAGTGCTCACAATTCTTGAGCTGGATGTGCGGTTGTGGACTCTGACTGACTGGGGCCTGCCTGTGAGAAAGTTAAACACCCAGTTACAGAGGGAGGGAGACAGGCCAAGTGTGAGGAGCTTATCTGTGAGTTTGTGGGGGCTGACTGTATTGAATGCAGAGCTATAGTCTATAAATAGCATTCTGACGTATGTGTCCTGGCCCTGTAGGTGAGAAAGGGCTGTGTGGATGGCAGTGTTGACTGCATCATCCGTGGACCGGTTCTGGCGATATGCAAACTGTAGAGGGTCCACGGTTGCCGCCGGGATGCTCTTTTTGATGTGGGTCATGACTAATCTTTCAAAGCACTTCATAACAATAGGAGTGAGTGCTATAGGGCGATAGTCATTCAAGCAGGTCACGTTGCTCTTCTTGGGTACGGGCACTATGGTGGTGGACTTAAAGCAGGTCGGTACAGATGCTTGTGCAAGCGACAGGTTAAATATGTCAGCAAGCACATCAGCTAGCTCTGATGAGCAAACCCGAAGTGCACGTCCTGAGATGTTGTCTGGCCCTGCTGCTTTTCGTGGGTTTGTTTTGTTTAGAACCCTGCGCACATCAGCTGATGTCACCATGAGAGGTGAGTCCTGTGTGCTCCCCAGGTTCAGCCACCCTCTCTGCTCATCAGGAGTTTGGGTATCAAAGCGGGCATAGAACTCATTCAACTCATCAGGAAGTGTGGTTTGGCTGGACGTGGCTACGCACTCTGCTGTCGATAGTCTGTGATGTGCTGGAGCCCCGCCCACATGCGCCGAGGGTCTGAGGTGGAATAGTAGCCCTCCAGCTTCTGTCTGTACTGCCTCTTGGCCTCCCGTATGGACCTCCTCAGGTCATATCTGGCCTTTTTGTAGTCATCAGCGGTGCCCATGACAAATGCAGTCGAACGAGCACGTAGCTTAGCCCTTACATCACAGTTCATCCACTGTTTTTGGTTAGGGTATTTTCTGTAATACTTGGTGGTGGTAACAGTCTCTATGCATGTGCTAATGTAGCCAGTGACAGCAGAAGCATATTCATCCAAATCAACAGTACAATCTTCCCTCCCCGCTGCAGTTTTAAACACATCCCAGTTTGTGCAGCCAAAGCAGTCCTGAAGTACTTGATCAGTTTCTTCATTCCATACTTTAACTGCTGTACGTACAGGGGGAGCTTTTTTAAGAAGTTGTCTGTATGTTGGATAAAGGAATATAGAGATGTGGTCAGCCTTTCCAAAGTGGGGTCTTGGAACAGCCTTCAAAGCACCTTTCATGTTGCAGTAGACTTGGTCCAGGATGTTATTTTCCCTTGTGGGAAAGCTCACATGCTGGTAATATTTGGGGAGGACAGTCCTGAGGTTACAGTGGTTGAAATCGCCAGATATAATAAATTGTTAGTTATTGTTACTGTTATTATAGTCAATATACAGTGGTGTGAAAAAGTGTTATTGTTTTGCATGTTTGTCCCACTTAAATGTTTCAGATCATCAAACTAATTTAACTATTAGTCAATGACAACACAACTGAACAAATGAAACTTTTAATTATTAAGGGAGAAAAAAAAATCCACTAATGGCAAAAATGTGGAATAGTGGTTAACCTTGCCAGGACTGGCCGGCCAACCAAAATTACCGCAAGAGCACAGCGACGACTCATCCAAGAGGTCACAAAAGACCCCACAACAACATCCAAAGAACTGCAGGCCTCACTTGCCTCAGTTAACCGTAATGGGCGCCACACACGGGAGGCGACAAACGACTGCGATAGGTGAAACTCATCGCCAACGCGTGGCAAACCATGCACACGGGATGTGACGAGCGACACATCCAGAGCGAATTGTACGAGTCTCCCACGGTTTTGATTGGCTGTCAGATGTGGAGGGAATTTGGGGGTATCATATATATATATATATATATATTCTTTCTTAGAAATGTCAAATAGCTCCAGGAAATCTGACATGGCAAGTATAGCGTCCTGTCAGTTCATTGGTCGATCAATGAAACTCACTCTGATTGGCCCTCGTCTGGCCGACAGAGACGAAAGGTTGAAAAGTTTTCAACTTTCTGCAATCGTGTCGCAAGCCAGTGTGTGCGCAATGACATACACAAACACAAATTTTCACACGCACAAATTTCTCGTGTTGCTTGGCTGGACGGTGACATCCGATAATCGTGCACGTTCCATTGAAAATGAATGGAGTAGCGGCGATGTCGCCTCCCGTGTGTGGCGCCCATAAGAAAGACATTGGGCAAAAACGGCCTGCATGGCAGAGTTCCAAGACGAAAACCACTGCTGAACAAAAAGAACATTAAGGCTTGTCTCAATTTTGCCAGAAAACATCTTGATGATCCCCAAGACCTTTGGGAAAATACTCTGTGGTCTTTTTCACACAGGGCCATGTAGGTTTTTCTCCCATAACTCATTCAATCCCAGCCATTTTTCAAAAGACAATCCCTTCAGTACTGGCCATTTTAGACTATATTTGGACTGATCTTTCAAGGCACACAGAATATTGTGTTCTATGGCTACATAAACATGGAACCTACCAAGAGATTAGACTCCCATCTTACATCAGAAAAATAAAGGATTGTTTGTACCTTTTTCCCTTCTTTAGTAATCAGCAGTGGAACATAGATAAGTTTCAGGAAAATATGCCAACTAAAAAATTGAGAAAAACAGTTTTTTGTGAAAAGATCCATTTGACACACTTTGACACAAACATTTAGCTTTTGTGACGACTCAAATATATGAAATATACCACAACTTAAAAGTTTGGTTTCCATTAAAATAACAATTTATTTAAAAATATAACACCATGAACTATTTACAATTTTCACATTTGGAACTGAACTGATTTGGAACCGTGTGCATGTGTTAAAATTTCCCTACAATGCACGCCTTAGCACGCTACACTCCTCCACGTTGTTCCACTTCCTCCTTGCTGTAATGTATGTCTTTTCCATTCAACTTCACAATGCCGAGCGCTTATCAAAAGCAATTCTGCTACCTTGTGGCCTCTTTTATGGCTTAAAACTGCTCTAAAAGTGACAGCTATTAGTGTGCAGTCGTGTCATCACCTCTTTTTGCCTACAGCGCAACGTAAAAGATGTATAAATATGTCTTTGAGATCGGGCGTTCGGGCTTATAAAAACGTATGAATACGTCTTTGGCATTGAATGCGTTAATAATAAAAAGTTTCATTTCAAAAACTGCATTTTGTGTTCATCACCAATATTTAAATTTGTTTGACGATCTGACACATTCGATGTGACATACATGGAAAACAAAAAGAACTCAGGAAGGGGGCAAACACTTTTTCACACCACCGTATATGTTAGCTGTGTGTGAGTTTCTAAATAAAAAACATACACAGATGTTCAGTGTCATTTGGAAATCGGTATCGTCTACTCCCATCTACAGCTATGGGTCCAGCTTCAGCTTCAGCATCAGTGTATTCCTGTTCTTCTTGTCGCCATCACTTGTTTCGTAGTCAGACATGTTTACTTTCGCTGTCCCAGCAATAAACACTGTGAAACAGTTGACAGCTGGTGGCAGGGAGCAGTGATACCAAAGGAGAGAAAATAACGCCGAGCAATTGTGAAGTCTGACTTTTTCGTGGAAAACGGTTTTGTGATGCAAATGTAACGCATATTGTTTTTAGAAGCAAAATGCTTTACGTAAGTGATCCCACCGACTAGCCGGAACTACCTTCCTCAACACCAAAAAGCGACCAGAACTCGGCTCACAGCATGAACTGGAGGGAAACTCACTGCTGATGCACTACACAGCTGATGTGGACGTCATACAACTTCATGTCTAAAAATCCTAACTATCCCTTTGATGTAACCATTAATTCATTCACTTTCTACCCCATTTGTCTTCACCAGGGTCGCGGTGGTAGCCTATCCCAGCTGACTTCGGGCGAGAGCCGGGGTACACCCTACACCCTGGAAACAACCATTCACACTCACTTTCATACCTATGGACAATTTAGAGCCGTCAATGAACCTAACATGCGTATTTTTGGAATGTGGGAAAAAGCCGTAGTCCCTGGGGACACTCCACACACAGATGCCCAAACGGAGATACCGAGCCAGATTTCCGGACCGTGTGAGTAACATGCTAACCACTACGCCACCGTGCGGTCGGCCTTAATCCAACCAAAATATTAGAAACATTTCTCAGGAAGGTGTTTTTTCACTAAAGCTCTTGTATTTGCTCTTTTCAATTGCGCGTGAAAAGAAACGAGAGGTAGAGGCGTGCCGAGGGCCGCCACATAATGCCGGTCCACTTCCTGTCGCCCTGGCAAAGGACCGGCGCTAAGACCAGCTAGACTAAGCCACTCTTGGCCTACATACGAGCCTAAACAGCAGATTACGGAACCGTCCTTCTAATCCCATGCAACGAGGCATTTGCCACCATCACCACGCTACCAGGCAGTCAATCAGGTTGCAGCAACCATCACTCTAGCTCCGCCCCCACAATCCCTGACATCTCTCTGTATTTTTTGAACATATTTCTGTGAGAAATACAGATTAAAATGCTTCACACTACCAGCACCACCCCTCTAGTTTGAACCACCTGGCATGGCCTAGCTTCCTGTGCAGCTCACCTAAACCACCAGGCCTGAGATTAGGGTTAATCTGGACCTTGTGTCATCCCGTATCCATCCACCGGCACCCCCCACACCACACACACAGCTCCCTCCTTCTTTATCAAAGAGGCTTTGGTTTCAAATCCCTTATTCTGACCCTCCTCCATCCTCCCATCCTCTATCCCTCCATCCTTGCGGTGTCTTTTCCGCCAAGTTCTCCTCTCGCACCGCATCGTCAGCCAATCCTGCTAGAACGTGTCCCCGAGCTATGTTGCTAAAGATGCCGTTCATTGTTTCCCCTGCTTTGAATAAAAAAAAATATACACCGTATGCACATGCGCGCTGCTGGAATGAAAAGTGGGTTGCGTGCATTTGCCGAGTGCATTTAATGGCAACATTGTTGGTTTTTTAATCCGAGAGCGCTTTTAAGAGAATTGGGAGTCATCCCAGTCACCCATTTAGCCAGCTGTGTGCCCCCACCCACGCAGGGTCCTCACCCACCAGCCTTGGGGTCAAAATGAAGGCCCACAATGGCGCTGTCAGCAAAGATGTGTTGATGAGAGACAAGCGAGGAGAACGTTATTGTTTCGGCGCATCCTTTTCATCATTCTGTTTTGTATCAGGACATAAATGGCATCTTTTCCCTCAAGCAAAATCTCTTTAGGAATAATAATAATAATAATAATAAAAAAAGCTGGTGGGACAAAGATTTAGCCAAAGATGTAGGCCAAAAATAGTCTGTAAGGAAGGGGGGGTGGTGTCTCGAAAAAAAAAACCCTCAAGCGTTCATAAGATGACGCTCGAATGAGAAACACAGACTATCATAAACAATGTTCTGATATTGAAGATTTTAGAGTAAAAATAACACTTTTCCTCTTGCAAAATAATAGAAATAGACAATCAGTCCCAAGGTCTAACTATGGCCACAATAAAACCTTTAACTGTATAGGCCAGTGATTTCCAAGCAGTATGTTGCTGGTGTGCTGTGGCAAATTATCCAATTTCACTTAAATTGTGCAAAAATTATTTATTTATGACAAATACTCTATCTTTGTTCATCTAGCTTTGTCAGTACCACTTCCACACAGAACGGGAGGAGAACCTTTTTTTCACTCTATCATGTGGGACATGCTATGGCTGACTTCATGACTTCATGCAGTGTCAAGGTAATGTAATGTAAGGTAATGTCTCATTACTGCCGCCTAGGGACCAGAATACTGCATATCACCATACTCACAAAACAGCAATCATTTATTAATGAATTTTTGAAAAAACACGATACAGTGAGGGAGCAATAATCAAACTATCTATGTCGCTTACCCTATGGTTGTAGGGGTATGCTGGAGCCGTATCCCAGCTGACTTTGGGCGAGAGGCAGGGTACACCCTGGACTGGTCACGAGCCAATCACAGGGCACATATAGTCAAACAACCATTCACACTCACATCCATACCTATGGACAATTTAGTCGCCGATTAACCTAGCATTCATATTTTTGGAATGTGGGAGGAAACCGGGGTACCTGGAGAAAACCCACGCACACACGGGGAGAACATGCAAACTCCACACAGAAATGCCCAAACGGAGATTCAAACCCAGATCGTCCTGGTCTCCTGACTGTGTGGCCAACATGCTAACCACTCGGCCATTAGGCCCACGTTAGCAGTCAACCAAACACATTTTCTCAGAAGGAAAGAACTTAGATTTAAAAAACCTTTAAGAGTTATTCATAAAGCAACAATTTCTTAACTTAACAATTCTTCACTGTCAGCCAAGTGTAAAAATAAGTTTGCTCCTAGTAACATGAAAAAGTTACAGTGTTTCCGGTTTCAAGATATACCACGGTATGAAAAAGTCACGTTTCAAAACACTACTACGACAATTGTTCGTCATGCCGTTCCTGCGATATGAGAGAAAGAGGAGGTCCATACTTTGTCACGTCCTTTGTTATTCCTTGCAGTCGGAGCTGGCCTTCGATGTGCTGGAACCACAGGCGTGTACTGTGTTGCCAGAAGTCGGGCCTATATAGCACCGGCGTTAGCTGGCGCACTAGCATTGAGAAGTGCCGGTACGGCCACACTGTTGTCGCAGTTATTTTTTGTCATTTACAGTGGTGTTTGTCACACTTCAATGTTTCAGATCATCAAGCAAATTGAAATATTAGTGACAACACAACTGAACACAAAATGCAGTTTGGAAATAAAAGTTTTGATTATTAAAGAGGGCCTATTATACTAATTTTCAGGCCTTTGTATTGACTTTTGGACTCCTGGAGCAGCTGCACACGATAACCCGCGCAGAAAGCTTTCTAGATCTTCCAGACTCTGCACCTGTTCCTGCAGTGTTTCCAGCCTCCCTCCCAAAAGGTCTGTGTAATTTACTCCGCCCCCGGCCCTCCTCCCACTCCGCTGTGATTGGTCACACTGACTTCCGGACAGCTGCCAAACCACTTTTGTCCAATTACTTACACAAAAAAAAAACCACAGTTAGGACACTGATAAATTGTTACTTACAGCTTGCTCTTCTGACTCTTCAACACGACCAAGTAACGTTGGAAAGTTGGCGGACTTCAGCAACAGCTTGGCGGGTAGTCCAGCTTCGTATTGGCCCATGTTCACACAACAGTCCCGTGTGAAGTGCCGTTGACAGAGGAGCATATTTTTCTCTTGCTGGCCGGGAATCAGCAACTCCAACCACTTTTGCCTGATGCTTGCCTCTTTAGGCACACTCGAACAAACGTTTCCTGGGAGCCATTGCTTGACGTGCTAACACCGTGAACAGAGCGAAGCAGAGCGGGCGTGCTGGGCATGCCAAAATAAGGAAGTCTGTATTGCATTGATATCAATGGAACTCGGTGCTTAAAAAAAGAGCCGTCCGAAACTGCTTTCAGGGCTCACTTCCAAATGTGCAAACCTCATAATCTGATGTGTTGGCATCGTTAGAATACAACACTGTAACAACATTTTTAGGTCAAAAAAGAGGACAAGCATAATAGGTCCCCTATAAGGGAGAAAAAAACCCTACATGCCACTGTGTGAATAAGTGCCCCCTAAACCGAATAACCGGTTGGGCCGCCTTTAGCAGCAATAACCGCAATCAAGCCTTTCCGATAGCTTGCAATGAGTCTCTTATAGCGCTGTGGTGGAATTTTGGCCCACTCATCTTTGCAGAATTGCTGTAATTCAGCCACATTGGAGGGCTTTGTTTGATGATCCGAAACATTTCAGTGTGACAAACATGCAAAAAAATAAGAAATCAGGAATGGGGAAAAGACCACTGTATGTTACATACATGTTCCACTTTCATCGTCTTCTATAACATGGTTTAAAAATTGTTGACTGTTTTGACATTCTTTTCAATAAAGATATTTCAAAATAACACATTTTAGAGCTGTAATTATAAAACTGTGAAACGGTGATACTTTTGCTGAAGGTTATCATACCGTCAGAATCTCATCCTGTCCCATGCCCATGTTAGCAATCTATCCCACTTCCTGGACCTCCACATCCCTTCTGTCTGGACATATTCATCCACTGGGCTACAGCCAAATCCGCGCCCAACGTAGCATCAGACTCTTTCACACAGAAGAGCCGACATCTTTGCCTTTTATGCAGAACCCCCTGTAACTGCAACTGTGTGCGCTTTTGCACAGCGACACAGCATCTAACAGCTATGGCACGTGTGATGTTTAAAACACATACCCTTACACGCAGGTGCCGTCCCGCCTCTGTTACAGCTCTAACTACTAGCTCAGATGGCGGTAAAATGTCGGGTCGCTTTTGTGCCAATTTAATGGTGACAAAGTGGAATTGCACTGACTACACATAGGATGCAAAGGGTCGTTTCGGAATAAAAACATCCACTTCCTTAAGGGCAGAAAAAGGCATAGAGAGTATGACGTTAGGAGAGTGATACGACAGGCCACGAGGAGAATAGGGTGAAAAGAAAGTCAGAAAATTTTTTAAAAAAGAGTCACAGTGTGTATGAGAGCACAACGTCCATAGAAAGCACCGCACACGCACACACACACACACACACACACACGCACACACACACACAAAAAGACCAAGTGATGGAGCAAATGGATGTAAATGAATTGCTGTCATGTGGATTGAGATCCCAATAAATCAAGGTCAGTGCGGTCTCACCATGTCAAGAAACAGACACACACACACACACACAAACTGAGATCCAATACAAAATCTATACCCAAAATTCAGCCTTTAAAATAAAAATGCTGGCAGAAAGGTATTATGTTTTTTTAATTGTGGTTGTCGTTTGCAGCGGATCGCATCGAGAGCTGTTCCTAATATTATGACGACCTCCTTTAGTAACATGAGAACCTCGGTGTGATTGCGCTTCAATTCCAAATAGAAACGTGTGTAAACCTGACCTAAAACGGCATGCAAAATAATGCACCAATCCTGACTATACGCTCCCTGCTCAATTTATTTCCAGTGGACGCTGAACTTAGCAGAGTTCCCAAAATGCATCGTCGTTTGATAAATTAGTGGCGCTTATTAGTGGGGGGGCAAAAAAAAACTTAATAAATTAGCGCAGTGCTTTCTGCTTAACTAGGCTGCAAAATTGATTTGCCTCGTTCCGTGAGCATTATTGTTCATCACAAAACATGTCAGCCATGTAGTTTTATGACAGAACATACATGCATTTTGTATTTTTTGGTTTCTGTTTTCTTTTGTTTACCAAGCAAATAAAGTCTGATTTTAATAGGAAAAAATAGGCGTCATTTTAGAAACTACACCTCTCTGCATTAAACAGTACCTAGGTCATGTTTTAGCAAAGTTACAAGGATCATATGTAATTATTTCTTGGCCTATTTATTCAAATACAGCTTCCATAGGCTAACGTGGCAAATAGCAATCAGTTTAAACCTCATGTTAACTGCCGACATCTGCGCTTGTCCTATTTTTATGTTATATTACAGCAAATCCACAACATTTGACACCAGTAGTGCTGCACATAACGATACCCTTATATTGTTATTTTATTTGTTCTTCCATATTGTACACCCCCACAGGAAATCAGTCAAACAATAATACGTGAACATGAGAGGAACGGTGCAAAAACGGGAAGTAGGTCACATAGCAATTTATTTGACAAAAAGGGAAGGGAAAGGGGGGGTGAAAGGGGGGAGGGGGAAGTGGGGCACGCCGTGTGTGTGTGTGTGTGTTTGTGTGTGTGCGGAGGCGGCGTTTTTTTGGGGAGTGTGTCGGACTTTTGCGTGCGTTTGTGTTTTGAGACTCTGAAAAGGTTTTTAAAGTGGCGGTCGGCGTCCTGTACATGTCAGTCAGCCATAAAGTGATACCGTGGCCACTGGACTCGATCAGCACGTGTGACACTGCGTCGATCAGCTGTTATCATCTGAACTCACCCACCCCCTGCTCCACATCACCGCATCCCACCCCAGCAACACACACATTCGCTGTCTGCAGAGTAAATACCAAAAACACCGTGTAGCAGACTTCCTGATCACGTTCATCATGTAGGCCACGTCCCTCCTCGTGCCACATCTTACATAGCTTAGCTTCCACACAGCATCTCTGCAGGTTAGCATAACTTCAAATACAGTAAGTGCATTTTGTAAATCCATTTTACACTTGGCGGATGATAAAATGCCCTACTTAAGATGGATACTATTCCAATTTGTTGGAATAAAGTGTCGTTTCAACAGCTGTTCATGCACTGATTTAGATTGATTAGCTTTAGTCACTGATTTGCACACACAAGAGGCTCTTTTTTGTGACATACACTTAATTTTATTTTTTTTTTATGAATTTACATATGGTGTAATCCACATTGGAAATATATTTTTAATTTAAAAACATATATTTTTATAAATATAATAAATTGTCTTTGATTTTGTTTAATTATAACTAACATTTGTATCAGTCCCTTTCTTTTCTGATTGGCTGGAAGAGATCACATGGTTATTCCTGACTTGCAGCAATGTTTCAACTCAAATTTGGTTCCCTGCACGACAAAAAAAGGGGCTTCAAAAATGAGTAAGTACACGTCTGCAAGTTCTTTTGAATTCACTACTACCACATGAGTAATTGTTAAACATCTTGTAATTGTTGAATTATTGAATATGGATCCCCTTATTTTTATTTTAGTCATTGACAAACTTAGAAATTAATCATTTTAACATAACACAACATTACATATTCATTATTAATAATACTATTTGAAGATATACATAATAACACCAGTATAATACAATTTAATTTATTTTAATTATTTCATTCACATCACTTATTTTTTTGTTAATTGGCTGGGGGAAAATCACATGGTTCCACTGCCATACAGTCACATTTCAGCCCAAATATGATTCCTTGCCTACAAAAAGGCCTACAAAAACACGAGATCCACTTCTGCAAGTGAGTTTTTCACATCAAAATGAAAATACCCGCACATTGCCATAATAATCATCTACCATTTCAAGTCAATTAAAGTCGCGGTATGGGAGCGGTTACGTTGCCATGGCCCTATTTTTAATGTCGTGAGAGTATTTAGTGCACAATCGAGACAATCTGTGCAGACTGAGGATGTGCAAAGCCACATTAACACATGAGAGAGGCTCTGGAGCACCAGTCTTCTCTAATGACTCCATAATCCGACCCAAATGCTGCCTGCTTGCTAATCTCCTCCATCGGATTAGCAAAGTGGGGACGAACCCGCACTCTACTTTGTCTCGGGATGGTTGTTTCCTCGTCGCCTTCTTCTCCTTCCCTACCTGGGAAACCTTGCATGGTGAACCTCATATGTGTTCTCCTACAGGGAACCTTGCATGTTCTCACCATGAGGAGGCATTTTGTTTTGTGCTACTCTTAAGAAAAGGCTGCAGGATACCAAAAGGAAGGCTTTTGCATGAGCACGTACATGCATAAGCGCGTACAGTACATGCATGCAACTCGCTGTCATGTTCTTGCTTTTCCTATAATTGTGAGGCTTTCTAAAAAAAGGTAACTAAACATCATATTGGACCCCACGTCTCCCAAGAATGCACAGAGAACACAGTGATTTCTGCCAACCAATCAGCAATGAAGGTAATGATGATTTAAAAAAAAAACAACAATAAAATATGACAGATACAGTAGGTACAACTGATATTCCATAATTATAGATAAAAAATGAACTCATGAAAGTAAAATTAAAAAAAAAACCCTCAACAATAATTCTGTTTTTTGTTTTTTTTTCAATTATTGCAAAGAGTGCCTAACAGTAAAGGAGGGGTCAAGAACCTGTGGCCCGTGGGCCATATACAGCACGCTACGAGCATTTGATCCGGCTCACCATGCAATTGTAAAAAATAAACAAACAAAAAACCCTATATTAAAAACATATAAACATTTGTTCAATGATATCAGATCCTCTTTTTATAGATACTATCATGGAAAGGTCATGTCAAAAGGTTCCCAACACCTGAACTAAATAAATCATAAAAAGCACGTGAAGTGGAAAAAAGGGGAATTCATTTGTTGCCTTTACTGTTAAAAGAAGGCATCGCTGCCTCCTTAAAAAATACGAGCACGAGTCGGCACGTTTTCACACTATTTCACATTGTGTGCGTGTGTGTATTCGGTGTGGAGAGATCTAAGATAATTTCATTGGTCACACGTCCGCCATGTCCCGTTCTATGTATTCGCTATAGAAAAATGGCATTTTGTCCCGTCTTTGAGGGCCTAAAAATGTCGCTTTGATTTTACAGCAGCGCTTGTATCCGCCTAACCCCTCTGTGTGTGTGTGTGTGTGTGTGTGTGTGTGTGTGTGTGTGTCTGTCCTATGCACTGTAGCTCAAACTGCAGGGCAACAGCATTGGACACTCAGCCTTTTCAAAATAGTAACACTCCACGCGACTCATACATGCAATTGTAGCAGCAAACTGGACGTACAGTGTATTTTTTACACACTTAAACATTTTTTTCTTGCACGATACCAAAATAAAGAAGGGATGCATGCGTGTTTATTCATAGCCATGCACAAACCCAAGCAGCAAAATATGCAGATGCGCCAGTTAAGCACATAAAGACAAATAGGAGTTATTGTGGCATTAAGCAACCACTGCGTGTGGATACAATTATGTCCTCTACATGGCCCCTTCAGGGTCATATCAGGTGTGGGATAAATGATCATTGCAAGCCAGTATTCCTATCGTAAACATAGAATAGTGAACTCTGTTTGCGCTAACATGACAACAGATGGATGCATTATGATAATACGGCAGGGAGGGGTGGGCAACCTACGGCACATTGGCCTCATACAGGACGCTGCGGCTGGTCATCTCGTTCTTAAAAAAATACAAAAATACTAACATGGCAAAGAAAAATACTCATAATATCTAATAATGATATATAATGACTGAATTTAGAATAAAAGTGAAATGTCCTGTCAGCAAAAAGGCTGCTCGCTTCCGTTGTAAACCTTTGAGAAGTGAGGCGTCAGATGAAGCGGACATAAAAACAAACAAAAAAAAAAGAAACGAGGGGTGACTCGACGTTGTTAGCGGACCTGTGTGTGTGTGTGTGTGTGTGTGTGTGTGTAAAGAGGAGGCTCGGAAGGAGGGGAAGGGAGGTGGTTTGTTACTGCGGCTGTCCATTTCCCGCGATCAGCTGATGGCTGGGGATGATGGAGCGCTGGCGGGGTCAGGGGTCAAAGCCTTGCATTGTCAGCCCGGGCAGCCCCCCACCCACCTCCACTTCTCCCCAACCCATCTCCCTTGGGGGTTCCCATCCCTTGGCTACCCCCCTCCCAGAAGGCTCCAGCAACATTTTTACATTTATTAACAACAGAATGGCGACCAATGCATTCGCATGCGGACAACGTGCATGCTTTTTCCGCAAGAAACGTCCCTATCGAACTATAAATATACATATATATATATATATGTGTGTGTGTGCGTGCGCGTAGGGGACAAGACAAGTGCACCCATCACCCAAAAGCATCCTACCCCACCCCCACCCCAGTTTTTCCTGTGTAATCCCTGCCAGCTGGCCCTGTTGGCTAATCCCTCTGCACTGATCAGATAGGCCACGCATCTCGTACGGGACAGGGGCAGATAGGGGCGGGACGCACCAATGTATGTGTGCGCAGATGAAGTGGGGGGTGGTGTCGACCAGAAAGCATAAATTGACGCTCTTGCCTTCGCCTCGGCGCAGTGTGTCTGTGCGCGAGCGAGTCGCCTCTTCTTCCTCCTCCTCCTCCATCCCTTTATCTCCTCCTCTTCCCTTGGATGCTCATACATATATACCTTCTTGGCTTATATATGTATCATTTTGGGCTTTTTTCCCCCCCACTTGAATGGATTTTCCCCACATTTTTAAACCACCCCCTACCTTGTTGTGTTTTTTCCCCCCCAACTGCATGCCTGCCTGCCACCCATCCCTTGTTGTCCGCCATCCCTGATCCCGGGCGCCTATCCCGCAAAAAAAAAAACAGAAGCGAGGACCCTTCAAAAACGAGGATGGAACCAGGACCCGAAAGAGGAAATACTGCGGCTCCTCTGCTGTTCCGTTCTGGGATATGACAACATTGTTATTTTTGTAGGTAAATAGAACATAACTGTGACGAGGGTTTAGGGGGAAAAAAAAAGTTTTTAAAAAGTTTCCAGGATGCGAATATTGTTTGCTTATCAATCAAATGCGATATAAGGGCGAGGGGGGGGTGTTGCTATTTATTTATTTAGCGCCTGTTAGCTGCAGAGAGGTGATGGAGAGTGGGAGGAAAGAATGGAGGGAGGAAGGGAGGGGGATGAGGAAGATAACGACACGGCTTTACCAACTGTAAAGATGCGACGCTTAAATCTGTTAAGCGGCGGAGGCTCGGCGAGGGCTGAAGGATGAGCAGCTCGTAAATGTCGTCTGTTTGGTGTGTAGGAATGGAAGCATGTAGCCAGGCTGCTGCTGATGCTGCAACAAAAAAGGTAGCGTCGCTCTATTCTCTCGCTAGATCTAATAGTGTAGATGCTGCTTGCATGTCTCCTCTGTGTGCAATGCTGTGTGGGCAAACTCTACGCTGTGGTGTTTATAGTCGCAGGAAAAAAAAAAAAAAAGCATGTTGCAGTGGGATTAGCATGCACTGCATAGCAGCCTATGGAAGGCGACATCACAGGTGAGGACAGAAGGGAATGTTAAGGACGTGAAAGATAGCGCCTGGGTTTGAGCTCTTTGTGTTCACAGTGGACCTTGATTTAATTTCAATACAATTAAGGCACGCGGTGAATGCCAAGAGAGAAGCCACAGTCTTCGCTCACCTGACGGAACGAACCGGCCATGTATGGCCGCCACAGGACGGAACAAAGGGCGATGATGTGAAGGTTAACAGGCGATGACATAGGGTACATGCACAAGGACGCCTCCAGCCAGGTCTGTGTGATGATGACGGGAGACGTTTAAACAGCCAACAGCCAACAGCACCATAGGCAGCTTAGCTTACCGTAGTCGACCCGGTGGACAAGTGGACGGAGGGATGGCACGGACGGGGGGGGTGCCATGTGGTGACAGCGGGCCAATTCAAACATCAATGTCAGTTTCTGCTTGAACGTTCTCGACGTTGGTCTGTAAAAACAAAACAAAAAACAAGGTTAGAACGCAAGAACATCCAATGCGGAACACGAGCGGACCTAAAAATGCATGCCGGTTTATTTCCATTTTATTTTGTGAAAATGCAGCAGTTATAGAAAGCATGCAACGCCACCTTTTATGTTTGTTTTTTTAAACCATGTTTTCTTTTCTTTCTTTTTTTTAAAATCACAAAATTTGGTGACGCATGTTCGTCTGTCGGATATTCTCCAAATTATATATTATTAAAAATTGTAAAAAAAAAAAAAACGCCAAAATAACTGAAGCAATAAATGCAAACATGGCAAGTGTGTTTTGTTTTCAAGAACAGAGTCTGTAGCTAATTTAAAATATATATTTACAATATATATTCATATAAAGACATGCTTGTGCATTTTTTAGGGTGACTCCTAAGTTCATTGAATTTTTTTTTTGTTTTTTTGTGAAAAAAAAAATCTTAATAAAGAAATCATTTCATGAATCCAATTTGTGGTTCTTGTCTGTTATTAAACCAACCAAAAATACTCACAAAATTAGAGATACATGCTTTGCCTTTCATTGGACATTTAAAAAAAAATAAAAAATACTGTGAATTTAAATGTTTAAATGGGGATTTTTTTACAATCAGAGCACACCGCTTTTTGTTGCCTAAAAATGCTCACAAAATTTGTAGATAATTAAAACATATATACTTATGCATTTTTGGGGTGAATTTCAACATTTCTTCATTGGACTTGGAAAAAAAATCCAAGAATAAATCATTTCATGCACCAAATTGCAGTTTTCAAGTGCAACCCGCCCCCCCCCCCCTAAAAACTACAGCACCACTCAAAGCTTTTTTTTTTCTTTTTTAACTTTACATGCAACATCGTGCCTGCACTTTTTTGGGGGAATGTTAAACGTCACAAACCAATTTCATTCATACACTTTCATGTAGCAATTTTTGGTTTGGTTTTAAATGCGAAAACCCAAAAATCAACGAATGTATTTTTGCACTTCTACACAGTTGCGCCACGACTGATTTACACAAAAGGGAAATGAAAACGATACAGCATACAATGTACATTTGCTCATGCAAAACCAAAAATGGTGGTTTTTAGTGCAGGGGTGGGCAACCTATGGCTCGTGGGCAACGTATGGACCACCAGAACATCTGCTCTGACCAACCAAAACATCAGAGGAACTGTTCTAAAAAGCCAAAACCACTGAAGCCACAAACGCACGTAAAATAAAATGCATTAGTTCAGTGGTACATTCATATACGAAGCATGAAAAAGGTCTCCTGCAACATTTGTGGGTTGCATAACTAGTCCAAACCACCACCAACAGCAAGCAGTTGAGCACTTTTAGTGTAAAGTCAATGCCGGTAAGGCTTGGAAGTGCATTAAAAACCATACTAGAGCACTGCAGCAGCGTTCATGTTTGCATTTTGCCTGATTGCCTTTGAGCATTACACAATGAGGGGCGCGCGTGCAGACACACGCCGCGCACGAGGTCATCAACCGCTTTCAGGCCTCCATCACGCTTGTTGTCTGCGCATTATGCATGTTGGCTCAACTCTCTGTAGAATTGGGACAGCGGGAAGAAATAAAAGGAGGGGAGGAGGGGGGGTGAGTTAATAAGATGCTGGCGTTAGAGAGCAGGTGACGCCATATGTATATATGAACACCCCACCACCACCACCGTACATCATTATGACATATTACTTTGCTAAACAGCACCACTGTTTAAATATATTATACGGGGAAATAACAGTCCACTTCCTGGTCTCTCCTACATACAGTACACCTGCATTTCAAATGCTGCAATATGAACAAATGTCAATATTCTTCATCAAAAATAAAGCATACGAATACTTATTTTACTTTTTATTAACACTATTATCATTTTTTGGTTCAGATCTGGCTTGCGCACACACAAGAGTGAAATAAATCTAATTTACACATGTAAATAGAGGTCGGCGGAGGCGACATGGTGAAGCGTCACTAATGGAAGAAAGAGATGGATGCCTTATGATAATGAAGGCACAATGAAGCACAAGCATGACCTTGCAGCGCGACAGGAATCCACACACACACACGCACACTGTTTTAGCTGGAACAATGCCAGGCAAAATATTTGGGAGATGCTTCTGATATTTAACACCTCTCAAGCAGCCAAATATTAGGAACGGCTCTCAGCATGATGCAATGCAAACTACAAGCACAACAACAGACATAAGAGTGTGATACAGTGAACTTGGATTGGAGCTCATTGGACGCATGTCAGCGATAAGTACGAATATGCCGACATTATGAATAACATCTACTGTATTTGGCAAACCTTGAGATATACTGAGGTATTTGTTCTCAAATCATGTAGGTCATGTCATAAGTCATGTCTATATGTATGAATACAATCAGCAAATAAACACAGAAGTAAATAAAACTACACATAAAATATAAAGGCGACTATAAAATAACAAATAAAACAAAAATATATAAACAAACAAATAAAAATAACAAACAAAATAGCAGGTAAATATAAAATAATGCAACTTAAGCAAATTGTCTAAAATAATAAATATATACAATTAGAATGGATAAAATAATGTGAGCATATTTAGTGCTCTAATAATAGAAATAATGGGAAAATAAAAATAAATATAAAATAAAATAAAAAACAACTTAAAAGAAAAACCAAATGACTAAGTCTTCGTGAAATATTCAACATTTTAAAAAATAATACAAAAAAATGTATCAATAAAAATAAAAACTACATTAATTTTTAAAAACAAAAAAACTTAAATTACATAATTTAAAACAAATTAAAAAATAAAAAAAACACCTACAACAAATGTATGTAAAGAAAAGACTATAATCTAAAATAATAATACATAAAATACAGACGTTTAAAAAAACTATGACATATATAAAATAAAACCAAATAAAATAAAATAGATAAAACAATGACAAATCTAAACTATAAATACTAAATATATAAAAAAATATGTAAATAAAAATATACAATACATGTGTACATTCAATTTACTGATTTGTACATGACATGAGCAAATCTAAGAAAATACAATACAACGTCAACTACAATAAAATCGAAATAAAAAAATATAGAAAATATAGAAAATATGAAAATAAAACAGTATGCCAATATAAAAGATACAAATATATTATGGAAGTATGGTAACATTAATGGTGGAGCCAAAGTGAATTAATGAATGTCCCTTAATTCCATTCACTCATACTTAATAAATGAAAACAATATGTATATATAGCATTACGTTTGTAAATGAACAAGCAAGCTTGCACAAAATTTCTCTTCTTCAGCCTGCAGGTTACTTAATTCATTTTATGTGTCCATCCCCCAAAAAGGCTCCCAGTTTCCACCCAGCTGACCATCATTCATTCTCCAGCCGTCCACTTTCTCCCTAACGGCCTCATCACCTCCCCGTTTCTTCTGTCCTCCATGTCATCCCCCTCTATAGTCTTGTTTCTCTTCCTTTTCTTTTTTTTTTTGAAAATGCTCTTTACAGGCCTTCATTTGCATCCAGGAGGAGCTAAAAAGGAGTCCCTGGAGACACCCAGATAAGAGTCATGGGGGAGAGACCCTCCAGGCTGCGTGCCTTTTCCACGCACACGCGACACGTGCCGTCGCCCCCTCCCTCTCTCCTCCAAACCCATACACAGTAACACACACACACACACACACACACACACACATCAGTTGTCATCGTGAGTCCTCAACCAACCCCTGCATCTAAAAGTAAAAACACCACCACTAAAACTTACCTAAAGCGTGAAAAATACACAGTGGTAATTCAACGTGAACCAGGAAGTACGTGTGACACGTGCCAACAACACGCTTATCATCTTAAAGGGCCACCCCCCAAAAGAAAAACAGCCAAATTTGACTCTCCTCTATTACTTGGATCAGCAAAGTACTAAAGTGACTTTTACAACACACATCAACAATTGCACTTAAAACATTGTAATAGCATATTTTAGTGTTGTGACGTGTTGTTTAAATTGTCGGCTAAACAGTGGTTAAACATTAGCTAGCTAACAAACGCCGTCAACCCGGAATTACGGTGGCCTTCAAGGGTCAAACCGCTCCACTTTTAAAGAATAGAACTTTATATGAACGTCACATACATTGTTTTTTTAAACGACTGTACCTTATACTTAAAATGTTGAACCAATATCACAAAAATAAAAAAAGCCAAATACGAACCAATATCACAAAAATAAAAAAAAGCCAAATACACATCGCCCCATGCATTGGGTTTACAGTAAAGAAATTGTATGCCTGCACATACTCGCACAAAGTAACAAATATGAGGCTTTATTCCAACCAATTGTCCAACTACTATTTTTTAACGCTAATAAATTGTTATTGTATGTGTTTTTAAAGTAGGATTTGGCGTAACTATAGTTATCTAGTGGTAAATAATGGCTACTGAAGATGCTGAAGAGTGAGTTGATAAGTTTTTTGGTACTGCACCGCCCTCTGGTGGCCACAGCGATAATTACACTATGGAATAAAATGGCGGACGTGTTGATTTTTTGGTCTGAGTGCAATCAAACAAGCAGCAAAGACAGTAAAGTCGGGTGTGTATTTTTTGTAATCTCCATGTAGAGTATCTAAAGGACATAAATCACCCTTTACTTAAAAAAAACACAACTATTTAGATATGTTATCCACCTGAGCAAAAACAAATGACTTGTATTTTCTTGTGGAAAAACCAAACGAGGCAAGCCTTTGTGGAGCATCTTTATTATGCCACAAATAAAAGCCAGTAGTTCTGAAAGAGGACTTTGCATGTTTTTTTGTTGTTTAAACTCCCCAAAATGACATTCTGGGGGAAAAAAAACAATAGTATTATAAACTAATTTGGCTTGAGCAGTCAGAAATGGGGGGGAAAAATGGGAGTGTAGAAGACGGTCCAAGTTAGTAGATTAGAGAAGACGTGGAAGGTTAAAAGTGGTGAAAATGATGGCAAAGGGGTGGTTGAAATATTAAAGTTAAGACACATTCTTCATTTAAGGGCGAGATGATTACAAATGTGTGACAAAGTGAAACAAGGGGAATGCACACCATCTCTGCTTAATATACCACATTTATTTGGAACTTTTGAACCGATTAATAGAAAGAGCGGCGGGCAAGGCCACTCGCATCACTGTCGTTAGAAAAGGGCGAAAGAAAAACAAAACAAAATGAAAGCAGTCCATTTCAACAATGAATAATGTGTCCAAGAGAAAGGAACAAGGTGGGGTAAATGAACTCCAATGAAGACTGCGAGTTAGACGGGCCCCATAAAAATGATACCGACAGCAAGGCTCAACTTAATTCTTTCTTACTCTTGAACCCTTTTTTGCTTCTTCTTACGCTTCCTTTGTGAGATCCTCCGCACGTCCCCCCACGAACCATCCAACACATGCAAAACCAAAATAGCGGGCTTCTCAGAGAGAAAGAGAGAGTGAGAGAAAGAGAGAAAGGACACAAAAAACAAACAAAAAAACATGGCCGATATTTAAGAACATGGTTCTGGAACATAGTGTCGTCTTTTAATAAAGAGCCGCTGTGTCCAGGTTGTCCTCAGAAGGCATGGTGCACACAGAAAGTGGGAGCGGCAGCCCATTTCTGACATTAGGACACCATTAACATGAACATCTATGTGAGTTCTTGTGACAATTACAGACTTGCTCTTTGATTAAAAAAAAAAAAAAAAAAAAAAAAAAAAGACCAGGATGATCCTTTTGCTTTAAAAAAAATGAAGGGGAAGCATACGCAGTGGAATGGGGTGGGGCAAAAAAAAAAAAAAAAAAAAAAAGCTCAGCTAAGGA